>NC_080841.1:29689194-30318694 GCF_030435755.1 Ochotona princeps | reverse complement strand
AACATTTGGATTGAATAAAGACCAGTATGTATTGAGTCTCTCTAATGGGCTTGGCAAACATGCTGAGTGTGCAATAAAAGGAGATGAGGTAGTTGGTCATCACATCCATTTTCTCTTTCCTATTTTCAATTACTCATGAACTTTGGGGATCCATGTGGTTTCAGGACACCTAAATTTCCTAGCCTAGAGAAAGCACATTTTACTCAGGCAAGATTTATCCCCAGCCATTACAGAGTGGTGGCCATGGGACATCTTCCTTGGAATCACAGGACAAAGGTGTTTTCTCCTGAGTGGTGTGGGTTGTGTGTGAAGCATGGAAGTACTGCAACCATTTTTGCTGCAGTGTATAAAAATAACCTAGGAGTAATTCTAGCAGACAAAGGAGGTAGGGGCAAAGAAATAGACGGAAAATAAAGGGTTTAAATAACTGAAAATCTGGATTAAATCATACCTGAAAGCCACACAATTTCTGCATATTGTAGTTAAATGAGTGTATATAGTCTTTTTATTTAACTCAATCTGAGTTGAAATATCAGTCACTTGTATTTGAAAACATATTAATTGTTGCAGAATTCAAGAGCGAAATCCCTAATGCAAAATTCCCAGTGCCCTGCTTGCTTCCAATTCAGAATTTTTTTGATTAAAGAATTGTAATTCAGTTCCTTTACTATATGTTATGTAACACTACAAGTGGGGTTTAGGGCTGCAGACTGTAATCAACTCATTGATATTCCCTCAGTGAAATGTATGAATATTCATACTAAGAGGATAAATACAGACTATAAATAGACTTACATAAGTTCAGGTCAAGTTTTGCTGCTTAAGGAATTTGACTCAAAGTTTGGATGAAAACTACTTTCTTTTCTCAGAGCTTTTTGGGTTCCAAAGTTGCAGGTAAAGGATGGTGGATCAGTTAAGATTTCTGTCTTTAAGTCCTTCCTAATCCAGTTGAAGGACTGTTTTACTAACTGAAGCATTCTATGTTAAGTTATCATGTGACTATTGTCAGATCATATGTTGTAATCATTGGTCTGTGAATGCACCTGATACCTTTGGGGTAGGCATATATTCAAAGAATCACCAAGTTGGCCATTAGCTATGTGGTGAATAGCTAATGTGTTCATAGCATGGCCCTAGCCCCAGAGCAAAAACAATCAGAATGTAAGAGTTCATTAATATTTAAAAGGACCCCAGAAGATACAGAAGGTTAAATAGCAATTAAATTGTTTGAGTGGATGTACAGTGATCCCACCAACCTGAAATCATTCTCTTCCTACCACGGCCTTCTTTAGAAAGAGCCAGAAAGAAGGCTGGTGTAGGGGAGGAATTTGGTGGGAGGGAGTGGCTTCAATGGCCCTTGGAGAAGGAATTTCTAGGTGCCATGTACAGAATAGGAGGGTGGAAAGGCCATGGGCGCCCAAGAACCATAAGCAGATCTGGTTCTGAAGCCAGAGGGAAAGCAGGGAAGGCCACTTACATGCTGGTGCTAGTCTTTTCAGAAGATGTGAAAAAACCTGTAGGGGAGCCAGGCAGGCCTGCGGCAGATATGGGTTCTGCCACTTGTAGGCTGTCCTTGGGCAAGTCTATTTTCTCAGCTAGAAATTACTTCTCTTACTGTGGTGCAGAATCCAGATAATTGAGTACAGCTGGTCCTCCATGGCTGAATCCACAGATTGAACCAGTGGTGGATTGAAAACATGAGAGAAAAAAGAAATTATACCTGCCCTGGATATGCACAGACTTTTCTTGTCATAATTCTCCAACCGATGCAGTAGGGTGGCTATTTGCAAAGCATTTGCACTGCATTAGGTATTTCAGGTAATATAAAAGAAGTGATTTGAGATATATGGGACGGTGTATGCAGGTCACATGCAAAGTCCATCTTCTGTTTGGGACTGGAGAAGCTGTGGAGCCTTGTGTCCTTGGCGGCTCCTGGAATCCACTTCCATGGACACTGAAGACACCTGTGTGTGTGAACTGTTCAGTTCAGAGGCCTCACGGGGCAGGTCCTCATCAGGACAGCTCTTAATTGCTCTTTGATGCTTTTGCCCAAGACATCAGCCCGTTCTCATGTGCTCCTCTGGCTTGCCAGCTTCCTCTCTTTTCTGATCAGCTGCTCTGTCCCTCTCTAATTAAGTAGCACCTTAGGGAAAGGCAGTTAAAGGCAGTTACCTGAATTTGGAAGTTGAATGGGGGAGAAAGAACCAAAATCATCTACCACAATCTTAGACCTGGCCAACTTGAGATCCTAGTTGTGTTCCCATAGAGGTTGTTGTGATGGCTATGATCACCATTATTACCATAATAAACTTGATGGAACTCTGGCTATATAACAAGAAATAAATTTTCTTGTCTCTGGCTTTTGGCACAGAGCTCCCAAAGTCATTTGAATCCCTTGGGTAGTATGAGGCTTTCACTGTAATGATATCAAACTTGCTTGGATTGGTACACAGTCTCAGAATAAGGATTGGTCACAAGAAAGCTCTCCATCATCAGAGGGTTGCCACTCACACTCCGTCCCCTGACCTCTGGGGCAGGGAGGATTAGGCCAGCTGCCCACAGCCAATGATTTTACTTATCATACCTGTCTCATGAACTCTCCAGTCACACTCTCACATGACAGGCTCCAGAGAGATTCCAGGTGATGAACACATGGTGATGAATGTACCAGAGTGGGCCCAGAAGCCTCAGTTCCCTTCCCTTACTCCACACATCTTTTCCATTTGGCTGCTCCTGAGTTCCAGCCATTTTCATAAGCCAGTCAGTGCAAGTGAGATGTCGTCCTGAGTGTTGTGAGCAAGACTTGCAAACTAAGGATCCTGATGTACAGCCCTTGGCTGAGTCACACATACTGTTACAAGGATCATTATCAGAATTTCTGGACAGAGCTTTTTGCAAGTTGTCCCAGTGGTAGCCATGGATATGTACTGTTTGGATCAAGTGCCGGGAGCAAGATAAATAGATGCAAGCGTGGGATTGGCCATCACACCAGCACCCAGGCCAAGTTTGCTGGGCTGCTGGTGGTGCATGACAGAGAAAGAGAGAGGAAGCTGAAGGGACTCAGGCAGGACAAGAACTCCTTTGAAGAACCCTCTCGGTTCAGAGGCTTCCCGCCAAACCTCTTAGAATGGGGCTGATGTCTGCGAAACTTCCAGCCCAAACCATTCTCCTTCCTCCTCTCACAGGGGCTGGACCTGAATTCAATTCTGAAGTCTTTCCTCCCTCCTGCACACCCCCAGTGAAGTCCTCACCATCCTGGCACCTGCTTGCCAGAGGACCTGAATGATGCAGAGTGCTACAACGCACTGTTACAGCAAAGGCAAGACCTGTGGGACCTGCGGGATCCCCAGCTGTTGTAGCCACCCCTTGCTACCCTAGTGCCATTCTCAAACTCCTTCTGGGTGAGTGCACCCTGGGTTCAGGTGGACAGGGGTTCCCTCTTTGCAGGAGCCCCACTTGGCTTGGTGTATGCTTATTTCTCTGACCACTCCTGGCTAGGTTTCCTCTGAAACAGACACCAGCCTGGATCAAGGACCAAAATCCCTTGAGATGGCAGCCTAAAGCCACCACCATACAAATCAGGAGCTCAACCTCATTCGTTGTTTTAGAGAGGGAAATAAATCTTCCAGTTTGGCAAATGACACCTGTTCATGTAGAGATAACAGCAGATTAAACGGTTTCAGCAGCCCAAGCCTTTAAGGAGGCTTCATAGTATTTAAGTCAAGATTTGAATGTCAAAGGGAATGTGTGTGTGGCATTTTATTACAAATAATAAGAATTCATCATCCCTAAGATACCAAAGAGAGGAAAAGAAATGACAGGAATCTTTGACCAGGTTGTTTCATGCTATGAAATGCTTCAAAGGGTTGGTAGGAAAATGGAATTTGAAAATAATAGAAGGGGCTTTGAAATGTTCATGAGAAAATGCATGCTATGAAAATCTATGCTTTAATTTCAATTTTTTGCACCCAAATAAAATGATCTTTTAATTCCATTTTCCAAAATACATTTTGAAGTGCTTTCATATTTCTAGATCCTTGTCACAGTGGGGAGGAACTGGCCGAGGGGGACAATCTCCTAGGGGAATGACTTCTGTATTTTCCTAAAATTTGAGATTTTCTAAGCAAGAGAGAAAGAGGGAAAATGCAGGTACCCACTTCAGACAGAGGCAGTTCAGATAGAGCAATCCCAAAGGATATTCAGAGTGGTCTAGCAGATGAGGGTATGATGTTTGCAAAGTGCATGTCAGGGAAACAAGCGGCAATCATGCCTGGGGGAAGGCATAAGCTGCTGTTTTTTTATTATTATTTTATTTTTTAATAATCTTACTTAGTTGATTAGGGTACAAAGTGTCAAGGGCTACAGGGTGAAAGTGGGTAATACGATTGTTTTCACACTAATATTATCATTTTTTCCTGTGTCTGGGGTCAGGGGAGAAACAAAGGGAAAAGCCCCACCCAGCCTCCCACCCATCCCAGATCCTCAACGGGAAGCATGCTCTGAGAGTCCTGTTCAAACAGTTTTGATAGTTCAACAATTCTGAATTGCTGTCAATCTCGCAGTTCCAATCACAATGAAAACTATTTTAGAGTCCGCTGGCTGACAGTCTCTTCATGGTTGGGGTTCTAAGATCAGCAGTTCAGTTGGAGGGATCTCCAAAGAAACTTCATCTGAGATGATCCCAGACCTGATCCTTGTGTGAGTTTGCTAGTACAGGGTCCAACACCGTCTGTCACACCAATCAGCTTATGCACATGCTGGTCGTTGCGATTGCTGGATCTGTTCTGTTTCCACCCTGTCTTCCTTGTGAACCAACAGGTGTTGTAGTTCACGCTCAGTTCTCACACAAGCCAGTTGGAGCTGCAGCCTAGTTGGGGCGACTCCCCATAACCCCACCAGTTCTGCCCCCTACCCTGGTTCCCATAGTTGCCAGTACACACCGCAGGTTTGTCAAGTCTGTCCCACATCCCATTTAGCTCTTGCACATGTCAATGGGCATTGAAGCCTAGTTCAATGCAACCAACCTACTATTCAGCCCATACACCTATTGGTAGGTGCCTTTCTGTCTAGCCACTCCTGCCCCTGTCCTGGTTTTCGTGCTGTCCAGTGAGAGTGGTAACCCCGAGGGAGGTGCCCACAATTACCCTACTAGGCTACACCCACTCCCAGATTTTGCACTTTCCAGGTGGTGCTCGCATTTGACTTGACAGAATTAGCTCTCAGTGCTAGCCTCTGCCAGCTAATGCTGTGGCTAAGCCCAACCAACCCTCACCCACTCTAATTTTTGCTTGCACCAGTCGAAACAGTCAGCCCACCGTGGCGCTTCCCTTATCTAGCTCACCTGAGGCCTACAGGTGTTATAGCCCTGCCTAGCCTGATCTGCCCCCATCCCGACTCATGCTTTCCAATGGAAGTAGTTGTCGAGCAGGGGAGCCCACATTCCCCTGTCAGCTTTGCCTCCTCCTCCCCCTGATTATCACATACGCTGTTTGGGTGCTGCAACCACATCTGGTACGGCTCATCTCACCTTGGCATTCCTTAATGTGTACTGGTATGTGTTGCAACTGAACCTGGCTCAACCCACACTCTGTTCTGGTGCACAGATTTGCCAGTGGGTGATGTGAACAGGTTCAGCTTGGTCTGCCCCCAACCCATGCCATGTGTATGCCAGTGGGATAATTTCCATTGCCTGTTCTGGGCTGTTTCCTATTGTGCTTCTTGAGCTTACCTGCAGGGACTGTGTCCTGCCAGAGAAATTGTCCAGGCTCCTCCCACAGAAGCTCTCCCAGTGCCAGATTTCGCGCATACCAGTGGGTCCGTGAGCCAGCCCTGTTCAGTTCACCTCCTGTCCTAGCAGGAACAGTGGCTTTTCCTGACTGGCCTTCAACCCAGTCTGGTTCTTACTGTTGGATGTTTCAACCCATGGGTCTTCCATACCCCCATACAGCTCACACATGGTTCAGTAATGGCTCTGACCTAGCCTAGTCTGTCACACATCTACCCTGGTCCTCCAGGACACCAGAGGGTGTTGGAGTCTGGCCCGGCTTGATGCTTCCAATCCCAGCCCACACTTGTGCCAAATGAGATTACAACTGTATCCTGATCAGAACGCAGCCCCAAGTCCAGCCCATGCGCTCTTTGGTGGGATACTCAACCCAGCTAGGGTGTCCCCTTAGCTCCCCAACTTGCCTAGTTTTGAGTTCATGATAGGCTTTGGATAATTCTCCAGTTGATGAATTTGAAAAGGCAATGTTAAATTGAAGAGCTATCTGTTTTCTGAGAATCCAGGTTTTATACACTTTGATTCTCACTTGAAGGATGGCCCATGTAAAGTGAGAGTCACTTTAGAAAGAGATTGAGGGGAACTATTGCATGGCACTGAGTTGAAGAAAGGTGGTTTCGGTTGCAGAAAGCAAGTGGCTACACAGCACGGTAGCTGGTCTAGCAAGTGTAGGTCCTTGTGGGAGAGTCATGGGTAAATCCCACCACCCTCATCCAATGCAATATATAGGGAGGCCCCAGTACCACCCTCTCCTGGGTTGCTTTGCCAAGGGGATGGTGTATTTTGGAGAAAGTGCAAAATTGTTCTAGGATCCAGTACCTCAAGCAGCAGTGGTGGCAGCAGTTGCTGTAATCCTGCCTCCCAGCAAAGGCCCATGATAAAACAGGTCTCCCAGAGGCCATTGGTATGCTGTGGGTCTCTGTAAGGATCCATTTATACCATCAGTCTATCGCCTAGTGTTGGGGGTAATTTTGAGTGCTACAACTGTTGAGGCACCAAGAGGATATGGAGGGCCCCTGGGAACTCACTTTAACAATTTCCCTGGGTCACTGAGGGACTACTGTACCCTCAACTGGTCATGTCTTCTCATGGAAACTTGCAAGAAAACATTTCACCCTGGGACAAAGCAAGTGCATTGGACTAAGTGATCTGCAGTAGCCCCTCCAGCCCTAGGAAGCTCTGGTTCTAAATTCAGGTCCTAACTGGCAAATGATGCAAGCCCTTTGCTTATTCCACCCTCTATCCCCTTGGCACCTGTATTCGCTGTTTCATCTTGTTCCTTATCTCCTCTGCCTTATGGGACTCAGAGCAAAGGGAAACGTAAATCCATCATTTTTGCAGTTTTGTTGGTAGCTCTGGTTCACCAGTTTTGCAGTTTGTTTGCAGCTGTTGGCAAACAGTTTGCTAGGGAAAAGCAGTGAGGAGACATCTGTGTCACACAGGGACAAATACAGGCAGAATTCCTTGCAAGCCCAGGCAGAGACCAGCTGTTAGTGAAGGGAGAGAAGCCTTTGAAGACCCATGTGCTGGCATTGGAATTGGGTCTGCAGTCTTCATTTTACTGATCCATCTGCCAAGAAACCACTGAGCAACTTCTGAAGCTGGCTTGTCTTACCTTTCACTCTCAGATTTCACCTCTTCTTTTCCAAATCCTCACCTGTGGAGAACTGGATAAAGAAAGTGTGGAAAATCCACATGGGGAGTATGGTTCAGATGTAAGATAAAGAGAATTCTGACACTTGCTACAACAGAAGTGATTCTAAGAGGACATGTTGCCGAGTGAAATAGGCTGGACATACAAGGACACATACTCTGTAACTCCTTTTGAATAGGATGTCTGAAGAGGTCATGTTCATGGACAGGGGGTAGAATGTGACTGCAGAGGCTGTTAGTGCTTAATGAGGACAGAGTTTCATTTTGGGATGGTGGGAAAGTTTTGGAATGGATGACTGAGAATTTTGCATAGTACTGTGAAAGTACTTAACGCCACTGAGCTGTACCCTTAATTATGGTAAGATGGTTTCATATTATGTATATTTTATCATGCTAAAATATTTAAAAATGCAATTACAGTTGAAAGGGGAAAAAAATCACCTCCTCAGAAGAGCCCTCTCTGGCCATCCAATCTGAAAAATCTCTCCACTGGGTCCCTTGGAAGCTCCTTTTTTCTTCCCCGCTGGTTGCCCTCTTATCATCAACCACAGTCTCCTACTGACTCTTGGGAAGCATCATGAAGACAGAGGCCTCCTCCGATTTCTTCACTGTTGCCTCCTTCTAACCTTGTCCTGTGCTTAGCACATAATAAGTGCTTAGAAAGTGTTTGTTGAAAGAAAAATTAGGAACTGTGAAATGCAAGGTATTAAACAGATAGGCCAAATTGTTATTCATTTCCTGCCATCTTTCTTATTCTGGAAGGATTCCATGAAATGAGAATAGTTCAAGACCAAGGAAATCCAAATGCAGATTACTTTGTTGCTGAAGGCAGCAGCAATTTAACTTAGAGTACCTTTTTGAAAGTGACTGATAAAGGCCTGAAGCAAAGCCAAAAAGGGGATTTAAAGAGCTTCAATGGGGCACATCTCCTTGAGGTAACTTTTTATGGGAATATCAGAAACCTCAGTTCAGAATAGACTAGACAGTGTGGACAATGCATAAAAAGAAGTCCCGAGGCTCCGGGAGTAGGTTAACTCAGCAAGGTTTTAAGCCCTGGCTTCTTTTTGCACTTCTGCTCTGCCCTCCTAGCTTGTGAAGCAGTGTTCTTGGGTCAAGCTGAGTGCCTTCCTTCCAGGTTCACACCCAGACACAACGGCACACCTGTTCCTGTAGGAGAAGAGGAGCTGTCCTCCCTCTTTGTGTGGAAAGTGAAGTAATCTTTCCCAGGAGTCCAACAGAAGAATTCCCATCAATGAATTGCCTGCCATGTTCATGCCCAAACCAGTTCCAGGCAAAAGGAATAGGACCAGCATGACTGGCTTAGATTCACATGAGTGCTTGAGATGAGGGATGTATTCTCTTTCCCCAGAGGACATGGCAAGCTCAAGAAGGTAGACATTTAATAGGAGTTGGCATCTCAGGATGAAGGGAATGGCTTTTGGGAAGTCAGCCAGTGGCATCTTCCTAGGAGGAGTGATTTGGATTCATGCCATAAAAATCTACCCTGCTGTGGAGCCGGAAGCACAGATTGTTTAAGAAACATCATAGAAGCCCCAATGTCCCCAAGGTTTTCCCACCATCCACCTTAGCTTGCCTAGAATAAAACTGACCGCCCAGAGTGAAATGAACCAATACACCGCTAGGAGTTTGCTATCAAGCCACAAAAACAGAAATGGAGGAAATTACTGCATATTTCTGAGTGAGTACACACTGTGAGTACACACTGCAAAGAGTACACACTGTGTGATTCCAACTCTGTGATGTTTGGGAAAGGGCCAAACTGTGGAGACAGTAAGAAGGTAAGTTCTGTGAAGGAGAGTGTACTATTTTGAGGAGAGATGGGTGGCAAGAATGGAGGCAGGCAGGGCCTGGTGCGGTAGCCTATTGGCTAAAGTCCTTGCCTCTCACACACTGGGATCCCATATGGATGCAGGTTCTAGTCCTGGCAGCCCTGCTTCCCATCCAGCTCCCTGCTTGTGGCCTGGGAAAGCAGTCGAGGACGGCCCAAATCACTGTGTGGGAGACCCAGATGAGGCTCCAGGCACCTGGGTTTGGATCGGCTCAGTTCTGGCCGTTGTGGCCTCTTGGGGAGTGAATCCTCGGACGGAAGATCTTCCTCTCTGTCTCTCCTCCTCTCTGTATAATCTGACTTTCCAATAAAAATAAATAAACCTTAAAAAAAAGGAATGGAGACAGTCATAATTGGAGGACCCTTAATTTTGAACTTGTGTATAAAATGGGTTTTATTATAACTATCTCATAAAATTGCTGAAATAATTAATTTTGACAATGTGTGTGAAAACAAGGCATGGTTCATGATAGATTCTAAGGAATTGCCATTTTCTTAGGTCTATCTCATTTTATTTAGAAACAGAAGTGTTCATGTGAACCACTAAAATCAGATGTATTTAAAATGAGTTTAGGAATGATCTTTTTCGCTGATTGATTGCTATCTGGAAAAATTGTTGTGGAAGAGTATTTTAGAATATGAATTAGGAAGAACTTACATCATGCGTTTCTGCTAAGAGAACCCAGATTCCTTAAATGTGTGTGTGTGTGTGTGTGTGTGTGTGTGTGTGTGTCGGGGTGGAACAGATATGAGAGAGGAAGGAAAAGCAGAAAATTGTTCATGGCATAGCCTGTAATGTTACAGGGATCATGCTAGTGGCCAGAAAGAAAAACAGCTGAGCTTGGAATTCGTGTGGAATGGGGCGGGGGGGGGGGTACTCAGTTTTGCACAGGTCGTGTGAGCTCCTGATGGGGGCACTCCACAGGAAATGCCAGACCATTGGCTAAAGGTGGGGAGTTTATGTAGCTCAGGAATGAGGTTGGAGCAAGAGTTGGAGATCTAGGGCTCCTTCCTGGAGGAGATGGTTGGAGCCTTGAGACTGGACAGGATGTTAGCAGAAAGGCTTTGTCTTGATTGCAGTCATGTGGCTGAGGCTGGCCTCACTGTCTGATTGTAAACTTCTCCATTGCTCTTCTGTTTTCTCAAAGATGAGTTGGTAAGTTACTTTGCCTCTCTTCACTTTAACTCTAAAATGGGACTAATCACCCCTGCCACACAGGTTGTTGTGAGGACTAAATGATCTGTTACAGCGGCACATGACAGGTGCACCATAAACATGGAATATTGCCTTCATTCTGTGTGTTTGACTCACCAGTCACTGGGCAGGCTCAAAGCACAAAGAGATGGAGCTCTTGTCCTTAGCATGAGAGGAATGTGGCCTGCCCCTCTGGAATCCAGCCTTGGGGTACCCAGCATCACAAGATCACTGCTTCTTTACTGGGATTCAAATGCATCCCCTCCACTCAAGAGTCGCACAAGCTGAATCTCACCATTGCTGTCTGTTCTTTACTAGTTTATGTTCTTAGAAAAGGTGAAGACAAGTTTAATTCAATTTCTATGATTTGATGCCAGCTGTCTGATGTGGCAGAGCTTCAAGCTCCGTCTGAATTATATTTGGGGCTATGAAAAATCAGCTCCGAGGTCTGAGTGTCTGGCTCAGTGTTACTGAACAGGCTCAGAGAAATCTATGAACATGGAGCACTTGGTTCAAGACCCTCCACTTTCTTCCACACAGAAGCCAAGTAGAATGTGCTCTGTGACTGGGGACAGAACGTGTGTGTTTCTAGAAGTGCAACCACTGGAGCAGGCATTTGACACAGCAATCAAGACTCAGGTTAAGACACCCACATTCCGTAGGGGAGTCGCTGGATGTGAGTCCTGGCTCTGTTCCTGATTCTAGCTTCCTGCTGATCTAGACCCTGGAAAGCAGCAGGTGTTAACTCAAGCAGTTGAGTTCCTCCCACCTCCAGGGGAGATCTAGATCAAATTCTTGGCTCCTGGCTTCGGCTTTGCCTAGTCTTGGCTGTTACATTGATTTGGAGAATGAACCATAAGATTCGGGGTATGTGTGTGTGCTGGGGTGGGGGAGTGGGAGTGTCTTTGTTTCTCTGACTTTTAAAAAGTCAATCACTACTTACCTCACATCCATGCTTTCCTCATTTCTCACCAACCAATTTTTTTTCTAAGTAGTTCGGGGAATCATGCTGCTATCTCACAACCAACAAGACTGAATTTAATCATAGCCATTGCCCCACCACCCCTGGTTTGGAAACATACAAATGCCTTCAACAACTAAGAGAAAAAACTAATTTTGACATAATTTCTGATATATAAAGACGCTACAAGAATGGTATGAAAAATGTTATTCAAATTCCCCAGTGTTAACATCTTACCACATTTGTTTCACCCCTTTCCTTCTTACCACATACAAGATGCTTTTAGAAGTTCATGAGAGAATGGAAATTAAAAGCTATGCATATTTTGGTGCAAAAATGTTCAAATCTGTGCATAGTTTATCTTTCATAATATACATTTCCATTTCTTCTTTAAGACCTAGTATATATGCTCATGTATCGACAAAGGATAAAGTTGCTATTTCCCAATCTGGAGACCTTACTCCAATTTCACCGACTTTCCTGATAATGTCCTTTCTAGGAAGAAAACCCGGGACTAGGCATTCTGTTGTTGCAACACTTCAGTCTTCTCTAATGTGGAACTGTAATTGAGTATTTTTTTGTATTCTTGCGGTTGATATTTTTTCGGGGAACAGGCCAGTTATTTTGTAGAAACTGTTCATCTCAGCCTGTCTGATGTCTCCTCGTGATTGCTTGCAGGCTGTGTGCTCTCAGCTGTGATGTGGTAGGAGTGGCGTTGCCTTCTGATGAGCCTGTTGGGAGGCAGCTGCTGGCACCTGTCTCATTACTCAGTGTGTTAACTTTGATGATGTGGTTAAGAAGGATCTGCCAAGTTTCTCCATAGTAACATCACTTCGTAAAACAACTTGGCTTTATAAAGTTGCTTTTAACTAATGAGTCTTTTTTTGTAGAAAGATACTTTAAGATTGTAAATATACTCCTTCAAATTTCACCCACTACTTTTTTTAAAGATTAATTGTTTTTATTGGAAAGTCATATATACAGAAAGGGAGAGACAGAGAGAAAGATCTGCCTACTGATTCACTACCCAAGTGCCCATAAATGGTTGGAGCTGAGCTGATCTGAAGTCAGGAGCCAGGAGCTTTTTCTGGGTTTCCCATACTGGAAGGGGTCCCAAGGCTTTGAGCCATCCTTGACTGCTTTCCCAGGCCACAGCAGGGAGCTGGATGGGAAGTGAGGCTGCTGGGACACAAATTGGTGCCCATATGGGATCCCAGCGCAAATAGCCACTAGGCTACTGCACCAGGCCCTTACCCGCTCATTTTATCATCTATTAGTAGTTCTGGCTTAAATCTACTGAGATGGAGAATCAAGATGGCGGAATAGGGTAAGGACACGTTTATGCAGATGGAAAAACATTTAATCAGGATGAAGCAGAGAGGACATATTTCAGGAAATAGGAAGGGACAGAACAACAGCAGAGGGGTACCTGGAGACTGACAGACACAGGAAAGCAGCGGACACAACGGTGTGGTGTTGCAGAGACTGATACTCCAGCACGGCGATCTAAACTCCAACAGCATCTGGAACTCCACCAGCAACCAGGTGGGAGGGGACTTTCACTGGGAGCTCGGGTGGTGAACCCAGACAAAGAACTGTCCGTCCTGCTGGTCCGTTTGATCTGACCAGGAGCAGAGACAGAGCAGCAGATCTCAGACAGGCAGTGCGAGAACAGGGTGGATTTCACAGCCCAGTCAGCCCCTTAGAGCTGAATTGGGCGCCATTTTGCAAAAGGAGAAAAGGGCAAGGGAAGGGACGGAGCATGCGCTGAGCTGGGAGTGAGCTCATTTCTGTCTCAGTGAACTGCAACAATGTGGCATTCTACGGATTCCACCAAGGACAGGTCTGGATAGCCCTCGGATCTGACGGCCAGCAGATCAAGAACTGTAGTGGTTGTATATCAGACACCACTTTGGGCACTGTGGCAATAGCTTTGGGACTACAGGGGACAATAGTGAACTGCGCATGTGCTGATCTCGCGAGAACTTGTTGAGGTCTGTAATTGCACTGGTAGCACAGGAAAATAATACTGACTCTGGCAGCGTACCGGTCAAAATAGGTCCGTGTGGCACCCAGACCTAAAGTCCAACAGATTCCCGCAAGATCAGCGCCACCAACAACCTAATTATATAGGACACCTGGTGTCTCTCTAATCCTGGGACCTGCTCCAACTGGAAGTGGGAGAAAGGTTGCAGTGACAACAGTGCAGCCTCAGCACGGTATCACAGGAGGTGGAGAGTGGTGAGCCAAGAGCTGGGGCTGTGGAGACCACGGTGGAAATCTGACGTAAGAACCCAGACCTGGAACTCGCTGGAGGTTGTGGCACAAGTGGCTGCAAGGAAATAGTTGTGTACCAACCGCAATAAGTAAAATCGCATTGTAGACCTGTGGGTGACAAAGCTTAGAAACCTGCTCCAAGGAATTCAAGACTCTGCTAACCAGAAGTGCAATGACCAAGAACAAAAGAAGAGACAAAAGCACAATGAATATTACCGAAGACTCCCCTGCAAAAGAGCAAAACCCTATGCTAACCTCAGAGTTAACTGAGGAGGACATCGAGAAAATGGGGCACACAGAATCCATAAGACTCATTTTAAAGATTCTGATCAACAATGAGAAGCTCATGCAAGAGTTCAAAGAATTTAAGGAAGCAATAAAGCAAATCAAGGCTGGTATATCAAAAATTAAGAACACAGTAGAGCAAATTAAGAGTACAGTGGAGAGTCTCCAAAATAGAATGAAGCAAGCAGAAGAAAGAATCTCAGAATTGGAAGGTATTTCCTGTCATCAGGGGGAAACAAACAAAAAGCAGGAAGCAGAGCTGGATCAGGCCAAAAAAAGTATTCAAGAATTGAAAGACACTATTAAAAAGCCAAATCTAAGAGTTATGGGAGTCCCAGAAGGTGCAGAAAGAGAAGCTGAGTTTGCAAATGTATTTAATGATATAATAAAGGAAAATTTCCCTAATCTGGAGAAAGAATTGGGAAACAAGTTCCAGGAGGGGCACAGAACTCCCAACAGGCTTGATCAAAAGCATCTTCACCACGACATATGATAATCAAGCTCTCTTCAATCGAACATAAGGAAAAGATCCTTAAATGTGCACGTGAAAAAAAATTAATTGACATATAAAGGAATGCCAATTAAAATCACAGGAGATCTCTTACAAGAAACTCTACAGGCAAGAAGAGAATGGAGCGACATATTCCAGATTCTAAAAGAAAAAAATTGTCGGCCTAAGATAACATATCCAGCAAAGCTTTCTTTTGTCTTTGAAAATGAAATAAAATTCTTCCACAGTAAAGAAAAGCTAAAAGAATTTGCCTCTTCCAAACCTGCCCTACAAATGATACTTCAAGAAGTTCTCTTGACAGAAAAGAGGAATAGCACCTACCAAAACCAAAGGCAAAGGTGAAGAACATCCCAGAATGACAACAGAAGACTAAACCAATGAACAACCCATTCCTAAAATGACAGGACCAAAGTAACACCCATGTATATTAAACTCTGAATGTAAATGGCTTAAGCTCAATCAACGCCATAGATTAGTACACTGGATTAAAAAACAAAACCCATTTGCTTAATGTCTGGAGGAGACACACTTCAACAAAGATCAGCGGAAACTATGTCACATGGGTTTTGTTGTTTTCTGTTGTTTTCATCTCTTCAAAACACTTCCTTCCATTCAATGACTCGTAGGTCATGCAGTGGCATCATTTTCTTCAAGAAGGTTCTTGATTTTCATTTCTTCAGCTACGCATTAGTCATTTAATAGCATGTTATTTAACTTCTTAATGTTGTTAACTTCTTTTTTCTCCCGGATGTTGATTTTGTTTTGTGCCTCTTCATTTAAGGGGATGTATAGTAGCCGTGTAATGGAGACTGTCATATCTAGTAACATGTCATTTAACTTCATGGCATTGTAAGTTTCTTCTTTCTATTGTTGATTTTGAATAATGACTTTTCATTTAAGGGGATGTACAGTAGCTGCGAAATGGAGACTAACATTCAGATGTGAGGATGTAGGGTGATATGCATTTCTACTTCCAGACAAAGATGGACTTACAATGAAACTGTTTACTATATCTTGACAATAGGATTCTGGACTCTCTGCCATTGTCTATGCCCACAATGATGGACATAAGACTGAGTATGAAGAACTATATGTTAGTAATGATATAGAGGAACTGGGGGGGGAGGGAATTGGGGAGGGGATAAGGGAATATGAAACTGTATTATAAAATAATAACAATAATAATAAAATGTTTAAAAAAATCTACTGAGATGATGATCATTGGCAAATCCTGACTTTTCTAAAATCTTTATCCTTTTTACGTGTCTTTGTTGACTTTCTGTCATAGGATGAGTTTTTTATTTGTTTTTAAAATATTTTAAGGCAAAATTATCATCATAACATTAGCCATGTCAACTAGCAGAATTAGGGTATGTCTATGGTGGGCATCTTTTCTTGAGCACCTCCTAAGAGTGACTGTGCCTGGTGCTGTGCAGTGAGCTGCTGGGTTTACATGTCAAGTCGGTGTGTCAGATTTGAATTGTACCAGGGCTCTGAATGTGGCCAAGGGGAGTTTGTGCCCAGTTCTTACAAGAGAGGCAGGTGCAGAGGGCTGCAGGCAAAGGCTGATGAAATCATCCTGCAAGAAAGATATGCACCTCAGCATATGGGCAGCAGGCACGTGTCTCTAGAATACCATATGATTTTGCGTGTGGGACATTCATTGTACCATTTTCTGGGAACATGGCATTCTGCACTGGTAGCAGTGCCAGACACTCTGCAGTGGGTTTTCAGGAGGATGGGAGAGTGACAGTTAAATAATATGGCCCACCTATCAGTCATGGCAGCTGCATCCCACCAGCTTTGAGGAGTCTATGACCTCATGTGGGTAGGTGAAGATCGTAACCAGGTAAAAGAGAGGGGCACTTCATGGTAAAGTCTGACCATGCCAGGGGGCATGAACTCCATTACATGTGGCACTCTGGCCAGGAAATACTCTCTGAAAAATTAGATTAATCATAATAGAGGTGAAGCTTGATTTAATTCACAGCATGGTGCCAAATTGGTCAATGGTTCCATCTGCAAACCTCCCAGGTTGTCAACACAACTTGGTTGTCTCTAGTTCATTCATCCATTCTTCCTTGGGTTATGAATAGTAATGTTGTGCATATGTCAAAGGAACTAACTCAGAACTCGGTGCTTGCAGGGAATGACAACTGCGTATAAAAGCTTTCTTCAAAGAAAAGACTCACGGAAGAGAGATGATAATGTGATGTGGTCACATAGAAAGTAGCTTCACCAAATCTACCAATTAGCTCCCCAGGATTCCTGTCTTCCACTTAACTGAAGAGCAGAACATTGTTATCCCTGGCATGTGAAAAAGATCCTAAGGAAAATTTACAATGGAATTAATTTATCATTGAAGCAAAGATAACAAGCTTCTTAAATTACATTTCAGTTGTATTTGAGTATCACATCAAATCAAGCTCTGTGCATCTGTCTTTAAGAGCAAAGAAATACTACGTTGGGAAGTCTTAATTTGAAATGCTGGGTGCATTTTCCATTGTGTACACTTTAGTAATTTCCATTTAGAAGTTACTGATGGTACAGTGTTTCCTACAATACAGTCTTTACATCAAGCTTTCAAAACATGCCCAGGCTTATAAAGGGAAGCAGCTTAGCCAGGCGCATTCTCCCATCTCTCTCATGCTCTCACTCCTTACTTCTTATGTAATGCTGTTGATACCTTGAGACACACTTTGTTGCATGCCTGGGTGATACTTCAGGGACCCAGCACCTGCCTGGCCACCTATAGGGTACTGGATCCCGTGAGGAGACCATTAGTGGACCTGCTGCCTTTGGAAGCTGCATGTGTGAAGTTCTCCAAGTCCCTTGTGTACAGAGGTCACCTCACCTGGATCTGAGAGTCACTCAGAGCACACGCAGAGCAGCTGTCACGAGCCCCGATCTGGCCAGCAGGGACCATCATGCAGAGCTGTAACATTTCAATTTCAGTAAATATTTATTGGCAACCAACACTGGAACAGATGCTCTGGGATGAGAGCTCAGGAAACATAAACAGTGGCCACCTTCAAGAGCCAGCCTACTGGAAATTCAGCTACCACGTACCCAGGAAAAACAGTGGAGGGTGAGCCTAGTCTGGGGCTGCCATCACAGGCTTTGTCTTGGGGTCAGGTGAGGGCAGGCTGTTTGACCTTGTTGCCTCCAGGTTTTCACTTTAAGTGGAAAATAATGCTTTTTACCATCAAGTTTCGTGCATGGGGTCTGGTGCAGAGTAAGCTTACTACATGGTGGCTTCAATGAGCTGGACACTTTCACCCACATAGTCTGCCAACCAAGTCCTGTGGAGTGCCATGCAGGTAGATCACACTCACAGATGTGGATGCTCCAGACCAGAGAGGCAGGGGCAGCTGCTCTTGACCCTGGGTCTTCTGGCTCCACAGCTGGATGCTCTCCCCACTTTAACACAATTGGCTCTTGTGGCGTGGAGGTCATTGATGGAGAATTCTGGCATTTTCTGAGCAAGCACATCACTAATGATTTCTTGCCTTAGTGTAATCCTGTTAACTATCTCAAGCACTTCTACATCTACTATCTTTGATCCCATCTGTTCTGAAGAAGATTGTTTTTTTGTTCAACCTGCCCCTGCACCGTCCCCCACCCCCACCCCCACCAAATCACCTCTACCTGGTCTTTTTCTGCCAGAAACATACAAAAATGTGTCCCAGCATATCAGGATTGCTGTTCTGAGTGGCGTTTAGATGGCTTCTCTTCTTTCTGGGTCATTGCTTCTGTTTGTGGCTTGGTGCAGAACTCCTCCCTCTCAGACTTCTTCAGCTTGTTCCATGAAGAGCCTTGCCTGTTTTCCACGCTATGTTAAAAGCTTTAAAATACATCTTGGGAGTCAACAGAAGCCATACTAGTGGGGTATTTGGACTCATCTCTTGTAATGTTTGTGTGCGTGATGTACACACGCATGTGCACTCCCATTCTTGCTGTGTTTCCCAACCTGCTCAGTCTGTTGAAAGAGGCTCAGTAGGCACTGATTGATACCATGTGGTGGAAGTCTGGCTGTTCCTGTTAATGGCTCACTTCCAGAAGCCCAAATGCTGATCATCCACGTGTCCCCTCTCCATCTCCTTCAATTTGACTCGGGGGTGCTCCCATTAATATAGGTTATATTAAATAGGTACATTATGTTCCTTGCCTTTCAGCAGGGCTATTTTTCAAACACTAAGCACAAATAATTGTCCGAGAAACACTTTGCACAAACAGCATTGTAGGAAAGCTATACAATCCAAAATCTCTTTTAAAAGCTTTTACAAAAAGCAGGAAATTTGAGGTGGGGAGGGGAGGGCAGGGGAAGCAGGTGCAGCATTCTTTTCATGATAAATGCCTGTAGGGGGTGAGGGTGGGGTGGGTGGCTGCCTGAGTAGTCCTCCACAGAGTGGTGAGAATGTAGCCCATAGCATCTCAGCTCCAAATCAAAATGTTCTTTGATTAAAGCAGTTCTATCCACAAAAGTAAAGGTAAAGGCCTATGTTCTGTTGGTTCTGTAGCAAGTGCAATAAAATAAACAGTGAAATGAACCTCTCCTGAGGATGCCACCTTCCCTGCACTGAAGTCATTGTTTGGCATTTGTGTGTGTGACCTTGGTAGGCATTTCAACGGCAAAAGCATATTGAAGTTGGAAGACAGGCTGAATCTGGAGTGTGTGTGTGTGTGTGTGTGGTAGGGGGTGGTGGGGGTTCCCCACAATAGGCTTGGAGGAAACTTCTTGAAATGTAAAAACCCTGTTGAGTTTTGTCCCTTTTGTTTTATGCCCAGCCACCAGATTCTGAATGGAGGGCCCCTTGAGGAACAATCACCACAGCTGCCATATTCCAGAGCTTTCTGAACCAGACAACAGATGTACGTTATCTCATCACCTCACAACAATCCAGGGAGCTGAGTGATATTATTTTGCCCACTTTGCTGATGAGACAGCTGTGGTTATTTTTCCTGCAGGTCAGCTGCCTGGGAAGCAGCAAGGCTAGTGTTTAAACCCAACGTTGACTGACTCTCTGTACTCGCTTCCGTACGTGGCCGCTCTGTAACCTGTACCCTTTCTGTTCATTGACCTGCCTCCATGGTTACACGATCCTGACTTCCACGGCAGACATGAGCTGTGCTTGCATTCATGCTTGCATCAGTGGCTCCTACAAATGTGTGTTCCTTTTTGTCTGGATTATTTACTGAGTGCTAAGCTGTAAGGTCCACCCGTGTCTTAGGGCACAGGATAGACTGTCTTGTCCTTTGCCATATAAAGTTCCATTGTGTGGATCTGCCTGGGCTTATGTATCCATTGTACTACTGGTGGATGTTGAATCACTTCCAATTCTTGGTTATTAGAAATAGTGTTATTATATATACATACATGTGCTATATATAATACATATACACATACATGTGTATGTACTAGTTATGCAGAAATAGTTCTATTATATATACACATATATATGTTATATATAACATACCTATATGTTATATATAAATATACATACACATATATGTGCATATATTTGTAAATGCATACACATAAATTTTTAAGATTATAGATAAAATATATGGAATCTCTAAATAATGACAGTTTAATAGTTTTCCCTTTCCAAACATTGTAACTTTTACTTAGTGTCTTCTTTTGATTGTAAAAGCCTTCACTATTTTATCATTTAAAATAATGTTTCTCTATACATTCCCTTAAACAAGAAACCATGAGGAAAAAAAAATGTTTCTCTAGGTTTTTGGTGAGGAACTTTTATCAGATCAAGAAAATTCCTTTCTAATATAAGTTAGCTAATTTTGGAAAAGTCCTAAATAGGTATTTAATTTCCATCAAGTATGTTTTATTCATCTATTTAAATACATATATCACTTTTTTTCTTTTAATAAACTAGTGCAGTGAATGATAATTACATATTTTCTTGTATTCCTGGAATAACCCTGCTTACATATAACATACTGTCATTCATCACAAAGTACAGGATTCATTTTGCTAATGTTTATGTAGGATTATTACCTTTACATACATGAATCAAGTTTTCTTCTTATTTTTCTTTATTCTGTTAAAATTTTTGTTAATTTTTTTTTACTTGAAAAGCAGATAGAGACAGAGACCTCTCAACCACTGATTCAGTTCTCGGATAGCTACACCAGGAACTAGGACCTGCATCCAGGTCTCTTCTGTAAGTAGCAAAAGCCCAACTACTTGAGCCATCAGCTCTGCCTCCCAGGGTCCATGCAAGCAGGAAGCAGGAAGAGCAGAGGCTGTACTTGAACCCAGACTCTGTAACAGCTGGTGCAGGCATCACAGTAGCCATCTCAACTACTGCGCCAAACATCTGCCCCCTCCTTACTGCATTTTTTTCTTTTCGAGCTTTAGTGCCAAAGGTACAGTGGGAAGACATATAAAATATATTGGGAGTATTGTGGTTTTTTGCTCTTAGAATTTCCAGAAGATTAGGATGAGACATTTTGTGAATACTATTCACAAAATGGTGTAGCTTGCTTGGCGATTCTCCTGGTGAGAAGTTTAAACAATTGATTCACTTGTCTTAATGGTTATCAGCTATTTGGGCTTTGTAATTTTTTTTGAGATGGTTATTTTTAAAAGAATGTGTTCATTTCCTCTCAGTTTATGCCTCGTTATGCATTCTGTGGCATACAGCTTATTTTATAGTACACTATTATCTTTTTAGTCTCTGTTGGATCTCTCATTATATCCTTTTTGTTTTTAATATTATTTGTGAATCTCTTTGTTTCTTGAATATTCGTGCTAGAAACTTAGTTACTTTATTTTGTATTTTTAAAGAATGAACTTTCTTTAGCTGTAGGCAATGGCCCAGGTTACATTGTACCTAGGCAAGTGTTAACACTGCCGGGAGAAAGCAGCTAATAGCTGGTGGGCATCTTGGGCCTAGTTAATGCCATATTTATGTTAACTATTTCAGTGTGCCAGCATAGATGCCTAATCTTCTTCTTCTTTTTAAAGATGTGTTGGGGCCAGACGCTGGCATACCAGCATACAGGGTCTTGGGACCAGTGCGCTAATGTGTGTGGACCCTGGGTAGGCAGGCAGGGCTACAGACTGGCACAGCACACCACCAGAGGGCCACCAGAGGATCTAGTCATGGGGTCGGGGGTGGGAGGAGGAGGGCTGTGGATTGCACAGGGAAAGGGGACTGTAACTATGTGGGAGGAGGACTGCTGAGGGAGAATGTGACAGGTGAGGAATGACTTCTGGGGGACTTTCACCAACTTGGCTACTGTGCTTGCAGGTAAATGAGGGTGCTGAGGCTAGGGAGTTTAGAGGAGGAAAAACAGTAGACCTTTCAGGGCCAAACTAATATGTCCGGCCACATGGGAGACCTGAGCTAGGATTGTTGGTATCAACCACCACCTACCGGCATACTCAAAAGTCATGGCTGGGGGCCTGCCTGGCAGGGTTCCACTATAGAACTCACCAATGAGTGTTGTGGTATGGAATAGACCATGTTAGGCTTGGACATGACACTAACCAGCTCACAAGGCAACTTGTCTAGGAGCAGATTCTGTGGGGGATCGTGGGCTCACCCCTGTGCAACTGCCATACCAGCTGGTTTGTTTGAGGGCTGGAGGTGGTAACAGGTTGAGCTAGGTGTGACCATGGAACTCATCAACATTCATGGATACTGGGGTTGTGAATGTGCTAGGGTGGTCCAGGCTTTAGCACCCACAAGCAAATTCAAGAAGTGGATGTGGGGCAGGTAGGGGTCGGGGGGAAACTTGGGGAATTCCCCTGATGGGCCATTGCTCCCACTGGTGATCATGTGAGTCAGGGCTGTGTGTTGGTCAGGTTGAACAGGGCTGCTTCACTTGCCAGCAAGTGTGTGGGATGGTTCTGGGGGAATTGGGGACTGGAGAGAGCCAGACCAAGCCATAGCATAGTGGCATATGCAGGAACCAGGATGGGGTGTGGGCCATGCCAAGCTAGGCTAGGTTGTCACACCTATGTTCCACTTTGCATGAAATCTGGGGATTGGGGCAGGCTGCAGCACCCCAGTGAGAGTTGGGACTGGGCACTTACCAGGCCAGGCCAGGTTGTAGCATTTGATGGCAAAGGCCAAATGGTGAATGGCCTATGCCAGGTTGGGTCAGATTGGCATGCACAAAGTCTGTGGCTGGAAGTAAGCCTGGTTGGGGAGCTAAGGGGATGCCCCTGCTGGACTGCAGTTCTCACTCATGAGCATGAGGGTCAGAATGGGGGCAATGAACTGGACTGGGCATGGCTATTGTATACCTTGGCATGGGTGTGGACTAGGTTGGGGTGTGTCAGACTAGGCTAAAGAGCCAGAGTTAATATAGGACAGGCTGGGCTAGGTCTCAGAACCCACTGAACCATGAAAGACTGGGATCTGGGGATGAACGGGGTGTACCTGGGCTGTAGTAACCCAACAGTAGGGTTTAGAATGGGTGTGGGTCAGTTAGGCAAGGCTGCTGTATCTGCCAGGATAATAGGTGGGCCAAGTCAGACTGGACCAATAATCCACCAGTGCACAAGAGATCTGCCAGTGGGAGGTGATCTGATAGAAGATTTAGGGAACTCCTCTGTCAGGGCATAGTCCCAGTAGGTGAGTGTAAGGACCAAGACTGGGAGCAACTCAGACCAAGCTAGCTTTCAGTGCCAGCCAGCATATGTGTGGGTCAGGTCTAGGGATAGGTCAGGCTGGGCCAATTCACAATACCCACTGACAAATGTGAGAACCGGAATGGGGTGCAAGACAAGTTGGGTTGGACCACAACACCAGCCAGTTTACATTAGGGCCAGGACTGGGGGCCCTCCAGGCTGAGCTAGGCTGTAGCACCCACCAGCATTAGCTGAAATTGGAGGTAGACCAGGCTGAATCAGTCTACAACATCAATTAGTGGATGCTGAGGTAAGGAAGACCACCCCTGCCAGTCTGGGCTGCAGCTCCTACCATCACACATAAGACCCAGGATTAGGGGACAGCCCAGCAAGGGAGCTGTGAGGGCTAATCTGCTAGGCCACTACTCCCACTGGTGAGTGTGAAAGCTGGGACTGGGAGCAGAATAGGCTGAGCAGGGCTACAACGCCTACCTGTGACCTGGGTTGGGGGAGAGCCAGGCTGGGCTAAGTGATCATATCCACTGGTGCAAGCATGAGCTAGAATTAAGTGCAGACTGGTTGGCCCTTGCCACAGCATCAGCTGGCAAGTGCTGGGGCTGGAAGCAATCCTGTCAGGCTAGAGTATAGAACCACCCAGAAAGTGCAAGATCTGGGGCTGGGAGTGCGCCTAGTAGGGAAATTGTGGGCATCATTCTGCTAGGCTACAACTCCCACTGGTGAACATGAGAACCATGGCTGGGGTCAGATCTAGCTAGACAGGTGGTGGCAGCTGCTGACATGAGTGTGGGCTGGATGGTGTGGTCAGTTGGGTTGAGCTAGGCTTTAATGCCCATTGATGTGTACGAGAGCCAAATGAGATGTGGGACAGACTGGATTAGTCTGCTGTACACACCGGCATGAGCAGGAACCAGGGCTTTGGGGTTGGCCAAGTTGGGGTTTTTAGGGGTCACTAGCAGTTCCTGCTAGTGTACATGAGGGCATAATGTGCGGTGGGCAGGGTTAGGGTTGGCTACAGCATCTATTGATTTGTGTATGAGATGGGACTTGGAACAAAACTTACCAAGTAACTGTAGCCATCACCGTATTTGTAAGCTGATGTGGGTGATGGACTGATCTGGATCCCACATTGGCTAGCACACATGAGAGTCATGTTGGGGTCACCTCTGGCAAGGTTTCTTTGGGGACCTCCCCCCATGAACTGGATCACTAGACTCAGAACTCCAACAGCAGTGAAAATCACAGGATATGTGGCCTGACCAGGGACTGCATGTCTCAGAACTAGGTCTCCACAGTTACTGAGGCCTGTGCGGTGCACAGTATACCCAGATGCTCATGGGGGACATTACAACCAGTTCATTGAGGCCTGCAGAGAATGTCCAGTACCATGGAGGGCAGAACAAATTGGACCGAACAAGTGTCTGGGAGAATTGAAACTCTAAGGTGAACTATGTCAGCCAATAGACCTTGGAAGGATTTCCTCATCCTTGGAGCAACAAAATCAATAGCATCTCAGAACTGTCAAAACCACTTAAGCAATATCCTCGGAACATGTTCCACATCAGGTACCCTAGGATGACATCAGATGGCCATCCCCGATTCTCAGGACTGTTGCAGTTGGGATGCTAGGAGTGGCACTCTCCCTTGCTCTCCCCACTTTCTCCAGATACAGGAAGAAAAAAGAAAATTGGAGTCAGTTGTCTTATCCACTTTCTCTCATTCTTTGACTCTCCCCAGCCTAATCGGTGGTCCATATGAGTATGCATCCCTCTTAACTATGTAAACACCATCAAAAATAAAATGAATTTGTTATCTTAAAAAACCAACATTTTAAAAATCATTTCTAGTGTGTCTTTGTTTTCTATTCCATTAATTTCTGTATAGCTGTCTTTCTACTTCGCAACATTTATTCCATTCTTTTTCTAAATTCTCAAGTAAGGTGCTTAGCTCACCAATTTTTTTCTCATCTATTTGTATTTGTGTCTCTATATTTCTTTCACCTTTTTCACCACATGCCATAAGCCTTGGATTATAACATTTTCATTATTTTCCAGTTCCAAATGTTTTCAAATTTTTATTATAATTTTTTATTCACAAACTATTTAAGATTTCAACATTCTAAGAATCCATTGAGTTTGAAGTTGGTTGTATTATGATTTTAAAATTTGATTCAAGAGATGGGTGTCTGGAACAACAGTTCACTGCTTGAGATACCCACATTTTATATTCACGTGTCTGGATTCAAGCCTTGGCTCTGCTCCCCACCCCATCGTCCTGCTCCCTCTCCCATTGTCCTGCACAATCTGAAAAGCTGAGATGATGGCCCATATGTCACATATTGTGATTGTCCTCTGGCCTCAAATCTGTGTGATTGTCCAGCATCCTTCCTTCTTTGTGGGATCCTAAGTACTCCCTTTCCAATGTTATCTCATCTGTAGACTAGACCAAGCGTAATGGTATGCAGCAGGATACTCTAAATGGATTCTTCTAAGGGAAGGGCTTGTGACTCAAGTTGGTCCACTCCAAATTTCCTCCAGGAATGTTCCCTACTGGAGGTGGAGAAATCTCCTTGGATTGCAGATGGAATGCCTATGAGTCTGTGGTTTTGAATGGCCATGTGGAGACATCAATTATTAGCCTTGATTAAAACATGAACCTATCTTTGAGCTGAGCCTAATGAAGCTATTTGTGAAATGATTATAAAAAGGTGGTGTTCATCACTGGTGGCACATACAAAGGAAAAATGAAATGAAAAGACATGTGCATTTCCCAGGAATGTTGTTAAGGCCTTCTTTCATGCAGACAGCTGTCAGAGGACTCCCTCACTCTGCAAGAACTGGGACCAGGTCTTCTGCTCCTTTGCTACTTCCATTACTGGGAAGGAGCCATGTGTTTACCATGTGACAACTATGCCAAAGGGAAAGCAAAACTCAGAACTTTTTGTGAAAATTAGTTCTCTACTTAACTTTAAAAATGTAAACTTGCCAGTATGCCTGACTTGTTTTTTTTTTAGTTAGAATATCTGCAATATCCACATGAAACATTCTTTTTGAAGCACAAATTAGCTAGAATAGAATTATTCTGGTTAGAAGGGAAACGGATCTGATTGTCACTCAACACCGAATTGGAAAATACCCAGAACTCTCTGGTTCTTGGCAAGTGTCTGATGTCTCCAGAATAGTTTTTGAAGGCCTGTTCTTACTGGAAGATCCTTCATTGAGAGAAGCACAAAAAGGAAGAGAAGGCAGCTGCAGATCATGCTCATGACATTCCAAGCCGGGAAGCACAGTGTCTGAATACTCAGTCAAGTCAGCATTCCTGTCAGCCGGGCATTGCTGCAGAATCAGTGTGTGGGGGCGGGGAGGAGGCGGACCTTGGAAAAAGCTGGTCCCACATGCAGTTCTACACTCAATGGAGAAACACTGAGAACCCCCAAAGTCAAAAGAAACTTCTTTAAAACTCCTGTGGTGGCTCCATTTATATGAAACTAAGACCAGGGACTGGCACTGTGACTCAACATCTCAAGCTGCCACCTAAGAGCCCCATAGGGCATGTCAGTTCCCGTTCTGGCTGCTCTTCTGATCCAGTGACATGCTAATGATCCTGGGAAAGCAGTGTAGGATGGCTCACACTGCCACCCATATGGGAGATCCAGATGGAACTCCAGGCTCCTGGCTTCCACCTAACCTTGTCTCAACTGTTTGCAGCCCTCGGGTAGTGAACCAGTAGACAAAAGGCCTCTTTTTCTGTTGCTTCCTCTCTCTCTCTCTCTCTCTCTCTCTTTCTCTGTATTTCTACCTTTCAAAAAAATTAAATAAATCTTTTTTCAAAGAAACTAAGACCACAGTCAGTCTTTAAATTATGCCATAAAAAGCAATTTAATGTTTGAAAAGTGATGTTGATTTGCCATCCATTCCTCCCCAATTCTGAGTATATTTGAAAATCAGATTTTCAAAAATAAAAATTGGTCTAGCATTGGCTTCAGGAAAGTATTACATAATAAAAACTGCCATGAAATTCTTACTATGTCCACAAAAAAATATCTGGCCGTGTTTTTGAAAGGAAATACAATAAGTCTGTATGTTAATTTGGGTAGGATTTGCAGCCTTATTATTTGAGTCTCTAATCCCTGAGCAGTGTGTCTCTCACTTGTTTAGGTCTCATTTAATTTCTTTTATCAGAATTTCATGGTTTTAAGTAGCCAAGTCTTGTATATGTTTTGTTAGACTTACATTCAGGATACTTCTTGTATTTAGTGATTTTAAATGTTAGTATATTTTAAAATATCCTCTCTATCCTGTTGTCTTTATGCTCTGTAGTGATAATGTAACTATTTTATTCAAGATATTGATAATTGTGTTGTCTTTTTCTAAGTTTTAATAGTGGTTTGTCAATTTTATTGACAATTTTATTGAACTTTTCCAAGAATCAAGTCCTCATCTCTCTGATTTTATCTATTGCTTTTCCTTTTACTTTATTGCTGATCTTATCTTCATGATCTTCTTTTGTTTTAGATTGAGTTTGTTCATTTTCTAAATTCTTGACATGGAAGCTTACATTATTGATTTCAGACTTGTTTTCTAATGTACACTTTAATAATATAAATTTCCTTCTCAACACTGTTCTAGCTGTACCCCATGGATCTAAGATACTTTATTTTCATTCAGATCAATATATTTTTATTTATTTGAAAAGCATTGGGGGAGGGGAGGAGATGGAGAAACTTCTGCTTGCTGGGTCACTCCCTGAATAGTGGCAACAGCTAGATCTGAGTCAGGCCAAAGCCGGGAGCTTAGCTGTGTCTCCCAGACAGGTGGAGGGACTCAAGTCCTTGGACCATCTTCTGCTGTCTTCATGGAACCTTATCAGGAAGCTGCACTGAAGCAGAACAGTGGGACTCAAACCAGTGCTCCACAATGGGATACAGGCTTCTCAATCATCAGTTTAAGCTGCTACATTACAACATTGGCTCCTGTTCAATGTAATTTTAAATTTCTTAAGACATTTTCATTCATAGATTTTTACAAGTATTTTGCTTAGTCTCCAAATGTTGGAGATTTTCCTGTATCGTTCTATTACTGATTTATAATTAGATTCTATGGTTTTGTGTGATTTCCATTCCTCTAAATCTACTGAGTTTGTTTTATGGCTCAGGATGTGCTCTGTGTTGATATATGTCCATAAAATCTGGAGTGGGGAGAGGAAATGCATGTTCTATTGTTCAAGTCCCCTGTAAATATTGATGAGATCCTATTGGCTGATGTTGTTGTTGAGCTATTTCGTGTTCTCCCCAATTTCCTGCTTACTTGCCCTATGGGTTGTTGGAAAGGGCTACTGTATTCTTCACCCATATCCATGAATTTGTCTCTTTCCAGTTCTTAGTTTTTGCTTCACATGTTTTGTAGCTCTGTTGTTAAATACACACCTGTTTAGCTTTGCTATGTATATTGGTGGCTGTACTCATTGTAAGTTTGAAAGCTCTAATCCATCTTATACTTTTCTTTACTCTGAATAATACCTTACCTGCTATTAACATAGGCATTTTTTTGTAAATACTCTCAGTCTGCAGCTTTCAGAAAAATTTTCTTGATCAAGAATTTTTTCTGTCTTTAGTTTTAGAATTTAGATTATAATATGCGTTATAAATTTCTGTTGGTCTTTTGGGGATTCATTTGCTAAAATTTGGAAAGTTATCATAAAACCTAATCATAATATGATTATTTTTAATATTTGCCATCCCTGCTGTTTTGCTACTCTTTTCTGGGATTTCAATACTATGAATGTTAGATCTTTTTGGTTTAGTCCCATAGGTTCATGAGGCTGTCTGCTATTTTACAAAAATAAATTTTCTAAGGTTGAATAATTATTATCTTCTAGTTCACAGATACTTTCCTTTGTGCTCTTTTATGTTTTTTAACCTTACAATATTTTTTAGTTTTGTCATTGTATTTTCTAGCTGTAAAATTTCCAAGGTCAGGCGCTTATCGGTGAAGACAGTGGTCCAGTTGTCCATGTCCTACATTGCGGAACCTGAGTTTGATGCCTGTCTCTGGCTGCTGACTCCAGCTTCTTGCTGATGCAAATCCCTGGGGGGGTATCAGGTGATGACTCAAATAATTGGGCTTCTGTCACCCACGTGGGAGACCTGGATTGGCTTCCTGGTTCCTGCATTTGACCCAGACCAGGCCTAGCCATTGCAGATGTTAGGTAAATGAGCCACTGGACAGGAGCTGTCTCTTTGTCTTGATTCTCTGCCTCTCAAATAAATTTTTAAAAATGTAAACAAAATTTCTTCTTGATTCTTCATTGTTTTTATTTCTTTGCTGAGATTCTTTGTTTCAAGTGTGCTCATATTTATTGAAGCATTCTATTATGGCTGCTCTAAAATCTCAGATAAATGTAAAAATTCCCTTCATTCTGGCATCTGTTCATTGTTTTTTTACTCAGTTTGAGGCATTCTTATTTTTTTGGTGTTCAGTGAGTTTCAGTTGAAACCAACACATTCTATTGTAAGATGTTGGATCTGATTTATTCTTCATTTTCGTCTGTCTTCCTTTGACATCACTCCAGTTGCTACCTCATTTCTTTCAAGAAGGGGTAGACATCCAATTCCTCTCTCAATCTGTATTGCCACCTGGTCATGGGGGTGTTGGGTGGGGATATGGAAGACCTGTTGGTATGATTACTGCTGGGTGGGAGTGGAAGCCTTTGCTTCCCATAGGTCTCCATTGATTGCTGCCTGGGTGGAAGGGAGAAAGCTACATTGTATTGTGCTTGCTCTGCATGTGGCCTCTGCTGATTCTGTGGGACTGTGGGGGTTGAAGAGGAGAAAGGATGTGTGGCTTGGTGATTGTTGGATGCTCATGTGATTACTGTCTATTTGACTTCCTGGGGTATCACCCAGTGGGGATGGGGCAATAAGCATCTGTGGAGTAGTGAGGGAGCGTCTAGGCTTCCCTGTGGCCTTTCTGACACACACTGCTAGGATGGAGGAGTGGACTCCTTGGTTCAGCCTGGTGAGGGTAGAAGTTTGAACTCCTCATTCAGTCTTTACTGGCCTGGAGAAGGGCGGGGCCACACTTCTTTCTGGGTGTTTGGCTGCTAGAGAGCAGTTAGAATCTACAAGTTTTCTGGCTCATTAGACTGTTCCTCCCTTGTACTTTGGTTGGAGATAGTAGGTTTATGCTGGGTTCTTTTGGACATTTTTGGTCTTCTCTTGCTGCTATTTTGATGTTGTCAGCTTGTTCAGTTCCAGATCTGGGATATGTGCGGCAAAAATGAAACCACCAAGTCGGCCTTATTCCTATCTTTCAGAGCTCTCCCATGTTTGTTCCTTGTAGAACACTCAGGAATTTTGGCTGTAATTAAGGGAAAGGTGGGACAAATTAAGTCTATTCCACTTCTGTCAGCTTCATGTAGTATAGTTTCTTCTATTAGTAATATACACAGAGGATTGGATATAAGAGTGAAATTCTGTATTTCTTGGAGCAAAGAACACTACGTAGGCATGGTAGGCAGATGTGTGGAGTCAAAATATTCTGCCCAATGACTTTGATGTTCACTGTGTTTTGACCACCATTCTCAGGCATGAGTAATAAAGACTTGAATCCTGTTCCTGGCCTCAGGTAGCATGCAGTCTACTTAGGAAGCCAAGATTTGGGCTGTAAAATGAATATACCATACAGAGTAGCAACTGCTAAGTGCTCACCAAGCTGAGCTCTTTGTCAGAGCAGAGTGGTGTCAAGATGGGTGGTCATGGAGGTCTCACATTTCATAGAAGAGGCAGACATGAACGAAGCTCAGGAAAGCTAGAGTTGGTCATGATGCAAAGAAACAACTGGTGAAAAAACATCAACACAGGGAGAGCTTCACTGACATGGACAATACTCGTGGACAGGCTCAATACTATTAATAACAAAAGCCACACTGTGTAATCCTAGGGCTTGTATTAAGCTCTGGGTACCAGGCCTAATATGTAGCGGGGATTGTTTTCTACATGGTTCCTGCCTTTGTATTTTACCGATGAGGAAGCTGAGGTTGGGAGAGAATACTTCCTGAACTGCACCCAGCTGTGTTTGGAGTCACACCCAGGGCTGTCCTAACCCCCTTAAGCAGAATGCTAGAACACCTGGGTTATATGCGCCATTTGGTTCAACAAAGAGAATAAGGTTGGAAATTGGGGTAAGATCCAGGAGCTTTAGCATTTTTGAGAAGAGGGCCTCCATGAACATTTTTGAGCAAAGAGGATGAGTCTGCCAGTAGGATTCTGTATGGATAACAGGTAAAGGGGCTCTAAGTTGGGGGAAAAGAACAGAATGGGAAAGAGGGCCTGGTTTCCATTCCAAGAGCTGGGACAGTGGACTTCCTGTTGACCTGTGCATGAAACCCCTTGTCAGGTTACATTTAATATCATTTCATAATTGCTGATAAAAAAACTTCTAGTTGGGGCTTATTCATTCATTCTCTTTCTCTCTCCTCTCTCTCACCTCACCCCCCCAACAAATGTCACATGAGGGGCTTTTTTTTAAAGATTTATTTTATTTTTATTGGAAAGTCAGATATACAGAGAGGAGGAGAGACAGAGAGGAATATCTTCTGTCCACTGATTCACTCCCCAAGCAACTGTAATGGCCAGAGCTGAGCCAACCTGAAGCCAGGAACCTGGAGCTTCTTCCGGGGCTCCCACGTGGGTGCAGGATCCCAAGACTTTGGGCCATCCTTGACTGCTTTTCCAGGCCACAAGCAGAGAGCTGGATGGGGAGTGGGCCTTCAGGATTAGAATTGGCGGCTAAATGGGATCCCGGAGCATGCAAGGCAAGGACTTTAGCCACCAGGCTACTGCTTCAGGCCCAGGAGGGGCTTCTTAAAGAAAATATGTCTTTCCATAGACTTAATTTCTATTTGTGGGTTCCTTGCTCTTGAAATGTCATGCTGTTGAGTCATGTTTAGTCATGCCCTTGGAGCCCAGTTAGGTTAATTAGACACAACGTGGGTAGAATGACATTACAAGAGATAAGAGAAATACAGGGCAAGAGAAAGAGTCTAGTAGAATGTTGTTGCCTAAGACTGAATAGGATTGATCAACAATAGAACAAAAGTCTGCCTGCCGCATTGGAGGCCAGTGAGATCTTAGATGGCAGGGCCCTACACAGTGCTCAGCGTTGGCACTGGAGGAATAATTACAAGCACCTGCTCGCCATACAGGAAGGGACAGCACAGAAGTTTACAGCCTGGAGAGAACTTTGGAGTGAGCTTTGCAAAAATGGTTCACAAAACATCAGTTCCATGGAAGGTTACAGGGGAAAGAAAAATCAGGGCAGAGGGGGTTGTTGTATGTTTCCTAAGCTGCTCTGCTGCAGGCCTCTTCAGAGTTTCTAAACTTTTAAAGTACACCATGACCTGCCAAGAGAGAAGACAGGATTTAAGGTTTCAAAATCTGATCTCCCCGCCCTTTTTTTTTTTGGTAATGGCTTATACCCTTTCCTAAGTACTGGGATAGGACGACTAAAACAAACAGGACTCAGAGCTGCTTCCCCAACTGCAGATTTTTCTGTTTCTCCAAGAAGTGCCGGATACTTGCTTCCAAAGTGACTGGAGAGCCACATGTCTATTTTCTCTGCAAATCACCATCTGCAATGCCAAGAATTTTCCTTAAAACGCACGGATTTCTCTCCCCAACCCTCCATACTGTCAGCGAATCAATAAACTGCTTCATGAGAGGAAATCGCAGCTATTTTATGTACTTTTTAAAAAATCAATGTTCAGTTATAATCAGATTAGAAAACGACTTGCAGGGTTAGGTGTCTTTCTGGCTGCTGCACGCTGGTGGGGTCTGTGCTCAGTAGCGACCCCTCTGCGACCCGCTGCGTGGCTGGGCCTCTGCGGCCGCTGGATCGTAGTGGCTGTTGGGCAGTTCCCTGGAGTCGTCCCTCCTGCAGGCCCGAGGTACATTGTGGAAGTCCTGCAAGGCTGGGTCTTTCCCTCGGGCCATCTGCTCCATCCTCTGCTCCTTCCTCTTGATGGCTTCCTTGATGCCCTCCACGTGGCACTTCTCCTCCTTCTCCGCCCTTAGCTTCAGGACCTGGTGGTTTTTCTCCCGAAGCGAGTGCAGCTCGCGGAGGTGCTGCACCTTGTCGCTGGCGCTCTTGTGCGCCCGGCTCCGGGCCTGCCGGATCTTCTGGTCGCTCAGTTCCCCCAGCACCCTCTTTCGCACCTTTCTCTGCTCTTCCTCCTCTCCTGCGCGCCACCTGACCTGCTGGAACTGCTCCACCTCCTTCCGGGCCTTCTCCCTCAGTACCCGGTACCGCTCTTTCATCAGGCATTGCTGGAGCTCTTGGGACTGCTGGCAGCTCTGCTCCAGGGACAGCTTCCGAAGCAGCTCCTCGGCCTTAGCCTGACAGTCCAGGAGCACCTTACGGGCCTGGTAGTTGACTAAGGAGCTCAGGTTGCTGTTCTGGATCTTTTTCTGGTCCTCCACAGTGTGCTGGTGCCTGTTGTGAGAAGCCTCCTCCAGCCTCCGCTGCAGCTGCAGGCTGCTGTGCTCCCGCAGGCGCTGTACCTGCTTTTCTTGCTCCCTCAGGCGCTCCAGCTGCTTCTCTTGCTCCCGCAGGAGCTGCACCTGCTTCTCCTGCTCCCGCAGGCGCTGCACCTGGCCCTGCTTGGGGTGCTCGGCCTGGGAGCGCGCGCCGTCGGGCTTCTCTTGGCACTGGTTCTCCTGGTTGTCCTGCGGCGCCTTCCATCTGTTTTCCGCGGGGATCCTGTTCTTCCCAGGGCTGCTGCGCCTGAGGCTGTGCGGCTGGCGGCCCCCGCGGGTCCTTCGCTGTTCCTTCTCCTGCCACTGCTCCTGGCTCTGTTGCAGTAGCAGTTGTCGCTCCCGCTCCAGGGTCACCTGCACCTTCTGGTCGGATTGTTTCAGCTCCTCCCAGGCGACAGCCGCCTGCTGCTGCAGTTCCCGCATCCGCTGCGCCTTCTTCAGTCGGGTCAGCACCAGGGCCACAATCTTCTGGTCGCGCGAGGACATCACCGCCTCCTGCAGCGTGCTGGTGAGAGCCTGGCTGTGCTGGCTCTGTGTGTCCCTGCTGGACACGGAGGGCTGCGAGGCCCGACTGCCCACCGACTCCGCCCGATCGCTACCCGCTCGCTTCTGGGGGCATGTACAGGCCTGTGTCCTGAACTCTTGGGAAGGCGCGAAAGATTTCTCGGTGGGAACTGGGGAAGTCGACCAGAGGCCCCCTTGTCCGCACGTGCGCACTGCCCACTGGTCTCCACTTGGCACCTTTCCTCCCCCGAAAGTTTCGACACTCAAGGGAGTGTAAGTTCCGCTGGGGTACGGTGGTGGCGAGTCTCCCTGGGCCGGGCTACAGTGCCGGCAGGGATGCGGCTGTTGCGGTGAGGATGCTTGCCGCCAGGCCTGCCTGGACTTGCCCCCTGCCTCACCCCAGGCCTCTTCTAGGCGCCGGCTGCGGGATGGGTGCTTCCTGGCGCGACCGGGCGGCCTTGGGGTCACGTCGGTGAGACTGCGGCTCTCCCGCGGGGAGGCACTGCACGCCCGCTCACGAGCCCGCGTTGCTGAGGGCGAAGACCTCCGGTGTAGCCAGGCCGCCGCCGCTTCCCTCTCGGCACCCGCAGTCCTGGCCCAGGACTCCAGGGCTGGATCGGTTTCGGGTGCCGGCTCACCCAGCCTCACTGGAGACGCGTGCCCTCCATGGGCTGGTGCGGGCTCCCAGAGGTCCCGATAGGGCCTCGGGGAGAGGTGGCCAAAACCCGCCATACTCCCTCCGGGCGCCCCAGTGTTTGTGCCAGCGAAGATCCCAGGGCTCCCGGGGACCCTGTTACATCCGCCACGCCCTCCGCTCCCAGGGTCCTGGCCGCCTGTGACGCCCGGCCACTTCACAATGCTCATGGCCCCTCCAGGTCCCCCACCGACCTCAGTTCAGGCCCCTGCCTGCCTGGGCCCCACCAACACCCTGTGCAGGGAGAAACAGAATTCGGGGCAGACGACCGAGAAAGGGGATTGTAGGTGATTGGGGATGACATTGCAATTCAGAATGCATGGTGACACTGCCCCCATCCCTGGTGTTTCAGGCAGGACTGTGCATTTACATGTCCCGCAATAACTCTTCAGATACTCTAGGCCCTTAAGACTCAGAATGGAGCAGGGCCGGGGAGGGGGCGGTTGAGGAGGTACAGGAGGAATCTCCTTGATCACTGTCCCTACCTGCAGGTGTCCAGATGAAACACCACCCCTGCCCATTAGGGGGCCAAAGCTAAGTATGCTTTAGTGTTTGCTTTCTTAAACAGAAGAGCGGAAGAAAGATGATTCTGAGTGTTCCCCCCTCCCCGCCCCACCACCAATATAGCAGTTACTGCTTTTGTCAAAATATAAATGCACCGTGCCCATTCTGAAATAACAGCAGTGTGCCCTGATATTGGTCTAACTTGATAGAAGTTTGGGTCTGGGTGAGCTGGAAACCTATCTATGGAATTCTGTCCTCCCACTTGTCAATCAAACCACCTCTTTTTCCTGGGAACCAAGTAGGGCACATAGGAAAATGCGGGAATAAAACTCCACATGGAACCCAGGTGGCTTGTGGCCTGCAGAGGCACCACCTGCACCTCACAAAAGAGGCCCACTGAGAGGAACTCCGCCCCTCTCTTCTATGGCTGGAGGTGCTGTTCAGGTACCCTCTCTCCCTCCCTCTCTCCCCCACACCTCCTCCCTCTGGCAATCCTCTGGCCCACTGCCCACACATGACAAGCCTTTCTCTGGGTGGGGCAACCCATGCTCATGCCTGTGTGTTCACTTGCTCACCTTTTGAGTAAATGTTACCACCACAGATGTGTACCATAGTTGCTTCTACACTTAGATTGCTTGTACAAGACAAGAGCCTGGAGTAAAATTAACACACCCACGGAATACGTCCAAGCACCAGGAAGCAATCACATTATTTCTTGTCCTTTTTCTCTAAATCTCTTTCTGTGGCATCCAGGGTTCTTAGGAGAAGCACTGGCCTTGGCTATGCAAAGGTGTATGAGTCTCCTGAATGATTTTGGGTAACTTTCTGACCCTCCAGTTCTGAAAAAGTACAAAGGTGGAGTGCAGTGCTGATAACAGTAGTTCTGAAAAGCTCCTAAGGTTAGATGAAATGCTTCATTGAGAGCCTGGCACTGTAAGACATTCAGTAAGTATTATTTTGATGTCCAGTTAGGCTTAGGTGAAAAGTTTGAAGACTTAAATATGTGTATTTTCAAAATTTTCTATATGTTCTTAGATTTAAAAAGACAATTGAAGTTAATGCTGTCTTAAACCACTCTGGGTGAGTGTCTAGGCTGCTTAGCGGCACCTTGCAGGCTCTTTCTTGTCTAGGCTATGGATGCTGGCTGAGCCCCTTCCCTTCTCCAGGGTTTCTGTGGTCTGAATGTTGTTGATGTTTGCTTCTTGCCAGCATCCCTGGGTTGATGCCTAACCATCAGTGCAATGGCATGGCACTGATGTGTGCTCTGGGATGGCACCTGGCACAGTGGCTAAGGCACTGCTTGGGACATGGAATCCCCTCTCAGGATACCTGTGTTCCAGTCCCAGCTCTGTTTCTAACACAGTTTTCTGCTAATGTTCACCTGAGAGGCAGCAGGTGATGGCCCAAGAACCTGAGTCTGTGCCACCCACAAGTGACATCCAGGTTGAGATCTGGGTTCCTGGCTTTGGCCAGGCCCAGCCTTGTCCGTTTTGGGCATTTGGGAGTTTAGCTATGTTGATCACTGAACATCCTATGGCTCTATTCAAGCTTTAGAAGATAGCTTGCAAAGACAAGTGTAGTTCTGGCTGGACTCAGGCCATTGCCTGTCAAGAAGAAGCAGTGTTGGGGAGCAAGCTTACTGCCCTGAGAGCCAGCAGACCTTCCCTGAGCCTGCTCAGCCACCTGAGGAGTCCCTTTCAACAGCCTTTTTGCAGTTTTGGCTTTCTCATCACTGCAAGATCTTCTACAGCCCCAAAGGGAGTGAGAAAGACTGAATCCAGTCAGTGCTTCAATCTTTGTCCTTGTGAAGCACAAATGAGTTCATGTATGAAAAACACAGCAATGCCTTGCATGTGATGGCTCTTATACACTGCAGCTTTCAGAACCTCCACCAACATTATTTAAACACCACCAAACCATGGCCAGGTAGAGTTAGACACAAGATTAGTCTTGAGCAGAGTCAGAAGTGGAATCTAAGGGCTTAGATCTCTAGTCCAGCAGCTATTGGCCTCCTGCTGCCTCCATTGGTCCTTGGAACTCACCCTGGAGCTGTGTGTGGCTCGCCTACCTTGATCACTGATAGACTAAAAGACACAGTCCTAAGGACACAATGTACAGGATGCTGAAAGTCCAGACTACGATTAGAATGACAACATTGCTAGGATAAACAGATCCAGGTAACAGATCAGGCAAGTGACTATACAGTCACCTAAACAGAGTTCCCAGGGGGAATAAAGGGGCTTGTTCTTTTTTCAAAGATTTATCTATTGGGGCTGGTGTTATGGTATATCATGTTAAACTGCCATCTAGGATGCTGGCATCCCATATGGGCACTACTTTGTGTTCTGGCTGCTCCACTTCTGATCTGGCTCCCTGTTAATCAGCTGGGAAAAGCAGCAGAAGATGGCCCAGTGCTTGGTCCCCACACCCATGTGGATGACCTGGATGAAGCTGCTGGTTCCTGGCTTCAGCCTGGCCCAGCCTTGGGCATTGCAACCATCTGGGGAGTGAATCAATGGACAGCATGTGTGTGTGTGTGTGTGTGTGTGTGTGTGTGTGTGTGTGTGTGAAATTTCTTTATTTGAAAAATCCAAATGACAGAAAGAGATCATCCATCTGTTGGCTGACTCTACTGGACTGGTTCAGGCTTAAATCAGAAGCCTGGAACTCCATCTGGGTCTCCCATGTGTTTGCAGGGGCCAAGTCCTTTGGCCATCTTCTGCTGCTTTCCCTGGTACAGTGGCGGGGAGCTGGATCAGAAGTGTAATGTCCTGGACTTGAACTGGTGCTCTGATATGGGGTGCCAGTATCACAGGTGGCAGCTGAACCTGTTGCACCACAACACTGGTCCCAAAAGGAAGGGTTTGCTCTATGTCACCCAGAAGGGAAGGTTTCTTAAGGGATAATACTGGAGCTAGATGTGGGAGGATAGAATGAAGATTTCACCAGATGGAGGTGAGCAGGAAGACACAGCTGGATGAGGAAGGCTTGTAGGTTACCAAGTGGAGCTTCAGACACCTGGCACATTGGACTTCTATGGTTTGTGCCAAGGGGGTGTGGCAAGTATGTGCAGTGGAGTGGCTGGTAATAAGGCCAGAAAGATGGGCTGGGCTTGAATCCTGCAGGGCTTTGAATGCCAAACCAAGGAGCTTGGGCTTCCCCTTGACTGACAGATGGCAGAGTCCCAGCCATGTCCAGAAGAGCTCCAGGATTTTTTGGGCTGCTCTGGTCTGCAGGGAGGTGGCCTTTGGCCCTGCTTTGCCATGAGCAGTTTAAATTCAATCTGTTCTGTACCACAGGACTCACTGGAGAAAAAAAGCATGCTTCTGTTTCTGAGAAAAAGTTCGATGTCTACTGTGCCGCTAAACCCAGGGACTCATTGACAGCCTTGAAACCAGCAAAGTGGCCCATGGGGGTCTGCATTCCTGAAGCTCACCCTGGCGGAAGTGTGTGCGGAAGTTAGGGTCCTGGCTGAGCAATTCTGTGAGCTGTAAGCCAATGCAAACCAGAGCAAGGACAGGAGATCAGGAAGGGATGGATGGGAAGGACAAGGGACCATGGCCAGAGGATGGATTCCACCTGGAGAAAGGGGTCTGAGAGCCTGGGCAGGGGGGAAGTGGTAGAGGCAAGAGCCTCACCTCTAAGTGACCTTGACAACAGTGATCTTGGAAATCAGGTGGAGAAACTGGCCCAGCAAGTGAACACCCTACTCCCACAGGCACCAAGTGTGGAGAAGAAACCTTTCTCTTTGGGGTGCTTTGGAAGCATGATAGTTGAGCTGAGAAAAGCTTTCTCACCTGCATGTGCAGTGTCTGACTAAGACCCCTTGGAGGATCACAGGCTTGGAAACTGTATCAGCTCTTCCATGGGGCAGATGAAAGAGATGTTTTGCACATGCTAAGCTGCCAAGCATTCCCTGGGTACTAAGAACAATCAGCCTCATTCTTTTCTTGGCAGAGAAACCTTCCATGTATTTCACTGGATGCATTGGTACTTGTGCTTTCTGCCAGATGGAGACCTGGGCCTCTTTCCTTCATGTGTTGAAGACTTGGAAACTCAAGGAAAAAGCTCCAACTCATCTTCTGAAAAGAAATGTGCACTCTGCCTTTCCTCAGAAGGGGCTGTTGGTCATTGTCATGACTTAAAACTTTATCTCCCCTAGAGCACCTCCTTCTTGGAGGGGTCAGAGGAAAACTCAGCCAGAGGGATTCTGCAGAAGGATGCCGAGTCCCTGCACATGGTGTGGAGAAATCAACAAGTGCTGTGAGCATGAAATATGCCTTGGATTTCAATGACATAGGATGAAAACAATGTAGAATATCTCTGTGCCCTTTTTTTTCCTGCTAGTACTAAGTCCAGTTGATAGCCTTTTGGACTCATTTGACTAAATAAAATATTTGAGGGTTCTCAAATATTTTATTTCAGGGAAAGTTCAGGGAAAATGAAAAAAAACCTATACATGAAAGCAAACTTTCTGAGTAGGCTTCAGCTGATGATCAATATTCCCTTTGGAGTTCCTGGATTTGCTGCCAGGCTCTGCTCCTGACCTTGACTTCCTGCAGTGATGGCTCAGCTAATTGGGTTCCTGTCACACATGTGTGAGACCTGGGCTGAGTTCCTGACTCATGGCTTTGATCTGATCTGGTTCTGGTTATGGGGGACATGTAGGGAGTAAACCAGTAGATAGATGAAACCTCTCTGTGTATCTGTCTCTCAAAGCTTAAAAAGGTCTTAAAATTCCAATTTTCTTTTTAAAAATTTTTTATTAATTACATTGCAATATGTGACACAGTTTCATAGGTTCTGGGATTCCCCCAACCCCTTAAAATTCCAGTTTTCCATGAACGTTTTGATGTTATCAATGTCAAAATGAATAGCATGTGTTTCTTATACTTGTTCTAAGGTAGCTACTAGGAAATTGAAAATTATGTATGTGTGTAGGTATGTGCTGTGGTTTGAATAGGATATACCTCCTGAGCTCTTGTGAATGTTTATGGCCCCAACTCTTAGGTTAACAGCACTAAGGGGGTGGGAATGAGATCTAAATCAGGTGTTTGGAGGTAGATCTGGAGCGAGGTCCTTAGGTCACTGAAGGTATGCTCCTTGAGGGCAGATCTTGCTCCAGCTTGGTTGTACTGACCAGAGCTGAGCCCAGCCGGGCTCTTGCTCTGCCTCTTGGTTTGCCATGAGACCCTTCCCTAACACACAGGTCTGTTCCAGGCTTCCTTTAGGCTCACCAGCTGGCCAAGCCAATATGAGCTATTCGGTCTTGGACCATGGACCTCCAAAAGCATGAGTCAGAATAAACCTTCCTTCCTAAGCAGCATCTCTTGGGCATTTGTTGAAGTGAAAAGCTGGTTGACACGAGATGTAACCATGGTATAGTTCTATTGATCAGTGCTGCTCTGCATAATAAGTTCTCCAAAACTCATGCTATAACTGAAAACTTTTGGCAAAAGGTAGATTTTATTTGGTACATATCTATCACTTCCATTTCATCTTTTCTGTGAAGATAATATTGTGATGATTTTCTCCCCACCCGCCAACAGGCTGGATGATAAGGTAAATTATTAATTTTCAAAATTTGAGTTTATGACACAGTTTCACAGAATATCAGTTCTTTTATGCCCCACCTCTACTTTTTCCAAACTGTACAGGAAAACAGATATCCCTAAGTACCAGTGTTTGAGAATATGAAGTGGGGTTACAATCTTCAAATGCCAACAGTGCGATATGGACTCATTAAAGAAAATAGGTCGCAGAACAATAACAAACACATAGAATTAGACAAACATCAAGGGCAGGAAAATAAACCTGTATGTTAATGCAGTGCTAAACATGAACCTTGTACTGTATCAATTTCTTTTAATAAAAATAGTGGCATAACAGCCTGAGATAGAAAAGTTAAAGTTACCATGGACGCAAACATTTTTCCACAATGCAAATATTCCATATATATAAGAGGTTATAGGTATAAAAAATGATGACTGGTATACTTGCAGTATGTATGGGAGCATAACTCCTCTTACTGCAACAATGTGAAGCAGGGAATGATTTTGTCCTAAGGCATATAGAAAGAATTGTCCAAATCCATGAAACTGATAGTTGGCCTTGACTGGAAACCAGGGCCCTTACCCATGACACCACACCATACAGTCTTCCCTTTTTAATTTTAACCAGAGAAAACTGTGTGTGGGCCAGAAAGCAGGAGCGGGCTTTTAACGTTTATGATTTGGCTGCATTTAATTTTTTTTAACAAGTGCAAACTTATTATAATGAAAAACAGGACATGGCAATTAATCAGTTCTTATGAAAAAAGGAAGAACTCAAAATAAGCATGATCAAGAGCTGAGAGTTAAGATCCCCAGGGAGGAAACACAACTGAGCTGCAATTACTGGATGACTTAGCAAAGACAAAGACATTTTTTTTTAAAGATTTTATTTTTTATTACAAAGTCAGATATACAGAGAGGAGGAGAGACAGAGAGGAAGATCTTCCGTCCGATGATTCACTCCCCAAGTGAGCCGCAACGGGCCGATGCGCGCCGATCCGATGCCGGGAACCAGGAACCTCGAACCTCCTCCAGGTCTCCCACGCGGGTGCAGTGTCCTCAACTGCTTTCTCAGGCCACAAGCAGGGAGCTGGATGGGAAGTGGAGCTGCCGGGATTAGAACCGGCGCCTATATGGGATCCCGGAGTGTTCAAGGCGAGGACTTTAGCCGCTAGGCCATGCTGCCGGGCCCAAAGACATTTATTTTTGGAGTATTATCACAAATAGCTTGTAACGCTAAACATGGTAAGAGACATATCCAATGGAAACTTGGAGAAACAGTTGTGTTTAACATATCCAATTGGGGTTCCTTCTTCACCTTCAACATCACAGAGGTGCTGTATTAAATACTTTTTATTTCATAATTTTAAAGAATGCTTTGTTGAAACTTTTGAAAAACTGTGTGGGTCATTTAAAATGTTTTGTGTTGTTTCTGTTTTGCTAAAGCTGAGCCTGGAGTTTGGAACTTCAAAGGCCATTTGTTTTTCAGAAAGATACCAGTGAGGGAAGCTAGGACTACAAGAGAAGTCTGGTGATGGGTGGTTAGCAACAAGTGCTGACTATGCATCTATTGTAATATGTTGTGCATTGTGAATCCTTTGCTACTGTCATCAGCAGGGCAGAACACCCTCAGTCCCATACCTTTCCAGCTTCTGCAACCCCAGGCTTTTGCCACAGAAGAATTTGGGGGAAGGGGGACAAAGCTCACAGATCTCTTTGGATGCAGTGTGCCTGCCAGTCCAGCTGGGGCTGGAGCAGACTGTCAGCAACTGTGGGTGGCTCCATTTGTGTTTTTAGCAATATATTGGTCTACAGGAGATGTCTTTGTCCAGCAGCCTGTGATGATACATGGCTACCCTTCTGGAAAAAGTCATTAGCTATCTTCACACTGATCTTTCTTCATGTCTTGGTTCTGAGGAAGCCTTTCCTTCTCTCCTTGACCAGATGAAACCAGCCCTAACCACACTTTTATGACTCTTTGAAGTGCCAGGACCTCTCCTTTGGGAGGTGTATCAATTGCAGGCCTACACTTGGGGATTCTGTGAAAATTAGTGAGGTGTCTTCCCATAGTTGATTCTAGAAAAGAAAGGACCATGCCTACTTTTGTCACTCATTAATAAAATTCCAGTGTCTGCCATGGTGGCTGCCACATTGTAGGCCATTGATAATATATGTAGGATGAATGAAAAAATGGTTGGCTGCATTAAGAATATATGCTGTCTCTATAGCTGAGCCCTCAGTGATGGACTTCAGTGCTTCTGTTTATATGCAGAAGCTATTACAGTGGTGATTTCAAATCCTTCCTATCGGACACAGATGCTCCCAGCGACACTTTTGCCCATTCATTCTTTTAAAAAATTCATTTCAAAGGCAGAGTAATAGAGAGGGGAAACAGAGAGAAGAAGATTTTCTATCCACCGGTTCACTCCCCAAATGGCTGTAGCAGTCAATGCTGAGTTAGGCTGATGCCAGGAGCTTGGAACTCCATGTGGTTCTCTTATGTGGGTACAGGGGCCCAAGCACTAGGTCCATCTTCTGCTGTTCTCTAGGTGCATTAGTGACGGTTGTGGTGGTGGGTGCTGCTGTACCAAAAGTGAAGCACCTGGGACTCCAATTAATGCTTCAATATGGGATGCAGTGGCCTAACTCACTGTGCAACCACAAGGGAGTCCATTAATTTTTATTCTTGTTGGCTGCCCTTATCTTTCTTACATTTTAGGTAAGGCCAAGGTCAACACGGTGAACATCATTAACTTTACTCCCTCACTCCCTTTACCTATCTTGTTCTTGCTTTCTGACATATAGCGTAAAACTGTCCTTGTCCTTTGCCGAAGCCAAGCAGTGTTCTTACTCTGATTCATTCTACTGTGCTCCCTGGGCCACTGCTCCATCCTACATCCTCTCTTGCTTTCTCTTGCTTCCTGCCCAGGAACTCCTTCCTCTCCCCCTTAGAACCATGCTCAGAAGATGTCCATGCTCCCTGGTTTTTTGTAGTTTAGGTCTAATTTTACTTAATTTGATTAAAATAGGCACACAGAGCTAGAGACTTTGGTATTGGATAATAGAGCTTTACTATGAACTCTGAACTCACATTACTTAGGATAAAAGAAACTACAGTTTCACCATGTTTCAGGAAAAAGATTAGAGTAGAATAAGAAATCTGAGTGCCTTCCACATAATAGAAATAAATATGAACTGATGGAACATTTATTTCTAGATAAGGGGGAACTGCAAGTTTACCATGGGTCTCCATAACAAGTGTACTTCTATAGTGGTGTTGCTTTAGAGTGTAGGCAGTCAAGATTGATACCCTGGAGACCAGTTTCAAGGTCCTCTTCTCAGTCTGACCTTGCTGTCCTGCTCCTATTTGACATTGAACTTGTGTCTGAAGTTCTCTTCTTTTTTGAATTACTCCGTTCTCCTTTTTGTTCTACTGTTCATCTGAGAGCCACTCTCATCAAAAGAACTCTAGAGCACAGTGATAGTGGCCTCCACAAGTTGGTCACCCTGTGAACTTGCCTTCCAAGCAGAGTAGGACTCACCTGTGTCAACGGGATTTGTGGACATGATAAGTGTGACTTCTCAGATTGAGTTTTAAAAGACATTGTGGTCTCTGCTCGTTCAGATGCCTTGCTCCTGGGGAAGCAGCTGCTGTGGAAGAAGGACTCTCTTCCTGGAGTCAGATCCTCCTGTTTAGTCTTGGGCTGCCTGGGGCCTGACCAACGACTTAATTACAACTTCATGGATGCCAGATTCCTGATTTGATACAACTAGGAGAGCAAAAATATTTGTTGCTATTCTGAGAGGTTGGGTTTGGAGGGATACTTGGCTAGGTAGGTGTCATAAATGATGAAGGAGTGTGCTCATTAAATGATTTTTTCCTTTTATAAAAAACATTAATCTATTTGAAAGGAAAAGGAGAGTTTTTTTTCCTACCAGTTTTAGCTACATTGGTTGAATTTCTACGAAGAGACACATCTGTTCATTGAGTCACCCTAAACATTATTAACACTGACTTAGGCCTGGCGGTGGGTGCCAAGATTAGGACATATAGTCCCTACTCCTTGTCAACTCAGATACACCTGGCAAAGAGAAGCAATTGTCAAATGAAAATATCAGGGAACTTTGTGGGTAAAAGAAATCACTTCTGGGGTGGAAGAATGGGGATAAGTTATAGCTTAGTGCAGTCTGCTTATTGTGAAAGAATAGGGATGTTTATTTGATTCAATTTGATATTTCTAGCACCTGGAAACATGCCTGGCATGTAGGAGGTCACAGTACATATTTGCTGAATGAATCAGTGACCGAGTTTTAAAAACTGTATATAAAAAAAATGCGGCACTGCTCTTATTATATGAGGAAGACCTAGCCGATATGTATTTACTGTTTCTCAGTTTTGTATAGCATTTGGCATAGTTGAAGCATTGTGTAAATGCTGGGTGAATGTTGTGATTCTATGGCTGAAGTTAATTTTCTCCTCCATCCTTCCCCTGGTGTTGTTACATATCAGCCTTCCAGAAGGAAACACTCATTCCAAGCTGACAGTGGTTTTAAAAGTAAGCATCTTTAAAGAAACCAAGAAAATAACAAAAGGCAAGGTGATGGCAGATGAGACAAAAGAAAAAGGTCAGGAAAATAGCATTTTTAATGCAATTAGCTGTCAGAAGTGTTTCTGAAAGCATCGCTTTGCCTTTTCTGGTAGTCAACTGAAATGGGAAATTTGACTGTGATGACGGTGTCAAACCACCTCATTAGCAACACTTGTTTGATTTAATCCAGGAATCAAATATTGTTATTTAGAGGCCAAAGCGTAAAGCTACTGAAAAATAACTGTAATTGGATAAATATTTACCCAATGCAGAATTAAGTAAAAGAGCTGAAGGCCAGGGATCATTTCTGTTGCTGTTCTTTTGTCTCCTGTAGTGATCTAAATTTAGCTAACTGGATTTATAGTCTAAGAATCAGATAGCTGTGCCTGGTTCTGAAGTGGCAGCTATCTTCGCATGTTGAAATTACTTGAGGCTGGTTTTAATGAGTAACTCATCCATTAAGATCCCTACTGGATGCAGACTTAATTACTAGATGAAGAACAAAAACGAAAAAACCCTAGTCCTTGCCCTGAAGGAACTTAGCATGCAACCAGTTAAAACAGGTATGAAGACTATTGGGCAAAAAAAAAGACCAAGCAAGTTCGGATTAATTAATAACCTCTTAGTCAATCCTATTAGTTGCCCACTGAAGCCTAAGTGCCCTTTTGCCTTAGGAAGTTGTCCCTGGGACTACATCTCCCAGTGCCCTTTGCTTCTATGCAAGCCCAGGTACCTAGATGGCCATGTAACTGTGTTCTAGTCAATTGAAGTAGACAGACGGGATGTAGGCCACTTTCAGGCCCGGTCCATGTGAAAATAAATAAACAAAAAATTGCCGTCCTGACCTAGTTTTGAGGCTCTGGCGGAAGCTCATTAGTTTCCCTTCTTGAGTAGCCCACTAAAGTCACACCACCAAACATTTCCCTTTTTGGATTCTAATGTGGAATTGCTATATACCTGCCCACGTCACCCCAGAGCCAGCTGCTAGGCTTTTAGGGGTAAATCCTAAACGTACCTGCAGAACCCTGTGAAAATATACAGAATAACTATCATGTACTGAGCTAACCCCACTTACCATATGTATGTAAGCTGTGTCCTGTCCCCACAGGCATCAGTCCCTGTACCTCTGCCCAGCTGCCTTTTCTCACCTGTGGTCATAAGTAATGAGAATTCACCATGGCATCTAGCTGAGTGCCTTCTTGATGTGTTTTAGCATCTTTAGGTACTATAAATGGGTCCAAATGGCAAAAACCAGAGACTGCTTGAAACCATGTGTTGAGGATGACAGAGCTACCTTCCACTGGGTCCCAGAATGATTGATATTGCCCACTTCACTCATTCCCAACCCTCCAACCCTGTCACACCTGTGTCATCCTAGGAGAGAGAAAGAAACTTGCATTGTGTTAAAACCATCACTTGTTTGGGTTTATCTACTGGGGCAGTTTAGCCTACCCTATTTGTTACAGGAAAACAACCAAACATAAAAATATAGTGTGGACTAGGAAAGCTTTCAGAAGGAGACCGGGGAGCTGCCATCACAACCCACGTGAGGAAGGGCCTGTGCAGAGGAGAGTGTGAGGTTGGTACCAAACACAATGACAGACGAGCAGTTAGCCTTTCTTGGGCACCTCTTCCTTCGCCTTTCAGGAAAAGCTGTCAGCTACAAGACTCCTTACAACAACACAGCTGCAATACCTCCCTCTTCCAAAGACCGACATGGCCACTCAGCAGTTTCAAATCGACTCCATGTCAGTTGGCTTCAGGCTCACTCCTACCTTGTCCTCATCCACATTTATCTTTTTGCTTTCCTATCTTTTTATATTTCCAAATAATTTTAAACCACACAGTAGTCTCTTTACCATGAACGTAATAATAAAATAAAGCAAAACTTGAAGAGAAAGGCCTGAAGCACCCAGATTATCCCTTCTGAACAAGTGTTGTGGGCTGTGGAGTTGATTTACATTCCTTAAGCTGAGCACTCAGGAATCGGGCCTAGGGCAGTAGCACCTAGCCTTTGCAGACTCATTGGTGTCCTATTGTCCTGTTGATGGGCTTGGGGGAAAGAGGAGATAATATGGTAATAAAGAGGCTTGTGGAGGGACGGCTCAGGGAGAGTCGAGAGAGTCGGCTCCCAGCACTGGTAACACCATCATGGTCTCCGTGTGTCGGTGCTTTTCGCTCGGACATTCGCCGTGCCTACTACGCCGGCTCAGCTAGCCGCGACAAACAAGCCCATTGGTTTTTGCCATCCCTGAGACACCTCCATTGCTGGGAATCATTCCAAACCTTTCTTCTGTGTTCACATAAATCCATGGAAAACGTACGTTATTTTCCCCCATAAATCGTATCTTACTGTGCATTTTGTTTCACGATCTGCCACTTCCACTCCACAACAATATTACACAGAACTCTCCCTGTTTTTGCACGAGCATCTAATTTATTCCTAATTGCTACATAGTGCTCCTCAGTATGACTCTGCTACATTTTATTTAGTCATTGCATTACTTGAGTTCTTTCCAATTTTCCACTGTTCCTAAAATACCTGCAGTGAACATCTTTGACCTGCTTTTCTGAGCACCACGGGCAGAGTTCTCTGGCTGCTTTCTAGGTACAATCTTATTCAATCCCCTGAAGAGTTGTGTGTCATCATGACTGGCATCATCTTAATTTTATTTTTTAAATATTTATTTACTTATTTGAATGGCAGAGTTAGAGAGAGACATACACACAGAGAAGTCTTCCATCTCTGGTTCACGCCCCAAATGAGTGCAATGGCCAGGGAGGGGCCAGGTAGAAGACAGGAGCCTCATTTGGGTCTCTCACATGGTTACAGGGCATGAACACTTTGGACACACTCCACTGCTTTCCCAGGCCATAAACAGGGAGTTGGATCAGAAGCGGAGCAGCCATGACTCAAACCAGTGCCCGTATGGGATACCAGCATTGCAGGTGGCAGTTTAACCCACAGCACCAGTCCCCTGTCCTCTTCGTTTAGTGAATGAAGTGCCTGAGGTGAGTCCATCAGGGTTTCTAAGTAGTACCATCACAGCATCAACTTCTCTTCCTCCACACCAGTCCTGTGTCTTAGGAGAAGCTATGGTTTGTTTCAGCCAGGTGTAGTTAAATGTGGAGTGATTATTATGAAGGAAGTTGTTTATGCTCTCAGATCTCTAGGTACCAGAGGCCTGACACTCCATGCAGGGCCACACAGGAAGCAGTGGCTTAAGTCATCAGGGATGGAGTAGGGGTGGCTGGAACCTTTACTGTGGCTTCCCTGGGAAGCAGCAGGTGAACAGGGTAAGCAGGCTTATGACTGGCTAGTTAGAGCAGTGTCAACTGTCCATACTTGTCTGATATGCACAACTCTGGAGTGACTGTGGTAGGAGAAAAGTAGCCATGATCACAAGGCCTCCTAAAGGAAGTGGTGGGGTATGTGGGCTCTGATTCATTGCTTCTGGGAACTGGCTAGCCCAGAGGAGGGAAGGCCCTCCCGGATAGCAAGACCCTGGGTGTGAAAGCATCAAATTCCAAAGAAGGCTGGTCACTATGTAGCAGTTGCTGCTTCCTGCAGCAGAAATCTGGAGTTCCCTTGTCTCTGCACTAGCAAGCAGCTGTCATTGTCTGACTTAACAAACACCTGTAGTGCACCTGGTGGGTAAGACTGGAGCCTCTTGTTTTAGCTGGTGTATTGCATTCTAACTTCTTCTTTTGGTCTCTGTTCCCAGCCATTTCTTCTGGGTCTTTTCTTGGGCTATTCTCTTTGCCTGAGGTACCTCCTCCAGGTACCTCCCCTCTCCTTTATTCCCCTTACTCACACTCACCTTCACACATATGACAACACAGGACCTCACTTACAGGATATGCTTCTGGGCACCCTCCTATGCACTTTCCCTTCGTATCACTCAGGCTCATTTTCAGCTTTTCCCCTAGCCCATAAATAAGTTTGTTGAAGACCCAGATCAGATCTACTTTGGTTTCAGACTCTCCATGCCCTAGCACCCTGGCTGAAATGTGCCAACTCCTATCTAGGTGTACGCTATATAGATGAAGAACAGGTGCAAGTGTGACTGTTCCACACTGTAGAATTCCTCTGTCTCTTTTGTCTGTTCTACACTCAGCTCCTGGAAGCGAGTCTTCTTGCTGAGGTGTGTGGTAATCTCCAGAGCAGGATCAGATGCTTTGAAAGTTTTAGTTGTAGAAAGCACTGTGGTGTAGCACATGAAGTCACCAATTGAAATGCTGGCATCTCTTATGGGGCACCAGTTGTATCCTGGTTACTCCACTTCTGATCCAGCTCTTCGCTAGGGAAAAGCAACAGAAGATGGCTGGAGTGCTTGTATCCCTGCAACTATATAGGAGGCCTGGAAGAAGCCCTTGACTCCTGGCTTTGGGTTGGCACAGCCATGATTGTTGTGACCATCTGGGAAGGGAAACAGAGGATAAAAGATATCTCTCTCTCCCTCTCTCTCTGTTCAACTCTGACTTTAAAATAAACATGAAGTCTTAAAAAGAGCAGGAGCTGGTGTTGTGGCATAGCTAGTAAAGCCATAGCTTGCAATGTTGCCATCCTATCTAGGTGTTGCTTTGTGTTCTCATTGCTCTGCTTTTGATCCAGCTCCTGGCTTCTGATTTTGGGTTGGCCAAGGCATGGTCTTGGAGGCCATCTGGGGAGTGAACCAATGCATGAAAGATCTCTCTCTGTTACTTTCTTGATCTCCTTATCTCCTTTGTAACATCTTTCAAGCAAATAAATCTTAAAAGTCTAGTTGTGCATTCTAACACAGCATATAAGCATCTAGTGTAATGCCAGATTTGTTCAATGTTTTGTGTTTGTGTGTTATTCTGAATGTGCAGGATGAGTGAGAAGACAGAGAAGGAGCCAATGGCTTCAATCCCTGGTTTCCCATTTCAGGAGTGTGTGTCCCAAGGGTCATGTGTAAATCTCCAAGGCAGCAATTTTGGGAGGTGGGGCCTTAAGGGAGGTGGGGCCTTAAATGAGGTGGTTAGGCCCCTCATGAATGGATTAATGCTGTTATCCTGGGGATAGCTTTGTATCCAGAGTGGCTTCCTGATTCAAGATGAGTTTTGGTTGTCCTGGCCCTTCTTGCTCTCTCCCACAGGTAGTCTCTGCTGTGTGATGTCAAGAGGGCCCTCACCAAATGCACCCTGGATTCAGGACTTGTAGCCTGTGGAACTGGGAGGTGAGGGAATGGCTATCATTGGAAAATTGTCCTGGCTGTGTATTCTATTTTAGTAACAGCAAAGTGATATGAGGGAAATTGGTGGAGGAGGCCTCCCTAAGTCTGGATGTTCATTCAGAAAAATAATTCTTGGTTGCTTTACTTAGTTGCTCTGGTCATTGGCTCTTTAGAGCAGCATAAGGCCTCTACACAGTGAGCCAGCCAGCAGCTCACCATGCAGCTTGAGCTACATGTGATCTTGAAAGGGATGAATGAGCAGGTGTGTGAGGGTAGAGGTGATGTTAGGTTTAGAAGGATGGTGACGCACAGAGTTGGCACTGGGGGTGGTGATGTGGCGGGGGCGGGGGGAGTCTCAGGGGCACAGGAGCTGCAAAAGTGTTCTAGAGGGAAACAGAGGTGGCAGTGCACACAGTACAGAACTATGGCCAGTGTGATGCTGGACATATAGCCTTTCTATCATTTCTTGTTTCAGTTCCATCATGCCCTTTCACACTCATGAACCTCTGGTGGTTTCCATCCGAAAGAGCTGGACATTGGCCAGGTGAGCCCCTCCTTCACCACAAGCCCAGCCCTCCCAGTTCTCCCTGCCACTCTTTGCACCATATGCAGCTCCTTCTTTCACCCTGGGTTTGTGTCATCATCTCAGTGAGGCCCTATCTGTCCACCTTATTGAACATTTCAATCTGTCCTTCCACCAAAAGTGAGAAAGATTGCTGCCTTTCCCTAACCCTGCTCCCCAAATCCATTCTCTTTTCTCTTCTGGTTTCCTGGCTGCCCAGTAAAGACTACATTTCCCAGCTTCCTTTGCAGCTAGATAGGCCATATGACTAAGTTCTCATAAATGTTATGGGAGAAAACTAATCTGCCAAACTCCTGTTTCTTAGAAGAAGTATTTTTTTTAAAGGCAGAAAGACAGACATGCCAACATAGAGATTTTTTTCAATCCATTGGTTCGCTCTCCCAGTGCTCACAATACCTGGTGGTACACCAGACCAGAGCCTGGAGTCAGAAACTTTATCTGGGTCTCCCCAGTAGGTGGAAGAGACCCCAGTACTTGAGACATCACCCGCTACTTCCCAGGGTGTACATTTTCAGGAAGCTGGAATCCTTCTGAACCCAGGCACTCCACTGTGGGATGCAGGCATCCCAAGCAACATCTTAACTGTTGTGTCAATTGTCTTGGTTCCTTTGTTTCTTCAAGGCAATTATTGGCCTTACACCTCCTTTTTTTTTTTTTTTTTTAGTTTGTCTTACCACTTTCCCTTGGGGTTGACCCCAGACATGCCAGAGACCCAGCTTCAACTGCACAAATGAGAACACTACCTTAGGGAATGGTAAGGACCCAGTAGAGATCTGGACCCCTTGAATGGCTTTGTGCCACTGAGGTCTCATACTGTGTACGAGGGTAAGACAGTTTGCAAGGGAGAAATACATTTCTATTAAACTCAGCCTGCACTCTACACCCCCTCTGCCCCTACCTTACTATTCTGCCCAGCATGTACCACAGAACCTTTGGGATGCCTTCCTCCTTTATTTACTATCTGTCTTCCTGAATAGAATGGGACTTCCTGGCGGACAGAGACTTTGCCTTTGTTCACTATTGCATCTTTAACACCAAGTCATAATAGATCCAAGTCATATTAGGTGCTTTATTAATATGTAGGAAATGAACTATCAGAGGCCACTTAAACTGAAATCGTAGTCTATACTATGAAGAAAATGAAGAAAACACCTTGGTAACTTCTGAAAATTAATCCTACAGCGAGGACGGGGAGGGGGAGAAAGAAGAGGGGTTGAGTAGGAAAGAGGGGAGATCACAGAGAAAAGGGGTGCAGGGGAGGGGTAGGCTTCCTGCAAAAGTCCTGGGCTGCCCCTGTGTGTAGAGGAGGACCCTCGGGGGCTGCCCTTGTGTGTAGAGGAGGATACTCGGAGATGCCCCTGTGTGTAGAGGACCCTCGGGGGCTGTCCCCTGTGTAGAGGAGGACCCTCGGGGGCTGCCCCTGTGTGCGGAGGACCCTCGGGGGCTGCCCCTGGGTGCGGAGGACCCTCGGGGGCTGCCCCTGTGTGCGGAGGACCCTCGGGGGCTGTCCCTGTGTGTGGAGGACCCTCGGGGGCTGTCCTTGTGTGTAGAGGATGCTCGGGGGCTGTCCCCCTGTGTGGAGGACGCTGGGGGGGGGGGCTGCCCCTGTGTGTAGAGGACCCTTGGGGGCTGTCCCTGTGTGCAGAGGACCCTCGGGGGCTGCCCTTGTGTGTAGAGGAGGATACTCGGAGATGCCCCTGTGTGTAGAGGACCCTCGGGGGCTGCCCTGTGTGCAGAGGACCCTCGGGGGCTGTCCCTGTGTGCAGAGGACCCTCGGGGGCTGCCCCTGTGTGTAGAGGAGGACACTTGGGGACTATCCTTGTGTGCAGAGGACACTCGGGGGCTGCCCCTGTGTGTAGAGGACGCTCGGTTATGCTTTGGCACCTCTCCCCATTGGTGATGATTCTGGAGTTGAGAGTGGGAAGAAATGCAGAGAAAGATTTTCCTCCTAGGTGGTAGGAAGTAAACCAAGCTCTTTCTTGCGTCCCAGGTACTCCCATCCTCTTCCTCTTCTTCAGAAAAATACACATCAAATTACATCTTTGTAGGGTGACTTACTTTGTCGATTCCTGGGGCAGATTAGCAGTCTGAGCAATTGCTGAGGGATTGTGGAAGATTTGTCAGGATGGGGCTGAACAGTCTTGCATTCAAGTTGGAGACCTTGATCGGCCACATGCTCTTGAGTAAATGGATTGGCCTCCTGAGATGTGGAACTCTAGCTCTTTAGTTTTCCTGTACTGTGCTATAGGCTAAATTGTGTGTGTCCTGCATCTCCCAAATTCATGCTTCTGCATACTGTGTTATGTTACAGTCCAGGTCTGTGTGCTTCACTACACAGTTTGGTTACAGGACTTCTGTGTATTGTAAACATAAACAGCATGGAAAAGGTTAAATACCTGTGTTCAGATTGTAAGATCTAGTCCAGACTTGCTGTGTATATTGTAACGTTAAATGAAAAGAGCCCCCTTTGTATTATAGTCATGTGGTCTTATGTATGATAAACAGTTGAATAATTAAAAAAAAAAAAAGAAGTTCTAATCTTCAGCACCCGAGAAGGTGACTACATCTGGAGACAGGCCTTTAAAGAAGCACTGAAATTGGGGCTGGCACTGTGGCAGGGCCAGCATCCCATAGAGATGCCAGCTGAAGTCCTGGTTGCTCTGCCTCTGACCCAGCTCTCTGCTAATGCACCTGGGAAAGCAGCCAAGGATAGCTCAAGTGCTTAGTTCCATGTATCCATCTGAGAAATTCTCCTGGCTTCAGACTGGCCTAGTCACAGCCATTGTGGACATTTTGGGAGTGAACCAGCGTTGGAAGACCTCTCTCTGTTCTTTCTATCTCTCTCTCTGGAACTCTACCTTCCAAATAAAGGAAATAAATCTTAAGAGAAATAAAGTGGCAACTAAGTTACATTAGGGCATTAGGGTCATTTGGTGAGCCCCTTCTATTTTAGATTTACTGGTGTCCCTACAAAAACAGGAGATTCAGACATGTACAACAGAAAGGCCTCATGAAGACAGAGTGGGAGAGGGGGCTGTCTATAAGCTGAGAGGAGAGGCATCAGTAGGAAACAACCTGCCAAAGCCTTGAATTTGAACTTCTGGACTCCAGAGCTGTAAAAAAAAATGACAAAACAAACAAACAAACAAACAAAAACCTCTGTGGTTTTATCCACTCCATGCTGGCTAAGAAGGCAGAGTAAAAATATAGGCCCATTTTAGAAACAAACTTTGTTGGGGGTGGGTGACCACTGAGAAGCAGGGTCTGATTCAGAACAGGAGCCTGGGAACTATCCCACTGAAGACAGTGGCTATGCTTGCTCCAGAGAAGGGATCCTGGTCATGTGTTCTTTGTGCTGGCAGGCACAGGAAGGGGATGTGCAGGCTTCTCCAAGGCCATGAAACGCCCCGATGTGTGCAGCCTGGTGAGGAGAACAGGGCTGGTGGGTGAAGGTTCCAGGTAGGTGAACTCAGTCCAATATAAGGACTTTTTTCCAAGAGAACTGCTGACTGGTGGAACAGGCTTCCTCCAAGAGTATTAGATAGCCTGGACGACCATGTTGTAGAAGTGTTGGGGGATTGCAGGGTAGACCCTGGGTTGAGACAGGATGATGAACTTGGTTTTTGCTTGCAGCCCTGACATTTTCTGGATAAATGGATTAAACTCTAGCCGAAGAACAAATTTCAGTAGCAAATAGATGTATCTTTTATAATTGTCAAAGCATGTGTATGGTCAACAAGTACTTTTGAACATTGTGGGCATCATACTGATTAGGAGTTGGGAGATTTACTGGAAAAAAAAAATAAACAAGCTGTGGAGGACAGGCACAGGAACTTGTAAACATGGGAGGGCCCCCGGGGGAAGATTTTGGAGCCCCCAAAGCATAAGTTTTGGGAACAAACTTGGTGCTAGTCAAAATACTAAACTTACTCTGTGCAAAACTACCATGGAAGAAAAAAAAAAAGATGTTGAACTAGATTTATCTACTAAAACTAATCTATCTTGCAAGGATGTGTTAAAATTGCTCCCTGTTCAAGTGGACTCAGTAAAAGCTGTAATTTCCCAACTCCCATCAGTATGTGAGATTTTGGGAAAGTCGATAGAAGCAAGGGATGATTTGGTGGCTGTAACAGAAACACGGTTTTCATATCCACAAATTGCTGCAGAATAATGGAGTGCCACTGTTTCCAAAGTGCTGCCTGCCGGCACCACCTTATTAACTCACACCCCTTAATCACTGCGGCTGGAACGTGGGACCCAGCCTAGTGCCGCCTGTCCCTAGAGATGGGCGGTGGGGGAGGGGGGAGAGGGGCGAGAGCTGCGGGTTGCAGGCTGCAAGCTGAGATTTTTCCACTGCAGGCTGGCATGGAGAGAGGGCAAGTACCCCGACATCGGCAGGGATGGGAGACTGGAGGACACCCTCCGTGGAGTAGGCTTCCCCTCCCACTTCTGCGTTGGCTCCCAGCTCAGCTCCTTATCAAGCACCCAGGGGAGCATGCCCCAAGCCGGGGCTCCAAGGGGTCTGGCATGTTCCAGACAGGCCAGGGGTCCTTACTAAAAACGCCTGCAGCTGGCGAAAAGGAAACACCAAGGGGGAAGGAGAGGTTCAGCTGCATTCGGTTTGGGTTCCTTAGCTAAGGCAGGGGTTCGGATATCGCGGCCTATGAAGGGACTTCGGCAGCAGACAGACTGTCCCCGTACAAACTGCCCGCGTTGGCAATACGATTCCAAGGTTGGGACCCACCGGCCTCACATCCTCTCCCCAGGCACTGAGCCCCAGCCACCTCCGCAGCCGCAGGTGGAACGCTCTCCTGCGCCTTGCGCAGGGCCCCCGAGGCGGTGTCTAGGCCTAGGGGGCCCTCCGGGGCTCCTGCACAGGCCGGGCAGAGGGCGCTCTGCTGGAAAGCAACAGTGGGGCCTGTGCGTGCGAGAGGGGCCGCCAGGAGCCCCGCGCCCCGACAGGTGCAGGCGCGCCGGCTTCCCATTGGTCGCGCAGGCAGAGCCCATCCCCCTCCCGCCCCCGCCGCTCCCCTCCCAGTTCGCGCAGCCGGCTAGGTCGGCGGAGGCGCGTGTCCGCTCGCCCGCGCGCGCGCGCCCCTCGTCGCGTGTCCGCCCTCTCCCCGCTCTCTGCGCGCTCGCGAGCCCAGGTAGCGGGCGCGCGGAGCCTCGTCGGGCGCGCGAGCGGCGGCCGGGCTTCGGTTCCCCCGCCTGGGCTCCCGCCCGCCCTGGGGAGCCTGAGGAGGGAGCGCGCGGGCGCGGGCCGCGGGAGCCGAGCGCCGCCGGTGCAGCCGCCGCCGCCGCCGCCGCCGAGGCTTCCGTCTCGCTCGCTCGCTCGCGCCGCGGCGGCAGCAGAGGTCGCGCACAGATGCGGGTTAGCCTGGCCGGGGGAGGAGGCGGAGGAGTGCCGGGAGCTGCATGCATGAGACCCACAGGTAAGACTCAGCTCCTGAGAGGGGCTCTCGTGGTCGGGGAGATGCGCGCAGGCCGGCCAGCGGCATTGGTGCCCTCTTCTGCTCCCCAAGAGGGAATTTATTGTTTATTTATTTTGGACAGCACAGAGACTGGGGTTCTGGGGATTGGGGCAGTAGGACCCATCCCAACGTCGGCTGAGGAAAAAAAAAGAGAGAAGTAGCGCGGGGGAGCCGCTGCCACCTTGTGAGATTCCTAGGAGTGACATGCCTAGGCCCAGGGAAAAGTGTCTTTTCGGCCCCAGACGCCTGAAGGCTCTAGACTTTGCGCCGCGGTGTAGCAGCGCCGAAGCCCGGCCGCGCCGAGCCCGGGTGCGCTGCCCCTGCCCCGCGCCCCTCCTCCACCAGGCGCTGCTACTCGCGGTGGTCCACGCCTCGGGCAAGGGGGCGGGGGATGGAGCCCGGGAAGCCGAGCGGGTGCGGGGCCCCGGAGCGGAGGGAGGAGGGGAGCATGCCCCCCTCCTCCATCTCCCCTGCGCCAGGCAGCGGGGTATCGTGGTGTTCCGCTCCTGGTCGCAGACTCTGGCGAGCTGGATGCCCTCTGTGGATGAAAGATGTATCATGGAATGAACCCGAGCCATGGAGATGGATTTCTAGAGCAGCAGCAGCAGCAGCAGCAGCAACCTCAGTCCCCCCAGAGACTCTTGGCCGTGATCCTGTGGTTTCAGCTGGCGCTGTGCTTTGGTCCCGCACAGCTCACGGGCGGTGAGTGACCCCACTGCGTCCGAACGCCAGGCTGGGGGCCAGAGCGGGGTGGTGGTGGCGGCAGATATCCGGCAGGGAGGAAAACCAGCTGGCAGGACGGGCTCAGCACCCCTCCCCCATCCCATCCGGGGTCCTGAGAGCTTGAGGGGCTCCCATTTCCCAGCCTAAAACCTCCCCGCTTCTACAGAAACCCTGGAGTTCCCGGAAAAATCCTCCGTGGAACGCGCTGATTACACAGCTTCCCACCAACCGGCCCAACCTGGTTTCTCCTCTGGAAAGCCTGGCTCCTTACATCCACCTTTCCTAAGAGAGTGGAGGGAAAAGAGAAATGTGTTTGGGGGACCCCTGAACCTTGTCCATGTCCCAGCACACAGATCCGGTTTCAGCCTGTGGGTTTGTTCGGGGGTGGGGGTGGTCAGAGTTGCAAAAAAACCCCAAAACAAAACAAAACAAAAACACAAAAACCCCAATTTGAGAATGCGAGGGATCTAGGGATCTAGAGATGTGGCCGTTCCGGGTTGGTGTGAAAGTTAACTTTCTTCTGCTTTGGGAGCTGGTGTGTGTTCAGGCAAGTCTGTGCGGGTCAGGGGCGGGGAGGGGCTGCAGGGGTTTGCCTGCAGGTGTGTTTCTGGAAGATTGCATTGCTTCTCTGGGTGTGATTTATAGGGGGGCAACAAAAGTCTGGTGCTCTTTGAGAAGGTGGAAGTCAGAGGAGATGAAACTGATAGTCCCTCTCTCCTTTCCCTCCTACCCGCCCCCAGGTGGTCCATCACCTGTTGGTTCTGGCCCTTGGGGAGAGGGCTAACTTTTGGATATGATGAGGTAGACATTATGGGTTGCTGTTTGGACTTCAGAGTCTGCCGGTCTGTGCCTCTCACTTTGTCTCTTGTTCCGGTCCATTCCCCATTTTTGTTGGGAGCGTACTGCTGTGAATGTGATAAAAGAATGGATTGAAGTACTGTTCATTTGTGAATAAATTGTGATCAGTAGAAAACCAAGAATCGATGGGCCTAAATAAGCCATTTTAGTGTGTTAGATTATTGCTGTCTCAGAGAATTCCAAGGTGAAGCTGGAAGGAAAAAAAAACGAGTGAGAAATTAGCAAGAGGAGGGAAGGGCTTAATCACAGAGTAATAACTCAGGTGTTGGGTCGAGACAGCTGAAATGATGCTTGGGGTGGGAAGATGTGGATGGTGGGGTGCCCAGCTGGGACAGTTAGTAAGGAACCTCTGGCCTTGGGCTGGGGGCAGGAGGACCTGGTGTTTGTTTTAACAGGGGGTAACTCTGGGTGCTCCTGTGTTTTATATTCTGTCTTTAAGAGGACAGTCAGAGGGGAGGCCCGCCAGGACCTTGGCTAGAACCTCTGCCTGCCCCAGGCGCTATGCTTCTTAGGTCGGTGGCACTCCATGGGCAGAGCACTCCTCTCCTCACCTCTTGCATCTCACTTTAGCTGTTAGGCCTGCACACTGTGTCTGTGTGGCTTGATGTCCTCCTGGGCCACTTCTCCCATATGGGTGCCTACTGGTGTTTACAGATATCCTCCTTGGGGCCAGCTCAGTGTGGCCCTCTCGGGCTCCCATCCCTTGGCCACCTGTGCACTTTGCACAGCGCATCTTTCTTTCCCACCTTTCCACAATGGACACACCAGGTGAAGGGATCCAGAACCCTGGAGGAGAGGAGGGTGGGGGAAGGGCTGCCCAGCACCTCTTGGTTTCCCACTCTCATGCTTCTCAGGTGCTTGTATGCTGCAAAAAGGCCAGCATGAGCCTTGGTTCGCCCTGCATGCCTGCTGGTGGAGCGAGTGGTTTCTGGGAGAATATTTCCTATTGCAGAATTCCTAAAGGAATAAGCAGCTTGAGCAGGGAAGAGTGGTGAGGGACATCATAGTTCACTGAACAGAGATTTTCTTTCATAGGAAAGAAGTAAAGCCACATGTAGACCCCAGTTGGCAGTAAGCAGATTCCCCATAGGTCTAGCTGGACGCTGCTGTCACCTTAGTGTGTGTTCGAATCACTAGATCGTGTTAAAAGGCAGATTGTGACTTAGCTGGGGGTGGGGCTGAGTCTGTGATTGGGTGATAAGCACCCTGGTGCAGTAGGTGCTACTGGTTGGCACGGCTTTAGTTGAGGGCCTGCTTTCAGATAAGTTGCTTCTGCCTGCAGGCCCTCTGCTTTCCTCTGAATGACCCCATGCAGACGGCCTGGGAAGCTGCAGGAGTCTCACCTGACAGCAGGTCTTCAGGTGGGGTACAGCCCTGAAGATCAGCCCTCGCCAAGAGCTTGCTTCCTGTATCCACAAATAAAGGTGCATATTTAATAGACCCTGTTCTGAAGTGTGGATTTTCATTTTTGATTGCTTTCATTGGAAAAGAGTGCACAATAGCAAGATATACTAGTCTCAGCTAGCAGGAAAAAAATGTGCTTGATACAAGTATTATAGAAAAAGCTTGAACTAGAAAGGGAGAAATTGAGAAAATGATCATACAAAGGAAAAGGCTGAGGGGGAGAGAGGGACTCCATCAAAAATGAAGAGCTTTGTCCTGGAAAACTATAGTCCAATTCAATAGTGTGTGCCTCTGGAGAGGAGTGGCCTGTCTTGGCCTGAAGGGACTTCTCAGGGGCTTCTCCAATTGTCCTCTGTAAAGTAGGACGAAGATCCCTCCTTGAGGGCTACTAACACTCCCCTGCTTCCCCCTAAATGACTACTGCCAGCTGTGTGGAGCACGTTGGGCCTGTTGGCGGCAGAAGTGGTCTGGAGCAGGGCTTTGGCCTCCGATGTCTTCCCCAGGGGCCCATAGGTCTTACCAGGCCAGCTGGGATTGAAGGGTGTGCAGAGTGGCTCACCCAGGTTTAAGGGAAGACAGCCAGGAGTTTGCTCTTCAGTTGCTCCTTTTGAGTGCAATTCCTGAATGACGTGGACTTCAGGCTGGGCTCTGTCACTCCATAATTTGGGGGAGTCTTGATCTTGAGGGATGTCTCAGATCATTTCTTTAGGGTGGAAATGATGATTTCTGTCTGGGAGACAGATGGAAATCACGTAGGCACTCAGTTAATATAGCAGGAGGTCGGGTGGGGGGGGCAATGTTAACTTAAGGGCCCTTGCTTTACTCTCTGAATGCCTTTCCCCACTCTCAGCCAAGCACTATTGCACGTAATCATCTTTTTGCCTAGAACTCTCCATCACGCTGCACTTTTTGCCCAGGGAACACACTTGAAGACCAGCATAAATACCATCATCAATATTCTATTACCTCCTTAACAAATTCTCCTTTTCCCTCGGCTCCAACTGTACCACATGTAACCCTTCATGCACTAGACTGTAAGCCAGCTGAGGGTAGTAGTCTTGACTGGATTCCTGTTGGTGGCCCAGGCATTCAGAACAGTGTCTGGCACAGTTATTGAGCAAGAATAAAGATTCCCAAGTTACTGCCACCAGGGGTGAACTACAAAGTTGTCAACATTTCATGGTAGCTGAGTCCATGCATGATTGGAGGTGGGTCTGGCAACCAGAGGGAAGGTCAGGAGAGGCTGTAGGGAAAGTATGCCACTGAAGATGGGCTGGGAGCTTGGAGCATCCCTGCTGGAGAAACATCTGCAAAGGTGTGCAGATGGGTGCACAATCAAAGTGTTCTAGGAGAGGGTTAACCTGGGACATAGTATACTTGCAGGGAGGAACCTTCCTGTAGTCACATGGCAAGCAGTGGGGACTCACTGAGGCTTTGGAGCCCAAAGCCCTTTTCCTGTACCCAAGTCTCTGACTCTGGGCCAAATCCTGATGTGTCTGCATGCTCATGGTTCAAGTGCAAGTGAATGAAGCTCCTTGAGGTCTTGTTTGGGTCGTGTGGCCGTGGCATTGGGCTGGCTGATTTGCTGATATGTGGATGTGAATCTTCAGTAGTTTTATTGAGAAAAGATCTTCCATGGCAGGGGCAGGCTTTTCATGCCATGCTACATCCGAAATCCGTGATTTCAAACTGCATCAAGCTCAGTCTGTAAAGAAAATCCCAGCTCCTCCAACTCGAATCTGTTTCTTCACCGGAAGGCTTTCTTAATCTTAGCAGCGTGGGAAACCCTTTCGATTTATCCACAGGGTGAAATCTGAAAGCTTTTGGAGGCAGAAGAAGGATTTCACATAACAAGTAGCAGTCTCATTGCTAAGAGCTGAAGAGGCAAGTCAGAGAAGCAGTGGCTCTTTAATTCCTGAGAGTAATGAAGAGTGTGGGTGAAGATGTCTCTCCAGTAAATATTGATTAGAAACGGGAAGGAAGACACCTGACTTGCTCCTGGCATCAGAAGTGGTAGTGGATTTCCGTATCAGAGAAAGGGTTCGATTCTCTAATTATAGGCATTTGATGGGTTCTGAACTCTGGGAAGGGTGAGTTTCTTCTCCAAAGTTCAAAGGCAGAGGTGGAACATACATTTTTTCCCCCCATATAGCTTTTCCATTAGACTGAAATCTTTGTGTTTTTTTTTTTTTTTTTTTTTTGGTAGTGGTGAGAAAAGTGATCTTGCATGTGGCTACTGTTTATCCTGACCTTGTTTTGAAAGCTAAGGTTTAGTGATTTAGAAATGAAGCAACCACCCACAGCAACCATATGTCTACATAAGTTGTGGGGACCATTGCTTCTGAATGGAGAGGGACAGAGAGGCAAAGGAAGAGAAGCAGCTTTCTAAACAGTCTACAAACCCATTCGTGTTTGCCAAAACCCACCACAACATCTCAGTCAGATACATGTGCCTGCTCGTGCATCAGACACAGCATTTCATCCATTGACCGGTCAGTTCCTACAAGAACAAGTTGTTCAGTTGTTGCCAATTGCAGATGATGAGGGGAAATGAGGTACAATTTTGATGTGGCCAATATCCAAGAGATGGATGGAAGTTTCCAAATCATTAGTAAAACGAATTGCAGACATGTAGAATGTTTATTATGTGCCAGCATGGTTCTCCATGCTCTACATTTGTTAACTCATTCCTGTCCTGGAACAACTATACACAGTAGGTATTATCCTGGTTTTGCAGAAGAACCCAAAGCATAGAAAGATGAGGAGTTGTATCATGGCTAGTAAGTGAGATGTGCCTGCCCAGAGGGCCCTCTACTTTTCTTTCTTTCAGCATGCCAGAATGTGGAAGTTCCAATCCCTCCATCTTGGTCTTTTTTTCTCCCTTTATTATGTGTGACCTGAACATTTCTCTTTAGATCACAATTATCAAATATTTTGGAACTGTGCTTCTTCCTCCAAAGAATTCTTTGTGTTGTGAGCAAAAAACAGAAACCATAAGTATAGATCAGCAACAACAAAAAAAATACGTTACAACCCAAGACAGAGTGAAGTACTGGACTCTGAATGGAGAAACTTCAGGGGTCAGGCACCCGTGAACCTGTCCTTCAGTGACTAGTTGAAGAAAGTGACCAGAGTGGGGCATGCCTGCTCTGAAGGTCAAGGGTGAGTGAGTGGATGGCTTGTCTCTGGGGTGGTCTTCTAGAGGGATGGCTTGTCTCTGGGGTGGTCTTCTAGAGGGATGGCTTGTCTCTGGGGTGGTCTTCTAGAGGGATGGCTTGTCTCTGGGGTGGTCTTCTAGAGGGATGGCTTGTCTCTGGGGTGGTCTTCTAGAGGGATGGCTTGTCTCTGGGGTGGTCTCCTTTTCGCAGAATCCTCTTAGCTGTTCATTGCTCACGTGTGGTCACTATCCTTGGAATGGCTGCTTGGTATGTACTTGGGCAAGTGCTAATATGCCCTGCACCCAATAAGAGGGAGCTTCAAAAGGTGGCTAAAAAAGTGGAAAGAAAAGGAAATTTATGTTAGTGCAAAAAATATTTAAAATCTTTGCCTTGGAGAGTTATCCAAAAAGCTCATTGAAATGCATATTATGAAAAAGATGCATGAATTACAAAAAAAATTTAGTACCAAAAAAAGCTTACCTTTTAATTCAGTTTCCCAGGAACTTTTTGAAGCACTGCTGTACATGCTTACAGTGTTACAGTTTGCCAGGTGGTTTCACACGCATCTCCTGCTTGAATTCTTTTACCAGAAAGGGAGGAAGCTTTGATGGTTTCTGTCCTCAGTGAGGCTGCTCTTCCAGGGGGTGAGGGTGTCAAACGAAGCCAGAGTGGAGCTGGGACTGTTGGTGAAAGCTTTTCATTGTCAACCTGGGCTATCCTTTAAACCTGCGTTTTCAGTTCTGTGTTATAGTGGTAATCCGCCTTGATATCTGAGGCTTGTGGGTGTGAAGAACATCTCTCTCTCCGCCTCCCCACCCCCAAGTGAAACTCCAGGTAGCAGTGAAATGTGAGCATTTATATGAGAACAGAATCACCTACTTTGTTCTCCATGAAGGCGTGACTGTTAGTTCTAGCTTAAGATGATACGCTTTATGCAAGAAATTGCCGCCAACTTTCTTCTGCTAACAAAAATGGTGGCTATACTACTCTGGGAGAGTCATGGACCACTCAAAACAAGTGGGAGTGATTGAGCTGCTTAAAAAATGGAATTAAAAGTACATTTAAAAATAGCTTCTCTACCGAGAGTGTTGTGATGGCTTCATGAATTCTAAACCAGGTAAATTGGGGACATTAGAGACTTCAGAATCATCTTGGGCATAATGGAAGATGATGATGGACTTGGAAGAGCTGTGGTGCACCCACTGACTTCACTGTGGAGTAAGGACATGTGGCACCTTGGGCACCCATGGACAGATGCACACCCGAGGCCACCTATGTCTGTGAGTGTGTATCAGATCTCTAGAAAGGGATTTGGATCTTGGGAAGGAGATCCAAAGGGATCCTAGTGGCCTTCATTCATCAGTTATCATGTCATTATTGTCATTAGACATTGAGCTTTTTGAGAGCGTGGGTGAGAGATGCTTTGGAAATGAAGGACCTGCCTGGTTGGCTCATGTTTCTGTCTGAAATTGGTTATTGTGATCTTGTGGGATTACCGTTGTGGGGGCAGACAGACCTGGATGAGGAGGGCTACTTCAGTACTCTTTTTTTTTTTTGTCCTGAAGGTAACTAAATACAGACAAACTCTATTTCTTGGTTCTGATTGTATTTATAAAAGATTGTTTGTGGTTGAATTGGATGGACAAGCCAGTATATGAATTCTGTAGAATCTGCATGCCTTTAACGTTACTGATCTAGCTAGGGTTTTGCGTGTGTGTATGTGTATGTATGTGTGTGTAAGATTTATTTATTTATTTATTTGAAAGAGAGGGGAAATAGAAAAAGGGAAATAGAGAGAGAGGAACTCTGCTGATTGGCTCCTCAACTGGGCACAATGGTCAGGGCTGTGCCAGGCTGGAGCCAGGAGTCAGGAGCTTCATTCAGGTCTCCTATGTGGGTGGCAGAGACCAAACACTTGGGCCATCTTCTACTGCTTTTCCCAGGTCATTTTCCAGAAACTAGAACTAGATTTGAAGTGGTCTGGATGCCGCCTTCCCTGGTGATTGTGGACCAGTGCCCATATGGAATGCCACATTGCATGTGGTGGCTTCCAATGTTGGCCTTGAGAATGGATTAGCATTGTGGTGTAGCAGGTAGAGCTGCTCCCTATAACACTGGGATCCCATGTGTGTACTGGTTTATGTCTCAGCTGCTTCACTTCCAATCTAACTCCCTGCTGGTGGTCTAGGAAAGCAGAGGAGGATGTCCCGAGAGCTTGAGCCTCTGTACCCATGTGGGAGAACTGGATGAAGTTCCTGGTTTCTGATTTCAGCCTGCCCCAGTCCTCACCATCTGGGAGATGAACCAGCAGTTGGAAAATCTGTCTGTCTTCCCATTCCATCCTTTCCCCACAACCCAAACTCTGCAACTGACTTTCAAACCAGTAAAACTTTAAGAAAAATAAAATTCGAAGACAAATATGTATACTTGCCTAAATATTTAAACTCTAAAGATTATGATGTTTTTGCAGGTGAGAAACAGATCTTGTTTCTATAGAAATTTTCTAGGTTTAGAGGTTATTCTTATGAAAGGTCCTGTCCTTTTAGAGTGTTTCTGTCACTGACTGTGTCTTAGGGTTAGAACCAGATCCCAAGATGCATTCTAAATTAAGTGTTTTGTTAGTGGTGGTGGTATAGGAGCCACAGCTGCACATTTAGATTATGCTATGACAGCATAGACTTGATAGCTGATCAGGGCCACCTCTGGGTGTAAATGACAGAATGGGTTAATAATCTTTTAGAAACTTGCAGTCCATTTATTTCAGAACAGTAAGGTTCTGAATTGCTATGTGAGCTTTAAAAGGCTTGCCCATAGTTTTCCCTTTATTATAAATGGGAGTGGTGGTGGCTAGGTTTTTTTCTTCCCCTTCTATTTTTACAATTGTTTTTTTTGTGAGGGTGGTCATTTTCTGTAATAATGGCTTGGATATGTTTTAAGTGTTTGAGAGAGTTGGGAATGTAGAGCATGTGATAGAAATACCTGGAACTCAGGGCGAATGTTTGATTGTGGTGGTGAAAATGTTGCTGGGGGATATTGACATCTCACGGCACGGTGGCTTGTTTGAGTCCCATCTCTGGTCCTAAGTCCAGCTTCCTACCTATGTATACTGAAACAGCAAGTAATGATTCAAGTACTGGGATGCCCTGGATTGATTTCTCAGGTCGTCTCATTGATCTGACATAGCCCCAGCAGCTGTGGGCATTTGGGGAATGAACCAATAGATGGAAGATTTCTCTGTTTTGGTCTCTGTCACTCTACCTTTTAAATAATAATAATAATAAGAAGAAGAAGAAGAAGAAGGAGGAGGAGGTGGTACACTGGACTAGTTCATCTTGATCTTGTTATCAACTGTCTAAGTGGTTGTAACCTAATTGCTGGCTCAGTTTCATTGTCTGTCAAGTAATGATAATTGAACTCTCTAGCTCCCATGGTTTTGGAGAGAATCAAATGTACTGTTAACAATAGGGGGAAGCATTGTAATTTTTGGAGATATCAACATCATGACCAGGCAACTTGTGATGAATTCCTTGCTTGTTTGCTCTGCTGGAGCTAGCTTTGCCCAGGGCTTCCTTGGTCCAGAAAGGATATAGCACAAAAGGACCTGGTAGTACCTACTGGCACACACCACGATAGATGTATGGTCACTGGGTAGTTCCTCAGCCTTGACCCTTCCAGATCCAAGGAACTAATTGCTGGTTTGGACATGGTAGATCCTACAGTGGGATTTATCTCAGGGACTTTTGGGGGGAGAAGAGGAAAGGGAAGACATTGGAGCTGTCTTGAACAATAAAATATTTTCTCAGTAATAAAGATACTGGGAGGTGGTTTGCTTTTTTGGGGGGGTTGTTTTTGTTTATTTGTTTGTTTTTCCCCAGAAGAGAAGATAGCATAGACAGAGACTCAGAATGAGAAAGAATTTGTACTGAAGATAGGAATCGCTCAGGGCAGCCCTAGGAAAGGGTACATAGGTTGAGATGAGACCAGAGTAGAGGCTAGATGGTAGATTGGACCCACATGCCCAGCTGAGTAGCTTAGGGATGTTAGTGTTAATGCTATAGACACCTGGGGGCCTACATGTGTGGCTCAGGGTCATGGTATTCCCTGATCTAGGCTTTAGGAAAGAGGTATTCAGCAGCGTGGAAGATGGAGGAGTCAAAAGACCCTTGCTCATTACATGCTGATCGTGCACCTGTCAGTGGCTAGGTTAGAAAACCTTGCCCTCAGGGAACTTAGATTCTAAGGAAGTCATGGCCTTGACCTGGGGGTCCAAGTTCAGAGCTTCAGCTTCAGAGGAACGAGTGGAGGTAAAAGATGCGAAGTTGGGGAGTGAACAGAAGCCAGCAGCTGTTGGACACTGTGGATGGAGGGAGAAGGAGAGCCATTGGCCGAGCCCTAGAAGCTGTCATTTAGAGGGACAGCTTACTGTGGAGGAGGAAGCGTGCCTTGCCGCAGGACCTGCATTTAGGCAGCATCTGTCCATCAGACAGTTGAAAACTGAAGGCTGAAGAAGAAGATATATGTGTGCTCTGTACACTGAGAGGGTTGCTGCAGCAGCAGGGGAGGGTGGCCTTTCCCAGACAGTGTGTGGCTGGAGCATGAAGAGAGTCTGAGATTGCAGTCTAGGAGAGAGCCATGCTTGCCAGTCCAGAGGAAAAGCGAGTAAGGAGGCTGAGAAGTTGTGCTGAGACTGTGCTGGTAACGATCGCAGTAAAACCACAACCCTTGGTCCTGGCCATGGCTTGGGGTAGAAGGCCTGTTTTTATGTTGGGATTGGGATCTTGTTTGGGTAACCTGACTTGTGCATGCACATACCAACTGAACAGAAAGTCAGCAGGGCCAGAAGGGAGGAAGCTTGTTGCTTGGGAGGGTTGGAGAAGCGTGAGAGAGATGGCTGAGGCCCAGCTGCAGAAGCACCAGTACCGTTCCTGATCTTTGCTGGGAGGATAAAGCTAGGAGAGGATAAAGCTAGGGGGAAGGTGAGAGCCTAAGAGGGTCACTAGGTGGCCGTGGGGGTCTTTGAGTGTTTCCCTGTTCTGGTGATGTTAGGAAAGGGGATTGTGTGCTTAAGTGTGGTGAGGGGGCTGCTGTCTCCCTGTCCTCTGGGGGTGCTGGGTTTTTCTAAGTGCATTGTGCTCCCAACCTAGGTCCCCTCTGCAGAAGTCCCTCGGCAGCCCTCTCTGAAGTCCTCGAAAGGTTCCACTGCTCAGGCTGTCAGTTCATCTTCCAAGGTGCAGTTGTCAGAGTGGACCCTATGTCACTGCAGTCCCAGCTCTGTCATCCACAAAAGAAATCACTGACCTCCTCTGCTTTGGTTTCTGCACCCGTAAGAAGTCAGTGGCCACAGGGCTTGTTCCTACATACTTCCCTGAAGGCGCAGGGTGTGCAGATATGTAGGAGGCAGTGTTGGATGGCATTTGATAAATTTGGAGCAGTGTGGGCAGAGTCTGTAAGGGGACAGCTCTGCCCTGTGCCTGTGGCCATTCTGGCCGTTGTCCTTCCTGAGCATTAGAGGAGAGGTGGGCATTCTCCACGCAGCCTGTGAACACCTCCCCATTGCAGGCTCTGACCCCAGGAAGGTTTGTCTTGTGCGGACCTCAGACTGGATGGCTGCAGGATGGCTTTACTGTAGACTGGGACCTTCCAGCCTGCACTGAGCCTCTGCTGCTGGCATGTCTGGACATACGGAGGGGCCTTGTGCACAGAGAAGGACTTCTCCATGACTGTTGGCCTGAACCAAATCGGTCCCTCTTGTGTGCCCACAGCAGCTCCAGACAAAGAAATTAAACATGTGAGGTGAGCAGGTGTTCATTGCAGGTTCTTCTGAGCTCCTCCATGTGTCCCTGATGGTGCCTCCTGCCTGGTGCAGCATGGGCATGCAGCAGCTGGAAGTGCATGGATCTGCAGGGGTGGCCTCTGCAGGCTCAGATGGGGCGTTCGACTGCCCTGAGATTACCTTTGGATGGGAAGAATTACTGCTAACTTTTTCTCATTGAGTGTCTCTACCTCCTGCAGAACACACAGTCCAGGACCCTCAGGGGTCCTCACTGTGGCTTTATAGAAGGGGGCTGCTTGTGATTGCAGGCTGGAGGTCTTGGGGTTCCCAGTCTTTTGCAGGAATGCTTGGGGATTCCAGCTTCAGAGCTCTTAAGGAAAGCAGTCCAGGAGCCTGCAAAGGTGCCCCATGGACCTTCACCCTAGCAAAACCCTGGAAGGTCAGGATGTGATGTGGGGAAGTGTTTCTTGAAGTGTAGCCTGATTGCCAGGCTTTGAATGGATAGAGGAGGGTTTTGTGTGGCTTCCTGAGGGAGCAGCGCATTTATCTGTCCCCTGGAGAGTGGCTTTGCTGAGAACCTGCACAGCCTTTTTCATTTACATGGAAATGAGCACACACAGCTCTGGCCCGCTCTTCCTGAGAAGAAGGGAGGCCAGTTCATGAGGCATGCCCCCAAGACTGCCCAAGCTCTGAAGCCGTTGCCTGGGTCTTGGGGTTGGAGGGCACTGCAGCACCATGCCAGGGCAGATTCCTGTTCATCTATTGCTGCTGTTGTTGCTGGTAAAATTTTTCTTTTTCCATTCCTCCCATGCAGTGTGGTTACCGTGGGCTTTAATCAAAAGCAGAGCCGGTTACTGGTCTCTCCTTCCACGGTGTGATGTGGTCTGTGTGCATCTCACCTCCTACATGTCTCAGTCTTCTTATGTGGCATTTTCTTTGGTGCCTGCTGTGTTGATGTTACTGCTAAACTGGGTCGTGTTCTCAGTGACAGCATAAGTGACATTCCACGGAGATGTACAAGACTGTACTAAGTCCATTTCTTCTGTTTACATGGAAATCATCATTTTCAGTACCACTCCTGGATTAAGGTACGCACACTCACATAAAGTTGAGTTGCAACATGGCTGCAACATGGCTGCGTATTACCCAGGAGTGCCAGAAGGTCAGGCTCTGAGCATGTTCCAGGTACTTCTGGGGTAGCCCCTAACCTGCCTTACTTCAGGAAGTTTTCCTGTCCCAAAGGGTGGTGGGCTGCAGAGAAATGTGGGAATGATCTGAGCTGAGGGCTTTGCAAGGAGCCCCTTGCTCCCCTGTAGGATCTTTCTGGATAGGGCAGGGATGGGGGCCCTATGGCTGAATAAGCTGCCTCTGCAGATCTACCTGCTGCCACCTGCCCATGCACCTGCTTCGCCTGCGGTGTCTCCTCCTGTCCTCTTACTGGCCTGGGAGAACTCTGCAACTTGGTCCAGCTGGATCTTTCTCAAACTGGGGAAGGCAGGTCCCTGTGACCCTTGTGTCCTCATTAGGTGATTTACTGAGAACAAGTCATCTGGGGACAGAGCACACCCCGAGGACCCTGGGGTGGATCTCAGCACCCCCTGGTTGGTTGCTTTACACGTAGGGCAAATGGCTTTGTTGTCTGTGCCTCCATTTTCTTGTCTGTAAAGTGGGGTTAATAGTACCCATGTCAAAGAGCTATGATGATGAGAGCTTATAAGGTAATCCAGAGAAAGCCTGCAGAATAGCACCTGGCATGTAGTAAGATTTTTCAAGTGTTTTCAGTATTATTATTGTGATTTTAGCTATCCAAACTCATTCATTAGAACCAGGATCTGCAGCTGATGTGTTCTGCCTGCTCATGCTGTGTGTGTGTGTGTGTGTGTGTGTATTGATGCTGAGTTAACATGTTGCTGCTGACCACTGAGGGTATGGAAGACTGGGAGGGCTCACCCTGATGTCACATCCCCAGGCCAGGGAATGGGCTTCTCTTGGGCAGGTACCGGGCTTTCCTCTTGCTTACCCCTCAGAGCACAGCATGCGAGCACATCCCAGTGTCATCCTCATGGCCTGATATTATGGAGGCAATCGCTTTCTTTTTCTTCTTACCCCTGCTCCATGTGGGGTCAGCTGTCAGCCGCAGCTGCCATAATGGGTGGGCAGGAACAGTGAGAGGGTCGGTGTATGGCTGTGACCTGGAGCCCTGCTCCTTTCTTGGGAATGACAGTTGATGAGGGTGCAAGTCTGACTTTGTGTGTCTGAGTGTGAGGAAGTGTGACAGTTTTCTTCCATTTCCTTCTTTCTCCACTCTCAGATTTTTCTCAACAAGAAGTTGTTGGGCACTTACTATGTGCAAGGACTGCATTTGCTACTGAGACTAGAAATAGGAGTAAGAGATAGTGCCCTAAAAGCCAGCTGGCACTACGTGAGAAAATCCTGCAGGCCCGGGAGCAGTGCAGCCGAGTTGTGGGGGTTGGCAGCGCATGAAGGTGCCAGCCAGGTCGGGCTGCCTTCCCTGTGTCCTCACATGGCCCCTGCTCAGTGCCTGGGCATGTGGAGTTCTCAGGAGAGCTTCTAATAAGGACACTAATTCCATCAGATTAGAGCCCCACTCTCAGGACTTCCTTTAGTCTTTATTACCTCTTAAAGGCCCTATCTCCAAAAACAGTCACATTAGGAATTAAAGCTTCAGTATTAGGAACGCATGCGGTGTTGGGATAGGGGAGGGGAGGAGGAAGAAGAGCTGTTGCTGGGGCACACGGTTTGATCCTCAGCAGAAACCATTGAGGGCCCAGAGTTCGTTCTCTCTCTCTCTTTATTATATGTTTTTGAAGCTTTATTTACTTGAAAGAGTTACAGAGAATGAGGGAGGCCCCCCTTCCATTTGCTGGTTCATTTCTCAAATGGACACAACAGCTGAAACCAGGAGCTTCTTCTGAGTCTTCTACAAGAATGTAGGGGCTCAAGCTCTTCAGCTATCTTCCGCTGCTTTCCCAGAGAGCTGGGTAAGAAGTAGGGGGAGCAGCCGGGACTTGGACCAGTGTTTATATGGGGTGCCCTCCCTTCGGGCTGCACCTTGACCCGCTGTGCTGTAGTGATGGCTCCATGACAGAACTTTTATCCCAGCCAGGGGAAAATCTGGGAAGGCTTCCAGAAATAGTGAGGCCATGCTTCAGTTCTTAAGGTCCAGCAACATCTAGGTGAAGCAAAGGAGAAGGAAGAAATTGCCTGGGTTTGCAGGTGGTAGTGCTGGTGCTGGGGCTTGAAGCCCTCTCCTCTCCACGCCTGTTGTGAAGTTGTTTGCCAAACACTTCCCACGGCTTGCCCTGCACAGATGAGACTTAGGATCTGATAATGAGGGCCAGAGATGATGTGGAAGCTCAAATGTGTCGAGTTTCCCAAATTACAGGGCCACAAGGTTTGTTCTAACCTAATCAAGCTACTGCTGGACACTTGTATTATTTGATTACAGCTGCTGGCCACTGAAAATCAATTGCAAGTGGCTCCCAGGCTAGGCAGCGAGCTCACCTCTGGCTTAGGTCAGGTAAATATTGAATTAGTACAGCGAGTTAGCCTGCACAGTGACAGGTTAATAGCTATAGTAATAGTGGACCAGCTCAGATTGCATTTTTAAGTAATTTTGAATTTATCTTCTCCTCTCATCGAAACATTATTCTTCTCTCATCGAAACATTTCCTTAGCCTTTAAAAAAAGTTCTGTGCAAAGGGAGCATGTAGTTGATTTTGCCCAGTTTTGGCTGTGGTGCTGTTTTAAGGGGCCTGGGTATTGGGACCCCAGTCCTTCTTCTTAAAGAAGGGGCTTCATGGAGACTGACAGAGGAAGCAGTGGCTGAGTCTGCTTGTGGTCACCCTTCCTGGCTTACCTCGCTCTGCTTAGTGCATCCAAGGGATTCACAGTCTTGACCTGTTGTACATAGTAGAGGTTTGTAGCCTTGTTGCCACGAACCAGTTTCCAGAAGTTTCTTAATTGTTCCCAACCCCAAGCCTGGCCATGTATGAAGATTTGTGGACATGTGTGTTTCTCTGAAGAGGGGTATTGCTTTCAACAGGTTGTCAGATGTGTACATTAAACTGAAAAGGGTTTTAAAAACTCCCCTGAGTAGAACACACAGCTTAAAAGTTTGTGATTAAAACTATTGGTGCAAGTCATATAGAGAAGAATAACACTTTTCAAAAGAGATTGGGAGCTTATTTTTCCTGTTTGTGATTATCTTTTTTTTTTCCAGAGTTTGGGCTTGGGCTCATAGTGTCCTGGGAAAGATAGTCTAAAAAGAGGGAGAGCAGCCTGTGCTGGCCTGACAAACACAGCTGGGCTGGACGCCATCAGGGAGCTGCCCCTTTAATTTGACCCTTTCTTCACCCTACTGGTCACGAACATTGTGCAGCCTAGAAACCCTCTGCCATTCAGTGGCCTCTGTGTAAATACCAAGAGAATAAATAGATGCAAAACAGGTGCCCACTGCTGTGCTAAGAGGGGTGGGAGAGTCAGAGATGAGTGATGGGCAAGACTCAGAAGCCTGAGTTGCTCTAGAAATTTCTGAGCAGAAAATATGCATCTTTATTGTTTTCCTTCGAAAGTGTGGGCAGAATGAGAAATATCCCAATAAACAGGCAGACACAGTGCTTTTGTCTCAGTTATCTCTGTAATTCAGCATGCTGTTATGACACATTGAAGCATTATAGACTTTATAATTGTGATTATGCCACTCTTTCCAGGGTTATAAATGGTGGGTTTAGATGCTCATGAAAAGAAGTAGGTTTTTTCCCCCCATAATGAGTGTTGGAAATACCATAAGTAGTCTTGTGGCTTAGGTCATGGTCCTCCAGCCTGGTGGTAGGCTTGCAGGTTGTCTTAATTACTGCTGGGGAGCCCAGGGGCTGCTGGTTTCCCAGCTGGTGAGGCTTTAGAGCATCATCGACCTTCCTTGGGACAACTGGGAATCATAGCAGTAGGTCCGATCCCTTGAGGGTTCTGTGGGTTAAGTGAGTTCATAGAAGGAAGAATAACCCAGAGGTATACTCAGGTACCTCTGGAGTCTTCCCTCCTGCCTTTCAGAAGCAGATGCCCTCCCCCTTCGAGTTGTTCATCTTACACATGCCACAGCTGCTGCGGGCTTCCCTCAGCCTCCCTCAGAGACATTTGCCCCACCTTGGGCTCCAGAAGGGGCCTTGCTGTTGTGGAAGATCTGGGTGTGGCGGCCCCTTCCTCCCTGGGCCAGAGAATCCCCATTTTCTGCCTTGTCACTTTGTCTTCTGCTATCTCGGTGCAGACCGAGGCATAGCTGAAGAGCATTCATGGTCAGCCACCCATGGTAGTGGGCAGGGCAGGCAGGTGGGATGGGGCCCTTCTATGTAATCCAGAGCACTGTTGGCAGTCTGCCTCCTGCAGCAGGCTGCTGAGTGATACTGTCTCCAGGGAACAGAGCCTCAAATGCCCAGGACGTTTTTAGGGTGCACAAATCCATAGGGGGCCAGAGCGTGACTTGAGTTCCCCAAGCCAGAGTGGCGCACCCAGTCCTAGGAGCAGAATGCATGAAAATTCCTTCCTTCGGGTGGCCAGGAACTGTGAATGGTGACATCATTCAAGCCAAGCTGGAAGCACAGCCAGGATGAAGCAGTTAATGATTTAGGTGGGGATATTAAGTCCACACTTCTTATCCTTTTACCCAGAAAGTAGATATTGGTGAGCATGGTTAAGATCTTATGGCTTTGAACTGTGCAACTTAGAAGCTTCTGGTGGAATGGTGTTAATGAGAATATTTGGTGCAATCCTGTGGAGCTGGGAGTGTGTTTGGTGCGTTGAAATGCTTGTCTGAGACAGGAAATCACAGTGTTGGTGCCTGGGATGAGTTATTTCATGTGTGCAATCAGGTTAGAATTGCTTCAAGCTGGCTTCTGTATCTGGGTTCCGCATCCGTGAATTCAACCAACCCCAGACGAAAAATATTTGGGAAAAAATATCATGTCTGTGACTGAACGTGTACAGACTTTTTTTCAAGCCATTGTTCCCTAAACAATACAGCCTAACAACTGTTTATACAGCACTCACATTGTATCAGCTATCATAAGCAATCTAGAGGTAATTTCAAGTAAATGGGAGGGTGGCATAGTTTCTATGCAAATGCTGTGCTGTTCTATATGAGCAACTTGAACATCTTCAGATTCTGGTGATCTGCATGGGGTCTTCCATCTAGTCTCTTGTGCCTATCAGCAGGTAGCTGTCCTCACCCCATGAGGGCCCACAGGCTGGATTCTATAGAACACACAGTGGTCCCCAAGATGGGGCTTCTGGCCACAGAGTTGAGACATATTTTACCAAGAAATAGCTCTGTCACCTGTAATGGTCACATAGATGTTGAGTGCCTAATCACAGTGTTGTGGGGTTCAGGAGTGGGAAGGATGGCTTCCTACTCATTAGAAGGTTTGGGACCTTTTGAAAGGTGTGTGTTTGACAGAAGGTGATGGGGAATAGATAGTGTGAAATAAAGCACATCAACACAGGCATGTCCCTAGGCAAGTGAAAAATGTGCTTGTGGCCAAGGATACACTTGCTTTGGCCTCAAGAGGGATATTTGGAAACAGGCATTGGAGCAATGGTGTGTTGATGAAGATGATGGTGATGATGATGTTTGTTCTGATCCAGCTTTGGTTCATGCCATGCGCTTTGCAGGTGCTTCACACATGTTAGCTTGTGCCATCTGCTAACAATCCTGTGCCTTAGGTACTGCTTTCAATCCCGGAAGCAGAGAAAGGTTACAGACACATCCAAGGTCTTAGAATGAAGAAGTGATGATGTCTGGGTCCCAAGCCAGGCTGCCTGACCTGGGAGTGCTGGGATGTGCGCTTTGTTGCCTACAAGGGCAGGCGTGCCAGGCCACACAAGTGCTTCCACCACTTACCAAGGATAGGTTTAGCAGCCAGTTCTGCCTGCTTTTCTCTCTGGATTTTTCTCTAGTATCCTTTGAAGCTTAGCCTAAAAGTGACCAAGCCCTGAACTCCTAAACTTCAGGGGAGAGGAAATAGTACATATGGTAAATCAGAGAATCAAGTTGGTGAAATAGGGTAAGGACATGTTTAAACAGATGGAGAAACATTAGCCAGAGTGCAGTAAAGAGGGCACATTCCAGGAAATAGGAGAGGACAAAATGACAGCAGAAGGGAACCTGGAGAAGGACAGACATGGGAAAGCAGCGAACCCAGTGATGTGGTGTGGCAGTGACTAATACCACAGTGGCATTCATCAAGCTACAGTCTGAACTGCACTGGCAGCCAGAACTCCACCAGCAACAAGGTGGGAAGGGGAGTTCATCAGGAGGTCAGAAGCTGAACCCAGACAAAGAACTACCCATCCTGCTGGTCTGTTTAATTTGACCAGGAGCAGAAACAGAGTAGCAGATCCCAGATGGGCAGTGCAGGAACAGGGTGTATTTCACAACCCAGTCTGTCCCCGAGAGCTGAATTAGGCTCTGTTTTGTGTAGGGAGGCAAAGGCTATGGGACAGGACTGCACATGCACTGAGATGAGAATGAACTCATTTCTGGCTCAGTGAACTGCAGCAACATGGCATCCTACAGGTTCCACCCAAGATAAGTCCAGGTAGCCCTCAGACCTGACTGCCAGCAGATCAAGAACTGTAGTAGTGGCATATTAGTTGCCATTTTGACAGTGTGGCAAAGGCTTTAGGACTGCAGGGACAAAAGTGAGCTGTGTATGCGCTGAGCTGGGAATGAACTCACTGAGCTAAGTGCATTGCATTACTCCCACAGGGAAAATAATACCAACTTTGGCATTATATGGGTCAAAATAGGTCCGTGTGGTCCTCAGACCTAACAGCCAACAAGTTCTGGCAAAGATCAGCACCACCAACAACCTAGCTATATAGGACTCCTGGTGTCTCTCTAATCCTGGGAACTGCTCAAACCAGAAGTGAGAGAAAGGTTGTACAGGCAATGTGCAGCCTCAGCACGGTATCACAGGAGGTGGTGACTGGTGAGCCAGGAGCTGGGGCCATGGAAACCATGGTGGAAGTCTAACATAAAAACCCAGACCTGGAACTCGCTGGAGGGAGTGGCACAACTGACTGCAAACAAAGAGCTGTGTACCAGTTGCAGTAAGTAAAATCAAACTGTAGACCTGTGGGTGACAGAGCTTAGAAACCTGCCCCAAGGATGAGAATCTGGTAACCAGAAGTACAATGAACAAGAGCAAAGGAAGAGACGGAGGCACAATGAATATTACTGAAGACTCCCCTGCAAAGGAGCAAAACCCTACGCCAACCTAAGAGTTAACTGAGGAATACATAGAGAAAATGGGGGATACAGAATTCAAAACACATGTTACAAAACTTCTTAGCAACAACAAGAAGCACATAATAAAGGAGTTCAAGGAATTTAAGGAATATGTCACACAGGAAATGAGTCAAATCAAAGCTGATATTATCAGAAATTAAGAATACAGTGGAGCAAATTAAAATTACAGTGGAGAATCTCCAAAATAGAATGAATGAAGCAGAAAAATCTCAGACTTGGAAGATATTTCCTGTCACCAGGGGAAACAAACAAAAATCTGGAAGCAGAGCTGGGTCAAGTTAAAGAGAGTATTCAAGAATTGAAAGACACTATTTAAAGGCTGAATATAAGAGTTATGGGAGTCCCAAGAGGTGCAGAAAGAGAAACTGGGTTTAAAAATGTATTTAATGAAATAATAAAGGAAAATTTTCCTAATCTAGAGAAAGAATTGGGAAACAACATCCAGGAGGGGCACAGAACTCCAAATAGGCTTAACCAAAGTGATCTTCACCACATACATGATAATCAAACTCTCTTCAATCAAACTTAAGGGAAAGCTCCTTAAATGCGCATGTGAAAAAAAAAATCCATTGGCATATAAAGGAATGCCAATTAAACTCACAGGAAACCTTTCACAGGAAACTCTACAGGCCAGAAGAGAATGGAGCGACATATCCCAGATTCTAAAGGCAAAAAAATTGTTGGCTCAGGATAACGTACCCAACAAAGCTTTCCTTTGTCTTTGAAAATGAAGTAAAATTCTTCCACAGTAAAGAAAAGTTCAAAGAATATGCCTCTTCCAAACCTGCTGTACAAGTAATACTTACAGATGTTCTCTCTCTTTTTAAAAAAAGATTTATTTATTTTTTATTACAAAGTCAGATATACAGAGAGGAGGAGAGACAGAGAGGAAGATCTTCCGTCCGATGATTCACTCCCCAAGTGACTGCAACTGTCAGTGCTGCGCTGATCCGAAGCAGAGAGGAAGATCTTCCGTCCGATGATTCACTCCCCAAGTGACTGCAACTGTCAGTGCTGCGCTGATCCGAAGCCGGGAACCAGGAGTTCTTCCGTGTCTCCCACATGGGTGCAGGGTCCCAAAGCATTGGCCAGTCCTCTGCTGCTTTCCCAGGCCACAAGCAGGGAGTTGGATGGGAAGTGGAATTGCCGGGATTAGAACTGGCGCCCATATGGGATCCCGGGGCGTGTTTAAGGCGAGGACTTTAGCTGCTAGGCCACGCCGCTGGGCCCAAAGATGTTCTCTTGACAGAGAAGAGGAATAGCACACATCAAAACCAAAGGCAAATGGGAAAAACATCCCAGTAAAACAACAATAGAAGACTAAATCAATGAATAACCCATTGCTAAAATGACAGAATCAAATTTCCACCCATTCATATCAACCCTGAATGTAAATGGATTGAACACATCAGTCAAACATAGATAAGTAGACTGGATTAAAAAACAAAACCCATCTGTTTGTTGCCCACAGGAGACATATCTCACCAACAAAGATCAGCAGAAACTATCTCATGGATTTTGATTTTTTTTCCTTGGTTTCAACTCTTCAAAACGCTTTCTCATTAAATTCTTCACTGACTCAAAGATCATACAATAGCATCATTTTCTTCAAGAAGATTCTTTGTCTCAGAATTTTTAACAACTGTTTAGTAAAAATAGCTCACTATATGGTAAAACATTTTTATTAGTCCTTAAGTTTCTTTATTGTTCATTTCTTTAGCCGCGTATCAGTGATTCGGTAGCATGTTATTTAACTTCATGGTGTTTGTAATTTCATTTTTCCTTCCTGTTGTAGTTTTTTCTTGTGGCTTTTCATTTAAAGGGACATACAATAACTATCTAATGGAGACTATCATATCCAGTAGCATGTTATTTAACTTCATAGCGTTGTAAATTTCCATTTTTCTTCCTGTTGTTCTTATTGTATTGTGGCTTTTCATTTAAGGGGATGTATAGTAACTGTGTAATGGAGACTATCATATCCAGATGTGAGGATACAATGCAATATACATCTCTACTTCCAGACCAAAGATGGACTGTCAATGAAACTGTTTGCCATATCTTGACAATAGTATGCTGGACTCTCTGCTGTTGTTTATGCCTGCACTGATGGACTGAAGGTGGTGGTGGGGAGGTGCCCCTGAGGTGGGGTGGGGGAGATGAGGGCAGGGAACCAGGCAGGTGTACCAGGGAGGGTGCTGAGGGTTAGAGTTAGGGTACTGGAGGATGAGGATTGGAAAAGGAAAGAGGCAGAGATTATAATCACATAGTTTACTCACCTCAGGGGAGGTAGGAATTACCCTCAGGAGACTAGGGGCAGGACAGGGAGCCTGAAAGCCATCCTCAAGGGCTGGAGGGGGTGGGGACAGGGAGCCAGGGCTGGAAGGGAGAGACTTGCATTGGCATTCTGGCTACTTCTGGCTATAAAGCACCTGCTCAGGGACATGTGCCTCAGTTTCCATACAGGAGACCAAGAGAAGGTTTGGGGGACTTGTTTGGGGGAGTCAGGATAGTGCAGTGTTACTAACAGCAGGGACAGATTCGTGATGGTTGCCATGAGAAACTACAGAGGTGGGGACTAAACTCCACAGGAACTTCAGTTTGCAAGTAGTGCCATGATACACATCAGCTTCACGGAGGTCTCTGCAACATCTGGTTGTTGTGATTTTCTCTCATGTGGGTAGCAGAAATTGTGTCTCTGCAGAGTGAATAATAAAGCACTTGTGTTGCCTTCACTCATGCTGCAGGTATGGCTGAGAATCCTAGAGACAGAGAGGAGAAGTAAGAGTAGCTAAGTTGTAATTGAGATGGAGAGATAACAGAGGGAAGTCCTGGTTGTTTCAACAGGGTCTGTTTTTTTCTTGCTTCCTGATTCCCAGCTAACTGTGTTGGCACTGTGTTATAGTGGGTAATGTGCCACCTGTAAAGGCTGCATCCTATGTGTGTGTTTGTTTGTGTCCCAACTGCTCCACTTCCAACCCAGCTCCCTGCTAATGTGCTTGGAAAACAGTGGAGGATGGCCCAAATCCTAGGGCTCTACATCCATTTGGGAGACCTGGAAGAAGCTCCTGACTCCTGGCTTCAACCTGGCCAAGCCTAGCTGTCTATTTGGGGAGTGAGCCAGTGGATGGGAGATGCCTCTATCTCTCCTTCTCTCTGTAACTTTTATTTTCAAATAAATAAAATGATCTTTTAAAAAAGGAAGCATGCTGAATAGTCTGAATGTGGGGAACTCGTGCTGCTGGAGGCAAGAAAGCCAAATGCCTGCCCGTGTTAGGGACCTGCTGTCCTCCTGGAAAGTAGTGTGGGCATGCTACCTGCTGGGTAGGGTGTGGCCAGCCCTGTTGAGCAGCGTCCATGCTGACAGAGGAGCTTCCATTTGGCCCTGGGATCTGGAGAGCCAGGCACTTGGTCGGTGGTGTTCGTGGGGTTGAGGTTCGAGGCTCACTTCCAGCAGACCGAGCTTCCCAGCTGGCACTAAGAGGAAAAGCATAGCCCTTCACCTGTCTTGGTCTTTGCCTTTGTATGCCGTAGCCTGGCCTAAGCTGGCCTGCTCCCAGTCCCAGCTCTCATTGCCGGGTGCTGGAACCTGACCCTGCTCAGTCTGTTCCCATCCCTGACTCATACAAACCAGTAAGTGTGACAGCCTAGCCCAGCATGACCTGTGCTCCAGCCTAGTTTCTGCACTTGCTAGTGAGCTAAGGTTTGCTTGGCCCTGCCTGATCCACCCCCTTCCAAAACCAACCAACATATTAGCCAAAAATTGGAGCTACCTTGCTCAGCCTGCCTGACTCCAGGCCAGGACCAAGTGCTGACCAGTGGGAGCTATAAACCACTGGGGAAGTTTCCCATATACCCCCACTCAACCCACTCCCAGACCCAGATCTCACACATGCCAGTGAGTGTTAGGCCCTTACCTGGCATAGTCTCTTCCTCCTTCTAGGCTGGCAAATGTGACCCAGCCTGTCCAACATCCTGTTTTAGGATGCACATGTGGGTGCTGCAGCCTGGACTTGCCCAGAGTATTCTTGGTCCCTTTACCTATGAGTGTTGGCAGGTTCCATGGTCACACCTAGCTTGCCTATCACCACCCAACTCTTGAGCTCACCAGTGGGACTTGTATTCCCACAGGATTGGGCCCACATATCCCCCACAGAATCCACCCCTGGACCTGGTTCTCTTGCGTGCTGATTAAATGTCGCAGTCCTACCTAATTGTGACCCATCCCCTGTTCCAACATTCAGTCAGGTACTGGGATCTAGCTAGACAGGCCTCCAGACGTAGCTTCTGTGTGGACCAACATGTGGTGGTCAGCAGTGTTCCATGCTAACAAGCCCAACTCTGGATTCCCATGTGGGTTGGTGCATCAGTCTGACCCATACATATCTTCCAGCCTCTCCCATCCAAACCACCAACTACCAGGTCTCAGTTCCCTCACTTACCTGCAGATGCGGTGGCCCTGTCATTGAGTGTCTGTCAGGATACATTCCTCACCTACATGTACTGTGACCTTATCTATGGATGTCCCTAGGCAGTAATTCCAGACTCCCAAGATCACAGAGTTTGCTGCTGGCCAGCCAGGGGGTGAAGCTTGACTCCGTTGTCACTCTGGCTGCCCACAAGCCCATTGCTTGGCAGCGATAGATGAGGAGCTAGGATCCCCAGCAAGAAGCCTGGCACGGCATGGGTTTTCCCAGCCACAGCCATGTGGCTGGGAGATTCAGACACCCGCACTTCTGAGCAGACTTACCTGGACTGCTTTTATTGCCTACCGATAAAACTGCTTTTATTACCTACCAATAGCACACATTTTTCAATAGTTTTTTAAATGAATCATTTCCTTGGTTTTTTTTTTCAAGATTTTAAAACTTTTATTGGAAAGTCAGATTTACAGGGAGAAGGAGAGACAGAGAGAAAGAGCTTTCATCTGCTAGTTCGCTCCCCATGTGGCTGGACATGAGGTGATCCAAAACCAGGCGCTAGGAGCTTCTTCTAGGTCTCCCAAGCGAGTACTCTTTGGGCCATCCTCAACTGCTTTGCCAGGCCACAAGCAAGGAGCTGGAAGGGAAATTGAGATGCCTGGATTAGAACTGGTGCCCATATGGGATCCTGGTACATGTAAGGCAAAAATTTTAGACACTAGGCTACCTTGCCGGTCCTTTGATTATTAACTTCTTTCTGCTATGATTTCTGCTACTGAGTGTCATGCTTAAAAAGTCTTTTTCTTCCAACTTGAGGTTGTCCACCTCCCCGCCTGCTTTAAATTTTGTGTGCAGATGTTAAAAGTGGGGATATGGTTTGTTTTTATCCAAATAACAATGCAGTTGTACCAATGGTATTTACTGAGGAATCCATCCTTTTCCCCCTGTTTTGAAATACCACCTTCCTGATGTACTTACTGCATAGAGGTGTTTGCATGTGTTCCTAGGCCTTCTGTTTTATTCCATGAATTTGATGTGTCTTGTTGTGGAGGGACCATACTGTTTTGCTGCTTATACCTTTAAAATACTAGCAGCACAAATCTCCACCCATTGTTTTGCTTTTTCAAAACCACCTTAGCTAGCCCCATGAAATGATTCTTCCAGGTAAGTTCTAGAATGACTTTGATAATTTCATAAATTAGTTTGGGGACAAGTATCATTGACACAACACTCATGTTCTCATAAAAACAGCAGATATCTCTATGAAATCTAACTTTGGGTTGTTTGGTAAAAGAACATTTTTGAAGATGGCATTAGCCCTCAGGATAATGCAGTTTGTCTAGAGGACTGACCTGGGGAACATGACTATTTGCTGACTGGAGTTTCTCTGTGGCTGGGGTCCCTGGGGCCAGGGTGGACATCAGGCATGACAGTGATCGGGCCATGAGACAGGACTTATCCTGCTGGGTGTCTGACCTGACCTGCCCCTGACATGCCCTGCTAATGAGTGACCATTGGCATGGTTGCACAGCCTGTTCTGAGGTCCTGGCAAGCCACGTGATTCAGCCAAGACAGCGGCAGTGATGGGTGAGCAAGTGGCACTGCCATGGCTGTGGGCGGGTGGCTGTGAGGTTTGCACTCAGGTCTCCCTGAGTACAAACGGCCCCCTCTTCCCAGTCTCTCCTTCATGCTGAGAACAGCCCCCTACCCAGTCATTTACTGGGGTAGGGGAGGTTGGAGGTAATCCCCCACTGCCATTGGAGTGATTGCTCAGCTCCCCAGCTGCCAGCCGTGCCAGGGGTGTGGGCAGCAATGTGGAAGTCCTGCTGTTTGTGTATTTCAAACAAGCCTTGAACTTGTGCACGCTTGGCTTCCCTCATCAGTGGAGACTGGGGCCTCTGATGTCCTGTGCGGGATGCTGGCCATATCTGGGTGATGAATCTGGAGGGAATATGTATAGGGGGTCCCTCTACAGGCTCTGCTGGCAGCAGCTGCCCTGCCTCCCCTTGCACTGGGCTGGCGAGATGCAGCCACAGCTTTGCTATTTTTAAGCTGGCCGCTGTGCTCTGGCGGAGGCTGCCCGTGTCTGGTGCTGAATCATGATCTAACTTGCTAAATGCAGCAGTGCCTGTGGCCTGCCAGCTATTGAGACAGGCATCTGGCTCTGCATTTTGGGCTCCTGTGATTGAGTGGGGGACAGACAGGGCAAGGAATGCTGAGCAGCAGGGGTCCCAGGCAGGCCTGTGCTGCTCTCATTAAACCTTTGGGCTTTCTAAAAACATTTACAGCAGCAGCAAGGGGGACAGCAAAAACAGCAGCCCCTAGAGAGCCCCATATTATTGTGGCCTGAGCTTTAGCACTTTGCATTATAAATATGGAGGTCTAACTGTCCACAATGCTTTTTTTCCCTCTATTTCAGAATAGGTAGCATCTGCCTGTGACCCACACTGAAGAATCTGAGTAGCACACAGGGCATGGGGGTTGGGAAGGAGGGTGGTGGTCCAGGCTGTGTCACCAACTGTGGGCTTGTTGTGTTCTGGAACAATGGCAGTGTGAAGAGTAACCCTGCAGGCCTGTTCTCTGGCTCTGACTGTCTTAGTGATGAGGCCAAAGTACTGGCAGGGCCACATAGCCCCTCCTGTTGAGGAGAGGTACCCAACCCTAACCTTTTCTGTGGCTGGCGCCTCTTTGTGCCAGACACAGCAGGTAGACCAAGGTGACCTCCAGCCCAGGGTGTACTGCAAACATGGCTGCCTTTGGATGGCTTGGGGTTTGGAGTCCTGAGTGCTGATGACCCTACCTTACAGGTCACGGTGGCAAGTGGGCTGTTCCCCAAACTCTGTGTGCCCCAGGACCCTTTTCCTGCCTCCTCCCTCAGGCACAGGTTTCCTGATCTCTCAACCTGTGTGCTTCTGAGATGCCTATCTCTTGCTTGTGTCACCTTGGAAGAACTGACAAGCTGGAGGGCAGGACCAGTTTCAGGTGAGCTGAGCTGCCTGGAAGAGAGAAGTGAGGGGCAAGCCAGGCACTCTCTAGGCCTTTCTCAGGGTCCTCGACCAGGCACTAACAGCTGGGGTCAGAGCTAGGGGATACTGCAGGGGCTTTGGCTGGGACATCATCTTCAGGGTGTGGGATAAGGAAGAAGGTGGTGGATCTCTGTGGCCTGCAGCCCCTCCAGTCCTGTGAGATAGAGGACACATGAAAGGGCTGGCTGGAGCTAGTGTGTCCTCTTGTCCATGCAGGAGCACCCACACATGGAGGCTGTTTTCCTTCTGCTTAGCATCGGAGTGCTTACTTCTGCCGGCCCATTGAAAGGGCCCCATGCTGGGGGAGGACAGCTGTGGAGGGCAGGTCTTGGGTCCAGCCATGGCTGGCAGATGGATGGCACCAGGCTTAGGCTTCTGCTGCCTGGGATGTCTTGGATGTGTCTCATAATCCTGTGAAGTCAACAGCAGCAGCTCAGGGTATCAGAACTCACTGGGAACTTTCTACAGAGATGAATTCCTTGGCTTTGCATCATGGACTCTGGTGTAGCATCTAAAAAGGAGGCGTGAGACCCTGATGGGCAGCCAGCTGCATGTGGCATCCTCACTCTAGTGACTCCCAGTCCTTTGCCAGATCAGAGTGCAGTCTGGCTGAGAGCCAGGCCACAGACATGGCAGGTGGGATTAGAGCTGGCTGGGGTATGAGTTATTAGTTCCACCTGCCACTGCCCTCCTGGATGCTTCTCCTCCAACATTCTACCTCGCCGCTAAAACCTGCCCTGGACTCTGACCTGGCCTGACCATTTGCTTAGTCCACAGCTGAGCCCTTAGAGATGGTAGTCCATATTTCAGCTCTTTTTTCATCTCAGGCTCCCCCCTCAACTCACAGAAACAGAACTTTACTTGTGCCACCCTCCCTGAAATGTTCGTGTCACCCCGAGAGATGGGAACGCCAGGTGCGTGTACTTGCCTGCCCTCGTTGATTGTCATCTTGTTCGACTGCTGCTTTCTCTTGAAGTTCTCTCCTCCCCTGACTGCTAGGGTGTCCCTCCCTGCTGGCTGCAACCTCTTCTGACCACCCTTCCTGGCCTCCTGTGCTTTTACCTCCCATGCGTCCCCCCAGAGGGCCTGCTTGGCTCTCGGTTCACCACACAGTCTGCCCGTGGGACCACCTCCGCCTAGTGATTCAGCTTACTACCTGGGACTGGCTATATTTCTCAGAGAAGATCTTTTCCTGATCCTATGAGGGTATGCGACTGCTTACTGGACATCTCTGTTGAGTCCTGCCCTCTTGCCTGGCCCACCTGCTAAATACCCCTCAGCTCATGTAAAGCAGAAGTGTATATCTTCCCTCTAGTTGCCTGTCGTTCCAAGTACTCTTCTCATTATTCCTGGGTGCCTTGTCTTCCAGATCAGTGCTGGGGGTTGCACTCCATCCCTATGCGGAGAATGGATTGGCAGGGGGGGTAGGCCTGGAAGAGGGAGTCCCTTGGTTGGCTGGTCCTATTAGTGGCTAGCTCTGACCAGGTTGCTGGTTCTACAGGGTGTGTGAACTGGAGTTACATCTTCAGAAAGCATTCTTTGAACACCTGCCATGAAACTGGGGAGAGAGAATTAGTATTAAATCTAGGGTCAAAGTGTGCTTCGATGCATTAGCTGTACAAATTTTGTCAGGTCCCTTACAAAAACAGACTGAAAAAGACCTTGTTTAGAAGCACTGGCATGCTGCTGCATAAATGAAACCTGTTCATGCTAGTCTGAGGGACAATGTATCAAAAATCTTGCCTGCTGAATCAGGCAAAGGTGAGAATTCTAGAAAGTATAGAAACAGACAGGCTGCACCTGGAAAGGACAGTTTCTGGGGGACTCCTTGTAGCCCCAAACCCTATCTGCTCCTTAGCCGGCACTGACAGTTACTGATAGTGGAACTTATAAATGTAGCAGTTTCCTATTGATATGGAGTATAATGACTACTCCCCCACCCTCAGTTTCCATCCTTCCTCCTCCCTAGCTGGCCAACACCAATTTTTGTTTAAATTAGTAGTTGTTGTTTATCTTATAATTTTTTAAAGTCCCATCTACTAATACAACAAAAACTACACGAGGATGGCCTTGTTTTTCTTTCCCCAAAAACGTTATTTCTCCAGAAGTTAACGATCACTTCTTACTATTGTTTTGCAGTATTTTTTGTATCTGTAACCAATTTTTAAAAAAGATTTGTTTGTTTTTGTTGGGAAGGCAAATCAAATTTATGGAGAGAAGGTGACAGAAAGATCTTCCGTCCACTGGTTCACTTCCCAGATAGTCGCAATGACCGAAGCTGATCTGAGCTAACAGTTGTAACTCTCCTCCTCCTGTTTTCTGCGTGCTCAGGTGCAGCCAGTCATGCCTCAGTTCCATGCCCCCACCATGTCCTTCCCGAGCACCCGATGTCTGTGTGTTTGGTTGCCCAGATCCTGCAGTGCTGTACTGAGTTCCTGTGTCATAGCCCCATTTGTTTTCCTTGAGTTATGCTGAATATTGATGGAGTGCTTCCTTTAGTAGCTTCCTGAGCAATTGAGTTTGAGGTAAATATTTTGAGATTTGACTGTTTAAAAATGTCTTGTCTTTTCTTCCTTACTCTCACACTTAATTGAGAGCTTGGTGAAGCATAGGATTTTAGGTTAAAAATAATCTCTCTCAGGATTTCAAGTTAGCACTCCAGTGTTTTTTGCTTCTGGTATTTTGCTGAGGAGTGTGGTTTTTGCTCTGATTTCCCTGTCTTCTGTGTGTGACGTGACCTCTGCCCCCTCCACAGGCCCATCATAAAGTGCTGGATGTCTCTTTATTTCAGATTCTGGGAAGTTTCCCAATGATGTTCAGGGTTGGGGGGAGGAGGTGTGTGCCTGACCATTTAGAGCCTCACGTCTTTCACTTCCACAAACTGTTGTGATGCTGTGACTTCCTTCATCATTTCCTGCTGGTGTTGTCTCTCTTCACTCTGGATTCCCTCCCAACAGGATGCTGGAACACCTAGATTGACCCTCACATGTTCTTTTCTTTTCAAGGTTCTATCACTTAACCTGCATATTTTCTTTCCACAGACAATTCCAGGACTTTTCTTCAAACATTTTGTTGCATTCGTTTTCACACAGTATTATGACCAAGAGTTCTTTGCATTCTATTGTCCCTCCACCTGTGCTCCTGTGCCCCACGTGACATTCTGTCAACCCAACCATCATTTTTACATGAACAGTAGTGAGTGGAGTTGGATAAAGAACTCTGGGACCTTCCTCAGTGACCTCTCCATACCTCATGATCCTCCCCTTCCCCCGCCTTACTGGGTATCTAGACTCTTTCCAGGAAGAAACAAGTCCTGGGGGATGTTGATGGAGCCGATTAAATATTTACTAGAAAAAAAATTCAGGGGGGAATTCCTTTCCGTGGTATCTCTGGGGGCAGAACACTGGATGGCAGTTTTCTTCCTACCTTATATCCTATTTCTCATGCATTGCTTTCTTGTTGGGGGCTTCCTCCATCATTTGTGGTTAAGACTGAGGTGAGAAGGGAAGCTCTGTGGTCCTGGGCAGGGCTGGAAGTGGACTGGGCTGGTATGGGCTATGAGAGGGTATGGAGTGGTCCTGGATGCTCTACATCTGAGGGTTCATCTTCTGCAAACCTGGGGCTTGCCCAGGCCCATGCTGTCCTCTCCCATTGTCGCTGTCATGTGCGGGACCATTGCCAGGGCACTCAGGAGGGAGGCGCTGTGGTTTGATTTCTCCCCTAAGAACCTGTGCTTCCAGCTCTTCTGTGGCTCAGCAAGGGGCTCCTTAGTTAACCCTTCTTGCTGCATTGTCCACTTGCTGTTTTCTAAAAAAGTGAAGGCATCTTTTGTGTTGTGCCTCTCTGTTTTCCCTGGTGTCAGCGGTAGAGTGGGGGGTTCTGTCCTTTCTTCTCATGTCCTTGGAGTTTGGGGATGGCGAAAATGACTGCATGATTCATCTAACATCTTCAAAGGGAAGCCCTAGTTTTATTCTGCTTTGTTTCAGAATAATCCTTTTAGTTGAGAATGTAACAAGACCCAATCTGCTCTAAGTAGTTCACTCGTGTAAATTTCATTGCATCCTCAGTCCTAGCAGGGCATAGGCTTCAACTCCTGCTCCACAGTGTTCCTCTTGAGAACGAGATGTATGCCAGCCAACAGGTACTCAATGCAGCAGGTGAGCCCACAGTTGGTGCCTGCGGTACACAGGTGTCTCCTTGGGGACAGGGAAGAGGGGCTGTGCCAGGCTGTGCAAGAAGAGGGTGTGAGCAGTCCTGCACCTGTACTAAAGCTGCTCCCTTCCAGGATAGCAGTGTGGATGAGGTGGCTGCTTTGGACACATGGGGCACCATTTACTTGGGGTGCCAAGAGCACATGGCCCAGACTAGATGTTGGGTCAGGAACATGGCCATTGTGAATGTTTTGGCAAAGTGTGATATAAAAGAGCCAGCAGCCAATGGTGGAGGGTGCTGGGGTCTGAAGAGTGGGGACAGATCCACTTAGAGTGTGATCCACAGGGGACAGAAGGATGGTCTCAGATGGCCATAGACACGGACCTCCATGCCCCTCCAAAGCAAGACAGAAGTGGCCATGGTTAATTTAATGCACCTGGACTTGCTCAGAAGCTGGTAATATTGTAGGCAGAGGTACAGCCCAGGTCTGCTGGGAAGACAAGCCTGGTGATTACTACTTTATGACTTAAATTTACCCTGCATGGTTGGGTTGCGCTCTAGTGTTAACTAAGGGCAAGAGAGTGGCTGTGACCGAAATGACTGCAGTCAAGACAAGTGATGAAGCCCTCCTGGGTACTGCTCACCCTACTCTCTGCCCCCAGAGCGAGATAGAAAGGGCAAGGGTGGCAGTGAGAGGGGTCCAACTTCAGACATAAGGTCTGGGAACCTGAGACACTCACCCTGGAGGGGAATGCTGAGCCTGAAGGTGCCCAGCATCTCACGATTTAGAGTCACAGAATAACTCAGTGGGGTGGCCAGGCCACCTTTCAGTGCTCAGGATGTAGGTTTTCTTTCTTTTTTTAAATTTAAAAGAATTCTAATTTTTGTTGGAAAGGTGAATGTACAGAGAGGGAGATCTTCTGTCCGATGATTCACTCCCCAAGTGACCGCATGGCTGGAGCTGAGTCAATCTGAAGCCAGGAGCCAGGAGCACTTCTGGGTCTCCCACATGAGTGCAGGGTCCCAAGGCTTTGTCTGTCCTTGACTGCTTTCCCAGGTCACAAGCAGGGAGCTGGATGGGAAGCAGAGCCACCAGGATTAGAACCAGTGACCATATGGGATCCCAGCACGTTTAAGGTGAGGACTTTAACTACTACGCTATTGTGCTGGGCCCAGGATGTAGTTTTTCAAGCCCCCAGACTAAATTATGGCATGAACAGTTACTGATCAGTCCTAGTATAAATGGATAGATCCCAGGAAGCTCTCTTTGTGCAGTGGACTGGAAAGGCTCATGTTAGGTAATGCTTGGGCCTGGACACTGTTACAGATACCACCAGCAGCCAGTATCCAGCTTTTGTAAGAGAGTGCACTGAAGTAACTTTATGTTTTCAATGTTTATTGGGATTCAGGCACTGTGTGTGAATGTTTATACATAGGTGTGATGTTTATACATAATTATAGTATTTTTCATCGCTATGTGTGTGTCTAAGGACATACAAAACAAGTTGCTGTGCTTGAGCCTGACCATGCTTCCTCATAGCACCCAACGAATATTTGCTGAGCTGCATCTTGGGTGTTTTATGGCCATTACAGCCTTCATGATATACCAGCCTGACTGGCGTCGCATGGAATGTGGACATTTGCTCGAAAGAACTGGAATCCAGAGCAGTGGAGTAGGGAGCATGTGCTGCTTGTACCACACAGGTGCCTCCGTTCGTCGACACTCAGTCTTCCCCACACCACTAGAACCACTGGGTAGGGAATCCCAGGAAGCAGAACACAGGTTGGGGGAAGGGAGTCAATATAGGGAGGGGTGGGAAACTAGAAGGCCAGAATGTCCCTGTAGGATCAGGAAAGACTCACCCACTACCTCACCCCACAAGTATTTTCTCATTGCACTGTGTCATTCTTAGCTTCTCTGGCCAGCATTGCCAGCTAGGGGGCAGAATCTCAGGGCTCCGATACCTGAGCCCTGCTGGCTTGGTCAGACTGTGGATTCTTCCCGACCTGGTTGGAAAAGGTAGGAAAGGGCATATGAACTGAGGCCTCACACAGTGTGAGAGTTTGCCCAGTGGGAGTTTGAGTTACTGCGTGAATCTATGGCCCCAAGAAACTGGTTGTGTACCTTGTGGAGTTGGTATTGAAGGCTTCGGAAGCCAACTGAGGGATTGGCAGTAGTAGCATGACTGTAATGGTTAGGCCATCCTTGCATGTGCTTTCCATCATGCTGAACCCCAGCCACATGGGACCACAGGTTCAGTTGTGTTGGTGCTAGAAATGGCAGGTCTGTGTTGGCATGCCAGATTTCACAGCTGGCTCAGATCAGGGAGAAGAAAGCATGGGGGAATGTTTGCATTTGGGATCTCTGTGGCCCTGGGTGAGAGTTATGCGCAGATACTCTGGGTGAGGAATCAGCTTCCCTGCAACATTGGACTATGAAAGCATCTTGTCAGTGCTAAAGTGGCACCAAATCGCATGTAGGCCATTGCTGTTACTGCTCTTCGGATGACTGGCAGTTGCTGCTCTGAGCAGTTGTAACTACTGATGCCATCTGAAAAACAATACATGTCTGATATGTGTGTCTCAGCCAGGGAGTTTAGTAGGTAACCTTTGAATGGAGCCGTTAAAGGGCTTGGCCAGGCCTGCTGTGGAGAAGTGTTTTCACTGCCTGTCAATGAGGAATGTGCTGTGCACCTCTGGCCATGACAAGGCATGGAAGGTGGATGTGGAGCTGGGGAGGTTGGCAACATTGTCACCGACCAGCAGCGACACTACTGACACTGCCTACGAGGCACACTCTTGAGGGTCTGGGAAAACAGGAACTGCAACCGGACCCCTTATTGCAAAAAATCAGCTGCTTTTATACCGCTCTCCTTGTAGGTCTTATTGCAAAAAACGGCTGCTTTTATACCCCTTTCCATGGCTTTTCTCCCCATTCTCTACCAATCACTTCTCCCTGTAGGTCCACTTGATGCTACCTGATAGGCCAGTAGCAATGGCATAATTGCGGCGAGTGCATCAGCCTATCCCCGTGACTTCCTGTTTGTCTACCGGCGGGACCAACCCCGCCTCCTGGCCCTAGGCCAGCTGCCATCTTGTGATGGCCCTTCCAATTCCTGGGGGCGGCTCTGGCACCCTGCTCCCCACACAACATGTCTCAGATGTAGGCACGTGGATTCTTAACATATTTATGACACAGAAGGATCCAGTGAGAGAAGGAAGGACCAAAGCTAAGGCCCAGAAGCCCAATTCAGGTTTCCCAGATGGGTAGCAGGAGGCCAATTTCTTGAGCTGTCTCTGCTGCCTCCTAGGTCTGTTCAGCCAGGAAGCTGGAGCCAGGAGCCAGAGGCCAGTATAGAGCCCAGGCACTGTGATAATGGAAAGGGAGCATCTTCATCATTGCCAAGTGCCAGCTCTAGTACAAGATATTTCTATTCAAACCAATAGTACTTGGCCTGTAGTACTGCTCATTGCATTCCTTTGTCTGCCATCCTTCTGCTTTTGTTTCTGATACATTACTACTTGCACGATGAGGCCCTGGCTGGCTCAATGGAGCTTTTCCACCACAGGACTCCTCCGTTTTTACATGCAACCCACCAGCTATGGTGAATAGTACCATGAGACTAAGTGCTGCAATCAATTGTGTCTACAATCTGTTTACTCGAATCTGTCTCCACTGTACTTGAACTCCGTGGCTCCTATTGCCTGGGGTGCTAACTATACATTAGCTGCATGAGGCCAGAGACATGCAGTTTTATTTGTATTAATGCCAAGAGAGCGAGAAAGTTAAAAGCAGTAACTAAGACAAATGGTGTGGCTATTGGCAGATACTGCCTTTGCTGCCAACGAACCTGTTTTATTTTTCGTCGTGTGGACTTCATTTTCTTGTTGTTTTCTAAACCTCCTTATTTAAGACTTTAAATCTGATGAAGCTAGACAAGGAGGATCTTAGGAAAGAAGCCAGGTATTTCTGGAGCAGTTGGAAAGCATATTAAACAGGTGTCAGAAGGAACGCCTGGGGAATTTTCCCAAACAGAAAACTTACATTTCTTCATATGAAGTGAAAGCAGTGATGTGTGGGTTGTGGTGTGGTCAGAAATTGAGCCCTTTGAGTTTCAGAACTTTCATGACTTTGCCTGGCTCCAGTGTGCCGGTGTGCTTCTGATTTAGTGGTGGTGGCAACTGCAGTCTCCCAGCTGAGAATTTGCGCAGGAACCAAATCAGAGTGATAATGAGGATGGATGTGGGCCCCTTCTCCCAAGAGCTACAAGAAGACATGGTAGCATGCATAGTAAGAGAGTGCCTCTGCCTTCCTCCTCCCATCTATCCCCACCCCGTCTACTGATCCATCCTGTCACCAAGTCAGCCTTTACTGAGTTCCACTCATGAGAGAGGTCCAACGGTAACAACTTGAGGGGTGCTAGGGTAGAACAGGAGGGTGTGTCCCCTTGGAGCTTAGAGTGAGAGATGAGCACTGAACACAGGTGGCTCTAAAACAGAGCAAGAAAGGAAGATGTAGGGGCTGGCATGATGTCCAAGGGTTAAGCTACCGCTGGCAGCCCCAACTTCCTGTGTCAGTCCGCCAGATCACATTCTGGCTGCTCTGCCACCCACCCAGCTCCCTGCTAATAAGCCAGGGAAGGCAGTACAGGATGGCTCAAGCCCTTGGGTCCCTGCCACCCACATGGGAGACCAGGATGGAGTTCCTGGTTCTGGCCTCAGTCTGACACAGGCCTGACTGTAGTGGTCAGTTGAGTAAACCAATGGATGGAAGTTATTTCACTTTTGCTCTCTGATTCTCCTATCTCTTGCTGTCACTCTGCCTTTCAAATAAATAATCTTTGTTTTTCCTTTTTTTTTTTTTAAATAAAGGAAGGTGTAGATAAAATACTAAGGAAGGTTGGAAGAAAGTTACTGCCTTGGCAAAAGGAATTTTGGGCATGGATTTGAAATGTGAATTCATGGGGCAAGGCAGGGCGATTTTAGGCAAAGGTGTTTAAGGGTCTTTGGGAATGAGATTACAAGTTGTTAAGTCACAATAGTCACCTGACAGTTACATCCTTGTTCACACTGGTCAGGAATGGAGTAACTCAGGGAAGAGAGGCTGCTGATGGTCTCTAGAATTTAACTGCATGCAAATTACAGGTATTTTCCCCAGTTCTGAATGCAAAAGCAGACTTCACTTCTTCCCTCTTTTTTACATCCATTGATAAGATTGATGAATTAAAATAGAAGTCATCCTCCGCACCCATCGCTCCCTCCCCCATGAGTACACTGAACTGGAGGGCAGCCCACCAAGTTGTAGGACAGGATCCATCAGCGTGGACCATCAGACAGTGGTGGTTAACACTGAGGCCAGTTCCTGACCCAGACAGATGGAGGTAAGACTAAGTGGGCTAAGTTGGGTGCGAATGGTCATCACTCCAGCCACAGTGAAAGCCTGTGGGTGATGTAGAGTCATATACCTCAATAACCAGCACTTGCCTCCTCCGGGAAGCCAGGAAGAATCCTGCTGGGTTCCAAATGGCCAGCTGGCTTGCCAGCCAAGGGAGCCAGAGAGTGCTTCTGGGGCACAGCTGCTGGCTCCGGGCCTGGCAATGTTGACTGCTTCGGGCCTGTTCCCAGGGAGCCTTGCAGACATTGCTGAGGTCAGGACCTGAAGAGGTCGGGAGGGCCTTGAGATGAGGTTGATGAACATTTGATGGTCACCCTTTACCTGGACACCACGTCCGCGAATGGCCTGGGCGGGCTGATCTGCAAATTAAACATAGAAGTACATTTTGAGAGGGAAGATTCTCTGCTAAGTCTCGCTGGAGGTCTTGGGGATTTCCCAGGGCGTTACAGGCAGATTCTCTGTCCAGACAACCCTGCTTGAGTGTTGAAGCCAGAGTAGCAAGGGGGCTGGTGTGTCCTTGTCCAGGCTCTGCCGCCTACTGTGAGACCTTGACCAAGTCACATATCTTGACACCTGCCTACTTACCCCTGACATAGAGGATGTGGGGTCTGGTAGAAAGGACTAAGTGAGACCTGAGAGCACTTTGTTCAACAAAGGCAGGCTACTGTTGCTAATCGTCACACTTGAGCATTCTGGTGGGGATTGTCATGTCCAGGAGCAGGAGTGAAAATACCATGGTCTTTCAGAAGCATAGAGACTGCTCAAAATTAACGGCAGATGGCACCAGCGCAGTTGTGTCCTTTCTGCCCACTGTGTCAAAGGTGGAAGACACAACCGCTGTTGTGGCTGCTCAGAGCTTGCTCTTCTCTACTGCTCTCTCTTCCATGTGAATCAGCTCCAAGTAAGACAGGACCCCTTGGGAAGGCACATGTTCAGGGGACTGGTACTTTTCAAGTGATTCAAGGGATCTCACTGTGGAGACTTTACAAACACAACATCTTGCTGAGTCTTTAAGGTCGATGAAGCTGCGTGTGATAGGGTTAGATAGCCAAGTCCTGGCCCAAGGCGCAGGGCAAGGAATGGCTCTATGGTTGTACCCAGGCTGTTCCCTGGGATGGTGTCTGCCTGGAGGCTCCCAGTGAATGGGCACTGGCTTTGTTGTGAAATTTTCCAGACCATGTGGTAAGAGAGATCTGCGAAGGTTTTCTGGGAGTTTCCCAGCCTCATGGTCCCCAGGGTGGCGGGGTAGGGGTAGGAGTTGGGGATGGGTCACAAAATCTGATTTGAGCCATGTAGCAGGAATGTCATCTTTGCTTTTTCTGTGTGGTGAGTGGGTGAAATCGTAGGCTGATTTAAGCTTGGTGTACAGGAGCTCACGCATGCTGATGAAGCCTGGCATGAATTAGGAACTTGTCAGAACTACCATTGCCTCCAAAATGAATCTCTCTTGTCACTTTCAATGTATTTCTGTTAGAGCTGTGTCTTTTCTGAGGTTTTTTCTCATTGGCTGAGTTTAATCAAATGAAGATTTTGGGGAGTTGAGGGAGGAGGAGGATTTGTGGTTTTAAATTTGCTCACTTTGTGTTTGTTTTTGTTTTTAAAATAAAAACTTCAGCCTGGGGTTGGGGAAAGACAGGAGAACAGGGCTGCTGAGGTAGGTTGCATGATGAGAGTGGCTTTCATTCCAGGGCTGGCTGGTGGTGCCCTAACCAAGTCATTGTCACATCTCTGTGCCCAGGTACCTTCCTGTTTGGTAGAATGAAGGCAGCGGAATCTGAGGCTGATGCCAGCTGTGCTGTGAGTGGGTGTCGGGGAGACTCCAAGGAAAAGCATCCCTGTGCTGGGGTGTGGTGGCTTGGTCTTGCGGTGTGGGTGGGGATGTATTTGCCAGTAAAGACCCTGGCAGTGAAAAAGTGAAGTTTCAGGTGGCCCAGCTTGCTGGCTGTGCCTGTTGCTGTCTTCTTAGGGGGCACCAAGTTCCACCCTTGCTCTCCTGAGTGCTGTTAGGGGTGGCAACTTGTCACCCTGAAGGAAATGTGACATCCATAAACATGGTTTGTTGCTCAGCCAGACCTCAGGATCTGTCAAGGAGGCGAATCCTACAAAAAGAAATGACTACATTTATGGGCTAGTCTTTTTTTTTTTTAGGACTTGTCTATTTATGTGAAAGGCAGAGTAAACAGAGACAGAGAGACCTTCTATCTTATTCACTCTCCAAATGGCCACAATAGCCAGGTCTGAGCCAGGCCAAAGCCAGACACATCTCACTTGTTGGTACCAGGGACCATCTTCTGCTGCTTTTACAGGTGTATCAACAGTGAGCTGGCTCAAAGGCCGAGTATCCGGGACTCCAGCAGCTGTTCATACCAGGGATGCAAATGGCATAAGCAGTGCTTACCCCACTGTGCCACAACACTGGCCCCTCCAGACCAGGCTTGAGGGATTAGAGGCCAAATGCAGGTGTGTTCTTTAGACCCAGCATTTTGGAGGAGTGATGGGTTTCCTGGAGACCTCTTGCCACTAAGATACATTAAAAATATAGCCCGTGTGGACAGGACCCCTCCTCAGTGTGCCTTACCTGCCGTCTTAAACAGAGAGCTCTCGCGGTTCTGTGAGCCTGTGGCTGGCTGAGCGATCATTGGGATGGACGCCGAGGAGCCTGAGAGCCCTGCCCTTGATGGTGCCGAGGAGCCTGAGAGCCCTGCCCTTGATGGTGCCGAGGAGCCTGAGAGCCCTGCCCTTGATGGTGCCGAGGAGCCTGAGAGCCCTGCCCTTGATGGTGCCGAGGAGCCTGAGAGCCCTGCCCTTGATGGTGCTTGCGTCTTCTGTGCCTTGCTTTCCTTTTCTTCCGTGGCCACCTCCTTCCTCTCTTCAGTCATCACATCCCATGTATCTGAGATCACCTGATGCTAAAGGGAGTTATCTGAGAAAAGAAAACCCTGGAAAATGTGTGTCATGAAGACCCTGGGCATGATTTCAGAAGGTTTTCACAGCTAGGAAGACTTAGGTTTCAATTCCACCTTTCCATGCCCTTTCAAAGTCCCTCACTCTCCACACTTGCGTTATACAGGAGCTGGTGGGAGACATGTGGAGTTAAAGCTGGGGTTCTCCTTGTTCCTGTTTGTCTCAGATAGCAGAAGGTCCCTTGGGCTGATTTGGGCTCAGTCGGCCTCATGTGAGCCCAGTCTTTTTGGGGTCAGGACTGGGGCAGATTTGTCTGCATTGCAGACTTGGGTCTGGGCTGCTCTGTGTCCCCTTCCTCTTCCTCCCTTACTGGGATCTGGGGAGACACGAGACTGAACTGTCCTCACTGTAGCAGTGGGGAGGAGCCAATGGGCTGGACTGAGAGCTGCTTTCCCAGGAGCTGCTGTGCTCTGGCCCGCCAGTGTCCTGCTGGCGTGGAGGGCTGTGGGCCACTGTTCCCAGTCTCAGTCTCTATCTGCCCCTGGTCTTGCTGGTCCATTCTGTGGTTAGCCCTTTGGTAGGTGACTGGCTCAGTCTTCTGCCACCTTACAGGACTCCCGTTGGAGCCGTTCATGCCAACATGGAAGCCTGAGGACTCCGTGGGGGCTGTCTGAGACCCCAGGGGACAGAACTCTGCATATCCCCACGTCCCTGCTTAGGTGGCCATTTGTGTTGGAGACAAGGTTAGGCAAAGTGGTTTCCTGCTCCCAGAGTCCCAAAGGGATGCAGGAAATGGGCATCCCCAGCATGGAGCTTCTGTCCTTATCCTGTCTTCCCTCTCTGCCTCCCTTCCTGATAACCTTCCCTCCTACCCACCAGCCTCAAGGAGAGGAGGGGAGGAAGCATGGTCCTGCCCTTTGGCCCTGCCCTCCTGTCTGTCCCACCCCCCTTCGAGGCCAAGGCAGGGGGACTGTCTGCTTCCTGGGTGAGTGGCTTGTCTGGGAGCAGGTGGTCTCCTTGCTCCTCAGCCCCTCCTCCCCTCCCTCTGACCTTCCCTGGAGCTCGACTCCTCTTCCCCCAGGGAAAGGCTTAGCTGTAATTATGTGAAGGCTGCAGGGAACATGATTATAAGGAAATAAAAAATACATCAGTTTAATATTTTCAAAACACCATTCTGGTTTCACAACATAAATAAAACATGGCTCTGTCCATGAAAAGCTTACCCTTGTCAAGGAGATAGGTTCATGACTGATGATTTCCGAATACCCTGGTAGTTACAGAGCTCATACAGTGCCCTGCTTGCTGCCCTCCTACACCCGCGTGTGCCCCTCCAGCCCCAGCCACCCTGCTCTCTAATTTCCCGTATCAGTTGCCACCCTTCTCTTTCCCCTTGAATTAATGATCAATTATTTCAAACAGAGAGTCTCAAGTGGAGAGAGCTCTTGTATCTGCTGGTTCACTTCCCAAATGCCTTCAGCAGCCCGATAGGCCAGGCTGAGTCCAGGCTCCTAGAATTCAATTCTGGTCTCCCACATGGGTGGCAGGCACCCAAGTGCTTGGGGGCCCTTACCCACTGCCTCCTGGGGTACATGTTGGCAGGAAGCTGGGACAGACACAGAGCCAGGAGTTGAAGTCAGACACTCTGATGGCATGTGGAAGTCCTAATTGCTAACCGAGGCACCTGCCCTGTCACTTCTTATGTTGTATCAGAGTTGTGTGAAGATTTTAGCTTCTAGAAGACAGAAGCCTGTCTGTTTTGTAACACTTGGCTGAATGTCCTAAAATCACGAATGAATAAAACAGTGTGTTATGTCCTTCGCATGTCCCAAGCTCTGCTTGACACTGAGGTGACAGAATAGGATGTGCACTCCCAGATAGTCAAGGCCAAATTCAAGGTACTCAACAGAAGGGAAGAGGTCTGGGAGCTTGGATGAGAGAAAACACACATCTTTGTACTTTCAGTGGTCTGTAACAATCTAACATTTCCTTTTCTGAGGAGGTGGGGGAGTCGACTGGTGCCAAGTTGGCAGTTCCTTGTGACTTCTGCCCCAGTGGAAGTCATGCATGTTGCATATCCCTTACATTTGTGGAAATAACTCAGATTGTCACTTTTATCTGTCTTTGCTTTGAAACTAGAGTAGTTATTAGCTCCAGCAGAAAACCTTATGATGCTAATAAGGAAGCACATATATTACTCTATCACTGATTTGTTCTTTTTTAAAAAAAAAAAGATTTATTTATTTTTATTGGAAAGTCATATCTACAGAGAGGAGGAGAGGCAGAGAGGAAGATCTTCCATCCGATGATTCACTCCCCAAGTCACCTCAACGGCCGGTGCTGAGCCTTTCTGAAGCCAGGAACCAGGAGCCTCTTACGGGTCTCCCACACGGCTGCAGGATCCCAAGGCTTTGAGCTGTCCTCGACTGCTTTCTCAGGCCACAAGCAGGGAGCTGGATGGGAAGTGGAGCTGCCGGGATTATAACCGGCGCCCATATGGGATCCCAGGGCCTGCATGGCAAGGACCTTAGCTGCTAGGCTACTGTGCCAGGCTCACTGATTTGTTCTTTTATTTTTTTTTAAAAAAGTTAATTTTTTCCAATAGGACTATTTTCCTTTATAAGAGTATGCATTTTATTTTGTGTATTTCAGTCCCAGATTACCATCATGCCGCTATTTCATTGACATAATATTTATTTCGAAGCTATTCTACATGGTACATTTATTGCTCAAGCTAAGTTTATTTAAGTGTCCTGTAGATGAGATGATGGCGCATGAATAACGATATTAGCTTGAGAAGGGGTCCATGGCCTCCACCCAGCGGTCAGAGGCACCTGTGATCTCCAAAGGTTTGGAACACTTGGTCTTGTGGGATCGTTAAACACACAGTAGGGTGATTCTGGTGTGGCGGGTTTTAGGCCAGCAGTGTTCACACGGCATCTGAAGGAGTGGAGGCAGAGATCCACACCCATGCCCTGGAGAAGTTCACTCAGTCATGCATGCAGTGTGGCCATCTCCTCTGCTGTGTCCAGTGGGCTGTCAAATGGATTGGCATGGGAGCCGTGCAGCCCAAGTCCACCTCATCCGTGCGCAGGGTAGCTGGCCTCTCCTTCACATCTCATTGGCTTCAAGCCCTGACCTGTTCCGTGGCCCACTTGTACATGGCAAAAGGAGAGGGATATTTCTGAACACCTCATATCTTTACTTCCTTTGCTGTCTGCTTTCTGCTTAATTGATAAACAGTGACAGAATGTCTTCCCCAAAGGAGTTACTTTGTAAATGTTTTATTTCATTTTATTTTCTAGAGAGTTATATGGAAAGGCAGATCAGATTTACAGAAAGGAGAGACAAAAATATCTTTAATCTGCTGGTTCATTCCTCAAATAGCTGCAACAGTTGGAGCTGAGCTTATCCAAAGCCAGAGGATAGGCCCACCTTTGGATCTCCCTTATGGAGATCCCACGGCTTTGGGCCATCCTCTGTTGCTTCTCTAGGCCACAAGCAGGGTGCTGGATGGGGAGTGGAACAGCTGGGACATGAACCAGTGTCATATGGGATCCTGGTGCTTGCAAGGTGAGGATTTAGCCTTTGATCCATCTCACAGGACCATGTAATTTTTTTTTAAATATTCATTTATTTATTTGACAGACATAATGACAGAAAAAAAGAAAAGGAGACACAATGAAAAATGAGCTCTTCTCTCCACTGACTCATTCTCTAGATGGACCCAATGGCTGGAACTTGGCCAGAATGGAAACCAGGGCCAGGGGCTTCTTCCTGGTCTCCCACTTGAGGGTTTAGGAGCCCAAGCTTTCTGCTGCTTTCACGGGTATATTACAGGGAGCTGGATTAGAGTGAACAGCTGGAACTCTGGTGTTAACATGGGGTGCTGGCATGGCAGGAATTCTTACCTCAAGTTCTAACATAGAAAACATAAAGTAAGTGGGGAATCACAGAGTCCCACTCCCTTAAGCTCCTCTTTATTATCTGGGGCAGAGTCTGAAGTCACCCATGTTCTGGAAGGGACAGTTCCCAGCAGGTGGAGAACTTGCCAACTTGTCTTGCTCTCTTAAAATTTTTATGCCACATGTACTCCTTGCCTGGGCGCATCACCCTTGCACACATCTCTAAACTGGAAATAGATGACAGCTCTACCTCACTGCGGTGTAGCACCACCCAAGCTGCCGGGATCAGGCTTATGCCCCCTGAGTTCCATTCTGTTCTGAGGGCTCCTCAGGGCACGTGCTCATTTTCCACTCTGCACCAGGAAACTGAGTTTCAGGGAAATGAAGTGGTTTGGTAACCATCCTCAAAAGTGAAAGAACTAAGTGGTGATGATAAACAGAGCACCTGGATCTCGGGCCTGGCTGCATCGCTGCAGCTGTCAGGACATGACAGAAGCTTCCAGAGCTGTATGTTTTCTTGCTCCGTTCTGACTGTGGTCACTTCTGATGTCTGTCCTTGTCTTTCTGATGCCCCTTGCTGTCTTTCTGCTGCTGTCCCTGGCCCCGAGGGCTTGCAGTGATGGCTGTGCCAGATCCTATCCAGAATGAGCTCCAGCCTCAAGCTGTGGGGGTTCCTGGGCCAACAACCTACACATACAGGGCTTGGAGAAAGCTGGAGCAATGCACGAAACTCAGAATGGGCTCCCTGGATAGTTGTGTTGGGAAAGACACATCAGGAGCCAGCAGGAAAAGAGACACACAGGGGAGCAGCAGAGAGGGTTCCAGGTGTAGCATCTTCTGTGTCCCCAGGATGTGGCATGGCTGGGATGCACTGTGTGTCACCAGGTAGGGACGCTTATTCTAGCTTCACTGTCCAGAGTCTGTTGGGGTCCTACCGTGTAAGTGAGACTGACCAAGTCAGCAGCACTGGTTGAACTTGGGCCTCATCCCTTTCTCTTCTCTGGAGGTTGGGCTGACAGCGCATGACTCAATGTGGCAGCCCTCCATTCCCATGGCTTGTCTTCCAGTCCCATTCTGAGTCATGTCATTAGCAAAAACTAGCTGTGGAATCATTGCAAGTTACTGTTACAGGGCCCATAGAGACACTTGTGACACTCGGGGAATCCCAGTGACATAGAGGGACCCTTTGTGGGTCAAGTGTCAGGAACAAATGCCAGTCAGATTACTGGACAGTAGGGCTCTATTTGTTCCTTACCTCTTGCCCACCCACCCAACTCTACTGACTCTACAGGGTGTCTGGACTTCTGTCACTTATCACCAGGGGCATTGCCATGTGCTGAAGCTGCAAATGACTGTGTGTGTTGGTTCCCATCTTCCCTCTTTATCTTCTTCACTGCCTGGTGGATGACATCCAGAGTCAGCATTTACATAATTGTACCATCAAGTTCAAAATAAAAACAAAATATAGGAGGAGGAAAAAAAAAAAAGGCTCAGTGTTGTGAGACACATAGGGATTTTTTCCTTGAACCTTGACATGAGAGAGCCCAGCTGCGCAACTACCGCTGTGTGACCACAGTCCAGGCTGCTGCCCTTGGGCCTCAGTTTACCAGCTCACGTCACCCCCAAGTTGCGTTTTAGAGTCTTTTGGATCCCTCTTCCCCACCCTCCACCCCTGTGCAGAGGTGTACAGGACACTTCCAGGTCTCTGTAGAGAAGGTCACAGGGCTATGGAAGCTTCTGTCGCTTCCCAGGGGTCCTGTGTCAGAGGTGATGGAGCCAGGGCTGAGCCAGCTGCTGTCTCCTCTGCACTGGCAGGTCTGACCCCACCCTGGAGAGCCTGAGTGGGTGGTGAGAACAGATCCCTGTGTCTTCTTGTGCAATGCTCAAGCCTACGCTGCCTTTAGTTCCCAGCCTATCCTATTTGCCAGCTAATGAGACAAACTGTGGGCACCATAAAAAATTAAGCAGCAGCTGCTTCATTTTCTTCCTATCGAACTTTGAAATTATAGCAGTCTCATTTGCATGGTAGTTCCAGGTTTGACTATCTGGGCCTACAGGATCCCAGAGTTCTTCAATTTAACCAGAATCGTATGTTTTTTTTTTTTCTCCCCAGATTGGCTGGTATGAAATATTTTGAGCAGCCATTTGTGAACTGAACCATTAGCCATGCAAATGGAGCACGCAATTTCTGTTCACCCTGTTGGCTGCTAATTAATAATGTCTTACAGGTGGAGGCACTGCCTGCGGCTTCTCACTGGAATAATATCAGAGAGATGAAATTAGGGAATGAATTGAGTTTATAGAAAATAATCGCACAGCTGAACCCCAGAGCAGAGAGAGCTGTGGCCTTCTTTCAGCGGGAACAGGAAGCAGATCCAGGGGGAGTCCTGGGTGTACGGACTTGCATGGTGCACATCTTCTCGTTTGTTCTTTTCTGGTCTAGCCTAACCCCATGGGAGAATAACATCACAGAAAGAAAAACTTACCTACTTCTATGTCCTCATGGTTTGAGGATTTTATAACATTTTTCAAGAAAAGTAATAGTAGAAGGCCTGGCATGATGGCTCAGTGGCTAAATCTTCACCTTGCAAGCTCCAGGATCCCATGTGGGCATCAGTTCGAGTCCCAGCCATTCTGCTTCCTATCTAGCTCCCTGCTTTAGCCTGGGAGTACAGTAGAGGATAGCCCAAGGTCTTGGGACCCTGCACTCTCTTGGAAAACCTTGAAGAAACTCTTGGCTTCAGATTGGCTTCACTTTGGCCCTTGGGGCCATTTGGGAAGTAAACCAGTGGATGGAAGAGATTTCTGTCTCTCCTTCTCTCTCTATAAATCTGACCTGACTTTCTAATAACAATAAATATAACTCTTTAAAATTAAAAAGAAATAATAACAGCAGGGCTGACATTGTGGAACATCATGTTAAGCTGCTGCCTTTGATGTTAACCAGCTTGAGTGCTAGCTGCTCTATTTCTGATTCAGCTCCCTGCTAATGTACCTGGGAAGAGGCATGCATTCTCTGCTACCCACATGGGAGATCTAGATGGAATTCCAACCTTTTGGCTTCTGCCTGGCCCAGCCTTGACTAAGAGGGCTGTTTGGAGAGTAAACCAGTGGATGGAAGCTCTCTCTTTCTATCTCTCTCGCTCTCTCTTTGTAACTCTACCTTTAAAATAAATAAATCTAATTTTTTTAAAAAGGAAGGCAGCAGCAAAATCTGAGCTTATTTCTGAGCATAAACAAGAATTGGTTTGCGATTTTACCCTTGTATTCATCATTCATCCCCGTTTGACTATCTACAAACACACTTGACTTCCATCACGACTGCAACATGCCATTTAAACCTGACATTAGGTGGAAATAAATCAGCAGGGAAAAGGGCCAATGCTTCAGTGCCCTTTAGTGGCTGTGAATTTTTCTCTGGAAGCAAAGCCGTCGGGCTGCAGCAGTATGGGCTACCTGAAGAGCACCTTGCATCGTGTGTAGCATTTTCCTCTCTCTTCCCTCCCAGTAGTATTTAGGCTAAGATTAGAGAGAAGAATCTTTATTTTGGGAACTGATGGTATTTCACCAACTTATTTCTGATTTACCACCTCCTTTCTTCACAAGCCAGCTCACGCCATTGACAGCACATTTATAATCCAGTGTTTGGGAAATTAAGTCGCTCCAATCAGATGTAACGGTTCATTATCAATCCCGAGCAGACGGCTGCCTTTCGTCGGCATCCATCTGTGTCGCTCCAAGGCCCCATGGTACCTGCTGGTGTTTATTCTCAGCAGACAGCCACCTGCCTGGGGAGAGAGCTGGGAGGCCCTTCTGCCCTTCATGTCCTAGGTGCTGACATCCTTAACATGTTTGTCGCTGTATGCCCGCTGCATTCACACTCTTGGCAACTCAGAGTTCCCACTGCTCTTTAGGCAACAAGCTGACTTAGGGTGGGTGGGAGGCTGGAATCATAGAGTTGTGGCCAGCTTGGCAGGTGCCTCTGTGGCATGAAAGACAGAGCTAGGCCTCTGGGTCCCATTCCTCCCTAGAAGCCGTCCTGTGTTTGGTGTTTGAGCTTTGGAGGCTGTGGGTTGTTTCTCATCTACCCCCAGTGTGACAGTCCTGTGCTGTTAGAATTCACTAAAAAAAATTACAGTTTGCTTCTCAATGGTAAGTGTGCATTGTAGAAAATTTGGAAAAAAGGAAATGCATAAAGGCAAATATAAAAATCACCCATTGACTCTCAATCCAAGTGTTGCCGTTTCATTCTTTATTCTTCTTTCCGTGTGCTTGTATCTTGTTCAAAAATTAAAAATGAATTCTGCTGTCTGCATTGTTTTGCATACAGAATATGGGGAGCCTTGACCCATAGTCAGTACTATTTTCAATGATTAGGAAATCTCCAAATTTGGAATTTTATGGCTTCAAAGCAGTTTATATGATGTAGATAGATCAGGAGTAGTTGAACTCAGGGGTCTTATGTGCAAGTGCTGCTGGGGGAGGTGCTGTCTGATCAGTGTGTTTGAGACTCAGGGTTCTATGAAGTTTTATACAAGGGTTTCCAGTAGAACAGCAGGGAATTAACACCGTCTACAGGCTGTGTCCTTCTAGGAAGAGCAGTGTCCAAACGCGCTGACCTCCCTGCTTGGTTATGGCACTGTCCCATAGCTGCCCAGCCCACGGTGGGGATGGCCTGGCAGGACTGCACAACTCAGCAAGAGTTAGGGTGGGCAGCCTTTTCAGACCTGCACTCAGGAGTAACCATCTCCATCTCCTCATGAAGGCTCACAAATGAGGCCTACCCATCACTGCCAGGTCTGGCTAGGTGCGGTCCAGTCATGGCCATAGAGTTCTTATCTAGACCAAGTATGAGAACTCAGCAATGAAACTGTGCAGCATAGATCACATGGGAGGAACCAGACTACCCGTGTTCTGTGATTGATGCCCTAAGGTCAGAAAACTGGAGTGGAGTACATCTTGTGTTAGGCAGTGACGTCAATCAGGTGCCATGTGGAGAGCTCCTTTCTGTTCACACCACACTGACCTACAAAAAGGAGGCAATGTGGAGACCAAGAAGCAAGAAAAGCCACGTTCCTCCGTTCCTGTATTGTGCTAAATTCAATGGAATCCAGCCTTGCCCTTCAGGGACAACATACAGGCTATTCCTATTGTACACTCAGCACAACCCCTCCACTGTCCTCAACTAGCTCACCTCTGAGTAGAATACACACACAGGCTCCACAGGACCCCTTCAGTCCTTGGAGCTGCTCTCTAGGCCCCAGCTGTTCTCTGCTTCCCCACCTCCCTAATTCGGATTTATTTTACTAACTGAGAGCACTCATGACAAGTGGGCAGACAGTGCAGTGCAAGGTAAAGGTTTTGCAATGACAGGTCCATGTGTGTGGTAGGCAGAGATCCTCGGGCGTGTTGAGGACAGCATTTGTTTTGGACTTCGTTGTGAATCCTGTTGGTTGGCTGCAGCAAGTGTCTGCACACCCTCTTCCCCATTTTTGTAAATGGCTTACCCTGCCAGGCTCTGAGATGGTTTGTTAGAAGAGGAAGAAAAACAAGTTTCTCGATGTGTGGGAAGAATAATGTTCCCTTGGGTTTCTTAAAGTCACAAAAGAGATGCATGCTCTCTGTAGGTCTGTTTGGACAAATTCACAGTCATCCTCACAAGGCAATCTTTCAGATTGCCTGCTTCTTCAGAGACAGTTCTTTATAGTTCATGGTCCCTGCACACCTTTCTGGAGGTGAAGGTTGGCAGTGGTCCAGGGCATAAATGCTATCCAGTCAAAACGTCTTTGGCAGCAGGTGGCATGGTTCCCAGTCCCTCTCTGGGCTTTGCTCTGCCACCCTCCTGCTTCCTGTCCTAGCCCCTGTCACACCCCCTGTGTGAATTCATGCAGTTATGTACATTTTGGGGGCCTCTGCTGTCTCAGTTTTAACTTGAGGGAAATTATTTGAGTGAACTCTAGGTTTCCTTCCAAGAAAAATCTTCCAGAACTTCTGTATAGTGTTCCTGAAAACAACCTATATCCATGCTCGTATTACTTTTTAGTTTTCAAAATAGTTTTGCAGTGATCCCTTTTGGCTTAAATTGCTTGTTGGCGAGATGGGTGATAAAAGTTAGGATTGCAAATAGACCACTCTTTAAATAATCCCACTTTAGACAGACAGAGGATCTGCTGCCACAAGTTCTGGTCAAGCAGCCATTGTTGGGTTGATGACAGGTTCCTGAGGGTATGAAAGGGACAGGAACATTGGGTCAGGATTTTTTTATGATACATTTATATTGGTGATGACAGCAAGATTTCTCTCAGGGTAATCGTCTCACAAATGACTGAAGAAACAGCCCCAAACAGCCCCAGTCTCTCTGCTACATGAAGAGGGTGTGCAGGGGCTCACTCATCTGGAGGTTCACAGATAAGCTGGTGCAAGAGGGTAGTCTTCCACACAACACCATCCTAAGCAAGCCCCGCAATGGTCCCTTGCTCTTCCTTCCTGTCTCCAGCCCCTACCTAAAGTCCCAGGGACACCTAACACAGTAAACGGAACTTTAAAAGTCATCTGTGAACTGGACTGGGGTTTATGATGAGGAATCGGGAACAAGGATGGTTGGGCAGTTGTGACTCTGTTCAGCTGGGTGTTGATACCGTGACTGTGAGAACAGAGCCTCCCCAACCACTCGCCTGGTCTCCTGGGAGTCTTAGTAGCTGAACTGAGACCATGTACATCCAACTGCATTTAAACTGCCATGGTGTATACTTGTGGAACACATAGTTGAGTATTGCTTGAAAGCTGTTGCCCACAGAATGGGAAGAAAATGTGGTTTTGTAATAGACAGCCATGGACATTTTGAGTTTGCGATCTAGGTACTTTTGTTTTATAAAAAGCCGTAACTTCTGACTGCTTCTGTGCGTGAGCTTCCCTTTGTGATGGAGTGACCAAGTTCTGTCCAGGCCAGATTAGACATGGGACATTTAGAAGAGGAAGAGCCCAGAGAAGCTGTCTGATTGCCTCATTTATTACTAAGCGAGAGACACACACATGTTACTAACATGGGACAACCAGAAAGATTGGATAGCCTTGTCTGAGGAACTGTTTAGGGTCACAGAACTGGGCAGACAGGCAACCTTCATTTTGCCGAGGAGGGTTTGCGTGAACCTTACCAATGTGTGTGTGTGTGTGTGTGTGTGTGTGTGTGTGTGTGTGTGTGTGTGTGAGTGTTTTAATTATTCATGCCTTATTTGAGTGTTTGGACCATTTCCAAATTTGCATCAGTTGCAGAATTTCCCTGCTGCTCCCTTCCCATGGATAGAGGGAATCCTCAGCTTTTCCTGCCGAGTGCCTTCCTGTGCCTGCTTTGATTCCAGGAAGCCACAATGATTCGGCTTTTCCCTGTTAGAGTATCACAGCCTGGAATAGTTTTGTTCTGGTGTTGGGTCTGCTGGTGTGGCGCAGCATCGTGGGATGGGGAGAACACTGCATGGTGACTTAGCATTGTTATCAGTTTCAGTGGAGTTAAGGATTTAGGAATAATTAGGTAATCAAAATGAGTTAAATCAAGAGGGGGAAATATCAGTTCTGGCATCAAATGGGACAGCTATGACTTCCACATCTGTGGTCTTTATCCATTTTAATCAAGTCTAAATTATGCTATGAGGATTTATTTTTGCAATGTCTTGCTCAGGAATAGCAGACTTTATATTCAGCTCTGGATATTTCTTGAAACTCTAAAGCATTCTTCTACTCCTAGGGAAATGTTACCTGACTTGATTAGCATCCAAATATTTGGAGTTCGTTTTATGCTTATTATCGGAGTGTGCAGTGTTCATTGTAGCTTCTGGCTAATGGAATCCTGAAAACTGAGCCTTCAGCCCATGGAGATGAATTCTGCACCCCTCAACGCACTGCTTTGTCTTCAGAAACTAGGTGTCAGTGGTGCCCTGTTCATGTAGACCTGCTGTCAAGAGTAGTAGATCATGCTGATGATGTGGCAGAAATATTGCTATAGTAACTGGCTCAGCTTTGCTTCCTGGTGCTGCTTTGCTCGTTTGCTCCTGATCTTGTAGGGAAAAATCCATTTAGCCTAATAAATACCACCACCACCCCACTCCAGGTACTACTATTACTACTTATTATTATTACTACTACTTTAAACATTGCACTGGAAAGACAGATTTACAGAGAGGAGGAGAGACAGAAGGATCTTCCATTTGCTGTTCCACTCCCCAAATGGCTGCAATGGCTGGAACTGAGCTGATCCAAAGCCAAGAGCCAGAGCCAGGAGACAGGAGCTTCCTCGAGGTCTCCCATGTGTGTACAGGGTCCTGAGGACTTGGGCCATTCTCTGTTGCCTTCCCAGGCCTTGAGCAGAAGCTGGATAAGAAGTGGAGCATCTGGGACACAAACTGGCCCCAATATGGGATGTTTGTACTTTCAGGTGGAAGATTAGCCTGTCAACCGCCATGCCAGCCCCCCAAGGTGCTTCTTCATGTGGTAACTGACAGTACAGAAATTATAAAAAGAGATAACACTATGTTCTCAAACAAGAAAGTTAATTTACAGCCTTTGATTTCTTTTTTTTGATTTTTGTCTATTTTGCATCACAGAAAGATCCATCTTAAACCTCTTTGTTTGCTCTGAGCTCTTTCCCACCATTCTTGGAGTCATGGGCATTCCTCTTTGGAGCGTTGGTTTTGGTTTGATTTGTTGGTGCCCAGCCCTGTGTGCTGACATGGGGTGGGGTGTGCTTCCCGGCTCTCTTTTGCATCCCTCGAGAGACCCTGGGAGAGGTATTCTCTGGAAATGGCTGCTGACTCAGCAAGGGCCAGGGCGATCAATGCCCTGGAAACTGCCCACTCTTACATGTTCCCTCCAAGCTTGCTCTCAAAAATGGCAGAGCTCAAGTTTCTGGAGATTAATGTGTTAGCCAAGAGAAGGACTCTGTTTAGGACTGTTTCTTGTTGCTTCTAAGTTCTTTCTTCCTTCCAAGATGTACTTATTAGAAAGAACTACAGAGAAAGAGAGAGAGAAATATCTTCTATTCACCTGTTCACTCCCCAGATGACTGCAATAGCCAGGGCTGGGCTAGACCAAAGCCCAGGAACCATGAGCTCCATCCAGGTCTCCCACATGGGAGTAGGATCCTAAACATCTAAGCCATCTGCTGCTGCTTTTCCCAGGCCATTAGCAGGGAGCTGGATTGAATGTGAAGCAGGGCCCGGCGCCATGGCCTAGCGGTTAAAGTCCTCGCTTGAACGCCCCAGGATCCCATATGGGTGCCAGTTCTAATCCCAGTAGCTCCACTTCCCATCTAGCTCCCTGATTGTGGCCTGGGAAAGCAGCCAAGGATGGCCCAAAGCTTTGGGACCCTGCACCCGCATAGGAGACCCAGAAGAGGTTTCTGGTTCCTGGCTTTGGATCGCCGCAGCACCGGCCATTGATGTCACTTGGGGAGTGAATCATCGGATGGAAGATCTTCCTCTCTGCCTCTCCTCTCCGTATATCTGACTTTGTAGTAAAAATAAATAAATCTTTAAAAAAGAAAGTGAAGCAGTGTGATCAGTGCTTTGCAAGCAGGAAAGCTGACTTTACTAGGTGTGCCACAGCATTGACCCCCAACTTATTCCTAGGGTAAGTTAGGGGAAATGATAGCTTGGATATTCTCAGAAATTAAGATGGATCTCAGAAATTAGGAGCTTGCCTCCCTGAAACATTGTCTGCCTGAGAGCTGTGTGTTTTCATTCGTGAGGGCCTTGAGAGAACTGGCTGCGTACTAGCTGGCGCAAATTGGTTGAGTATTTGCCATCTGCTGGTCACCACTTTGCATGTACCAACCTTTCACTTTGTAAACATTCAGTTACTTTTAAAAATATTTTGTTTATTTCTATTTGAAAGGCAAACACAGACAGAGAGAGAGAGAGAGAGAGAAAGAGAAGGAGAGAGAGAGAGGGAATCTTTTGTGTGCTGGTTCACTCCCCAAATGGTTACAATGAGCAGAGTTGAGCCTATCTGAAATCAGGAGTATCTTCCAGGTCTCCCACTTGGTGCAGGGGCTCAAGTCCTCCTCTGCTGTTTTCCCTGGCCATTTACCAGAAGATGGATTGGAAGTGAAGCAGTTGGAAATGAACCAGTGCCTATATGGGTGTTGGTACCACAGGCAGAGGATTAATCCAAAGCACTGCTACATTGGCCCCTAAAAAGTTTAATTATTATTATTTTTTAAAAGATTTATTTTATTTTTTATCACAAAGTCAGATATACAGAGAGGAGGAGAGGCAAGGAGCTGGACGGGAAGTGGGGCTGCTGGGACCAGAACCAGCACCCATATGAGATCCCGGCTCATTCAAGGCGAGAACCTCAGCCGCTGAGCCACCACGCTGGCCCCAGCCCCTAAAAAGTTTAATTATTTATGAGAAACAGAGAGAGAGAGGGAGGGAGAGAGAGAGGGAGAATGAAGATGAGAATGAGAATCCCTATCTACTGGATCTCTTCCCAAAGCAAGGAGGGTGGAACTCCATCTGTATGTGAGTAGCAGGGACTCAACCACTTAAACTAAACCATTACCTGGCCTCTCCCAGTATCTACTGCATTAGCAGGAAGCTAGACAGAAAGGAAAGTAGCTGGCACTCAAAGCAGGCACTTCTCCTTGGAATGTGAGCATCTCAAGTGGCAACTTAGCGTATCCACCCCTTAGAACTAGATACGATTCCTGTAAGTCTCGCTATACATTTAAGGAAACAGAAAGGCTAAGTAACTTACCCAAGGTTTTACAGCTAGAAAATGACCCATCTGACTTGACTGGACAATAAGATGCTGGACTCTATGTTTGGTATATGCTTGCAATGGGGGAATCTCAACTGAACTTGAACTGTGGTTATGCAACAAGGTGGAGGAATCCACCATGGTGGGAGGGTTTGGGGAGGGGTGGGGAGAACCCAAGTACCTATGAAACTGTGTCACATAATACAATGTAATTAATGAATTAAAAATAATAAATAATTAAAAAAAGAATAGCAATAGCTGGTTGTATCAAAAAAAAAAAAAAAAGAAAATGACCCAACTGGTACTCAAAGCCCAGTCTCCCTACAGAACCTGTGCCCTCAAGGCAGCAGCTATGTTAGCTGCAGGGAGCTCATTTTCAGACATCACCATGAGCGGAGTATATCGGAGTATGTTGCAGTGCTGGCTTTCAGATCCCTCTGATGGGGACTCACTGAACAAAGCAGTCTGCTTTGCAAACGAACATATGTACCCAAATAGAATGAATGATGCCACCCTTGGCAATGTGCCTCTTACCCACGTAGGGTGTTCTCTGACATTCCTATTTCATGTCATTTCTAAGAAAGCTGGTAGTGACCCTTAAAATTGATTTCAGGACCCAGCTTATGATCATGAATCACAGATCAAAATTGACCGACTGTCCCAACTGTGAGTTCGGTGTCTGGGAAGCCCAGGTTCCTGTGTCTGTTGAATGACTGCCTGTCGTCCCCCTAGTCCCACTGGTCGTCAGCATGGGCTGTGAATGGACCGTATGTGTAGACAAATTGTAAATTTTTTCCGTCTATTTTTTTAAATGCCCTTCCCTCATCTTCCCCCCCCCCCCCTTTTTAAGGCAAAGAGCAAAGCCCTTGCCAACCATGGAGATCAGACTGGAGTGGAGAAAGATATTCGGGACTTTGTCGTGGAGGCACATGTTGTCTGTGCTTTGTTGTCCCTCTTGTTCCAGTTGTGATTTTGCCAGGTGGCTTTGTTTCCTGCTGTTTCTGCCCTCTGGTTCCTGCAGGGGTCTTTCATGCTCCCCACGGACCTGTCTTCTAGAGGTATGTTAGTTCAGGTGAGTTTTCCTCTGACTCCATCCTGACGAGAGTTGAGAATTCCAGGGCGTCCCTGGAGCTCGGTCCACCTGGCATTTCCTGAAGGTGCTTCCTGGCCCCTCAGTTCTTTATCATTGGGTATGTGTGTCAGGGAGGACGCTCCATGACAGCCTCGTCTTGGCTCAGGGCTGGCTCAGGTCATCTCAAATGCTGGATGAGGCCTCGCTGACTGATTGAGTGGACACACATCCCTGAGGCAATGCCAGGGGACTCTGAGGGGCAGGGTAGGGAGCTGCTCCAGGACACAGCTGGCTGCAGACTTCTGGCAGTGTGTTCTTTGTTACAGAACCACCAACAGCTAGGAGTGTTGTGCTTCACAATGTTGGCTATCTGGGGGTTTCGTTTGTGTGCCTGGTAGATTTTGCCTAATGTGACTGTCTTCACCATTGCCTCTTTCTTCCTCTTTGTTGTTCAGACCTTGTTCTACTATAATACTAGCTCAAAAGCTTTCTGGAAATTTCCCTCATCCTGAATAAGACAGGATGTCCCTATACATGTTCAGGTAGTTGTTTTTGAGGGGTTTGGAGATGATGGGAACCTCAGGGTAGCCTGTGGGCAGATGTGTATTGGCTGCCAGGAGATGGCTGGAGGGAATCCTGCCGGTGAAGCCTTACGCCTGACATACAACCTTCCATTTGTGCCCTTTGCTCAGTCATCCTATGGAGTAAACTTTCAGTCTTTAAAAATGGGAGAGTGTGTGTGTGTGTGTTATTCTTTTGTGGGACAGAAGATTTCCTTTTGCAGAACAAGGGTTCATTCTTTTCCAGGTTGGTGGTGTCAGAGACCACCGCATGTCTGTGACCAGAGAAGGACAGAATTCAGCCTGTTATAGCAGAAGGGAGACCGCTGAGGTCTAGAGGAGGGAAGCCCCTGAGTGGTGGAGCTCAGGCTTGCTGCACCTGCCACCTTCTCCTTGGTAACTGGCAGGGTGGTCATGCACTGCAGCCTGCAGGACTAACTCCAGGGGCTGGGTGGTAGCCTTGCCAGGAACGCCTCTCAGCACCAGAAATATACTGCAGAGCTACAGTCACTGCATAGCTCTCCAGAGCTATGGTCAGAGCTATGTCTGTGGCCACTAGACACTTGGGGACTTCCTGCCTGTGTCCTTGGGTTTGTAAGTGATGAGTCAGGTCTCAGGTGTAGCTGAAGGATCAGGAAGCCTCTCAGCATTGCTTATTGCTCAGCCCTGTGTTAACAGATGTAGGGGCTCGAAAGTGTCCAAAACCATGCCCTTTCCCTCAAAGAGTTAATAGTGTCATGAAGATTTGTGTTACTCACACACTGACATGTGACAGGAAAGGGCTATACTAGTAGACAGCAGTGTTAGAGCGTGGACCATGGACCAGGGCCCCTAGCTTTAGTTCCAGCTGTGCTATGAGCAGTTAGAATGGCTGGACCAGTCCCAAACATCTCCTGCCTCAGCCTTGTCCTCTGGGTGACAGAGTGGTCAGCTCAGGTGGCCTGTAAACGGATGGGTCTATGCTGTCTGTGTGGCTGACCCTAAGTGCTGTGGTGATAGAGAATGGTTTCTGGTTGCTCTTGATTCCAGACAACATTTGCAAGCATGTCTCTTGAAGCGTTCATGGGGAACCCCCTTTCTCAAAGCCCCGCAACCCTAATCCTGAGTCAATGTGTACAAAATTGGTTCATGCATTTGTATCTATCCCTTCCCTCAAAGCTCAACCAGCAGTTAACAGATAAATGGAAACCCAGCCCCGTTCTAAATTGATTTGGCTGCATGTGATCCCTTCTTCCTATCTAGAATATGACTTTTCAGTTCTAATAACCCCAAAGATTGCTTTTCACGCCTCTTTCGCTTTTATGATTCTTTCCAAAGACTTCTTACGTTGCTCACAGTAAAATTGTCTGGGAGGTTTGAGCTGGCTCAAGAGTAGCCAAGCCCCAAGTGGCAAGACCTCATAAAGAGACAGAGGGAGCCGTGCATTTGCTTGAATGAACAGAAAGGGGTACATCTAGCTGGTACTTGCTCAGCGTCGGGCTACAGAAAAGGAAGAGGTGGGATCTTGGCCGAAAACCGCAGTCCAAACTGTAACTCTGTCCTTGTCTTATTTGTTGGGTCCCAAATGCTGGCCAGAAAAACCAGTGCCAGTGATTATGATGATGCCTGTTCTTAGAAGGGACACCAGCTTTGTGTCAGCAACAGAGGGGACCGCAGGCTGGGACCCAGGCACTGCCCACACCTGACAGCCTCTGACCTGTAGGCAAGCAGCAGCGTCATTCATCTCATTTGTGTGAAGTGCCTCTGTACCTTTATTTAGGAAGACTGTGTGGGTGTGAATCCTCCAGAAAAATAGAGCCGGTAGGAAGATCTCTCTCTGTGTCCCATGCACGCATACACACACACACACCACACGCATGCACACAGGTGGTCCACACTTATAGTGCCTTAACAATTTTTTGACTTCATGATGACTATAAAAATGTACACATACAACTAATCTGTCCTTACATTTTTTTAATTTATTTTATTTGAAAGACAGGATTATGGAGGTGGAGAGGGAGTGATAGAGACCTTCCATCCACTGCCTCACTCCCCAATGGCTGCAACAGCCTGCGGCTGGGCCATACCAAAGCTAAGAACTTCATCCAAGTATCCCAAGTGGGTGCAGGGGTGCAAGCACTTGGACCACCATCCTTTGCATTCCCAGGCATATCTTCAGGGAGGTGGATTGAAAGTGGAGCAACCCAGACATGAGAAGTGCCCATATGGAATGCTGGCCTTCAGGTAGATATTTAGCAGAACAGATTGGACCATTATCCTGGCCAAGCTTTGCAACATGTTCCTTACCATCTTCCATTTGGGATGCTGGTCTTGTCCTGTCTTTAGACTTGGACTATCTTAGAACTTCCTCCATTGCCTGCCTGTTCTACCATATGGACTCAGACTGCAACTATGTCACAGGCTCTCCTGCAACTCCAGGAAACATAAATACAGCCACAAAAAAATGTTCCCCCACTTATATGCTGCTCAACTTAAAATGGGGACACATCCTGGTAAACTTATCGTAAGCTGAAAATATCTAAAGTCAGAAATGGACATGATACACCTAACCTACTGAACATCATAGTTAAGTTCAGTCTCCCTTAGGTTAGAGTGGGGTAAAAATCAAGTTATTGAAGACTATATTGAAGACAAAAAACTGAATACTTGAAACCCTGGTGTGATGAAACAGATGACATCTCAGAACTTTCAAAACCACTCAAGTAACACCCTTGAAAAGTTCTTCTCCACATGAGGATCTCCGAGGCATCATCAAAGGAACATCTGTCCCTGGATGCTGATGTAGTTTGACAGCAAGGAGTGGTCCCTTCCCCTTCTTCTCCTGTAAACATAGGAGGAAAAAAAAAGGGAAACATTTGTCCCACCCACCTTCCTCCAGATCTGACTCTCCCCACCCTAATTGGAAAATCACTTGGACGTGCATCCCTCTCAACTATGTAAACAATATTAAAAAAAATAACAAACAACAAAAGATTAAAAAAAGGGAGATGGAATATTCTCTTGTCCTCTCACTCCCCCAGAAAGCAAGCATGTTGGAGACCGTTTCTCTGTAAATAATTTTCTGCTGCTACTCAACTCCAAAGCATAGGCAGAATTTGAAGCTCGGGAGGGAATAGTTGAGACTTTAAGAATATTGATTCTTGGAGCAACTACAGGGGACAGGACAGAGGCACTTTGTTCCCAGGGTCAAAGCCAGCATAGTCAATGCTATGCTGCTCCTTCTGCCGTACTCACTGAGTCTGACTCTTCACCTGCCCTCCTGGGCCAGCTTGTAGGCACACACACCAGGGGCCAGCCCCCTGTTCTTCTGTTGCTGCTGCCGCAGGTCTCAGATGCTCATGACTTTTCTTGCCCCGTGTGTCCTGAAAGAAGGGCTGTGCCCTTCCAGGAGTTTCCATAATGTTGGTGTCATTTGAAGACCTTGATGTGGGCTTCCCCTAGGAGTGGCAGGACCTGGACAGAGCCTCCAGTGCTCAGAAAAGCAATGACCTGACTGGGACCAGCCAGGGAAGTTGAAGCACGAATTTGAGTCATGTTATAATCACAAACTACAACATACCAACTCACAGGAGAGTTGAATTGGATAAGACACCTGCTTTAAGGTCAAGTTCTATTCTAAAGCTAAGTATAAGCCAGGGAAACTGTTCAGGAATGACACCTGAAGTCTGTATTGCCTGTCAGGATGTGCAACTGCCTAAGGAGCCAAGTAAAATGCAAACCAGAGAATTAATACTGATTCTTAGGATTTGTTTATTTGAGTGGATCTGTACCTAGACCATTTTCTCTCCTCTTTTTTAGTACCCAAAAATGCCCTTATTTCAAGGATGTGCTGTCTGGTTGGGCTTATCATCATTATCCCAGGAGGGTACTAACTGAATGGCTCTCCAGGAAATGACTCAAGATGGGAATCAGGCCCATAGAGAGTACTTTGGAGGTGGAATCCGAACCTCTCACAGGCCCTAAAAATGACTATCTTGCTGGCTGGGCTTTGTTGTCCATGAGGAAAAAGTATTTTTTGAGATCATGCCATTGTCTCATTCCTCTCTCCAGTACCAGCGGCTGAACCTCCTGACCAGCAGCATACCTGATTGTCAGCATTGTTCCAGGCTGGGGGACACAGGACGATCCTGGCTGTGTGAAAGCTGAGAGTGGGCAGAAGTGTTCTAGAAGAGATGCAGTAATTAAAGAAAAAGTCCACAGCTGGATTTATGAGGAAGCATGTGGCTTTCAGATTGCAACTCTCATGATGTTTTTCTCATCAGTTAGCACAAGGGTCCTTTCTCTGATGGTGTCCAGTCTTTACAGATACACCCTTCTCTGAGAGAGAATGGCTTTGTGGCAAAGGCCAGGGTGTGATCAATTGAGGGGCACAACCTGGGATTAGGCATTCAGGAGGGCTTGTTTGTTATCAGGTTGTGGCTGCCCAGTAATAGGTGCACCAGGGGGTGGGAGGCACTTGGAGATTCCAACCAAAACTCTGGTTTAGACCTGTCTCTGACCCTACAGTGGTGAGGAGTAGGAAGGCTAAAGTGTTTGGGACTGAGGATGAGGGTGGGGGATGGTTGTAAAATCTATGGAATGTGAGATGTTCAGGTTGGGAGAAGAGAGAATGGGGAAAGGATGTTACGTGAGAATGTTCTGTGCCGCAAGAGATCATTTCACATCTGTGGCTGTGGAACATGTCAGCTTCCAGGACTGTGGGGCCATCTGTGCTACTGTTTGGAGGGGTGGGCACAGCTGGCTGATGGATTCAGTGGAGTAGTTGGCATGTGGATCTGTCTATCCATCTATTCACTCATCCATTCACCCACCATCTCACTCACTCATCCATCCAACCCTTCACCCACTTACCTTTCTGTTTGCTTGTCTTTCCGTCTGTCACTCACCCACCCATCTGTCCACTCAAATATCCACCTAACCATCCACCCATTCACTTACTCATCCATCCACCTAGTCATCTTTCCTTCCAGCCACCCATCAATTCAACCATCCTTCATTATCAGCAGGTGTAGAATGGCTGCCAGGTGTTTAGGAGGTAAAGAATTAGACCTTGCCTTCCCCAGTGGCCTAGTAAAGGTAATAGCTAAGTAGACTGGCAGTGCTGTTCAGAGTGAGCCCACAGTGCCTTGGTGGAAAGGAGGGCTCCCATTCCTGCTTTGAAGGACGCGGGAATGCTCCCTGGAAAAGTCATTGCTTGGCTGAGTACTGGAGGTTGAGCTCATCATGGAGAATGTCCTTCCCTAAAGGCTCCCCCACAGTGGAACCCCCATCCCCTGCAGAGTACTGTCTGAAGTTTTTATCCACCCTGACAGGCAGGGCTGAGCTCCCTTCTGACCCTTTCCTGACCACTCTTCTTCCATTTGCATGTCTGTCTGCTCCTGACACCTCTACTCCTGCTGTCTTATCCCATAGCCTCCTTGAAGTGCTGCCTTGGCCACAGAAGTGATAGCTCAGCTGAGCGCTCCGGTGCAGGGCAGAATGCAACAGGCACCGTGTGCTGCCTCATCTATGCTGTCGACGCCATGGGTGGGGAGGAAGAGGGGTTCAGCCAGAGTGATCAGGGTGTGTGAAATCACACTGCCTCTGCTGTTGATCTGGGCTGTTCTTGACATTGGAAGAATACATTCAGAGATGCCTTTCTCTCTCTCTGTTGATATAGGGTTTGATGACCTCCATGTGTGTGCTGACCCAGGCGTCCCTGAGAATGGCTTCCGGACACCCAGTAGCGGGGTCTTCTTTGAAACCTCGGTGACCCGGTTTCACTGCCAGGATGGCTTCAAGCTGAAGGGCTCTACCAAGAGACTGTGCATGAAACATCTGAATGGAACCCTAGGTTGGATCCCAAGTGATAAACCCGTCTGTGTGCAAGAAGGTAAAGCACCTCCTGTCTCCAATGCCGCCCTTGTGGCTTGGTGTGTGTGAGCCACAGGGATGTGGGGCTGTGTGTGACAGAAGGGGCCCACACCCAGGGTTGCTCTCTGTGTTTCTGGCTAAAATTGCATACTGGAAAAGCTGGCATGTGTCATGAGGGCTGGGACCTGGGAGGCATTAATCTCCACATTAACAGTGATACTCTTCCTTCTCTGTCTTAATTACAGTCCAATTTATCACCATCTTTGTCAATGCGAGAGAGTAACTCAGATAACATAAGGATCATTTATTATCAGTCTGCCAACTCACCACTCATTTCCATGTTCCTCAATAAATGTGCAGTAAACACCCTGCATGAAAACTATCGTTAGTGAGATGGAGACAGAGGCGTCTGTGACTCGGAGGAATCAGCCAGTTACTACTTCTGAGTTTGGTGTTGTAAAGGACTCACTTAGGAGTAGAAAGAACTGTGACAGGCAGTGATAGACTGACAGGGTAGACGTGTGCTTCTAGCAATTACTCCTAACTATACTGGTGAGAAGATATTCATTTGCTTCTAGAAATTACCCTAAATATCTGTTGGTTGGAGATTTTTCACTTTTTGTAGATGCATTTAGAGTTTTCAAGAATGGATTGAGTTTAACTCATTGCAATGGCAAATGATTGGTCACATGGTTCAGAAGATCAGCAGGGCTGAGGTTGGAATTGGCATGAGTCAGGAATCAATTCTAGACCCACATTGTTATGAGGCATAGAACTTATATCGGGTTCATTAGAAATTGGTTTCCATTTAATGTTGCTGTTGAGTTTATTTGAGGATGATGGAACCTTTCTAAGGAAATATAAACTGTTATGATGATTTAGCATATACTTCCTGTATGAGACTTATAAAATGATTTAATCTGGCAAGCATTTTTCAAGTTTCTATTATGTTCTTCCTTATGGTGATCCCAAAGGATGGGTAAGATAGTGTCTATGTTTGCTTCTATTTTAAAGCCAAAGTGAATACAATAAACGTTTCAAGTTTTTAAAAATTAATTCATTTTTCTTACATGTTTCCCATGGGATGGCAAGAACCCAGTTACTCAGAGGGTAAGCATGGGTGGGAAGCTGGAGCCGAGTCTGGCATCTTAACCCCTAGGGTAACGCCTGACCCAGGCTTTGCTTTTTTTTTTTTAAGATTTTTATTTTATTATTATTGGAAAGCCGGATATACAGAGAGGAGGAGAGACAGAGAGGAAGATCTTCCATCCGATGTTTCACTCCCCAAGTGAGCCGCAACGGGCCGGTACGCGCCAATCCGATGCCGGGACCAGGAACCTCTTCCGGGTCTCCCACGCGGGTGCAGGGTCCCAAAGCTTTGGGCCGTCCTCGACTGCTTTCCCAGGCCACAAGCAGGGAGCTGGATGGGAAGTGTAGCTGCCGGGATTAGAACCGGCGCCCATATGGGATCCCGGGGCTTTCAAGGCAAGGACTTTAGCCGCTAGGCCACGCCGCCGGGCCCCAGGCTTTGCATTTTAAAGAGAAACCTAAAATGACTCACTGCACACAGTCCCTGGGCAAGGGGAAAGTCTCTCCCAGCTGTTGCTGTGGCAACCCCTGCCCTACCTTCATTGGAAGGGTGTTTGTGATTATGCTACACACCACATCCTTCTAGCAGGAGCCCCAGCCTCCTGCTGATGAAAGATTGGGGGTGGAGGTAGGTATGGATATTCCAGTGCACCTTTGGGATAGATAGTACATTGCTTGTACAAACACAGGTCTTTCTTTGAGTTTCCTTTTCAGAGGATTTGCTTTGGGAGGTAGAAGGCGCTAAAGCAGAGCTACAGCAGACCGACGTGTATATGGAATGTGGTTTCAGTGTTTTGAGTATTTCTTTGCTGCAGCCTCTCGACAAAGCAGGGGAGAACCTTGGCTTTTTCTTGTCTTGCTTGAGTAGCTCAGAGAACAGTCCCCAGATGCATTGGTCACTGGGCTTCAAGTCAACTTCAGATATGGTGCATAATTAGTACATAAGCTGTCTGCAGGAGACTGGAACCACCTGGCCCCCGCAGATGGCTTGGTGGCATGAGTCTCCCAGAATGGGTCCCAGAAGAGCTCAGAGCCACAGTGGTGCCCCACTTACTCCCAGTGTGATGCAGCTCAGAGGGCTTGCAAGGGTCTCTGCAGAACACTGCCTATTCCAAAGTGAACTGAATTTGGGGGAAATTTTCCCCTATCATTGGCCAGTCAGCCCCTTTCAGATGGACAGGATCTGAGGAGCCAAGCAGAAGACAAGGCATTGCTTAAACCACACAAATAACATAGCCCCCATGGTATTGTCTGAAGGCGGAGCCCATGTGCAGGCTGGCTTTCCTCATTGTGAGGACAGACACCCCCAGTGTCACCCTAGGCTCTCGCTGGAAGCCAGGAGTACGGCCTGCAGCACCACACAAAGAGTAAGGCTTGAAGGAAGTGTGTAGCAGTGGAATGGAGGAACATGTGGTTTGATCCATCAGACTTGCTAAACGCAAGGAACAACCTCATCTGGCCTTGTAGTGAGTCTGCAGGGAGAAATACCTTGATCATAGAGAGCTATGGGTCCACATGACACGCCGAGGCCATGAATTCTGACAACCAGCTCAGCTCCCTGCACTCACTAGATGTTGCCATTTATTATGCATGTCTGAGTAGGCAGTTGTCATCCACAAGGTACAAAAGGAAGGGAATGGTAGCTCTGTTTGCCTTCCTGTCATGTGGACAGTGAGTTTATGGAAGCCAGCTTCCTCTGCCTTTCCCTGAGAAGATACCCTTCAGCCCTACGCACACACACACACACACACACACACACAGTTTTTGAAGAGGGATTTGGTTGAGATTGGCATCACTCACAGGCATTTACTCTGTGACTATTCACACTAAGCTCGTGCAGGAGCTGCCAGCTTCTTCCTGGCCTTTTCTTGTGCTGCTTTTACTGATATTTAAGTTCCAAGTACAGTTGACTTTGGCTGTTTTGGATAATTTACATGGAAAGCACATGGGCTCTCCTTCCTTCTGTACTTCTGATTGGCTTAGCACATACATTATTGCTCTGGTCATCTATAGTGTTGCTGCTGTAGTTGTGTCTGAGATAACATGTTGGGCATTGTGAGCTGAGCTTCCATCCTACATCCTGTACTTTGGGGATGCTTATAAGAGAAATAGGAATTCAGTTGACATCAATCCTGAACCTGTCCCTTGCCCGAGTCACAAAAGACAAAGTCTCCCTTACCATCCCCTGCACCTTGTCCTGTCCCTACACACCTACACGGGTGAGTGCATCACACACACACACACACACACTTCTGTTCCCAGTTTCCCCATTACTCTTGTTTTTCTTTCCCCATGAAGACTGTGTGTCTATGATATGGATGAGGTCTCTATACGTTGTACACATCATCCTCTGTAATCCTTCTGTATACAAGCTGGGTGCTAGTATCTTGTTTGGCAGATGGGAAAGTGACAGATCAAGGAGACTAGAGTTCCCCTTGTCTCTTGCATAGCAGCAGAACAGGGCTTCAGGTCCAGGTATATGCCGTCTGGCACACTCATTTCACTGACCAAAGATGAATGTCTCCAGGGGAATGGAGACCCAGACCCCAAGAGGAAGGCCTCTTACAGCAACACACTTGCTATGAACTTGTCTTTGCAGGGCACTGGTTCACAAAGCGATCCCCTGCACCAGCACTTACTAAAAGTGCAGACTCAGAACACCTGCTTCAGAGTGCTAGGGATATAGCCAAGGGCTCTGCATCGAAAAATTCCCAGCTGATTCTTACACATGTCCACTGGTGGGTCTAATAGTGCTTTGTCAGTGAGAGGAAACAGGATTTTCTCTAGTGCCCCACAGAAATCCGTACATATCATCCCACCCCTTTTTTAAAGATTTGATTTATTTTATTTTTTTATGTTATGTTATGTTATGTTATGTTATTATTTTATTTTATTCAAAAGGTAGAGTTACAGAGAGGAAAATGCAAAGGCAGAGAGAGGATATGTTCAATCTGCTGGTTCCTTCCCCAGATGGCTGCAACAGCCAGGGCTGGGCCAGGTCAAAGCCAGAAGCCTCCTCCAGATCTCCCATGTGGGTAGAGGGACCCAAGTCCTTGGACCATCCTCCACTGCTTTCCCAGGCATACCAGCAGGGAATTGGATGAGAAGTGGAGCTGCTGGGACTTGAGCTAGGGTGCATAAGGGTTGCCAGCACTGCAAAATGATGGCTTATTTCACTACATCACAGTGCTGGCCCCAACATCATTCCTTCTTAGCCTCAAAGAATGTCAGTGCACTCACTGTGCAGATGCAGGAAATGCAGCCTGTGACTTACAAAACGAGCGAGCTGGGATTGGGTCAGCTTCCTAACTCCTTGCAGAGCTCTCTGTTGTACTAGTGTGCAACCCGGGTGACCTGGCATGATCACCTGGGGATTTTAAAGCAAAATCTGCCCATATCTCATACTGCTGTAGTTGTTCTGGGCAGAGGGAGTCCCAAAAGCACCCAAGGATATCCTTCACCTGAACTTACCCTCTTCATGTCCCTATTTACCTGGTTGTAGCCAAGGGTGGCAGGGAACACAGGGGGAACACCGTTCTACCCTGAGCCCAGCTGGCTACAGCTCTGTGCTTAACCCTCTGTTGTCCAAGTGATTGCAGAGTGCAAATGGGAAAACATAGTAACACTGTCCATTGAGGCCAGCATTGTGACACTTGGATGATTGTACTACCCATGACAATGGCATTTCATATAGGAGCACCCATTCAAGTCCATGCTGCTGCACTTTTGATCCAGCCTCCTGCTAGTGTGCCTGAAAAAGCAGCAGAAGATGGCCTTGGGCCCCTGTCACCCACGTGGGGGACCGGGATAGAGCTCCTGGCTGTAGGCTGGCCTAGTCCCAGCTGTTGCAATCATTTGGAGAGTGAACTCAGTGGTTGGAAAATCTGTCTCTCCCTCTTTCTCTTTCTCTGCCAGTCTGCCTTTCAAATAACAGAATACATACATAAATATTTTTTAAATAATTCGTCCACCAAGCATTATTTTTAAGTACTTTCTAAAATATGGTGGCTCCCATAGGCATTCCCAGGATTGCTGTAACAGCTGAATAATTTGGTATGCAGAAGGTGTTTTGAGCTTTCTGGGGAGAAGGTACAATGTGAGTTTAAGTATTGTTACATTATAAATCTTTAATTAAAAGATTTAACTTGACTTGCGAGCTAAAGCTGGCCGTCAAGTTGGCAGATAGCTCCTTTATTTATTGCAGAAGGGAGGTGAGGGTCGGGTATTTTTCAAAAGTGGGACTGATCATACATGTTTTTACAGTTACTCATATATTAAGGTGAATTGCCTCCCAGTTCCAGAAGCTTCTCTAAACAGATGTATTAAAAATGTTTTGTTTAGCATCCTTTCTTTCTCATGTGCATTTTCTCTCACCTGAATTTTCTTTCTTGTTGCCTTCCACATGGCTTATCGGAAGCTGCAGCCTCTGCCTAGGGGGACAGGCACATTTGCATGTCTGCGTCTAAGACATGCTCCTCTCATTTTCCATCCTTGGAGCTGGGAAGGAGCAGAGAGGGGGGCCTCTACCTGTCTCCAGGAGCACTGTCGTCTCCTATTGATGCTGCTAACAGAGTCACTGCCTTCCTGTTCCCGTTCCCTTGTGGCTTCAGTGTGAGTGTGGGTTTTTTGGGTTTTTTTTTGTTGTTGTTCTTAAAGAGATTTCTTGAACTTAAATGTGGTCATGACTCGAAAGAATAAAACAAAAAGAAATTCTGGAGGAAATAAGGTCAGGACAGACGGGGCAGAGCCAGCAAAGCTAAGTGACAGAGATGATCAGTTATCATTGTTGTGGAGTGACAGCTGGGCTGCCACAGGCGAAGGCTGGCACGAGGCGCAGGGAGAGTCCAAATTAGCACAATGCTGCTCCGTCTCCAGCTGCTGCACGCCTCCCTCCACGTCACCCAGCGCTGGGAGTTCACCCCTCCTGGTCAGGACTGCCACATGAGGGGCTGGCTTTAAGAAATGATTAGGCACATCCACAGTGCCGTGCGTGTACAGATTCTTGTCAGATTGTGCATGAAGGTCACGCAATGATTGTTAGCAATCTGAACACCAGGTTGACCGCATATATTCCCCAACAAGAGTGTTTTTTTTTTTTTCCTGAGCTCGCAGCTCCAACGACCCAGAATTAGGCTGACTGCCTATGAAAAATGCAGGGTTGCCCCCATGGGTGTCTTCCAAACCCATCACGGATAAAATGCAGCTTCTGCTGCAACATTCTCGAGTGGTTTGGGGATGATCGTGGCTTCCTGTCAGCACCTTGTGAGTCCTATTAGGCGCTGAATCACCTCTCCTTGGAACCTCATCCTGGGTCTGTGGAATCACTGCTTCTCCCCCGGAGCCCCCCTCCTCCCTGCCATGCCACCCTCGGATTTGAGGCTGTTCTTTCTTGCATTTGTCTGACACGGTTGCTAAGGGATGGGCCAGGGCTTGTTCAATTCCCAGCTTGTCAGGATGTTTTGGTTGCCATCTTCAGTCTTGCCTGTCACCTGGACTGGCCAGCTGTATCTCGTCAGGTGGTTATTAGGATGCCTGCATCCCCTGTCAGAGTGTCTGAGTTCAAGTGCATGTTTTGCTCCCCCTCCCAGCTTTCTGCTAATGCACACCCTGGGAGGCAGCAGGTGGTAGCCAAGTAATTGGATTCCTGCCAACCACATAGGAGACCTGAAGAGAGTTCCAGCTCCTGGTTCTGGTGCCAGCCTGGCCCTACTCCAACCATTGCAGCCTTCTGGGAAAAGAAACAGAGTGGAAGTCTTGTGTCTGTCTGACTCTCTTTCCTTGCCTCTTCACAACAATAACAAAACAATGGCATGTAACATTTGACTTTGCAAGTATTGCCCAAGAAGCCTTATGAAGAAATGCATGTTTTGCCCACGGAATGAGAATTCAGCTGCCTCAGGGGGTTCTTTCTGAGAATTTCAAGAAGAGCAGAAGACCTGTGAAAGTCACCTGCACAGGCATTTGCGATGCCATTGGGAGCTTACCTCTGTCTACCAAGGGTTTCTGTCACTTCCTTGTCCTGTGTTGATGAGACGCATTGACCTACAGTTTCCTTTCCTCTGATCTTCTTGGCAGGCTGTACAGACCAGAGGGTGGGTACACCCACGGAACTTGGTGTAGTCCTGCAGGATCGTGTTCTGAAGGAGTCTGTGTAAGACTGGTGCTGTGTCTCCACGTTTCCCTTAAACATTTAGTGGAGTGCATGAGGAAGTCTCCTAAAACTAGACTTTTCTTTACGGAAAGGTTTTAACTCTCGCTTTGGAATTAGATTTATTTAATATATTGTATAGTGTAATCATTTCCTATTTCTTAATTTTGTCAATTTCTGCATACTGTAGTTTTTTTTTGTTTGTTTTAGGAGTTTGATTCCATTCTAAGGTTTCAGTTTTTTGGTATAAAGTTTCTGTAGTATCCTTTTTTTAAAAAAAATACAGGATTTGTAATGGTGTCCCTTTTGTTTTCAAGTTTATTTTTATTTGAAAGTCAGAAAGAAGGAGAGCTACAAAGAGACAGAGAGAGAGAAAGATCTTTTATCCATTAGTTCCTTTCCCAAATGGCTGCAATGACCAGAGCTGATCCAGTTTGGAACCAGGAACATCTTCTAGGTTTCCCATGTAGGTACATGTTGATTTTCTCTTTCATTAATGTTGACTTTATTACATACTAGATGGTGCTTTTTTTTGGGTTTAGCAGCTTGTCCTTTTCTATCATTTCTTCTCTTCATTCTTCATTTTAATAGTATTTATTCATTTGACAGGCAGAATTAGAGAGAGAGGGAGAGACAGATCTTTCACCTATGCTGGGCTGTTCTGAAGCCAGGAGTCTGGAGCTGTTTCTGGATCTCCCACATAGGTACAGGAGCCCAAGCACTTGGTCCATTGTCCACTCTTCCCCAGACTGTTAGCAGGGAACTGGATTGGAAGTGGAGGAGCCAGGACTCGGAGTGGTTTCCATATGGAATGTCTGTGTCGCAGGCAATAGCTTTACTGGCTATGCCACAGTGCTGATCCCTTTTAGTATAGATTTCTGGAAGAATTCCCACTTTGAATACTTATCAATAATTCTAAACTTATGCATGCCTAATAACATGTTCTGACACATAGAAAGCAAAAAGTAATAGAACCATAGGGACAAATCCACTACATCAGAGAGTACTTTAAACATCCTCTTGGTAACTGTAGAATAAGCAAGGGAAAGGCAACCAGTAAGAAAATAAAATCCTGAACAATGTTATTTGTGACATTGATGCAGCGAGCTGCAAGATGTGCATTGCTGCTTGGTAGATGTCTTCCTTTTTTAATATGTATGCTTACATTTAGACAGCAACTTATGGACATCATTCTGTATGCATAGCATACATTTTAATATATAGCATTTTCATTGTTATTCAGTGTGAAATATTTTGTATTTTTATTATAATCTCTTTCTGAGCCCATGCATTATTTAGAAAGGTATTATTCAATTTCCAAGCATGTGGAGGTTGTCTGGCTATTCATTTCTATCTTTATTTCATTGTAGCCAGAAAGCACACTATATAATTTCAGCCTTGGAATTTGTTAAGACATTATAATGGCCCAAGTATGGCCAATTTTTGTGTTTCATGAATGCTTGGAAAAATGTGTCCCACTCTCAGTCCCTCAGTTAAGAACCCATGAAGAAATACTATCCAAGTTTCAGCTATGAAAATCTTTTCATAATAGAATGCAGATACTCATTGTCTTATCATCCACCGGTAACTGAAATAAGCTAAGAGGTGTGTCAAGGAAGATTCCAAGGATGCAACGTGTGCTCTGGCTCTGTCTCAGTGGATGCATGCTAAGGACTGACCTGAGAACAACTCCACTTTCATGTTCAGTGGTGAGAGAAAAGGTCCAGTGGGGAGAGAAGCAGCCTAAAGCTGAGTCCATCCTTAGGGCAGTACCCCCTTTTTGAGCAGCACCTCTCTCTCTCTTCGTAACCTCTGTCTAACTCAGGCCTCTCCTTTTCTCTGTTTATGTGGATTTTTTGTGATGCCATGGTTGACTTCCAGGGACTCTGTTCAGCTTCTCCAGCCTGGTCCTGGAGAAGCCTTCAGCCTTCTCCTGCCTGGGCTGGCTGTACTGGTTTAGGACAGCCTTCTCTGAGTTGGGTTGAACAGCATTCTTCAAAACAGCAGTGCTAACAGGATTGCAGTTCCGGGGAATGTCGTAAGTTACTACTTGGGGGGAATAAAGAGTCCTGTGGTCTAAATTTCAGGAGTCCCCAAGACCATCCTTACTCTTGACAACAGCTGTAGTTTTGGCATTTCCCTCAAACACCCTCACTTCTGATACCAATTACAAGTTTGGGATCATCAAGGCCACCCTGAAGTTCAGTAATTCACTATGATTCAGAACTAAAAACAAAGAAACAAACAAATCAGCTTTGTGGCTAAGGTTTATAAGGGAAGGTCGTGGATTAACATCAGCTGAGGGAGATGTGCCCAGAGTGGAACCAAAGGTGTGGCTGACCTTCAGGACCTCCAGCAGTTGAACTGATGCTGCATGTCCCAGGACCACCACCCTGAATTATCTCCTTAGCATATCTTGCCTGCCAGAGCCCAGAGCTCAAGCAAGGCATTCCAGGCTAAAACAGGAAGTTGAGCCATGGCTGCAGCTGTCTTGGGGCAGGGTCACCCTTCATGTATACAGCAAACCCTTTGAGGATATAGAGGCAGGCATGGGAGGGTCCATGCCTCGTGAACTCCACTGGCTCCTGTCACTCCAGGAGAACCCAGTCCCCTGACCATCCCTTCTCGCACCCGATCCCTGTGTTGCAAACACATAGGTGTTTTGTGTTTCTGAGAATACCAAGCTTTCCTGGCCTTTGCACTGGGTGTTCCTGCTGCCTAAAATATTCTTCTCCCAGAGCTGCACTTAATTGGGTTTTTTGTGTCATTCAAGTCCCAGCTTAATAAATGTCATTTCCTCAAGAGGCCCCTTTCCTGTCTGCCCAAATTAAATGAGTCCCTGAGTCAGTCCCTCCCATGTCACCTTGTCATGTGTTCATCATGGCTGTGAACTTTGCCTGCTATTTTCCAGCTCGTTTATCACTTAACTTCACCATGAGTAGTCTCTCTGCAAGCAAGGACTAAAAGTAAGATTCTTGAATTCTGTCTTTAGCACTTAGAAGATCTTGGGCCTAGGATAAATGCCCAGTAATCCAGTAGCTGAATGAGGAATGGAACAGCTGGGTGAAGAAATTGGCTTTGCAGATAGTGGTTCAATTCAAGTTGAATTGAGTTCTTTGTGGCAAGGCCTTCGAGCCTCCCATGCAGTCCTGTGGTTGGTGACCCTCTGAGTGCATATTATGAAGCATACTGGGAATATTGATGTCAAAGCCTGATGTTTTTAAGGAACCAGAATCTCTTTCATACGTAACTAATATTTCTTAATGTTTTGATGAGGCTGGTGTTAAGACTCTGCAGGTTAAACTGCCGCCTATGATGCTGGCATGCCATATGAATGCTGGATTGAGTCCTGACTGCTCTACTTCCAGTCCAACTCCATGTTAATGTGCCTAGGAAAGCAGCAGAGGACGGACAAGTATCTGGCCCTTGCCACCCACAGGGAAGAACAGGGTAAAGTCCCAGGCTCCTGGCTTTGGCCTGGCTCAGCCCTGGCCGCTGTGGCAGTTTGGGGAATGAACCAGCAGGTGGAAGATCCTCTCTAACTGTTTCTCGCTCTCCCTATAACTTTGCCTTTCATATAAATGAAATAACTTTTTATAAATGTTTTATTTATTGGCAAGGCAGAGAGAGAAAGATTAACTGAGATGGTGATTTCCTATCTGAGAGTTCACTCCTTGTTGCATACACTAGCTGGATCTGGAGCCGAAGCCTGGAGCCCAGATCTCAGTCGTGTTCTCCCAGGTGGTTGGCATTGACTCAGGGCCACTAGGTGCTTGAGCCATCACCTGCTGCTTCTCTGGGTATGCATTAGCAGGGAGCTGGAATCTGAAGCAGAGCTGAGATTTAAAGTCGCAGGCACTCTGATATGGTGGAATCTGGACATCTCAAGAAGTGTTCAGCATTGTACCACATATCCAACCCATAACTAACATTGTTTTTTAAAAAGCAAATACAATGGGTCGCGAACATTCTTGAGAGTGCCTTTTACTCCTCCTGGTCTATCCCTTAAGACCCTGCTGTGCTAACACGATGAATTCGTTTACGGTTCAGAATACTTGTGCATGTATACTGCCCCAGGATCTTTTCCTCCTCGTTTCATTGTTCTATTGAAATCCCATTGTTTCTAATGCAGGATACAAAGGCAATGATGTGATGGACTGGTGAAAGATGAGGTCTGGAGCAGAAGCTTTGATATCCTTCAAGTGCCTGTTTACCCCTCATAGCCATAGTTCTAGGTATTGAACAGATTCTACATGACAAAATCAGATAGCAGTAAATACATTTTGTGGTCCTTGATGATAGTATGTTTGAAGTAGCCTTTAAAAATTGTCTTTATGGACTCAATGAATCTATCCTAGAGAAAATTATATTGTTTCTATTTGAACCTTTAAATTTGGGGAAGATTGTATATCTATTTTCAGGCATGAAAGATCCTGGATTTTTATTTATTTATTTATTTGAGATTTTATTTATTTTTTTTAATTGGGAAGGCAAATCTACAGAGAGAAGGAGAGACAGAAAGATCTTCCACCTGCTGGTTCATTCCCCAACTATCTGCAATGGCCAGAGCTGAACCAATCTGAAACCAGGAGTAAGGATCCACCTCTAGGTCTTCAGTGTGAGCACAGCGTCCCAAGGCTTTGAGCCATCCTCCACTGCTTTCCCAGGCCACAGCAGGGAGCTGGATGGGAAGTGAAGCAACTGGGACATGAGCCAGCGCCAATATGGGATGCAGATGCTTGCAGGGAGAGGATTAAGTTATCAGGCCACCCCCCCCCCCCGGATTCTTTCTCTCCATGGATAGAAGGGCTTGTGGCCACACATGGGGCACATTCTTCTTCCAGATGCCCTTTCTTCCTATCACACTCCCCTGTGGTGAGAAAGTTCCATGCCAAATGCTAGAAACAAAAAGTCGGAGACACTGTAGGTGGTGTTATCTCCTGTCAAGGTGTAGATTCTGGTTAGAGCTGGTCTGTGTTAGCTTTGCCATTTCTCCTGGGGCACAGCCCCTACTGACCCCTCTGTTGTGATGGGCCTTCAACTCTAACTCCTTACTCTGCAGGTGGGATGTGGTTCTTCCCACATCATGAGCTAGTCCTTAAGAGAGTGGCTGTAGGGTTAGAAGCCCCGAGGGGTAGACAGCTGTGAGCTGCCTTTGTTCCTGACTCATGGGCCCTATTTCCACTCCTCTTCGTGGAAATATGGAGCTCTGATTAGAATTGAGAACATTCTGTATTGTACACGTCAATGCTGAAAAGTCACCCTTGGGAGCGTGGCTGCTGTCCAGCCAGTGTCTGTGTGTCTATGTCGTCCCAAATGGCATTGGGCCATGGGATTTTAGTCTACACGGCTTCACCTCCTGAATATTCAAGTTAATTCCTGTGCAAGTTTGAAGTCAATTATGAGAATAGTTGTTTAGACATAGAAGTAACTGCCATGGATCTATGTATAGCCAGGATTTTTCAGACAGATGCCCTGATACATGTGTTTTTATTTACTGTGAATATTATCTGCATCATGCCATTGAAGAAATGCAGTGCATATTTTCCATGAAGAAGAAGGCAATGGTGACATACAAAGAGTTGTCAAGAACCTTGTGACTGCAGTTGGGATTATTCTGGGATTGATTTGAGGAAATTTCAGCTACTCTAGCAGAAAAACTGTTGGTTAAGGATGAAGAGTCAGAAGAATGCTTCACACACACACATACACACACACACAGCCTGAAACACAAAATTAAGAGGTACCACTAAGATTGAGCAGTTCTCTAGCTCCCAGAGGCTGCACATTCACTGCTTTCTGCACATCGTTCTCTGGACATCTCTTCTGAGCTGGTGCATGCCCGGAGCTGCAAGTGCAGAAGGAACACCAGACCATGACAGCAGCGTGGTGTCTGCTCTGAAGCTCAAGGTGGTAATAGAAACCACAGCATAGACAGACCTGAGCTCCCAGCGATCTGACTTTAGAGCAAGGCAGTGGCCATCACCTCTCCAGTCCCCAGCTGCCAAGCCCTCCTCTCACAGGGAGGCCTCCTCCTGTCTGAATCTTTCCCAACATTGGGAAATGCTCTTTTCAGAAATCTGCTGTTGCTGGTTCTCTCTGCCACTCCCAGGAAACCCTGTTCTACTCCTTCCTCCTGGCTTCTGGAGTGTGCCCTTTTTAAAGCTGCTAACATTTGCAGTCAGCGGGGCCCTGCACCCACCAGCCACTGCTCCTTCCTTCCTTTCTTTCTACTTATCCCAGAGTTGCCAGACTCAGTGCCTGGGAGCTGAGGGTTCCTTGAGCAACTGGAAAGCTGTTAATAGGACAACACTCATTGTAGATTCAGTAGGCTTTGGGCAGTGGGTGAGAAACCAGCAATCTTTTTTTTTTCTGTTACAAACAGATAAGTTTATTTGCGAAGGGACCAGGTGAGCAGGGAAGGGAGGGAAGGGGAAGCACCTCCGAAGAGCTGGGAGGTGGGGTGCCTCCCAAAAGGGGAGGGAGAGACACCAAAGGTTTGAGGAAGGGTCTTGGGATTTTAAGCCTTCCTGGACCCCTCCTTGTTGGGCTGGGAACTTACAGGTAAGATGTTCCCCATTGGTGGTCTCTTAATTAATTAGAAAATGGGTGGGCAATGCTGGTACCACCCACCTGAAGGTGTGGCCAAGACCTCAGAAGACCTGGATGGTCTCAGTCCCCCCTCTTGAAATCCCACATCCTACTTCTGTAGGGGAAAAGGGGGACGATATCTTCTGGCTGCTTCCTGCTGAACTGGGATATCGTTTGGGTAAGGGGCCCCAAGAGGTATGGGATTCACAGAGAGATGGTCTGGGTCATCCAAGCTGCTGTGGCTGAGGTTGGTCGTCATAGAAGTTTGCATGTTCCGGGCCACTTGGAGTCTGAAGACTCTTAACGGGAGAACAAACACAAGACAGTAAACAAGTTGCTGCAGTGAGGGCCTTGGGTGGCGAGATGGGTGGAGCACATGGGAAGCACTTATCTGTTAGGTGCCTTTTTGAATAGCAGTTTTAGATCCTCTAGTGCTTCCCAGGTTGGTTCTACAGAATCTGGTTGACAGGGGGTGCTGACCTTAGACCATAGAGTCAATATCTACCCCAGGAGGGAAAACAGCCTTGTACATCAGGGGCCAAGACTAAGCCTACAAGGACCTTCATCAATATATCTCATCCCTAATAAAGGGGCTAGTTTCTTTGGAAGAACAAGGATGGAGTGCTAGAAGTGGAGATATCCCCAAGTACAAGCCCATGGCCAGAGATGTCTCAGTCACTTTAAATGGATCTCGGCTCAGGAGAGAAGGGCAAGGCAGAAAATCGAGCACCTGTGTCCAGTAAGAAATTGACTTTTTGAGAGCCCCATCAGGGAGACCCGAGGCTCCTCAGTATGAACCCAGGTGGTGGGAGCCTGGATAGGAGTCCCTGGGACCCGTCATTGGGGGTCGTGGTCAACAGACCCCTGCTCCCTCTGGAGCTGGGGATCTTTTATAATGTTGAAAAATTCCTCATTGACAAAATGACATTTTGGTGATTTTGTTTTTAAAAAATCAAGGAATGATGATTTTTGGAACCCAGCCCATTGAAATGTCATGCATTCAGCATATATCAAATCGCAGCCATTAAACAAATGAGACCATCAGAAATTGGGAGAAATGCATCATGGTCAATGTAACTTATAGCAGATTGGGATTGGCTATGCAGTGTTTAGGATGGGAGTGGCCAGAGAAATAGGATCCCACTTGGCAGCAAGGAGGGAAATGGCCTGTCCAGTAAGTTGGGAGTAGATAGGAGTAGATCATTATTTTTTGTTCATTTTATTCACCTTTCTGACATTGTGTTGGGTGGGCTTGCATTGTTACACTCATCTTCTGAGCCCAGCCTTGCTCTTGTCCTCCAGGACTCAGGCACTCTGCTCTGACACCATTTAGGAAGCAGCCACCTGCTCTGAGCCTCATGTGCTGTTCTGCTTTACTATCTTTCCAAAACCAAGTCAGGTGGATAGAAAATACTGATAGCAAACCCAGCAACTGCACACTCTCCCACTCATCTGACCCCATTTGGCTCTGCAAAGCATGTTTTCTCGCCAGATGTGGGTACGAACTCCCTCCCACCACCCCCTCCCAGCCAGAGGTGGCCCCAGTAGGCTGTGTACAAATACAGCAAGGTCTGGCACCACCTGGAGCATGCAGGTCGCCCCCAGCTCTCATCTTTCACGTTTCCAAAGATGTTCATAAAGTCCCCTGCGCAGTATGACATGTGGCTGGCAGGTGTATCCTGGGTTTTTGTATCCTCACACTCCGAGTCGCTGTGTCTGAGCTCCTTCACAGGCTATGCTGCTTAACACCTGAGCCGACTGACAGATAGGACACCTTCTGTCAGATGGCCGTATTGGCTGAGACCAGGCCTGCGAAAAAGACCTTTGTCGGGAAGTTGTTAAGCATTTTAAATGCCAAAGCTCACATCTTGCTTGCCCATGTTGCAGATTGCCGCATCCCACAAATTGAAGATGCTGAGATCCATAACAAAACCTACAGACATGGAGATAAGCTAATCATTGCTTGTCATGAAGGATTCAAGATCCGTTACCCCGATCTGTACAACACGGCTTCACTGTGTCGCGATGACGGGACCTGGGATAATCTCCCCATCTGTCAAGGTACAGGATGAAAGCCACAGGTCTCGGCTGATCTCTTCTTGGGCTTTCCCATGTGTTCTCATTGAGAGGGAACATTGCCCTGGCTTTGTCTTCACCATGGTGGCCAAATCTGCATTCTTGGCATCACTGTCATTACTGCTTGTCCTCTGCTCAGGGTCCATACCCAGTTTGAAAGCATACATGGAGAAAACCTCACTGTTTGGTGTATTGGATGTGTCTGCTAAGAAATGAACAGTTCTTTGAGAATGAGGAGACTGGTACCCAGGCTCTGAGCACAGTGAGGAATGATTACACTCATGTAGCTCATGGAAATAACAGGACATTTGTGCTTATAGTTAAAGCCGATCCCACAGAAGCACGCTTCTGTTAATTGTATTATCCTCTTTTATAACGCATGAAGAGCAGAAAAATAATCAAATTTCATCCAAATCACACAGTGACGATTCATCCCCTTACATTTTAAAAAAGTATGCCGGAGCCATCACAGAAGGCTCTGTAAAAATAAATTCCAAGTTCACATTAATTCTGGTTTTAGTTATTTATTTATTTTGACATGGGCCTTGGAAAATGCCAATGCATAATTCATAACTTGAGGGAGAAAGGAGAGTGGTTTCCTTTGCTCCCACAGTTTTGGCAAGTTCAAGTTAGATGGGTGTGCACTCCATGCATGGGGAATTGCAGACTCTGACACCGTTCTGTGGGTCTGCTTGTCAGAGGCAAAGGACAGAGGGGCAGCTTGGTCTTCCACTGCCTGCCTGGCACCCCAGGAGCAGCCAGAGAGGCTCAGCAGGTTCTGTGTTCCTTTATGGAAAGAGACATGCGACTGTTTACATTTCTTAAGATTGTCTACCCAAGCAGCGGCTACTCTCAGGTCAGGCAGCCTTTCCTGTCTGGTGACCCCTGGTGACCCCTGGCATGCTGCATGCAGCTTGGCATCCCCTACCCTCTCTAGTTCTGATGCCGTCACTGAGGAGTCCTGTTTCCCCGGAGGTGCACATCTTGGAGCCTCACCCTGATAAAGTCAGATCCAGGCTTGCCCTCAACTCCCCCATCTGCATCCAAATGCCAGTTGCGGTGTATCTAGACCTGCAGTGCAGTGCTGGCAAAACTGCAGCGAAAGGGTTGGCTAACCATTATTTTTTTTAAAAAAAGGTTTATTTATTTATGTGAAAGCATTAGAAGGGGGGAGCCTCCATTCACTAATTTACTTCCCAGATAGCCACAACAACCAGAGTTGGCCCAGGCTGAAGCCAGGAGCCAGAAGCGTCTTCTTCCTCTCCCATACTTGGGCCAGCTTCCATTGCTTTTCCAAGCCATTAGCAAGGAACTGGATCAGAAATGGAGCTGCCAAAACTCGCACTGGTGCACATATGGGATGGCAGCACCACAGGCAGCTGCTTTACCCACTTCACCGCAACACTGGTTCCTCCCCTTGCTATCCTTGAAAGTTGTGTGTTTTCAAACCTCAGTGCAAACCCTAGCCTTTCTTTTTTGTTGTTGTTTTCTTTTAAAGATTTATTTCTTTTCATTGAAAAGGTTGATTTACACAGAGAGGAGAGACAGATCTTCCGTCTGCTGGTTCACTTTCCTAGCCTTTCTTTTAATCCTACTCAGCATCCTGTGCCCTCCCACCCCGGGAGTGGCTATGGCCCTGCCCTGACCCTCACCTCTTCCCACCTTTGCCCAGCATAGGGGGAGGGGTGGGGAAATGAGGAATCAGCTCAGCCAACCCGATTCCTCTTTGAACCCCTACGTGAAGTATAATTGGCCCTTGGAGTGACATTTCACTCCGTCACTTTCATTTGCACCTATAGATCTGGGGGCCTAAGGCCCAGACAGCTTCATCTCTGTTATCTGCAAGTGCAAATGGAAATCATGTTGAAGTATTGAGTTGAAGGCAGCTTCTGCCGCTATATTTAGGATGGGCTGTCTCCAACTATGAGAGTTGCACATACACAAGTTATAGCCCCTGCGTCTCCTTTGGAACTGGGAATAAGGGGCTGTTCCTAGCACGCACGCGCGCGCGCGCACACACACACACACACACACACACACACATCCTCTTTTCTTTTTTTGTGGGAGCTTTGGGAAAGCAGTGTTGGTTCCCTCTGGCTTACTGAAACCGGCCAGACCTGTTTGCCCACTTGCTTGCCTGGAGCTGCAGCTCTTCTGGGATCAAAGCTGCAATTCAGCAGAACCCTCCCAGCTCTTGGGCTTGTCCCTTCACTCAGAAATGGATTCTATGTATTTACCTCCCCCACCCCTAACACACCTCACTTGGGCTGTGAGCATTGTCCATTTTTAGCTAAGAAAAAAAAATCATCCAAGGCCACAGGACCATCTAAGAAGGTAGCTGAGCTCCATGCCATTTCAGGTGTGGTCCATTGTGGATGTGGGCTGCGTCAGAGTGGCAGTGGGTTGGGGTCTGCCAGCCCCTGACTGTGAGTGCCTCCCTCAATTCTTTTCGCTGGTGCCAGTACAGAGACCCTGTACCTGGGGTGTTCTTGGAGGCTGTTGCTGTGAGATCTGTTCGAAGTTCATCACAGCATCTGAGTTGGCTCTGCACAGGGTTCGCCCACTGCTGTTCAAGGGATATATCCAGTCTGTCTGTGACTTGGGAGAAGCAAGGGGTTGACCTTCCAGCTCCCTGACCTCATACACAGTTCCTTATTCCACAGGAGAGGGTTGTTTCCTGCAGCAAGCTCACTGAAGCCAGGAAAAGTTTCCATGGTCCCTGCGGATGCTGCACAGCACAGAGAATGTTCTACTGGGCTGCCTGGGTGTCTGGGTGCAGAGGCCCATGCTTTACAGAAAACGGAGCTGGGGTACGGGGCCCACTTGTCCTGGGGCAGCGGGCAGCCTTCTGTGCTTGCTGCTGGGGCTCCACATGTGCTTCTCTGCCATGCAGCGCAAGCTCCCAGACTCTCAGCCTCCACCAGGACCTACTGAAAAGGAACCCTGGAGGCTCCGTCCCATCAGGCCATATTCCAAGGAGCCCTGTGGGTCATTCTTAGATTTGAAAACCACTCTGCTACAGTGCTCCTTGTCTGTGTATTATGACACAGAGTTGGCTTTTCAGAAGGTCGCTAGCACCACCACACAGGTGCCTGCTCCAGGGGAATGGAGGATCCTTGCAAGCCACCTCCATCAGTGACCAAGGCCATTGGGCTCTTCCTTCTCTTAGCTCTTCGGTGGTTTTCAACTCTGATGGCCCATCAGAATTGGTTGAAAGTTTTAAAAGAGGTAGTGTGGCCCAGGTTCTGGGCCCTGGGCCCTGGGCAGCTGAGCCATCTGTAATGTTTTAGCATACAGTCAGAGCTGGTCTCACCATGCTAGTGTGCTGCTGGTCCACATCACAAACTGACCACTCCTAACCACTTGCCCAACCCTCTTGATACCATTTGCAAATTCAAAAGCCAATCCCTGCACTGTAAGCAGGGTAGGTAGACAGAACAAGGAGGTGGCGTTTGAAGACCCAGGTGCTGCTGTCCTCAGAAGCAAGGCCAGTGGACCAGTTCTGGAGGGTCACAGTGCTTGATTTGGCTGTTGAACATGCACAGGTGCCCAAGTGAAGCCTGTCCCTTTTGCTTGCCCCCATCACAGGCTGCCTGAGACCTCTTGCCTCTTCTAACGGCTACGTGAACATCTCCGAGTTCCAGACTTCCTTCCCAGTGGGGACTGTGATCGCTTATCGCTGCTTCCCTGGATTCAAACTCGAGGGGTCCGAGTATCTCGAGTGTTTGCACAACCTTATCTGGTCGTCCAGCCCACCCCGGTGCCTTGCTCTGGAAGGTAACACATCTTATACTTTCAGAAGTTGTACTTTGGATTCTTAACAGTGGCTGTTTGAGCAAGCAATGAAGAGCTGTGAATTACGGTGAACAATCAATCACTTCGGTTCCCTGCGTACCCCTTCCTTGGCTCCTTCCAGAGCAGGGATCATCTGCCACAAAGCCAAACTTAGAACTAGCATCTTGTGCTTAAAGGAGAGGAGGATAGGATAAAAAAAAGTTGCAAGAAAAATACAGCTGCATAAGGTTACAAAGTTGAATGGAATATCTTCCAAAATTAATTTTCTTTGTGACAAATAAGAGCAGATTGTATTACAGCTTCATTAATCTCATCCTCTCTTTTATTACTGTGTCAGTGATTCTTGTGTATTTCCTTGCATTTTACGGCTGTTTTGTCACAAACACAGTTGGAAGCATATAACCAGGAGCTCTTTCCTTCCTGGTTTTATTAAATCTATATGATAATATGGGGTGGTTCACTAAAGACTACTGTACAGGGCATCCATTACCACTAACAAGGTAGTACCTGGGGGTGTAGTCTATCGTATCTTTGGCTAGGCTAGTTGGACTTGTAATTCACCTGTCCCTTTAACTCATAGCTTGAGGTTATACCCCAAGAGAACAAACTCTGAGGTGCATCATGGCATCTGCAGACAGTGGGTGGTGACGATAGTGAGGTATCTTTGGGCACAGAAATAAAAGGACATCTCCAATCCAGAGCACTTCCAAAACCTATTTGCAGCTTTTCTTGGAAAACCAAAAGGCCTACATGAAGCTGTGGAAGCGAGCAAGTCCTGACAAGTCTGCAGCATCTCCACAGTGTGCCCCCTGTTGGAGGAGGTCAGGGTGGCAGCGTGTTGGGGAGGATAACTGTTGATTGCAGGAATCAGAGCAGACATGGCCTAATAAAGCACAGGCAGAGAGGAAGGGAGTGAGCCTGCCAGGTCTGGGCTCATCTTGATGCCCCCATTTCTCTCCCATTCCAAATCCCCTCAGGGATGGGGGCCTAGAGGAGGTGAGTCAGATAAAATGCCTGAACCCCCAGTTAAATTTGCATTTCATGTAAACGGCAAATGGGTTTTTAATAGGAGCCTCTCCTAAATTCCATGTAGAAATTTTTTATGACGGAAAAGATGCAAACCTTAAAGTCACATGTAACTGAGTGTCCTGTATTATTATTTTTTTTATTTGCTAGGGGGACAAGATCATCCCCCACATTTCCAGTAGGAGCAAATTTTGGGCAGTGTGGACACTGCTGGTGGGCGACCAGGCCACCTATGTGGTGTTTTCCCCTCATTCCTGCAGGTTTCCTCTTGCTCAAAGAGTACTTTAAAGATTGTGCTGTTCTGATTTTTATCAATTGGGAGTTGCTGTTTTAAAATCTTTTCAGGTTGGCAGTGTGTTTTAGGCCTCTAGAATCTCCTGAGCTTCAGTCTGCAGTGCTGTTCCTAGGGAGCCTGGAGAATGAATGGGGTAGGAGATGCATAGTGCAAACTGACTTCAGGCAGGAGCTGTCTAGGGTTATAAACAGCGATCTGTGCGTGGCTTCCAGTTGAAAACAAATCTTTTGACTTTCCACATATGCCTTGGCTGGTGCCAGCCAAAGCGTTAGCCATGGAAAGAGGTGGAAGGCCTAAACTGATGACTGGCTGTGCCAGGAAAGCCCCATTCTCACCATGCCTTGCTTCGTTATGCTTAAACTATCTGATGCGATTTATGAGCTTTTGAGTGTAGTGCTGGGTAATAGCACACAGCCGTCAGTGTATATACTGAGAGGTGCAGAGTGGGCTGAAGCATTGCTTTGTTCAAGACTCGATGGAGATAGGGTTCAACCAAGCAAAGCTGAGGATTCATGAACTCAGGTTGCCCTTGTGCAGGCATTTGGAGCAGCCATTAAGGTGCCGGCCAGAATTACTGCATCTGGGTCAGAGTGCCTGGATTCTAGTTCCATCTCTGCACCTGATTTCAGCTCCCTGCTAATGTGCCTGTGGGGAGGCAGCAGGTGATGGCTCAAATACTTGGATCCCTGCTAAGAGAAACAGATGAAGTGCTAAGATTCCAGCTTTGGCCTGGCTCAGTGCTGGCTATTGTGGGGATTTGGGGAATAAAGTGGAAGATAGGAGATCTCTGTTTCCTTTCAAATCCATGAAAGAAAAAATTATTAAAAGAAAAAAGTTAACTATTCAGTGTTGCCATTTAATTCTTAGTTTTAATTGCATATCTTTTTTTTAAAAAAAGTAATTTGTAATATTGTTGTAAAGTGTTCCGTGTAGGTGAACTCTCACAGAGACCTGTCAATTAAAAAGATTTTTTTTGGGGGGGTGCGTTGTTTGATAGGCAGAAAGGAAGGGAAGAAAAGAGAAGAAAGAAAAAGAGAGAGGAAGAAAGACAGTTGCTCCCATCTGCTGGATCGCTCTCCCAATTTGAACAGAAGCCCTGGGTTGAGCCAGGCGCTGAAGGTGGGAGCCAGGGACTTGAGCTGGGTCTCCCATGTGGGTGGCAGGGATCCAGTCATGGGAGCTGTCACTGCTGCCTCCCAGGGCCTGCATTAGTTCCTAGAGTCAGGAACCACACGTAGGTGTCCAACCCAAGCACTCCCTTCTAAAACTGCTAAGGCAGCTGCATACCAGGAATCTACCCTTTTGCTGTATCACCTACACATTTTTTCCCAAGCCTACAATCATTTTTCCTTGAAGGAATAGTTGTACATGGTACTGTCAAGGTCTTTTAAGACTACCAGCATGTTCAGTTAACTATTGGGAAAAGAACTGCAGGTTGCAGAAGTTTTCTCAAGAAACTTTTTATCCCTTTTCCTTTTTTTTGTTTGTTAGGAATGCATCATCTGTCCCTGTACCTACAACTTGTCCATCACCCACATCTCTTTTTCTGGTCCACTAGGAGCCAGAGATGGAATCACCAGCAGAGCACGGAGGCAAAGCAGTGGTATTGATTGAAGGTGTGGGCTTGCATCCGATTGGCTGGCTCGAGTTTGCATCCTGAGCCTCCTACTTGATCACTTTCACACAGGGCAGGTTGCTTAGCCTCCATTTTCTCATCTGTAAAGTGGAGGTGATGATTGTATGTACTTTGTGAGACTGGGAAGATTCAGTAGGATAATAAATCCAGTGAAGATGTTGGCATCTCAGTGGCCCATCAAGTTCCCAGTGCCATGAATGCTTTTAGTATTGTGTGCAAAGCCAGCATCATCAATCAGTGAAGAACCAGGCATGATCGCCTGAGAATGAAAGCTCCCTGCTTCTGTGCATGTTCATGGTAACCCTGTTTTGGTTTCTTGCATATTCTTAGCTGATTTCATTCAAGAGTGGATCTCAGGTAATGGGAGAGAATACTGAGTGGTGATAAAAGTCACCATGGATTTGGAGAGTTAATGAGGTATATGTTAGGCTCTTGACCTTGTTAATTCTAATTATGCCATTTGAGGCAGGTACTGTGTTGGCCCCATTTTGCTGGCAAAGCAAGCTTAAGTTTCTAAAGGGTCAGTAGCGTCCCTAGAGTCCTTTGACTGGGAAGTGGTGGGGCTGGGACTCCAGCATGGGTCTTTGTTGCTCCAGAGGTCTTGATGTTAGTTACCAAGTTACCTGGTCTCATTAACTTGCTCTGATCACTCTACAACCCAACAGAGAGAACAATGGGATATTTTTATAGCTATGAGTTTAAAAAAAAATTCAGAGTACGTAGGTAAGAAGTTGTCATTACAATTTAGTTTTCCTCCTTAAAAATTCCAAGGGAGGGGACTGTGAGTCCAGAGGGAAGCCCTGCTGTCCACCAGGTGGCCATGAGCTCTGGTGACTGCACGTGGTGGTGCCCACTAGTCCCCACATTAGCAGTGGAGACACTCCAGCCAGCAAGTGAGGCAGAGGTGGTTAGTTTCCTTTTATACTCAAGGCCACTGACAACTAGAAGGATGGTGCATCTTGGGAGGCTGTCCAACTCTTGGTGCATGATAGCTCTTTCTGCCACAACACTTCCTTTCTCTAATGGATTGGAGGGTGCTTTGTGAGAGCCAAGGGTTGAGTGATAGCTGTCATAATCACATGCGCACGGTCCTGTTCATGATGCCTGGTCCATGGAAGCAAAGCCTTTGTCATCTTCATCTGAGGTGGCCAAGATTCCAAGTCCCAGTAGAAAGATACAGATAGGCTGTTTGCAATGTTGTGCCATTGCTGTTGTGATGGTAAGGAGATCCCTGGAGCATGTATCTGCCCCCGTAACCATGTGTAGGTGAAGCACCTGGATAGCAAAGCCAGAACCAGAGTGTTAATGGTCATATTTTAAAATAGAAAGAGATACATGGATACTTCAAAATTTTTGGTGCAAAAAAATCCTTGCATAACTGTTTTCATGACATGCATTGTGGTAGATGATATTTTGTCACTGTAACTAAAATACCTTAGAGAAGCTACTTAGGAGGAAAGAAGGTTTAATCCAGCTCATGGTCTTGGCAGTTCCCATTGGTCGGCATCTGATGATGGTGGTGGAGTGAGAACTGCTTGATGAGTCAGGAAGCAGGGAACTCATTCAGCCTGGGTCTGTACCGTCTGTTCTTGGGAAGCCACTGTGATCACGGCTCCCTCGTGACCTAATCCAACTCAACCCCTGCCCATAGACTCCACCTTCAGATACGCTCCCACCACACTCTTTAGTACTGGTAGCTTACAACTTTGGAGTCTAAATGTGAGCATGTGCTGGGAGCCTAATCTTCTCAAACCATAACGTGCATTCTCACAAACTCTTTGAAGACCTCTCATATACATGGGTTTCTAACCTTTTTCACATCAAAAGAAACTTACATTTTAAGCCTATTTTACATGAACTTTTCCTTTTAAGTATTTATTTATTTGTTGAAAGGCAGAGTGATAGAGGGAGATACAGAGTTCATCTGCTGATTCATTCCCTACAATTCCCACAACAGCTGAGGCTGGGCCAGGCATAAATAAATAAATAAATAGCTGGGAACTTTATCCTGGTCTCCCACATGGGTGGCAGGGACCCAAGAATTTGGGTCATTTTCGCTGTCTCCTGCCCCCAGGAGCATTAGCTGGATCAGAAACAGAGCAGCCAGGTCTCATAGTGGCATTGATGGATATGAAGTGCCTGTATTGCAGGCAACAGCTTTTCCCACTGTGTCACAATGCTGGTCACTCCATGAGCTTTTCAGAATTCTGTTTCTGAATCTGCAAGAAGCCCTATGCATCCCCGTGTGTCCACCTGTCTGCCGGGGGTCTGTGTGCTCTTCCTCATCCAGTGCTCCTGCTGTCAGGCCTGCCTTCTCTGAGGCCCTCATCTCTGTCTCTTTTACACACACACACACACACACACACACACACACACAACACACATACACACACACAGACACACTGAATCCAGGAAGTCTCAATGACAGTCAATGTGATTTCTCATTTATGGGTGCTGGCAACTCAGTTGAGACTGTCAGCACTGTTGATTGAACACCTATTAGGTCCAGAGTAACACCAAATTGGACACAGGTGAATTACAAAGAAAGAACAGAATGTAATTCCTTGCCGTAGTAAGATGGGGAGAACAAGATGGAAGATTCCATAGAGAATAGCACCATCACAGGTGGCATCCTGGCATACCTGCTGCTACTTATATCAAGGAACAAGAGGGTACCTTTCCATTGGAAAGGATGGAGAGTGGTTCTGGTAAATGGGATAACAGAATCCCAAAATGAAAATGTGGGGGTTAGCATTGTGGCATAACACCATTGCCTGTGACACTGGCATCCAATATGGGTGCCAGTTTGTGTCCTGGCTGCTTCACTTCCAGTCCAGCTTCCTGCTGATGGCGGGAGAAAGGCAGCAGAGGGTGGCCTGAGTGCTTGGGCCCCTGCTTCCCACATGGGAGATCTGCAGGAAGTTCCTAGTTTCACCCTGGTCCAGCCCTGGCTGTTGCAAACATTAGTGAATGAAAGATCTCTCGCTGTGTCTCCACTCTCTCTGTAATTCTTTCCAAGAAATAAATAAACCTTTAAAAACAAAAAGCAAAAAATTTCTGCCGCAGGACATGTAGTATTTTGTTTATTTTTCCCTGGAGACCAAACAGTGGCATGTTTACTGTCTCCACTTGAGCTTTGGGAGAAGAAAGTGTGAGCATCTCACACATAAGAAAGGACTGTGCACTTTGAGGCTGTGTGCTCAGAATTTATTAGCCTGGATGGTGAGCCCTGGTGCGGGTGAGAGGAGCCAGCCCAGCGGTTTGAAGGGTGGGAACATGGGAGGATAGCGAAGGATGCAAAAGTAAGTAAGTAAAGCGGCCACGCAGTAATAGCTGCAAGAACAGACACATATACCCATGCAGCCAGGAAGGGAGAGGGAGGGGGACCACCTTCCCAGAATGCCCCAGCCCTGTGTGGTGGGCCTACACAGGAGCCATCCCAAAGCCTTTCGTGTCTGCAACAGCCTCTTCACATACAGGGGTTCTGACAGCCTGCCTGTAGGGTTTCCAGTGTCTAGTTACAGAAACTCCTCATGACGGCTCTCTCAAGTGCCGGGTTTTTGACAGCTGGCACCACGTGACTGTGCGTCTTGGAGCCAGAAAGTGAGGTGAGAAGAACAGATGATTGAAGCCAAAGTCTTGCTGTTTGGAGCCCTTGGTTTCCTCTTCCATCTTCAAAGAATCCTGTTTTCTCACTGGTGAATGGCCTGTGCTCGGGAGGCCTGCTTTCCATAGAGCTCTGGAAAATAAGATGAAATTGAATCTAGGAAGCACCAGCCAAGCATTCCATGAGATTAGAGTTTGCAAATGAAAGAAGCCCACATTGGCACTACAGGTTATTTCAAACCAATGAGGCTCATGACCCCCCTGCTGTCAGCATTCTGTGTGCCTGAGTGAATGTTCTGTAAGGTCCCCAGCACCCCTGGGGACAAGCTATGAGGTAGGAGAGGTCACCGTTTCCCTGTTCCCCCCATTCTGTAGCTCTTGTTGCTGGTGCTGAGATCTTGCTCTCTGTGCCAGTGGAGTAGATTCTGAGGATCCTGTCATTCATCTAGGGGCCATGGCATCGGGGGGCTGGCTGCCTATTTGAGGCCCCCTGGGAGGAGTTTGTTTTTGCTTTTTTATAATCTTGGGAAGTCATTTCTGAGCTTATTGGCTTCTTATGTTTTTTAGTCCCCTCTTCTAAAGATTTATTGATTTTGACTGGAAAGCTAGATATACAGAGAGGAGGAGAGACAGAGAATAAGATCTTCTGTTCGTTGATTCACTCCCCAAGTGTCTGCAAAGGCCAGAGCTGCGCTGATTCGAAGCTAGGAGCCAGGAGCCAGGAGCTTCTTCTGGATCTCCCATGAGGGTGCAAAGTCCCAAGGCTTTGGGCCATCCTCGACTGCTTTCCCAGGGAGCTGTCTGGGAAGTGGGACTGCCGGGATTAGAACCAGTGTCCACATGGGATCCCAGAATGTGCCAGGCAAGGACTTTAGCCACTAGGTTACTGCACCGGGCCCTAGGAGGAGTTTTAAAGAGAGATCTCCTGGTTTGAACAAACAGCAGTCAGGTGGGGAGGTTGCTTTTAGCTGTGTGGAGATGGCTCCTTGGGAGTTACATGGACTTGTTTGTTAGCTTTTTCCAAATACTGGGATAAATCCCTCCAGAAACTGCAGCTGTGTAAGGCTCTGTGTGCAAGAACTGAAGCAGTAGCTTCCCAGTGCTGGCATTCTCACAAGGCTTTTTCCACCCCAGGCCTGCTGTTTCTTCCTAAAAGGAACAAGCAGAGTTGACCCCATTAGAAGCTGAACATCTGAAACTTGGTGTTTGTAAATCCAGCCTGGCCCTAAGCTCAGGATGCCCACAGTGAGTGGCCCCCTGCCCATTGCCATTCACCAGAGCCCAGATGGAGGCTTAAGCTCACAGTGTCAGATTCCATCACAGGCAGTGCAGCAGTGTGATTGTCTAAGAACCTTCTTGTGCCCACAGAGCCTTTTAGGTCTGCGTCCTTTTATAAGAAAAAGGAACAAAAATGAGAAACTAAGGAACCCTGTTTGGCCAAATGTGAGATGACTTGAAAGGTTCCAATTTGAGATCAAACTTCAAACTTCACCTCCAAAGTGGAGGGCTCCCAGCTCTAGCTGCGTTTGCAGGGTGCTTTGTTCCCCAGTCAAAACACATTCAGGTTTAAGAGGCACCTGGCACAAGAGACACCTGCCTGGCTGTCTCCCTCCAGGAATCTTACCTTCACTTGGCAGTGCCTCTGCACTTCAAAGAGAATCTAATGTAGAGAATAGAAGAACAGTGCAGCTGGGAATCTGGGCCTCATCAAAGGGAATACCTGGTGTGCCTTAGGAGGGCCCCCTGGGAGGGGGCCGCTGGGGATGACGACATGAGGTGCCCAGGATAGCCCACCTTGGGCATCTTACCCCCATTTGACAAATAGAAAATTCAGAGTACAAACAGGAGGCCAAGCCTGTGCCCAGGAAGTTGCTGTAAGTTGTTATCCAAGACGAGGTCCAGTGTCTCCAAGCCACTTCTTCAGTCCAGAGCTGTGGGATGTTCTGGAGGAGCTGTATGCTCTTAGAAAGCTGTACCCTCCTGCTGGCTCCCCCTGCCTCCCAGTGAAGGAGGTAGATGGGGTCTCTCTCACCCTCTTGCCCCAGGCCCACGATAAGAAAGCATCCTATGGGATCCATCCCTAATTTGCTAGAAGATCTGCCTTGGATTTTAAGTAGGACAAGGAAGTGGCAGAGGAAAAGTCGCATTTGGGATCTCATGATACTGGTTCTGAGTTACAGGTTGAGAATTTCTTATTCAAGACACATGGGACCAGAAGTGCTTTTGTTTCCAGAAAAGCCTGGTGGGTTCTTTCCTCAGCCTAATAGAGAAATAAAATTCCAGAACTGGTTGCAGACAGAGAAATTTATTTGAGAAGGGACCAGGTGGATGGGGAAAGCTGGCTACCATGACATACTCCCACATCCCATTGACAGTCGTAGGAAGCCAGTGTGGTGCCACTTGTAGAGACAGGCTCAGTCGCCTTGCCCAAGGTCCTTGCCTACCTGCTCATTAGCAACCTAGCATATGTTCCTCCTATGCCCACACTGGTAACACATTGCCCCCTCCAGCCCCTTCAGTACCCAGATCACCTGCAAGACAATGAGGGCCTGAATGCCATCTATGTTCTGACCATTTCCTTGGCTGAAGGTGGAAGGTGGAAGGTGTTGGCAGGGTTGACCTGGCCTGAACACTGTTCCCAGACTGGCTGCCCCGACCTTGCCTGGTCCTAGGGGAGAGGGGGTAATGTGAGAGGTGTAGAACTAGAGCTGACAGACCTGCCTCAGTCTCATAGCCACACACTGGGCCGTGGGCCTGCTGTATCTAGAAGAGGCGTGACAGAGAAAGATAAGACAGTGGTGGCAGCCAGCTCCATATCGAGCACTCCCTTGGTCCCTTTATTCAACCTCAAGACAAGTCCAGTCTACTTTATTTTCTCTTCACATGGAGGAAGCAGGTCCAGCAGTAGCCTGGGAGTGAGCTGCAGTCCCAGATTCCGCACTGACCTGACCCGTGGCCCTGCACTGCCTTCCAAGGAGAAAGGGGCCCCTTAGCCACTCCTGGGCAACTTCTTCCTCCACTCACATCCCTGTATGCGGAGTGTTGGGTTGTTGGTTTTAATGATGTGAAAGGTTTTGAAGAAGAGAAAGCTTCCCCCCAGGTCATACTGCATAGTGATCACTGCAGCAGCTTTCCTTTCCTTTCTTCTCCCCTTCTCCCTGTCTACCCCAGGGAAAGCTCTGGGGCCCATCAGGACTGTGCTCAAAGCACTGGACCACTGTTACTAGGCATCCCAGTCTTGTTCATCTCTGCTATAGTGTACAGCTGGTCACTCCCTCCAGCCTCCTGCTGTTGGGATAGACCAGCTGGCCAGGGTGGAGCATAGTCCCTATTAGCCCCTGCTGGCCCTTCCTGAACACTCACCCAGGATGCTGCAAGCAACTGGATTCAGTAGGAACTTGAATCTGCAGAAAATGAAGAAAAGAGCAGTGGCTGGTGCCCTTTCCCCTCCTGTTTGCTTGATCCAACAGTGGGGCCTTGGCTAAAGGAAAGACAGCTAGGGGCCTTGTGATTTAGTGCCTTCTCTGCCAGCTAATGGCAGAGGTTCTGGCAAGACCCTGAGACTCAAGGAGGTCTGCGAGAAACGAAGAGGCTCCCCAGGGTAGCTTTGTCCCAGGTCAGGCTACTTCCCATGTTACCTGCTGTGTTCCCATGGGGGACTTTTTTCTTTTCTTTCCTTTTCTTTTCTTTTCTTTTCTTTCCTTTTCTTTTCTTTTCTTTTCTTTTCTTTTCTTTTCTTTTCTTTCCTTTTCTTTTCTTTTCTTTTCTTTTCTTTCTCTCTTTCTTTCTTTTAATATTATTTATTTGAAATGCAGAAGAATATGTACACACACACACACACACAGTATGTGTTTCATCTGCTGGTTTACTCCTGAATTGCTGCAGCAGCCAGAGCTAGGCCAGGCTGAGGCCAGGCGCATGGAACTCCACCGGGGTTTCCCATGTGGGCACTGAAACCCAAGTACTTGGGTCACTTCCACTGCCTTCCCAGGCACATTAACAGGGAGCTGGAAGTGAAGTGGAGCAGCCAGGACTTGAACTGGAACAAAAGGGGACGCTGGTGTCATGGGCTGTGGCTTTACCTGGCTGTGCCACAATGCCAGCCTCGGGGCTTTCTGGCAGGAAGAGTTTATTGCATTAAGCATGAAGGTCCTTCATCCAGCTCTGTCTCCTTAGGACCTTAAGATCAAACAAACACGAAGATCCTCCTCCCCAGCTACTCATTGGCTTAGTCTTCAAGTAGATGGCTAGTTTCTAACCTAATGAGAAACTTGGTTTTTTCAGTCCACATCTTGTTCTTGAAAACCAAGGAATCTGCAGACCCTCTGGGCCTGGCACAGGGGAAGCTTCAGGCTGCTTCCAGGACAGAGGTCACATTCCACAAGTGGAAGGTACACCGTGCTCAGGGCCCTGTGTTCATACATATGCCACATCCACTTCTGCCATTGTGTTCCCTGGTTATGAAAATCCCTGCGTCTGGTGCCGTTAGTGTTACAAACCACTTTGCTGTGATCCCAGTGAGATGTTTTATGAGGAAGAAATGCAGACTAGCAAGCAATCCTGTTAATTGGTGGCTCCTGAGCAGTAGTAAATTACTCTGGTGCCGTTTGCTGTCCTGTCTAGCCTTGACAGCCCAGCGGCTGCAGGAAACGGCGCCAGCTGCAGTGGGCTGGCCTACTCTGCGATCACTGTATCGTGTATTGTCTTTCTTTCTTTCTTTCTTTCTCTCTTTCTTTCTTTCTTTCTTTCTTTCTTTCTTTCTCTCTTTCTTTCTTTCTTTCTTTCTTTCTTTTTGTCTTTCTTTCTGTCTTTCTTTCTCTCTTTCTTTCTTTCTTTCTTTTTCTTTTTAGGAGACTCAGGCTCCCTTGGTGTTATTTCCCAGGATTCTTTTTCTCTTAAACTCAGTGACTACTTCTGGTATGACAGGTGGTCCTGGAATCTCTCCCCTTCTCCCCTCCCTGCCCCCGCCCCCGCCACTCCCTGTCTTTGGAGTCTGGCTGCCATTCACTAGCCCCTAGGCCAAGCCCTGCCTGCTCCCGCACCTTGCTCTCCTTTTAGCCTTGTTGGAGACACTGGCCATCAGCCTTCATATCTCCCAGACTCCTAGAATTGCCTTGTTTTGAACCCCACTTCAGTGCAGAGGTAGAGTGAAATCAGGAAAAAGGGAGGTAACTCTCTCTCCCGAATGGGGATAAAACAGAAACCTTCCTTAGCTTGAACAATTTCTCCCACCAGGTCAGGAAGCAGGAAGACCCCCGGGAGGACTCAGATGAGCCCCTCCTCGCACTGCACACGCATCTGGAGTGGAGCTTCCCACCAGGCTGGAGCCTAGCTCCCTCCACACACCCACCCCTCAGCTCTCACCTGCCTGGGCTGCATGTCCTGAAGCTGTCATCAGATCTGGGGAATGTCGGAGGGGTGAGGGCTGGCCCTGGGGGGACAGTGGCTGAGGCACTTGCTGCTGTCCTTTCTGAGGTTCATGGTCATCATCAAAATGCCTGCTCAGTCTGTCTTCTTGCTCCTTCCTCTGTCTGTGAGTCCCAGAGACATGCAAGCATGGTCTACATTCTTCCAGGATCTAAATGTTGGGTTACTAAAGGATGCACAAAGCCATGACACACCCTCCCCCGCCCCGCCACCCGCACATACACGCTGTCACACCGCCATGGACTTGTGCCAGGAGGATGACTTCACTGCATTCAGGAAATAGATGACCAGTCCACCCAGGCAGTTCTCTGTGTTTGTCCTTAAGCTCTAGACAGTCGACTCCATCCCTGCTACAGACAGGATTTATTCTCCTCACTCATTTCAAGGAAGTTAGATGACTTGTACTTCACTGTAATAAAACCTCTGGCAATCAGGTGCACACACAGGCCATAAATCCCTGCGGTGACTTCCTCGGGCTGTGAGCTTCTCAGCAGCCTCCAGCAGGATGGTTGGGGTCATCCCCTCCCTGCTTTTGCTTTTTCCTTCCCTCACTGCACTCCCTCACCATCCCCTGCTGCCAGAAATCCTTGCCTTTTCTGCTACAGTAACCAGACAGGCAACTACTGTGCCTTTCCATGTTCACCTGTGTGCCTTGTGCCATTTGTGGGTGCTGGAGTTCACAATCTTTTTTTAACATACATGAATATTTCTTTATTTTGGTTTTACAAATGATGTCTCAGAAGTCAAGGGCATTCAGCCCATAGCTCACTCTTTCCTTGTAACTTTACTGAAGAAACACCTAGTATTTTGCTCATATTCTGGACAGCTTATTTTTGGGTGGAGAACATCATGCAATGTCTGCCACTTGCGGACAGGGATTTAACAGATCCAGACATTAAAACAGGTAGAAGAGTAGCAGGACATTTTTTCAAGACAATTACACTGAAATTCAGATTTTAAAACTAGTCCTCGGCTCAAGTTATCACAGGGGAACAACTGCACCTGAATTTCTTTGTTTTTTGTTTATTTTTGCATCATACATGTCTTATGTGGATGGAAAATTTCTGAATTGAGAAGAAAAGTTGATTTGGAGGGAGCTGAAAAGCTTAGAATTCTGTGGATCTGCATGGCCGAAACAACTTGTAAAGACATGTTCTATCCTGCTGTTACTTTTAAAGACAATCTGACCTGTTTGGTTAACTGTGGGAGATCCTACTATCCTAAGAGCATCCTGGCTTCTGTTACTTTTAAAGACAATCTGACCTGTTTGGTTAACTGTGGGAGATCCTACTATCCTAACAGCATCCTGGCTTCTATTGGCCCCACCCAGAGAGTATACTGGAAATCTCCCCAAGGAGCAAGGCTTGGCATGTTTCCCTGCGCACTGTTGCATATCTCATGAATTAACCACTTTGATGGAAATGGTTGTTTCTTCAGTTGAAGGACATTTCGGATAGACATTCTGACATGAACCACAATATAGCCCTGCTCCAGCCAGCCACCTCCTTGGGCTACTCTAAGGAGAGATCCGGGCTGCCATACCAAAAGACCAGGAAATGAGTGGCTTCAAAAATCAGAAATGTGCACTCTCTCAGGTCCGGAGACTGGAAGCACAGGTCTGCAGCGCCCCATTCCCTCCGGGACTCTAGATTACAATCCTGTCTTGCCTCTTCCTCACTTCTGGGAGTCCTTGATCTTTGGTTTGTTGCTATACGGTGCCAGTGTCTCCTCTACTGTCCCTCAGCCTTCTCCCCTTTGTGTCTGCTCTTCTAAGGACACCAGCCAGGTTATCCTACCACAATAAGACCCTATCGTAATTTGATGACATTTGTTATATGACCTATTTGCAAAGTCATGTTCACAGTATGAGGGATTAGGGCCTCAAGCAAAGAACTGGGTACAGTTCAGTCCACAACAGGTGCTCTCTCTGCCCTGACTTGACCAGAAACCAAGATTCATATGTTTTGCCCATATCTCTTGCCTTTAGGTACAAAGTTATGTCTTCAAAGCCTGTCAGACCCCGACTGCCTGGCATGCTTTAGGCTGCCCTCAGTTCCTCCTAAGACAGACTCTCCTATGGCTTGTTACTCAGCACCTTGCTTGTTTGTGTCCCCTAAGCCAAACTGGAGCCACCTAAGCCAAAAGGTGGGGTACACCTTTTCTCTGTCTATAGAGGGCTTTCCAAACTCCACCCCCTGTGCACAACTTCCGTCTTAGCAGAGAAATCATTGCTCTCATTCCTGGCCCTTGCTCTCAAGCCTTGCCCCTGTGCATGCTTAAAACTCCCGGCAAGACCCAGTGAAAGATCGCAGCTTCAGACTAGCCTCACATATAGTCCAGTCCTGGCTCTGCTATTTGCTAGACAACCTTGGACAAGTCATTTCCCCCATCTTGAGCCGCAGCTCACTTACCTGAACAGAAGAAGTAGTAACAACACCTGCTCTGCACAGTTGCTGCTGGGATTAAGTGGAATTGTGTGTGTGTGTGTGTGTGTGTGTGTGTGTGTGTGTGTGCTGCCCTCACAGCAGGTGCTGATTAAATCTTGTAATTACTGCTTGCATTTTGTCTCCTAATACGAGTCTCTGAGCTCTCGGTGTCACTAATAATAGTAACCATCTGTTTTAATTGACCACATTCTACAAGCCGGGTGCTTGGTGTTGCTTGTTTAGAGATTTTCTTTATGATTCCTTAAATAAAATAAAATAATAAATCCCTGTAATGTGGGTATTATGATTCCTGTTGGACAGAGGAGGGAAGCTGAAACTTAGAAAGAAAATTGACAAAGTGGAATACTTGGAGTCACATCGCTGTTGTGAACCAGGAGATGAGCAAGAGTGCCTTTTGCTGTGTAAGCAGCTTCCAGGGCCTTGGACTCCAGGGCGGGTTACACCTGCTCTGCTGCTCTCCCACTTGTACCCTCACTCCTGTTCTCCCAGAAGACATTGCTTTTCTTTCCCCTATTGTTACTGGCCATGCATGCTAAGGCAGTGTTTCTCAGATTTGTTCAGTGTCAGAAAAGTGTGGCACTGTTCACAGAATAACACGGCAGAGTGCTAAGAAATACCGTTAAAGTTAATTCAAGCCTGTAGGCCTTAGAAACAGTTTTGCTAGCAGCAAATATGGCTGTTTGTTTTTTGTATGTGTCACAGAACCATACCCACAAGCGTGTGCACAATCATACACTCACACACACCTTCTCCCATCTGCTAGGACTTGCTAATAGCAAAAACAAACAAACATCAGGAATGGAAGAAAAAAGTCATAGGGGAGAAAAACTGAGGTTCAAGGAATTTGATGTGTTACTTTGAGTGCCGCCAAAGTCCAGTTTATGAAAGGAACTTTTGGGAAATTCCCAGGCTACCCTGGTGCCATTGTATTCCAGCATTGTCTCTGATGGCCAGGTTGTTTGCTGATAGCAAAGGAAGGCAAGAAGACTAGCTCTAAATGCTGCTCTACCTGTGGGCTTTCTGGATTGCCTTGTGGGGCACAACCTCCTTTTTCCTCAAGATTAATTTTGCTTATCTTAGAGAGTGACAGAGAGAAAGAGAGGTCTTCCTTTCACTGATTCATTCCCCTGGATGCCTCCAACAACCAGGATGGATTCAGGCTGAAGCGAGGAGCCAGGAACCAGGAACTCCATCTGAATTTTACAAATGACTGGAAGGGACCCCAGTAATTAAGCCATCTTCCACTGTTTTCTCCAGTGCACTACCAGGGATCTAGATAAGTGGAGCAGCAGGGACTCAAACTAGTGTTCATATGGGATACTGGCATTGCAGGTGGCAGCTTTACACTGTACCACAAGGCTGGCCCCTATCAGCCCATCTTTAATCTGTGTCCCTGATTATTAAGGAAGTTAAGTCGTCCCTGTCAGGAATTCCAACCCAGCAAGGGACTTCCATGGAAAAGACTTGCAGACATCAGAGTGCTGTGACGTCACAGACATCTTGTGGGGATTGTCCTTGATTTGGCCAGTGCTCTAGCTGTGGCGCAGAAAGAAAGGCAGCCTCAGCAGAGCACAGAGAAACATGGCACCCTTGGATTGCGGGGCCCAGCTCTCCCTGCTCAAAAAGGCTGTCATAGTCACTCATAGCTTGTACACCTGCTCCCTTACCTGTGTCCTTCGTGGCTTCCTGTGGCTGCAAAACCAGGTGCACTGCAGTTTTTTTTCCTTTCACGGTTGTCATCAGATGTGTTCTGTATTTCTTTTGGGACACCCTAATGTGGTGACTCTGCAATTGAAAGCAGATCAGAGCCCCTCCCTCGGGGCTCCTGCTCTTCAGTTTGATCTGTCAGCACATCATCTCTGAGCAGGTAAAACACCATGTTCCATCCTGCCTGAAAACAAGCAAAGCTTCAACCTCATCATCATTTGCTTTCTTTGGAGGACACATTTATTAGCCCTCTGTGTTGTGAGAACAGAAGAGGAAGCTCTAATGTGCTGTCTAACGTTTATTGATTTTCCCTGAGCTAAAGGCACAGCTTCCAGTGTAGCCTTGGTAACAGCTCTGACTTTGGCATGGAGGGTTTCATGCAGTTGCTGGAATCTCCCTAAACTAAGATGGGGGCAGCATTGACTCTAGAAGCCAGCAGAAGTCCTGAAGGCAGAGGTGGGTGGAACATTGCCTTCCTCCTGGTCCCTCTCAGAGCTCCGCAGATGCGCCCTGGGCTGTCTGGAGCTGAGGCTGTTAGGTGCACTCCCCAGAATCGCTGACTTCTTACACCCTTGGGCAGCTGGGGTTCAGATTCTAGCTGTAAGAGCCGACATCCTCTCTGTTCCCGGTGAACTCAGCCACCTCTGCACTGTGCATGTGAATCACTTGGGTGTTACTGAAATGAAATTTCTGTCTCAGCAGGGCTGGGCTCGAGGTGGTGCGCGTTTAGCTAACAGCTGCTGATCAGTCCCACAGCTGAGGGCCCACAGAATGCTTTCAGAAAGCAAGGGCCTTGGGACAGGGGAAGGCCAAGAATGGATAGCACAGCACGGTCATTCACACTCCAGGTTCATTGAATGCTGCCAGCTTCTCCAAGCAGGTGCACAGGGGGATTTGATGCTATCCAGCTTGCTATTACAGCTGCTCCTCAACTCTGACCAACTCTTAAATACCAACGTCTGACTATGAATCTTATCCCTGTGGTCATGAGACCTGTATTCTCTGTTCATCTCAAACACTTTCTGCTCTGGCCTGGTTGACAACCTTCATGGGCAGCCCAGAGCTAACCAGCACAAAGTCTAAGTCAGCACCACACCGTTTCCCACAAGGCAGTACCTGATGTAGCATAGGGCACCATCATGGATCCAGGTGAAAAGTCTTGGAATTGCCCTTGATTCTTCTTCCCACATCCCATTCATCCAAAAAATACTTTTATAGAAGCCATCACAGAACCGGAACATCCAAAGTACGTCTCAGCAGTCTCATTCCCACTGTGCTAACTACCACTCCCCTGGTCCCAGTCACCATTGTCACTCCAGGTGTGACCCAGAAAGCCCTCCGTGTTCACACAGCAGCCAGAACCACTTCCAAAATTGTGCGAGCTCTTACTCTGGATGCTGTCCCATCAAACGTAGGTTAAAATCCTAGCTTCTTGCCATGAGCCATGGAGCTGCACAAACACTGTCCCATCGACCTCCTCACCCTTGTGCTGTGCAGCTTAACCCTCTCGTGCCATCTGCCGTCACCCTCCAATCTGCCATGTGGTGCTTCCGGCCTTAATCTCCATGTCTCATCTCCCTAATCCCCATAACTTCCCTTGACTAGTTCCTGCCTGGCCACCCTGCATCAAGCATTCATGCATGCACTTGTAACACAATCAGTACATGTTATCTCTCTGAATAAAAGATTATGCTTTTGTGGTGGTTTTTTCATGCACTCTAGACAAATGTTTCTATGATATACAGTATAGATTCTCTGAAAAAAAAAAAGAAAGACGAAGACAGTAGCATACATCTCATTTTAACTTGTTAGATTCCACTCTCACCCAGTTGCTCTTAACTAGAAATTAGGAACACGCCCAGATGCTGCTACATGGTCCAACTTCTTTCTGTATTTATTTTGTCCTGGACTCATATCACTTGGTCCACCAGGTACTGGTCCATAGCCTGTGAATAGTGGCTGCTCCAGATCTCAGTTTAAGTATAGGTGAGGTGGTCACAGAAGGTGGCTGGGAACTCGCATTTACTTTTAACATATTGGTTACTCATTACTATGTCAATTAATTCCATAATGATGTAAATTTTTGCTGATGGTATGTTGGAGCTTTCAATTGACTGGGATGATACTCTGCTGGCTCTGTCTTCAGACCGGAGAGGGTATACCTAAGAAGCCGTTGAACTTGACGGGACAATAAGATACTGGACTCTATGTTTGGTATACGCTTGCAATGGGGAAATCTCAACTGAACTTGAGCTGTGGTTATGCAACAAGGTGGAGGAATCCACCATGGTGGGAGGGTTTGGGGAGGGGTGGGGAGAACCCAAGTATCTATGTAACTGTGTCACATAATACAATGTAATTACTAAAGTTAAATAATAAATAATTTAAAAAAAAAAAAAGTTATGTCCTTAGGGGTCTCCCCTGAGCAGCGCCTCTACAGATTCTTGTACATACACTCAATATTCTGGGTCTCACTTTTCTGCCTCCCACAGCTATCCATTGTGGCCCAGAGAATTTGAGATTGGATGTAAAATAGGAGTAGTCCACTGCTTAGTAGATGGTAGTTGCTCCCTGCTCTCTGGCAGTGGCGCTTCAGGCACCTGCCTGTGATTGTGGGGAGGGAGGCAGGAAGAGGAGCTGCTGACCACCCTCTGTCAGGAAACTCACACCTGAACCTCCCCTGGGCCCCTATCAAGAGTTTACCTACCGGTTCCCAGTAACAGAATCCCTTCGGTGGCATCAGGGTGGGTGTCCTGAATCCCCCACACGGGAGATATCCCCAAGCAATCTGCCCTCTTCCCACGTGGACTGCAGCACTCGCAGGTCCTCGCACCATGGGCCTTTTCTCTTGTCCTTGCTTCCTGCCTTCTTTGGTACCTTTCGTGCTCTCATGCTTGTACTCCTGAAGTACCAGGCCTCACCTTTCCTAGGTCATGGCCCTTTTCCTAACCTTCCCTTGTGTCTGAAGAGTCCTTGCCCGTGGTGGCTGTTCTCTCTGGTCCCTTGGTTACAGAGGGAGTGAGGTGACCTGGCCTTCATTTTTGTAACTTTGCACCCCTGATTATTTAATCTTTTTCTAATACCACCATACATGATGTATCTTAACTGTACATAAGAGAACACCTGATTCCTTAGGTGCAGGTGCCTTCATGCTCACATGGCAGATGGGGGCTAGGGACTCCATGCCGATTGCTGAGGGTGACAGGAGATAGTCTTCTTTCAGCAGCTAGGGGAAAGATATAATCCAGCCACATAAATACTCATATACTTATTAACACCTGACAGTAGTACTAAGGTAATATCTAGTTGCAGGTGTTTCCAAAAGATATTTATTAAAGAAATTGCTTAAACATGAATGAAAGCATATGATAGATTGAGAGCAAGGGGGCTGTTATTTCAGAAAGTCCAGAATGCAGTCTGCCCAAGTAGATATTCCAGGCCAGAGTGCTGCTAACACAAAAACAGGAGATCACGGAGGAATCTTTTTTTTTTTTTCTTGTTCCAGAAAAAAGAAAATGTAGCAGACTTTGTTTCTGGCTTCATCTAGCTTCAGGCAGTAGGATTAGTTCAACTTTCCTGAGCTCAGACCAGGAAGGTAGGGGCCTGGTGTTCCCTCGGTAGAGGGAAATGGTTTGAGTTCTTTGTAGATGAGTAAATGAAAACATTCCAATCTCTACTGGTTATGGGAACAAGAGGCTTCTCCTTCTGACACCCCCAGAGCACAAGGTGGATTTTTGCAGCCCGACCCTGGGAGCCACCCCACCTGTAACCTCAGGGGGACTGTGAACAACACTGTCCAGAACAGAGTCACCTGCAGAAAGAGGTTGGAGAGTTTGGGGGTGGGGACTTGAGTGGGAGAAGTCAGATCAACCAATCTGCTGTCAGAGCAGGATGAAGTGGTGAGGTGCGGGGAGTGTGGCTGTGTCTCAGGGAAGCGATTCTCTCCCCAGAGGATGGCACAGCATTCCTCTCAGAGAAGCTAGCCAGAATTGTCAAGGGTGAGGTAGGAAGCCAAAAAGTGCTTCCTACAAGGCACTGTTAGGATTCTGACCATTGTAGGCCTCTTGATAAGGGTCAGTTTCTATTTCCCCAAGAAGGTCCTCTGATGTCCCCCTGTAGGAGTGGCCTCAGAGCCCAATGTGTCCCCATAAGATGTTCTTCACCCATGCTGCATAGTCCAGGCACCATTCACGAGCATTATCTGTCCCTCTGTCCTAGCTGCCACACTTTGCTTGGTCCATGCTTCTGCCAGGACATGGAACCTTCCTTTGGTGCCAACTCCCAGGGTCAGAACAGGGTCTAACGATTCTTTGTAGTCAGAGGTGCTAAGTGAGGAATCTGGAAAGTGTCAAACCACCAGTACAATGTTTTCATATCCCCACACTTCAGCAGCTGTGCCCTGTGACGGGGATGAGGGTTCTTATCTCTGAAAACAAACCAGATGATGTTAGTGCCTGATGTGAGTCCTTCTTAGCAAGTCATTTTCTTGGGAGCAATAAACTCTTGCGAAACCCTTGTAAAAGCTCCAGCGAGTGAGAATTATTTTCTCTTCTTGATAGATAAGGAAACTAGCTCTTTCTGTAAGGCTAGGATGACCTTAATAGCAACATCAGACCAAGAAATTAGAAGAGAAGGCGACAGATCAGTACCTTTCAGCAACATATATGTTAAAAATCCTCAACAAGGTATTAGCAAATTGAATCTAACCTTGTATTTAAGAAATTAGACACAATGACCAAATGATTTTTTTTTCCAGATGTGCAAGGCTAGTTTAGCATTTGAAAATCAATTCATGCAATCCATCACATCAACAGACTGAAAAAAAGAAACAGCACATGATTCTACAAAGAAATACAGGAAGAACATTTAGCAAAAATTCAACACAAATTCATGATGAAAGAAACCTCAGTAAGCTAGGAATTTGAGTAGAGGGAAACTTGCTCGACTTGGTGAAGAGAACTGATGGGTCTTAAGGGTGAGAAGCTAGCAAATTTCCTGCAAAGATCGGGAACGGAACAAAGATGTTTCATACCATTTTCAGCATTTCACTGGAAATCCTAGCTTGTGCAACATATCAAGGAAAGGAGACAAGAAGAATACAGATAGGGAAGAAAGAAACAAGTCTGTCTTGGTCACACATGACATGATTGCCTATACACAATGTCCAAAAGAACTGCCCAAACAAAAAACTCTCCTAGAATTAAGAAGTAATCATTATGGTATTACAGGATATAAGGTTAATATGAGGAAACTTGAAGAAAGTTTTTGGGAAAATGGGACTAGAAGATAAAAATATAAATTTAAAACATGAAACTTCTAAAAATACACGAGTGTTATTTCTCAGCGTAAGATCCATTTCATCCAAGGTGATGCCAACCATTTAGTCATCCCTTAAAGAACTAAGAGTCCTGGGGATTTAACTTTGCCTGTGCAATCTTCTTGCCATTACTGAAGAGCTGAAGGCAAAATGTGTGCCTTTTCAAGATTCTTTAAGATTAGGTAACAAAAAAAAGAAGTTAGGAGGAGCTGAATCAGGACTTTGGGGTGAATGTCTAATGATTTCCTGTCAGGCTCTCACAGAATTATTCCTGTCGGATGAGAGGAATGAGCAAAAGCATCGTAGGTGAAGGAGACTTTCCTGGGCATTTGCAGCTAAAGCATGGCTGGCTTCATCAGAACACTGTGCTAATAAGCAGATGTTATCATTTGGCCCTCCGGAAAGTCAAGAGGCAGAACACTGTGGGCACCACAAATCAATCAGTCAGTAAAATAAAAACCATTGCTGTGACTTCTGTTCTGGACTGGTCCACTTTTGGTCTGACTGAATCACTTCCACCTCTTGGCAGCCTTTTCTGTGGTTGTGTTTTGTCTTCAGGATGGTATTGATAAAGCCATGTTCCATATTCTATTATGGTTATTGGACAAAGAAGTAAAGATAGTATCAGCAGCAAAGGTGGTCTTCTCAACAAGTAGAGATAGAGCCACTGGATATCAAATATACTAAAAAGAATCTAGACACAAACTTTATATCCTTTACAAAAATGAACTCAAAATAGACAATAGATTAAAATATAAAATGTAAGGCTCTAAAGACTCCTAGAATATAGCACAGGAGAAACTTTAGGTGGTCTTGCATATGGCCATGTCTTTTTTTTTTAAATACATTATGAGGAGACTCCTAGAATATAACACAGGAGAAACTTTAGGTGGTCTTGCATATGGCCATGTCTTTTTTTTTTAATACATTATGAGGAGCATGATCTGTGAAAGAATCTTTGGTCAGCTAAAGACAATGTTGAGAGAGTAAGAATCCACAGTGTGTTAGAAGCTAGCTGATGAAGGACTGTCATTCAAAATATAGAAAGAACTCTTTAAGACTGGAACAAATCAGGCCCAGTGCCATAGCTTAGAAGCTAAAGTCCTAACCTTGCACGTGCTGGGATCCCATGTGGGCACCAGTTCTAATCCCGGCAGCCCCACTTCCCAAACAGTGGCCTGGGAAAGCAGTCGAGCATGGCCCAAAGCCTTGGGACCCTCAGGGCTCCTGGCTTCGGATCGGCTCAGCTCCAGCCATTGCGGCTGTTTGGGGAGTGAATCATTGGACGGAAGATCTTCCCCTCTGTCTCTCCTTTTTTCTGTATATCTGACTTTCCAATAAAAAAAATAAATAAATCTTAAAAAAGGATGGAAACAAATCAAACAACTTGCTTTTAAAAATGGACCAAAGACATGAACAGGTACCTCTCGCCAAAGTTGATGTAGAGAGGCAGATAAGCACATAAGAGGGTCTCTGCAATTTGTGTTATTATGGAAACACATGAGCACAGCAGTGAGGGTCACACAGCATTGAGGGTCAGGTCCTGGGTACAGCAGTTATGCTGACTCTTAAAGTACACCTATCCCATATCAGAGTGCTTGGGTTTGAGTCCTGCTTCTCCTTCCAGTTCCAACGTCCTTCTAATACACATTCTGGTGGGCCACAGATGATGGAGATTAGTTGGGTCCTTGCCGCCCTCCTGGGAGACCCAGACAAAATTCCAGAATCCTGGCTTTAGCCTGGCACAGATCTGGCTGTTGCAGGTGTTTGGGAAGTAAAACAGCAGAGTGTGTGTCTGTCTGCCTTTCAAATGAAATGAAAATAAATGCAGAAAAAAATATTAAATTGTTACCATTAGAAGAAACAATGAGGTACTAATACTTACCCATTAGAAGGGCTAAAATCTGGAGTACTGACAACATCAGTTGCTGGAAAGGGTATGGAACAAGAGGAACTTGCATTCAGTAACTAGTGAGAGTGCAAAGTGGTACAGCCACACTGGAAGACTGTGGGTTTCTTGCAAACTGCACGTCTACTTACTGTATGGTACAACTGTACTCCTAGATATTTACTCAGAGGATTTGAAAACATATATCCACATAACCTATTGCAGGCTCATTAATCATTGCCAAAGTTTCAGAGCAATTGAGATGTCCTTCAGTAGGTGAATGGATAAACCAGCCGTGGTACATCCAGACAATAGAGTACTATCCTGCATTAAAGGGAAATGAGCCATCAAGTCATGAAAAACCATAGGGGAACTTTGAATGCATATTACTAAGTAAAAAAAAATGGAAAAGCTATTAAAATTATAATATGTTGGGAGATAGTGAAAAGTTCAGTAGTGAGAGGAGGGTGGATGAGTAGCTGGGTACAGAGGGATTTTAGGTAGTGAAGCTGCTCTGTGTGCTGCTAGGAGGGTGGACACAAGTGTGTCCACACTCATTGAGCATCACTGTAAAACCCAGGCTCTGGGTGACAGCCCCATGACCAGGTGTTAACAGATGTCCAGTGCTGGTGGCAGGTACTAGTCCTAGGGCAATGACCGTGCATGTGCCTGGGGGGGCATGGGTTAAATAAGAATTCCATGTTCCTTCTGCTTTATATTGCTGTGGATCTCAAACTGCTTTAAAAATGAAAGACTTTTTAAAAAGACTTTAGAATTTTTTTCCAGTTGAGAGAGATGGAGTTGTCATGTGTTTCCATTTGCATACTTTTTTTTCCCCTGCAAATCGTGAGCACCTTTTCCTTGTCTCTCCTCCCACACATGGAACCTGCAGGAACTGGGATTGTCTTGGCATTATGCTGGAGTTCTCCCCCACTGCATCCCAACACTTGCCTTGTCTGTGACTAGCACTACTAGATGCCATTCCCGTGTAATAAAGGATGTTACTTGGGACATCTGTTAGGACCTTGTGGGAGGAACCAACTGGTATCATTTTGAAAGCGTTGGCATGTTGACTTCTGTGTGTGTCTCAGAGGTGGGACTGGGAGAGCTGTATTTGTCTTCCCGGAGGCATCCTTAAAGCACACACAAATCCTTGCCTGCTGTGCTCCTGGGCTGAGGAAGCCATGGTAGAGCTGTGGTCACATCTTAGCTTACTCATTAAGAAATTGAGCCAGATACAGGATAAAAATCAGGACTCACTGAGAGGAGTAACCAGGAAAAGTTCTGGCTTATCATGAGAATTCTGAGGTTCTCATTCTCTCAAATAAAAGATGTTTTTCAGGAGGTACACTCAGTTCTAATGTAGTTAGTAAAATCTAAGAGACACTTAGATACTCTTGGGAATTTATGGATTAATGGTGGTACTTGTGGCTTTGGCCTCTTCCAGGCTGTTGATGGCCATCAGTCATTACTTACCGTGCAGGTCAGGGGCAGGGGACTGCAGCTGCAGGACAGGTCGTGAAGGGGGTCACTGCCTGGGAGCTCAGGGAAGGCTCCCTGGAGAAGCTGGAGTTTGTGCTGGGATCCAAGCTGGGAAGGAGAAAACAGCCAGGGTGGGGTGAAGAAGGGATTTTGGTAAGATGGAAGGGAACTGATGGGCCTGAAGGGTGGGCTTCTGTGAGAGGAAAAGTCTTAAGTCGTCAGAAGTCAGGCCTGTCTGTGTCTAATAGGAATCCATGAGGTCTTTTCAGTTAGGGGTCATGTCTCGAGAAAGAGAGAGGAAGAGAGAGAGGGGGAGAGCAGGCCTCTGGCTTGCCTGTGCTGTGTTCAGGCTGTTTTTAGCCAGCGCAGGGCAGTCTCAGGGTCCTGCGCCCCCTCCCTGCATTTGACCCCCACCAGTCAAACTCTACAGGAGATGCTGTGTAGGAACCTTACCATGGTTCCTTACCATGCAGTGTAGGAAGGACTCTCTGCTGGCGTGCAAGGGAGCATAACCCTCTGCCACTGAACAAGGGACCATTGAATAAGGGACTAGTCATTGATAGCTGATGGACAGATGTCACTGCTTTCTGACCAAGTCCCAGCAGAATCTTGCCTGAAACCATTGCATGTGCAGACCCTAAGCTAGTAGTTATTGCTAATAATTCCTGAAGTTGTAAGAAATACTTTTTTTTTTTCAACAAAGAGCTGCAGAAGCTTTGTTCAGGCCACCCACAGGTTTTCACACGTCTGTTGTGCTTAGAACTAGCAGCTGAAAGTGTGTGTGAGTCACAGGTGCAGCCTGAAGGAGCTCTAAGAGAAGCCATTGCATTGTTGTTCACCAGAACATCTGGGAACACATGGATTATTTCAAATGCCAGCCACATGGCCACTGCGGGGAGTGGGGGCCAGAGCAGCGGTTGGCCCTGTATTTGAGGCCTCTGGATGCATGCTTGTGCCTATTAGGTAGGAGTAAGAGAAGGAAGTAACAGACTTAGTATTAGCTCCATGCTTAGAGGCTCTGCTGGATGGTCTGTCTCCTGTTTTCAGGTGTTCCTGTGTTGCAATTCTTATCCTTTAAATTTTATTTGGAAGGCAGAGAGAAATTCTTTGTCTACTGGTTCACTCACCAAATGCCCCCAGTAAGCAAAACTGGGCCACAGGCACCAGGAATGTAATCCAGGTCTCCCACATGGTGACAAGGGACCCAACTACTTGAGCCGTCACCTGCTGCCTCCCAGGGTGTACATTCACAGAAAGCTGGAATTGGAAAGGCAACAGGAACTCAGACCCGCATACTCCAGTATCATATGCATCTTAACTACTGCACTCAGTGTCTGCCCTTACATTGGGATTTTTAAATAGGCCTCTTCATATTTATAAGGAACAGCACTGTTGTTGTTTCCTCCCCTGTTAAAAGAAACACTCCCCATCCTCTACCCACCTCCCGAGCACGTCACACATGGGGTTTAGGTTATGGTAAAGCTAATGAGCTGCCAGGTGCAGTCCCTGGGAACACTGCCTGGTGGGAAGATCATTGCTCCTGCGCAGGGGGAAAGGCAAACTGATTATGACAATTTGGGATCACCGCCTCTAAAATGGGTGGATCCTCTCTGGCCTCTAAGCAGGCCAGGACATGAGATGTGTCCTGATTCCCCGAATGTTGGGTGGCCCTGGCAGGGGAAGGGCAACAAGTCTGGACACCTGTGGTGCTCAGAGCCATCGTTGATAAAATAACGTCTGGGCCGTACGGTTTCCATTCAGCTTCCAATTTCCTCTGCACCCAGCCAGGAAGAATACAGGAGAGCAAGCCCACGCTGTAAAGTCAGCCCCACTGCCTTAAAAGCTCCATTGCTCATCAGTGGGCAGTGGAGTCGGGGTTTGAACACACATCTAGCTAACTGCAGCCCACGCCCTCTGCACCGCACTGTGCTGCTTCCCCTTTGCCTCATTAAATGATCAGTCCCATGGTGCATCAGTTCAGCATGCTGCCGTGAGAGCACTGGCCTCAGGATTCAGGCAGTGATTTAAGCAGCTGCTTGTTCTTCAGGCCAAGTTGGGGAAATGCCACATTCATTCAGGGATCTCCTTTATGAAGAGAGCTGCACTTGGAGTGACCGTGGAGACCTGTTGAGGGCGCCTGCTAGGAGGAGTGCCCACTGTTTTGTGTTTCTGTGATTTTTTTTAAATAAATGATACATATTTTCAGTATACGGCAGGATTCTGGATTTACACATCATGAGGTCATTGCTATAGTCATGCGGGTTGACTTAGCCATTGTCTCACATTGATGTGTGTGTGTGTGTGTGTGTATGTGTGTGTTGAACGCTCTGCTTTGTCTTCTCAGCAAGCTTCCAGCGCACAGCACAGTGCAGTTAACTGTGATTTTTGATGCAGTGCAGGGCATCTCTAGCTTGTCCAGCCTGCACAGCTATAGCCCTTGCAGCTTCTGGCCAGCATCCTCCCATTTCCCCACCTCCACTCTCGCTCTGAGAACCACCCTTCTGCTCTTGTCTCCGTGAAGTCAGCTATTTTTGTTTCTACATATTTGTCATTTGATGCTTAGTTTATGTCACTTAGCTTAAGGTCCATCCTGGAGAATTGTCATGGATGGCATATTGTCTCTTTTTCAAAGCTAAGTAGTATTTCATGGTCTCCTCCATCCTCTTTACCTATTCATGGGGTCAAAGGACAATCAATAGACCCTTGATCACAGAAGGGGTCATATCCCTCAGCTTCTGGGAGATTGCAGCCATGCTTGGAAGTGTTGCAGCCGTGCAGAGGAGGGACCCCCAGGAAGCCACAGGATCTCCTCCCCTTTGTTCTAGGAACTGAGTGGAGGAGAAATGGTCTGAAGCAGGGCCTGGGGTAAGGAAAGCTGGTCCTTGCCGATCATTGCCAGTGCCTTTTTCTCTCTCTCCCCTCCTCACTGGTCTCCTGCCCTTCCCTTCTTGTTGCCTTGGTTACCTCCTGGGGATGCTCCCAGCCTACCCAGCAGACAGTGAAATTGAAAGAGCCCCTGTTTGTGGAAATGGAAATGTGTGAGACTCTGTGACTCCTGCAGAGTGGTGGGGGAGGCAGAGGACCCTGGCAGCCCAAGGGCACCAGGGGCAGCAGGAAGACCTGAGACCTCTCAGGCCAGCCTCTGAGTCAAGCTCAGGTGCTGACTTTGCCAGTGTCTGCCTTTGGGACCTGCCCAGCAGCTGCTCCACAGCTTCCATTGATTGGGCACACTCTGGGCCTCTGCTCCCATCTCTGAAACTTCTGGCACTATATGGAGTCACAAGCAGGTGCTTGCTACAGGCCCCGATTCCCAGTCTCCTTGTCACCTGACTCCCCAATGACCTTATCTAGAAGAAGCCTGGAAGAATGGCAGATAGAAAGACCAGAGTCATTCTTCCTTCCCCTCTGCCCTAGGGGGCATCCCTGGTAGAGTCCAGTGATACCACCCCCCCCAAAACTCTGGCTGCCACAGGATAGATACCTTTGCAGGGTTCCAGCTTCCACTGGGGACCAGCAATGAGGACCCCCAGCCAGCCCTCAGGAGTGGTAGTGCTTCCTGCAGCTGCTAACCTCAGGTACAGCTGTTGGTGTCTCCACTCTCACATTGCACCTCTACCTCGTTAGGTTCCCTAGCTGGCCCCTAGCTGCCCCCCCCATCCCCTTGCTCTTATTAGCATTCCTCAGGTTTGCACAGGAACTGGAGTCCTGGGTTCAGGCAGAGCCAGTGAGCAGATCAGCCAGGACACAGCCTGTCTGGAGTGACTGTCTACAGTGGGCCAGCACCAGCCACACCACAGCCCTGAGTGCAGGGGAAGGGGGCCGGGGAAGCCTTTCACCTTGGGACATGGCGTGTTAGCATCTGGCCGTTGCAGGCGTTCGCTGCTGTGAGCAAGTGCCACCATCATGCTGCTGGGCCTCTCGTGCATCCAGCATGGCGGCACTGGCTCCCCCCACACAGCATGGTGGCCTGTGTGCTATGGGCAGTACCTGTGCTGCCCCTCTGGCCAAGGTGTTGGTTGCCTCCAGGAAGGAGCACAAATGTGAGCATTCATTTAGTTTAGTTCTGTTTGTTGGCTGGAGTTATTAGCAGTTTTTGCAGGTGTGACTCAAAGCTGGCACTGGTGGGGTTTGTGATTGGAGTGGTGGTTGAGGACCGGGTGTACATGGTGGTGCGGTTCACTCCGCAGCCCTCTCGAGAGTGCTGTGCGGCATGAGCAAAGCCAGCAGGGAGCTCTGTTACAGCTGCCTTTCCGATTACAGATGTGGAATCCCTCTCCCTCTCGCCTAATGTGCCAGGAGTGCAGTCTCAAAATAGGAAGTTGAAAGTGCCAAACTCCATAGCATCGTGCAGTATAGAAAGGGCATCCATTGCACAGAGGGGACAACCAAGGCTTAAAGAGGCTGAGGGACCTGTGTATGGTGACACAGAGAGTTGCGGGGCAGAGCCAAACTGCCTGCCTCAGCTCCCCAACAGAGCAGGAGACAGTGGCCGGGTCCCAGACAGAACTAGGAGAGTTCTTGCATCTGGGTCTGGTGTTGGCCAATCAGCCTGGGAGTGCTGCCCTGTGCTTACAGCAGTCCCGGATTATAACCAGGGTCACTGGATCAGGCTTGTGAACGCCATGCCTTTCTGTGACAATTTTGTTCATAAAAATCTTAATTTTACTTACTAGGTCATCTGCCTCGTAATAGCATGCATTATTAATAGAGCAGCTTAATACAGCCTATTAACCAGGCTTACTCTTCACGCTGTAAAGTGCATCTCTTTTTTCACAATGTACTTTACAACACCACGTGATAGCAACACGGGCTTAGAGTACTCTAACAGCTTCTGCGTGTCCTTCCGTGGCCAGTCTGCGTGCTGAGGGCTCCAGGCACAGGGAGCGTGTGGTTCTGAAACTTTTATTCTCCCCCACTGCCCAAGTTTGTCCACTACCTCCCATGGTGAGTCACGGAGATTTCATCTGCCACCCGCGGCCTTGCGAGCGCTACAACCACGGCACCGTGGTGGAGTTCTACTGCGACCCTGGCTACAGCCTCACCAGTGATTACAAGTATATCACCTGCCAGTATGGAGAGTGGTTCCCATCCTACCAAGTCTACTGCATCAAATCAGGTAAGGCCACAGGCCCCACCCCCAGGGCAGTCTGAGCAGCCCAGGCCTGCAGCATACCACGCCAGCAGCCACAGGTTATGCAGACATGGCATGGGATACTGGCACTAGGAGGCAGACTGAGGATGAAGAGTCTGCCCATTCCCAGCTTAGGATGTTAGCCACCCAACAGGCAAGCCCTCTAGCCAAGGCACCCAGGCTTCTCGTGCCTTACTGCCTCCCCCTGGCCAGGATGCATAGCCTAAATGTGACCAGGATTAGGCATGTTGACCAGGAACTGAGCTGCACTTGAGCACGTGTGGTGCTGCTGACAGTAAGACCTCATGGAGGCCACCTTCAAACACCCGTGGGCCAGTTAACTATACATCACCTACAAACCAGCCTGACTACTGGTCTCAGTGCCCTGGGCAGGGACCGCACAATGGAAGCCTGGGCCCAGCCTCTCACCCATTCTCTCCAGCATTTTCCAGCAGTGATGCTGACTACAGACTTCCCCAGCCTGCAGGTGAGGGATGTGCCTTCTAATGCTGGGCATCTGGAGGCATGCAGGTAGCTGTGGGAACCAACAAGGAGAAAGTGCAGAGAGAGGCTGAGAGGACAGGCCCTGAGGGGAACAGCCATGGAAGGGGGAGGAGAGGAGGCAGCTAGGCTTACACCAAAAGGAGAAGAATCTGTTCCAGCCCTTGCAGACAGCTGACAGTGGTGGGGCCATAGAGTGGGTGTGCCAACTGACCAACCACACTCCCCAAAGTGTTAGCCCAGCTTCCCTCTCCCCAGCACCTGGTCCCTTTCAGAACAGCTTCTCCAAGGAGAGGGACACACCCTCTTTCATTCTCTGCCCATGCAGCAGGTATATTCCCTGGGCCTGTACTGGGTTCTGGAGTATGAACTCGCAGACCTGTCCTCCGCATGGCAGAGCCCATGCTGGAAGTGGGCGTCGGAGGAGAGCCGATCTCAGAGCCTTGCCTGAGCTGCTGGGTTTCCGTTGAGCCTGTAGGTGTCCTGCAAATGTCCCAGGAAGGAACAGCATGCAGGGACCTCTGGTGGGCCTTGACACCTGTTGCAGTGAGGGAGCTTATATGGGGTTTGTCTTCTCCTGGCAGAGCAAACGTGGCCCAACACCCACGAGACCCTTCTGACCACGTGGAAGATCGTGGCGTTCACAGCAACCAGTGTGCTGCTTGTGCTGCTGCTCGTCATCCTGGCCAGAATGTTCCAGACTAAGTTCAAGGCCCACTTTCCTGCCAGGTCAGTGCCGCGCTGAGGTTCTTGGAGAGCTGAGAGGTTTTAAGGTGCTTGGAGTATGGGGTCAGGGCAGGTTTGCTAGGACTAGAAAGGGCACAGAGTCAGGATCTGGGCTACACCCTGTCTCACCTGGGGCTGGCATTCTTGTTGGCTAACCACGTGTGGCTCTGGATTATGTAGCTTGGAGGGCAGCATGTGCCCACCATGACCAGTTGCCAAGGTCAAAGGCCTGTGGGCCATGCAACAGCAGAACAGACAGCAGGTGGGGGAGGCAGGAGCATCCAGCAATGCTCCCCAAGGAGTGGCTGTGAACATATGACAGAGGGAAGGCAAAAGATGGTTCCCCTTCCTCCTTGGCTGAGAGAAGGGTTGGCATCCTCACCTTCAGGTGGTGGCCCCTCCAGTTCCTAGAGCCAGCGCCTGTCCTGCACAGACCTCAGCACTGCCGGAGGAGCCTTGTCCTGGGTGAACAAGTGGGTTCAGAAGGGTATGACCCACTTATGGATGTCAACAGAGGGGAGTGGGCAGCCAGACCTCCCAGATGTAGGCCAGAGGGTATTGGCACCTGCCGCCTTTGGCTCGGCCTCTTGCCCACCTCACTGCCCTTCCACCATGGGATGCTTTGCTCTGCTGCTATAGGGAGGGGCCTTTGTTTCATTGCACAGGGGCAGCCTGGTCCCTGAAGGAGGAGTGAAGGAAGATAGCAGATCGCTGGGGGCCACATGTGCCCCCTCTGCCTTAGCCCCACACCCTGGGACAGCCACACCCCACCTGACAGTGTCCTCCTCTCGGGCTTCAAGGGCCATTGCTGTGGTCACAACTGAACAGAACCCTGCTCTCCCTAGCCACAAAACCATGCTGCACTTGGCGCTCACTGGCATCCCTCCGTTAAACCCCAGGTGTACTCGTGCCATCCTTGTAGCAGAGCCAAGCCCTTACTCAGGTGACAGAACCTTCTTTCCTGGCAGATCTGCCACATTCTCTCTGGGTCTGCAACATTATTTTATTAATCAAGGGACTGTATTCTTTCACTGAGCAATTACAGTATCTCCAGCAGGCCTAAGGATTATACGGAGAAAGCTAGACTGCACCAAGGTGATTGATGGTGGATTCAAGTGCCTCAGAATGGCCCATGGAGCTGTTCTTCTGTGTGTGCTTGAAAGAAAAGATTTCAGGGTATCGACTACATATTAAGATGTTCTTGAAATGTTCCCAAGGCTTGCCTGATGCTCTTTAGCCCTCAAGTATATCCACCTTACATCATTACCTAGTTATTGGGAGAAAGCTGGTCTCATCTATTCACATAGATGGTCAGATCCTCAAGGGCAAACCTGAAATCTGCTTTACTCCAGGTCCTGTGAGGGTAACCGGGGCAGGGATGTCTGATGTTCAGGCCTAGGGGAGCCCAGTGGCTCAACTGGCATGCTGTAGCTGTCTCATTCCCTCTAGGTTTGGAATCACTGCTGCCATTACCCGCCCCGTCCCCCACCTTGGGTTTGCCCCTCCTTCCTTCCTGGCATTTTACCTTCTGACTAATTGTTCAGCACCACTTTGCCCTGCAGGGCATGTGGTCACACAGAGCTCGCGCTTTGGGCTCAGACCCTGCCCCTGTGCAAAGCCAGCAGCACAACTGACTGTGCAATGTGATGAGAGGCACGGGGGTCTGGCCAGGGACTGTGCGTGTCCATGTGAGGGATGCCTGCAGGCTCAGTGGACAGACCTCCCAGCAGCAGCCCTGGTGTAGTGGGTGGTGGAACAGGCAGTGGGCAGGGACCAATACAGCACAGTGGTGATAGGGTGGCTGTGGCTGTCTTTTGTCATTCTCTCTGCTGCACCAACAGAGTGAGTTCCACCGACAGAGTGAGTTCCATACAGTGGTAGAAAACAGATACAAAGCATGACAAACGGAGGGTCAGCTGTTGCTGTAGACCCTCGTGGTCCCAAATCCACTAGACAGCTAATGAAGCTTTCCACTAAACATCTTTTAGGATGCTATGGTCTTCATTCCATGAGGTCACAGTCACAAAGCCAAGTCCAGAGGTCAAAGGAAAGCATGAGGAGATGTGAGAGCCCAGGGTCAAACACAGTGGGGAACCAAGGAGGAAACATGAGAGAGACCACCCTCCTCTCTCCAGAACGTGGCCTAGGTGGACAGTGCCATCTGTCAGAGGGGACGCAAGTAGCTGGCTGGTTCTTCCTCCCGCCAGCCAGGCCCTGCTCTGAGAAGCCCAGCTGCATGGAGAGTATGGATGGCGTCATTCCCAGGCTGGTGTGGAGTGCCATATGTAGCTGTTATTTGTTTATTTATTGTTTAAACATTTGTTTATTTGAAAGAGTAGCAGAGAAAGATGGAGAAACAGAGAGAGGGAAAGATCTTTCATCTGCTTGTTCACTCCCCAGTTGGGTCAGACCAAAGCCAGGAGCCTGAAACACCATCTGGGTCTCCCGTGTGGGTGTAGGGCTAAGGCTGTGGGTTGTTTTCCACCATTTTGTAGTGCATAATCTGGGCGCTGGATCAGAAGTGGAGCACTGGGGCCTCGAACCAGCACTCTGAGATGGGATGCCATGGTTGCAGGTGGTAGCTTACTCCACCATGTGCTGACGCTTGTTCTGCACTGTGCAAACTGACACCACTTTCCTTTGTACAGGGGGCCTCCCAGGAGTTCCAGCAGCGACCCGGACTTTGTGGTGGTGGATGGCGTGCCTGTCATGCTCCCGTCCTACGACGAGGCTGTGAGCGGCGGCTTGAGTGCCTTAGGCCCCGGGTACCTGGCTTCTGTGGGCCAGGGCTGCCCCTTACCTGTGGATGACCAGAGCCCCCCAGCTTATCCTGGCTCAGGAGACACAGACACAGGCCCAGGGGAGTCAGAAACCTGTGACAGCACCTCAGGCTCTTCTGAACTGCTGCACAGCCTGTATTCATCGCCCACGTGCCAAGGGGGTGCCCGCCCCACTCCTGACAACCCAGACACAGTCTCTGCCACGGTGGGAGAGGCGGCATCTACCAGCCCAGGCATCGACATCGCTGACGGTGAGTATGGAAGATACCCTGCACCTGCAAGCCACCCCACACCTGCACCCCCCACGCTGGCTGTGCACAAGCTCCCTGACCCCAGTCTATCCCTCTTTCTGCCACTCAGCGTCAGTTGCTTCTTGTTTTCTCCACACATGGAGGCTGTGGGTAAGGCCAGCTATTGTCAGAAATGTTGGTGATCTCACAGGATGTGAAAATCAGGAGGCACAGAGCCCTGAGCCATCTAGAGAAGAAAGGCCACTGGGGCTGTTTCTGGGCCTTTGGTGCCTCTCTGTGAACCAGGATGTTTTTCTTAAAGAGGCAGTACTTTGGGGAGCTGGGCTTTGGACCAGCATAACATGTGCACAGAGAGGAAAGGGGAGTGTCAGCAGCCCAGCAGCATGCCCCAGACTTAGAAAGGTCTGTGTCCATGAAGTTCCCTTTAGCAGATGTAGCCAGGAAGGACAGATTGTAGCTCATGGTCCTGGCTGGTTGGCTGGGGTGCTGTTATCCAGGGCAGTGCAGCAGCACACGGCTGTGCAGACTAGAGCACCCCTTCCAGCGTGTGCTTGCTGGGACCAGCAGTGCGTCTTGGTACTTGATTGTGTCGCTCCCCAGCCTATATGTGTGTGATGGAAGCCCAGTGTTCTACTTTTCTGTGACCTGGGCCCTAGTTGTTTTCCTGCAGAAGTGTTGCACCGGTAAGCTGATGCCTGGCATGTCCCTCTTCTAACCTGTGCCAGGAATGGCAGCCATTCCTGCCATGCTCATCATTCCTGACCCCTTGCTGAGTTCTCCAGCTGTGCTAAGCTAATGCCTGTCTCTTCCTTCACAGAGATCCCTCTGATGGAAGAAGACCCCTGAGTGGGGAGAAAAAAAATTCCGGCCATCCTACTGCCCCTTTGGGGAAAGGAACTTTGTCCATTGGGATGAAGCCACGGATGGACAGAGCTTAAGGCCACAAGACCCCAATGTGGGGGACAATGATGCCCGCAGCCTGTCTCAGACTCAGTGGCCATGCTTTCCAGTGAGACTCTTGAGGACCAGACAAGGCTGATGGACAGCCAGAGGCAGCAGGAAAAGCCCCATGCGTGGTTCTGGAGGGGAGTGCCCAGCATGTCTCATGCTGTGGAACGGGGCAGTGGACGCCAGCCTCTCACATCATCCCCCCACCATTGGCTCCATCTCGCCTGCTCCCCACCCCTCTGAAAGCATGTTGCCTTCTGTAAATTTGCTTCTCCCACCTGCTGCAAGCCACCTCTGGACTTCTGGTTTGGATAGCCCAGTCTCTGCGGGCATTCTTGGCCTGGCCTCTGCGAGCGCAAGGCCGCAAGAAGGAGGCTTCCGTTTGATTCTCGGGCAGTCTCCATCTGCACGGTTCCACTCCAAGCCAGCCTAAAAGCAGGACATGGCAGTTCCAGTGAGAAAGGGATGGAGAGATGGGCCGACTCTGCTTTCCAGAAACTTCTACATGAAGCAGAATTCGTGTGCCCTGTGCTGGGCTGTGGTGGCCCATCATCAGTATTTGTGTTCATGGTGTGTGCCACACAGGCCTGGGATATGGAACCGGTCTTGTGACTTGATGTGTGGTTGGGACGTGTTGGGATGCGCCCTGGTGTGTTTTGCATTATAAACTCTGCACTCAACTGTAGGTCTCCAAGACAGAAGCCCCTGTCCAGGTGACTGTCGCTGGTCCCACATTGAAACCATAACCATGCTTTTATTTGCCAAAGCAGAAATTGCTTCTATAAACATGTTCTGCCTTCAAACAAAGTGTGAGCCTGGATTTTATGCCCTGCCCCCACCCTATCCTGTGACATGTGGGACCTGGTTGTGAGTCCCCCACCTGCCTGCCACACTTGAGTTTCCACCATGAGGGTCTCTGGATCCCCACTGAGTTGCAGGAGGAGCTGGCTGATGGGTTTTAAAAACGTCTCCAGGACTCCAAGCGGCTCCCCTCCCCTGATTCAGACCCACACCAAGCACGCTGCGATCCCTAGCACCACTGTGCTGACAGAGCAGAGGGCTGGTCTCTCCATCCAGTCCTGCTTATTCTTGACACAGGTGGATTAAAAATTAAAAGGAAACGATGGTTTACAGCGTAACTTTCATAGCGTAGTAGAGCCAGGTGGGCAGGGAGGGGCAAGAGTGATGGCAGGTGGCTAAGTGGACAGTCGGCTTCATAGCCTGAGGCTGACTGAGGGGTCAGCTGAGAAGGACCTGCCTTACCTGGTTCTCTGTGCAAGGTCTTGCCTGAGGTGGCAGGGCGACCAGCTGTGACGGCAGTGGGGCATGCGGGTCCCAGGGCTGAGTAACTGCTGCTCCCTTGAGGAAAGGCTCCTGGCACAGCTCTGAACCATTCAAAGAAGGGCAGGTGAGTCACTGTCACCTGGCCCAGGAGCAAGGGCACTGTGGCCATCTCCACCAGGCATCCAGGGGGCTCCAAGATCACCCAGTGAGTGCCTCAGGCCAGTCAGGGGACATGTGTGCTGCTGTCTGTGGGGGCTTCCTGTCCAGTCACCAGCACCTGGAGAGACAGGTGCACCAGGTACGACGACAAGCTATTAGGATCAACCTATTCTGAGAACTGTGACTGGCAATGCCACTGGGTCCCAGCATTTGACAGTGTCTACCCCAATCCCTGAGCTCCTGCTCTGTGACCGCATCAGAGTCTTCCTAAGCTTCATGGTGATAGTATTGTCATTATTATTATAAATGAGCAGCTCCAAGTATGCCATGATCATCATCCTTTTCTTTGAAAAGTCCTAGGAACCCTCTAGGGTAAATGGAATCAATATCTGTCACCCTCCCCCAGAAATGAGGAGGGGGAAAGGACAGGGTCGGGGTGGATGGGGACACAGTGCATCACAGTGTGCACAAGTTCTGTGTGCCCTGGGGGAGGGTACCCCTTGGGAGCATGGGCAGCAGCCTGCCATGGAAGCCAAGGATGCCCCATGGAGCCAGCCTCAGTCAGCGTGAGTGTAGTATCTGACAAGTAGAGTGGCTATTTTCTGGCTCACTGGCCCCCAGGGTGACCACAGCAGAAGTCACAGGCTACATCACACTTCACTTCCAGGTGGCTCTGTCGCATGGCAAGGCAGGATTCACCGGCACAAGATCCACAGTGCCTTTCCCAGCTAATTGCACCCGGCCCCAGCAGCTGGCACATGCCCCAGGCCATCTCCTATTGCTGCAGGGTTGTGTGTCCTGGTCCTCAGCCTGCCAGCCCCACTTACCTCTCCCATTCCCTCCAGGCCTGGCAGGGAGAAACAGCCCAGAATCATAGGAGAGCAGAAGTTTTATAACAGACTTCCTGCCCCTGCGATCCACTGCCTGCTTGCATGAGACATTGGCCTCACTGGGCCTTCATGTCTTCCTGTGGGTTAGGTATGGTTTATCTCTGACTTCCCTGCCCACTGGCTGTGGTGAGGCTGACAACTGATGAAAGTCATGCCCACAGCCCGCAGGGGACATTTGATCCCCAGGGGCTGCTATGCCCTTTGCAGGGGCAGAGTCGTATGCATGATTCATTGCAGATTGTTCACCCAGGACTGCTGACCTGCCCCAGTCCCTTCACTCGTACAGGTTTTTGCAGGTAAAGATCGCTAGGGACTGCCTGAAGTAGATGGACTGAAGTGTGCTGCTTGCTGTTCCCAGCACAGCCCTCCTGTGAATGCTACAGAAAGCTGTGTAGGGAAGGTTGCCCCCCAACATCTCCCTAAGGACTGGGGGACCCTGCTCATCTCCGTGGTCATCCCTGTAGATTAACATTCACCTGCTTCCCGAATTTTATGGTCTGCTTTAGACTTCAAACATAAAAGTTAATACCCACACATTTCCAAGGTGATAAAGCGGACAAGTCTGTAGCAAAGATGCCTGATCTGGAAGCAAAACAGAAAGGCAGAGAGCAGCAGTTACTAGTCAGGGAGGGTGAATACAGAGCACGGTGCTGCTGAAGTTGTAAAACTTAGTGCAGAGCATATGAGCCGTACGGCCGGTTTAACCTTACTGCAGGCAGACTGCGTGTTCATACGGGCTGGGAACCAGGCCCTGGGGGCCTGCAGTGTCTTGGCCTGAGTGGCACAGCTGCTGGTATAGAAGCCCTGAACAATACACACACACTGGCAGTTCCTCCGGATTTCCAGGGTTGCTTTGGCATCCCTCGGAGTAACTGCAGGTCCACCAAGATCAGAGCTGAAGAAACCCTAAACACCAGTCACTGCATAAGGAGTTTAGGGAAAGGGGTTGAGACGGAGTCTGAGGGAACTCAGACTGATATTTTCTGTCTGGAGCCTCTAGGGTCAGTGCACACTTGTGAAGCCCCTGCTCTGCCCAGGCCCTGCCCAGACTCTCAGGCCCAGTGGGGAACAATGGCCAACAGGCAGCTGCTGGCCTCTGGCCTGGAGGTGTCCCCAGGAGCTGGCAGTCATGCTGGGAGCAGGCAGAGTGGGAGACAGCTGTGGGGAAGAGAGCTGGGGCAGCAGGGGGTGGGGCGGGGTGGTGGGAATATGGTTCCTCAGTGCTTCCAGGACATGGAGAAGGTCAAAGGGAGGGAAGGCAGGGAGCTGGGAGTTCCACAGAGCTGGACCACAAAGGCTCAGCAAGTGGTGCCCTCCATGGGGAGGGGAAGGCCTTGGAGAACTGGTGGCTGAGAAGTACATCGGCAGATGTGGAGGGAGCAGGGGTAAGAGCTTCCTTGCTGGCTGGTGACTTTGTGGGGCACAGTTCTCGGGGTCAAGCACACATGAGTTGCCCTTACCACTGCCACTGGATCTTAGGGAGGCCTGTCCAGGTCCCCGGCCACACAACTACACGGTAAAAACATGGAGATCATGATCTCCAAGTCCCCTTGCAGCTATGTGTTGGGAAATTCTCTGTCCTTATGATCTGTGCTGTTTGAATCCAGAGTCAGACATTGGCTGCTGCAACCCTGCTGTCCAAATGCTGCCCACCCCTACTTCTCTTCTACCCACCATGGAACACTTGTCCCAGCTCTTAACCCCACAGCACCTGCAGCTCAGGAGCAGTCCCCATCCCTAGACGCGCTTAGGAAGGGGTTAACACTCAGCGCACACTGCAGCTGCTCTGGGCTGATAGCGAGGTGGGAACACGAGATGCAGCCACAGTAGCTCTGGCCTCCCATGGCACATCTCCAGCCAGAAGGAGCAGGTGCTGACAGGATCCCTCCTGCAATTATTGTAGTGTAACCGTTTGAGGCAACTAAAAGCCCAAACAAAATCTATTTGATTTATTTGCTCACAAATTCTGTATAATGGCACTACGTTTCCCATTTGGTGAAGCATGTGCACCTGCCACGTGCTTGGGACTGGAGGGATGGAAAGGGAGCAGACAAGTGACAGGTTGATGTGGGTTGAGCCCTTTCTGTACTTGCCACAGAGTAGGTAGATGGCCTTTCTCTGTGATTCTCCTACCACAGTGGCCATGCATGCGTGGAACCAAAGAAATCTCTGTGCTTTTGGGTAGAATTTATTGTCTTGAGCAGTCTTAGATTTACAGAAAAAGATTGCTTGGAAAATACAGAGCTTCCATACACACACACTCAGGGACATATACATCCACACACACAAGGCTTCTGTCATTAACATCTTGCATTAGTGTGTGTAATTGTCTCCATTGATTAACCAATATGTGGTTCAATGTTGAGTAAAGTTCAAAGTTTACGTTAGGGATCACTCTTTGTGTTGCACAGCTATAGATTGGGACAAATGTATGACTACACATATCTGCCCTTATTGTATCATGCAGAATAATCTTTCCTGCACTGAACATCCTCTGTATTCCACCTATTCGTTGAACCCTGGCTGACCCTATGTATTTGCGCTTTCCAGAATATCACATCATTGAAATCCTAGAATGTGTTGCTTTTCCAGAATGGCTTCTTTCACTTACTTTCCTCTGGGTCTTTTCAAAAGGAAAAAGGAAAGCAGAACTTCTGCAGACTCTGCCAACCCGGAAGTTTCATAGATTTCTGAGCTCATGGACTTGGAGAAGACTGTGAGGGTTTAGGGAGACCCTCAGAGTGGGTCACCACACAAGAGCTCAGGGGAAGACCATTGCACACATCCCCTCAAAACCACAGCCTGGAGTTGACACACTTCCATTTTCTTCTCCACCCTTGAGTCTTAGGGTGAGATTCTATCCCTCCTGCCTATGTGTCTTGGCTAACCCCCAGGATGCAGGCATTTACCTTCATGTTTCTTGTCTCCTTCAGTCCTCTCAGCTTTTTTCCAGCAGGGATGGGACGCCCAGGACCATCATGGTGCCTGATGCTGAGTGTCCCTGAATGAGAAGCACTGAGCCCAAAGGAGGTTCATCCCACAGCAGGAAGGAGTGACCTATATCGAGGGCCAGCGACAGCACCCCAGACCAGGCACCTGAACTCTACTGGGAGAAGTTACTGGCTCTGTGTGGGAGGCAGGGAGAACTTCCTGGAGAAAGGAGCAGCTGAGTCCCTATACACCTGTTTATCACTCCCCACCCTCAAGTAAAACCCCAGAACTAAGTGGGACTCCATGTCCCACCACTGGGGCGGGGTGTTGGGCTTGGTAGTTTAGACTCTCCCTAGAGCACCCTGGCTATCCCTCCCTATCACAATGCCTGGATTCAAGTCCAGCTCTGCTCCTGGTTCCAGCTAATGCATGCCCTAGTAGGCAGCAGGCAATGATTCAAGTTGATGCCACCCATGTAGGAGAACCAGTTTTGAGTTTGACTGCTAGCATTGACCTGAATCTGCCCCAGCTTTTGTAGACATCTGGGAACTGAACCCAGCAGATAAAAGATCTCTATCTCTCATTTACCAATAAACTAATTAAAAATTTTAACATGTATTTATTTTTATTGAAAAGGTAGATATACAGAGAGCAGGAGAGACATAGAAGAATCCTCCATCCTCTGTCTCACTCCCCAAGTGGCTGCAACAGCAGCGTAGCAATCCAAAGCCAGGAGCCAGGAGCTTCCTCCAGGTCCCCCACGTGGGTGCTGGGTCCCAAGACTTTGGGTCATCCTTGACTGCTGGAAAGGAAGTGAAGCAGCTGGGTCATGAGCCAGCACCCATATGGGATCCTGGCAATACAAGACAAGGACTTTAACCACTAAGCTACCTGCTGGGACCCTAATTTTTTTTTTATTTCCTCACTTGCTAGTCATGAAACTGCTTTCCACTTTGGTTTCCTCAGCTGTGAAATACAGACCATAACAGAATCTACTCCGCTGGGCTTCTGGGCAGAGCTCCATGAGCCAACATACATGCATAAAGTGACAGGAATCACGCCCAACCTGCAGTGCAGGTTTAAGGTGCTGTCTTTACTGTGGTTACTAAATGCAAATAGTATGCAACTGTGGCTTCCACCTTGATAGCCTATGTGGCTGCATCATGTTTGCTTCTCTCCACAAGCATCTCCTGGCGACATTTCCCAGCCAGGAAAGCCTTTGTTTTTGCTGCCAAGACTTCCTCTAATCCCTTGTGGACTCCTCAGAGCCCCAGGGTCAGCTTGTCAAGCCATCAGAAAGAGCCTGCCCTGGTGTTGTCCAGCTCACACTTTGACCCTGTCCTCATGGGTCTCCGGAGGAACTCATGAGGCTCCCCAACAGGAATGCAATGGCAAGATCCCCCTTCCCAAGCCCTAAAGCCTGAAGAAGAGCCACAGAGCAAAACACAGCCAGTGGAGCAGGGGCTACTCTTTGTTGGCTGAGGAGCCAGCAGAGATTTCCATCAGCTTCTGAGGGCTGACAAGTCCTGTGTGTGATAATGGATAATGTCTGGCATTAACACTGAATTCAAGTCTACAGGTTTCAAACTTCCCCAGGCTCCCTGGAGTGTGCCTCCTCCTTGCAGATGCTGTGGACCAGGGATGATGGGTTAGCAATGTCAGCTGTAGGTTTTCTGAGCACCTGGAATGGGTGCCTGGGCAGCGCTGCTTGCTGGCTAATCCTCTGGAGCACTGAAATCCCATAGACCTGGGTTTAAATGCCAGCTCTGTGACTTGCAGAAGTCAAGTCAGGTGAGCTCACTGACACTTCAGCCTCACTCATGCCCTTCTCCACTCAAGTGTGGGCACTCTCAGCACCTGTCTTATGGCCATTGGGAGGATTAACAATGATCATATGGGCTGCCCAGAGCTGCCTGGCTCAGAACACACACTGCACACAGTAGCTGTTCCAGGAATTTTCTCTCCCTTCCTGTGTTCCTGTAGAACCAAAGCAGCCCCTTTCCTTCCAGTCCCAGTATCCCTGTCTCCATGCCATCTTCACTCTACTAGCCTTGAAAGGAGCTAAGAATCCCCTGAGGCTGCAGTCTGCATTTTCTGGGACCCTTCAAAGGTACAGCTTTCTGACCTTGTTCTGCTGGGTCTGGAGGCATCCCTGAGTCTCCTGTTTCCTGGAGGCTGGGCAATCTGGGGCTGCCTACCATGATTCCCACAGGGAGGGTGACCAACATGCCACTGGGGACTGCCTATGGTGTCTCAGCTTGCAGCCCAGCTCTTCTTGGGTCTCAGTGAACTGCAATAAGGGCCCAATGGCATCCTCACAGTCAACTCCCCCCAGTGCTCTGCCACCACACCTTGCACTACACACAGATGAAGGGAACAAGAACACAGGGTTGCACCTTATGCCCTTGGACTAGTACACAGAGAATCTCCCACCAGTGACTCTTACACTGCATTTCAAAAACCAATCTCTGCACTTGCTTTCATGGAGCAAGACCTACCAAGGTTGAAGCGCCTGAGAAAGCTGGTCCAGCTTCCACCCACTCCTCCAGTTTTTTGAAAATCCCCCACCCTTAGGAACACCTAAAACTATAAAAAGCCCAGCCTGCTAGAAGGACTGGACTCCTGCCATGTGTTTGCTCCATCTATTACAAAAGACAGTTGGCCATCCCCTGTGGATTTATTTTTCTCGTGGATAATAAATCCAATTTGACTGTGAATTCCTAACCTCTCTTTGTTCTGCATGTTTCCTAACAACAGGAGTTCTCCTGTAGGCTGATCTGACCCCCCAAGGGATGTGTGGACAGCAGTAGGGTTGCTTCCATTGGGGCACAGTAAGCCACGGAAGGGGTAGGGACCAGGGCTGCTGCTGCACACCATACAGGTCCCAGACAACCCTGCCCACACTGTGCCATCCCCACAAAAACAAGCAAGTAGTACCCAAGCATTCAAAGTGCTAGGCTGAGAAACCCTGAGACATCCCATGAGCCCACAGGGGCCATGCCATGAGACACCAGACTACCATGCGTCTGGATCCTTCGGACAGTGTGATGAGGTGGCTGCAGCCTTCTTCAGAAAGACATTTTTTTAAATGCACGCAGTAAGACAAAGCCAGTGGTGTATATGGGGGCACAGCTATCAAGATGCTTCTGAAAACTAACATGTAAACCATTTCGATGTATATGAGTGACACATGAAGTAAGGCCTGCGGCAAGCCAGTCATCAACTGCTGAGTGCAAACCAGTGGCAACCTACATACAGGCATTCTCGTCCACGTTCACGGGCTTCATGATTTCTACCCTCTGGTCTGGGTTCCTGAGGCTTTTGTGGATGCCCAAAAAGGCTCTGTGTCTCTTTCCCAACACATGTGAGATCTGGCTAGACACTACAAGGATGCAGGAGCTGTCCTTAGCCCTTGGGTGGGCCTTGTGATTTGATCTGTAGCAAATGAAGAAAGTTCAGGCTTCAAAGCATGACAACCTGAAACCATGTCCCACCTCCAGCCCCACTAGCCACGTGAGCCTTTCTTATTTCACCTCTCTGAACCTCCGTTTTCTCATCCACGACATAGGGAGAATGCCATCTGCCTTGCAGGTGGCTGTACTGGCTATACTACATACCAAATGTACAGGGGCTAACCCCAAGCAGAGTACACAAGCTTCAAACATGGGCATGGGGCAGACTGTGCATGCAAGCCCCCTCTGAATTCCTAAGTGGAAGTTTGGTCCTCACAGTGATGGCATAAGGGGGTGGGGCCTTTGGCAGGTGTTTAGGCCCTGAGGGCGAGGCCCTGGAAATAAGCGTCCTTACAAGAAGGGACCAGAGAACTCTCTGTCCTCCTTCCCGCATGGGAGGAGACAGCAAGAGGTCAGCTGGCTGCAACCTGGAAGATGGCCAGCAGAATCCAGTGATGTGGATACACTGGGCTGACACTCCCAGCTTCCAGGACTGTAAGAGATGAATTTCTGTTGCCTGTAAATTGTCCAGTCAACAGCATTCTTACATTCAGCTACATAGACTAAGGCATCATGGGAACCTTTGGTCTTAGACTCTCCTAGGGTGTGTTCTAGGAAATGTAATTCATGAAGCCACCAGAGCCTCCCTCGACACTTGACACAGCTCTTTCTCTGCCTTGCCATGTTCTCCCCAGGGGCCCCAGCTGGAGTGAGGTACACTGTCCAGACTAGAGTTCCTCACCCCAGACAAGTTCACAGATCTGCTGAAGCAATCATGTTCTACCTCTAATGGCTGGGCACCCACGTGTCTTTGGAGCACCTCACTCTCCAAGGTGCCACATGCTCCAACCCCAGGAGAGAGGACTCAGAAAGTAACCCTTCAACATTCCTGTGCCCCTAGACCTCATGGCTACCCTACCCTGCAACCAGGACTGGACCAGAGCCAGAAGGCAAGCAGGAGACAGGTAGCCAGGTGGCAAGGATGTAGCCAAGCTGCAGCTGCTGCCAGGGGCAGTGCTGTGAACCACGTAGTGCATAGGCCAGCCTGATCTGCAGCTTGCTATTCTGGACAGAGGTCAGGCCGAGTGCCTTGTTGCCAATACCCCAACACCACAAAGAGAAGCTGGAAGATGCATAGCCAAAAAGAAACAAGTTGGGGGTCTGAGGGAGACAGCACAGTAGCCCAACTGGCTAATCCTCTGCCTGCATGAGTAAGTGCCCCATATGGGCGCCGGTTCTAATCCCGGCAACTCCACTTCCCATCCAGCTCCCTGCTTGTGGCCTAGGAAAAAGGTTGAGGATGGCCCAAAGCCTTGGGACCCTGTACCCACATGGGGGACCTGGAAGAAGCTCCTGGCTTCTAACTTTGGATCAGCTCAGGTCTGGCTGTTGCAGTCGTTTGGAAAGTGAAACAGCAGATGAAAGATCTTTCATTCTGTCACTTCTCTCTCTTGTTGTGTGATTCTTTCAAATAAATTAATTTTAAAAAGAAAAGAAACAAGTTGAGATTCAGTGTGTCTATAGTAAACACTTGGCTATGAAGTGCTCAGAGAATAAACAGGTGCAAGGAAAGTATCATAGATGAATCAGTGATTACAGATGATCAATGATAATGTACAAAATGCTTTCTTTTTAAAAAGATTTGTTTATTTTTATTGATAAGGCAGATATAGAGACAGGAAGAGAGAAAGAGAGGAAGATCTTCCATCCAATGGTTCACTCCCCAAGCAGCTGCAACGGCTGGAGCTGTGCCGATATGAAGCCAGGAGCCAGGAGCTCTTCCAAGTCTCCCAGGCAGGTGCATGGTCTCAGGGCTTTGGGCCATCCTTGACTGCTTTCCCAGGCCACAAGCAGGGAGCTGGATGGGAAGTAGAGTCACAGGGATCAGAACTGGCGCCCATATGGGATCCCAGTGCGTTCAAGGTGAGGACTTTAACCACTATGCTATCAGGCCGGGCCCTAAGATGCTTTCTTTTATTCTGGGTCTTTGTGAGTCCACCTTGCTGGTTCTCACAAACCTGCAGGTATGCAATTTGCTGTGACTTTGCATTCTAAGTACATATTTGCCGGAGACCAGCTCCAGCTGACTGAGAGTTTGCAAAGGATGCGTGGATCGGCGAGACTGTAAGAGGAAAAGATAAGACATGGACCACTATGGCTTGATGCTCATAATGGACAACTCAGAAAAGTTGCCTTCTTTATTTATACACAAATCATCACAAAATTTTGCACAATATCCAATTGTTTCATTTTTACATCATGGTTAAGAAAATGCAAAAAACAATCCTAACATATTATTTACTTTAAAGAAAACATTTTTGGCAAGCCATTACTGATTGAAATCTGCGGTGACCTGGCTGAAGCCAGGAATTCCACGGTTGGCAGCACATGCAGTTACATAGTGAGAAGTAGTTTACTTATACTCAAAATCAATCTTTACTAAACACAAACTAATATTGATTAAAATATTAAGAATACAGAATTAAAAGATTATAAATGAAAGGATCTTATACAAGCATATAACATAGGTTATTTGCTAAATCTTATAATCAAGTCATGCATTAATTACCGTCACCTTCACCTAGTGCTGATTCAATTGTTTTTTGTTCTTTTGTTAAAGGGCAGTGAAAGGGATCAAGGCAGCTCAGCCAATCTACAGAGGGCCTTTACAAAAAACTTCCTTTTATCTATATAAACTGTTTTCTTTCCCTAAATATAAGTGCCAATATAAGACAAAAGTTTTTATAAACTGATTTCTTTCCCTAAACTTAAGTGCCAATATAAGATAGAGATTTTAAGCCATTTTGAGGGGGTTCACATTTGTTTCCCTTTAGAAGATGCCCCATATACTTTTGCTTTCTGTGGTGAGAAACAAGAATGCGTCATATCATGTGTTGTAACAGTTCGAGGCGCATGGTAAACAAACTATTTGTACTTCCATTATTGCCATCAGTTGCAAGATATTATCAAGCCATTTCTTAAGAAAAACATTACTTATACTAGGGCAAATCCCAGGACAAAAGTGGGCACATAACAGGATTTTGGAGACATTGTGGGCTCAATTGTACTATTGTATACTTTTAGCTGTGTGTCATAGCCTTACGTCACTAAAGATGTTTTTATCATAACATGGTTGATCAATTTGAGGTGTCATACTAGTTACAGCAATCACTTCACATTAGCAGAAAAACAACAACAACACCCTCAGGAGAATTCTATGAAACATCAGAGAGGTAATTGAGTGTCCATACAACGGGGTGAGGCAGCAATGAGGTGACCAGAGACATTCCGCTGGGCCTTGCCTCGCTGCTAGAAACTCCTCGTAGCCTTGCTAACCAAGGAGCGGTGCTCATCACACACCCATGCCATCCGACCCAACTGCATGGCTCCCCACACATATTCATTTTGGTGTGTTTTCTAATTGTAGTTGTACGACTCTGGCCTTACTCAACAAGCCTGACTTGTAGAGGCAGAGGAACCCTTGGGGTCTGTTGGGTCATTTTCAGCTCTGTCATTTCACCAGGTATTGTGAGATTCGGGTGTTAGGGGCCTGGCTGTCATGGGACGGCCATTCAGATCCAACAGTTGCAGCATCTGTCAAGTTAACTCAGCACCCCATGGGACCCTGAAAGCACGGCAGGCACCTGGCGTTAGGAAGGCAGGGCCTCCCGTGGCCAGGGAGAGGGCCACAGCCTCTGAGACACAGCAGCCTTGGAGGAAGAAGCCACCAACTGCAGCCTGGGGCCTCCCAGGTCAGTAAGGGTGTTAGGACCTGGGGGAGGAAGTGGGAGGGTGAGTGGAAAGGGCTGTGGTCTGGAGACAGAGAAGAGGAAAGGCTGGGAGCTTAGCAGGCAGCCACTGCAGCATGCGTCAGTGGGGTTGGCTTCCTACCAGGCTTCTGCCCCCAGCTCCATGCCTGTTCTCATGGACCAGGTAGGGTGGCCCCTCCAAGCTGTTGTGGCTTAGGTGGAGGAGCACAGCCCTGCTGGCTGACCCTCAGAGGTCAGCTGGGAGTCGCCCACCTGCCTACATCTATGACTTCCCTTCTCCCAGAAGAACACGAGACAGGGCATGAAAAACGACCCCTTGGACTTTGGTTTCCCCATCAACAGGAAAGGAGGAGACCATGGAAGGCTGCTGCTGTCCCCGTCAGCTCCGACATTCTCACTTCTGCTTCACGCCATGTCCGCAGAGACCTTGTGGGCAGCCTGTGGAGATGCAAGGAGCACGTTAAGGCCCCCAGGAGCTCCAGTCACATTGCTCCTCAGCCACACACTCTTCTGGAAGTCTGGGCTGAGCCACTTGCCCTTGAACTCTCAACAGACCTGGATGAGAGTAATCAACTCTCTTGTTCCCAACCCCTTTCCAGAACATTCCTTCCAGTAGCCAAGGGAAACAAAACCAAACCCTTCTGAGGCTTTCATCCCTTGGAATAAGAGCAGGACACCACGGGTCATGGGTCTGTCGTGGCCTGCTGTGTCACTTTACCCACCTGCCTGCCCATCCCTGAGAGCTGCCTTAACTAGGAGTGTCCTCCACTCCGCACCAACCCCAAAGTCCTTCTGGGTGTCCTGAAGGCTGTTCCTACCAGCGCCACCTGCTGGCTGGCTGATCATTTCCTTTTTCAGCCCACCACTTAGGCTCTCCACACCTGTAGAATCCTACATACCCAGCTGCATGATGGGCATGTGGGTCCCTTCTCCCAGCTATGAACTTGGAGGGGCCAGACCAGTGGCAAGGCCAGGAATTTCACCCAGGAATTCTTGAGCCCAGACAAAAGCTCAAAGTAGGATACCCCCACCTGCTGAGGGGCATGGGTTGATATTTTGTGGTATACCGACAACCTCCTGTCCATATTTAGGCATTTATTTTTCTTTACCTTCTGCTTAATGGAAAGTGAAAGTGTTTTTTCATGATAGGATAATAGCACAATTTTCTCTTTAAACCAGTATATTTGATTTTAAATGAATTGATGTCAAGAAAAGTAACAGCAAATAACAGCATATTCCAAGATGAATGTGGTGAATGAGCGGTGTTTGGAAATATTGGAGTAGAGAGATAGGCTCTATGGTTCCTGCTGGCCACAGCTTCCCATGTCTTCAGGGACCATGAAAGGACCATTTATGGCTCACCACAGCAGAACACTTGGCCTTAGAGCCTTTAAACAGAGTCCACCTTCGGAGCTGGACAGTAATGTGAGCATGCATGTTGGGGAGTGGTCCTAGCACAGCTGAGCTGACCTGGCATCCCCGTAGCCCTTGATCTCAACAAAAGCCAAAAGGATCACTGTGACCTGGGGAATACTGCGTCACACTGTGTCACTGCCCCAGGTAAGCTTGCTCACTAGGCATCAGTTAAGTCAGAATCCTTTGAAATGCCACCTGCTTCTGCATCGCAGGAATGCAGGCCAAAGTCTGTGTTTGGGCTTAGAAGCCCGCAGACAATGGAACAATTCAAACAGTCCTGGTCTCCTCAGCCAGGCTGGATGGTGGAAGAAGCCAGTACGAAAAGCCAGCCAGACTGGACAGGTGCCTGACGGATGATGCCAAGAGCCCTGGTTGCTCAGCCAGGCAAACACCAACCTGCTGTGGCTGGTTCCCTTCACTACGGGGGAGTTCTGAGCTGGTTCTGGTCACCCTAGGAAGGCATGCAGTCTGGTGGCCTGCCTCCTTCCCTCACATGCCTCAAGGCATGCCTTACTCTCTGGACCCCTAGACACTGAACATGTTCCCTTCTCTCCTGGCTGGGACCCTCTTGCCTCACTTTTGCCTGTGCCTGGATAACACTGCTTCATCTGCAGGTATCAACATTAGCTGCCCCCAATGCCCTCCTCCCCTCTAAGGCCTCTGCTATGTGTTACCACTTGTCCCACACCCTCTCCCACACTGAGCTGGAAATACTAGAAGGCAGAGCCAGGTCTGTGGCCACCACATCTGTACTGCCGGGACACAGTTCGTGTTCTTTGAATGAATGAATGACCGTGTCTATCCAGGAAATCATCACTAGTGGCAAGACACTTGTGTAAATGGCCTTGGAGAGTGCGTGGGGTTGAACAAAATATCCTACCAGTCTGCCTTCCCAGAAGCAAGTGTCTCCCCCTTGAGCCATCATAAGGACTCCAGAGCTGGCTTGACTTTGAGTCATGTCCCTGGGAGTGCTGGCCTCCGGAGCCAATACTGGTCTCAGAGAGTGGGTAAGTTCTCCTGAAAGTGTCTGATACAGAAGAGGATGGGTGGGCATCTGGTGCAGCTATTAAGCCACCACTTGGGATGTCCACATCCCAAATCAGAGTGCCCGAGATTAAGTCCTGGGAGGCAGCAGGTGACAGCTCAAGCAGTGAGGTCCCTGCCCCCACACGGGGGATTCAGACTGAGTTCTAGGCTCTTGGGTTCAGCTTGGCCCATCCCAAAACAGGAATTGGAAGAGTGAACTTTCAGATGAACTCTCTCTCTCTCTCTCTCTCTCTCTCTCTCTCTCTCAGAAGAGACCCAGACTGGCCTCCCATCTCTGGCTTCCTTTCTCACCATGGGAGGTCTTCCTCCTGCGCACACTCCTGCCATGATGCATCTGCCCTGAGGTCCCTGGGGCATCCTGCTCTCAGGACCTCAGCATCTGAAACTGCCAGCCAAATAAGCCTATATCTCTTTTCTTTACAAATTTCCCAGCTTCGGATTTTACAGAAGGAGAGGTGGCAGCTGGAGGATGGCAAGCAGGGACTCAGGACCATTCTGTAGACTGTCTATAGTACAAGGCAACATGTACATGTAGTGGGCATGTCCCAGGGCTTCCCAGGCCAGTGACATCCAAAGATATCACAGAGTGATAAAACAAACAAAAACAATCCTTTGGGGCTCTAGCATCAGACAAATTTGGCTAGGTTCAAATCTCAGTTCTGCCCCTGCCTGCTGTGCGATCTTTGACAAGTCACTCACTCCCTGGGCACCAGCTCCCTAATCTGTGAATTGCAAATGCATGATCAGTCCCAGGAGCCAGGTGCTGGAAAGAATCCAGGGCCTTAACCAGAGAAGCGTGGTACAGCCTGCCTTGGGATATAGCTTGGCTGAGTAAGAATGACTTATGCAAGCACACACCAATGCTTGTTTGTGCAGTGTGACTGAATCCTGACAGTTTGCATGAAGATCCTCCCAAGTTCAAGGGCCAGGAACACAGATCCTCATCCCTCTCAAGGAAAAAAGGTCAACTCTTTTTTTAAGAAGAGCTTGTGGGATGGGAGATCTTATGTCCATAGTCTCAGCAGACCTGTTACTCAGCCCCAGGGCCCTGCACTACCTGACTCCAGTCAGGATGTGGCGTCAGAACCCAGGGATGGGGGAGGAAGAGCCTGAGGAAAGGCCTCCATGGAGCTGACTGTGTGGGCAGCAGGAGATGGCAGGGCTATAGGCAGCAGCAGGTGACACAGTCCACTGGGCCAAGGGGAGACCTGACTCCAGATTCAGGGGACAGATGGCTAAAACTCAAAAGTAGCATGCAAGTGGCACAAGCACTCAGACTTTGGGTTACTGACTCAACTGCAATTGGTGCTTCCAGCCCCTGACCCTCCTCCACCCCATACTTGGCTACCCTTTCCTCCCTGTCAGGTTCACCTAACCCAGGCTCTTTCTGGTTCATTCCTTGGGCAAGGATGGCAAGGGACATGCATGGTGCAGCCTGCCCTATTCCCAGGAAGCAACCCTACCTGCCCCAGCCTCCCTGATCTGCAAATTTCCCAAGACAGTCAGAGGCTCTCTAGCTGGAAACCACAGGCCAATGCCCCCAACACATCTTGTACCCCAGCAGGTAGAAGGGCCCTCCTTGAGCTGGGGCTGCACAGGTACAAGGAAAGAGCATGGTCAAAGAGCCAGAGTTTACCACACTTAGGGTGGAGGATGAGTGGAGGAGGCCTCCCAAGTGTGGAGGGGGCGGCCCTGCTCAACAAAGGTGCTAGCCGGCCAGATGTCCCAGCCAGGAGGACCTTCTGTGCACAGAACCTGCTTAAGACTCGCAGGCTCACCTTCTGCCAGGCCCACAGCCAACAGGCTCCAAAGCGCCAATTTCTCTTTCTCTTCCTCCTATTTCTCTACTTCCTCTTGTATCTCTTTCTCTCTTCTTTCCCTCCTCTTCCTTCTCTTTTTTCCCTCCTTGTTTTCCCTCCTCCTCCCTCTTCCTCCTCTTCCTCTTTTTCTACCTTTTCTTTCTCCTCTGTCCTCGGCTCCCATACTGCCTGTTGATAGAACTGGTAAATTCAGGTTTCTTTTTCCCTCTTACCCATCCACCCACATTTCTAATAAATCTATATTCAGCAGCAGCTGAAATCTCAGCTTGAGACAACCACATCCCAAATCAGAAAGCCTGGTTCCAGACGTGGTCCCTGCCTTTCTGATCCAGCTCCCTGCTAATGTGCACCCTGAGAAGCAGCAGGTAATAGCTTAGACACAGGGGTCCCTTCACCCATGCAGGAGACTGAGATGAAGATCCAGGCTTCTGCCTTCAGCCTCGCCCAGTCCCAGCTATTGCAGTGAATCGGCAGGTGGGCGATCTCTCTCTGACTTTCAGATAAATGAATTTGGGTTTCTGGGATTCTGTTTATTGTTTTAGAACTGTTTTCATTCTGTTCAGATTAAATAATCCCTACTGTCTTACCTTCTAATTCACTGATTCTTTTGTTCTGCTAGACTCTCCTCTGAGATTTTTATCTTGATTGTGGCGTTTTTAGTTTCTAAAATTTTCACTTGATTCTTTGATCTCCAATTTCTTTGTTGGGATTTACTTTTTTTCTCTCCATTTGTTTTAAGGGTGTTCCTAATTGTTGACAACCATTTTTAATTGTTTGAAAAACATTAGGAGTTGACAAACTTTTTGGCTGTTCTAAAACTGTTATCAGGGAGATCTAACATCTCTACCTTTGCAATGATAAATATTGTCTTTCTCAAATCACTTTGAGATCCTGGTTCTTGGCATGCCAAGTGATTTCTTAATTTGAACCTGGATGTTCTTGCAGAGTTAGGAGACTCTGACATATTTAAATCTTCTGTTTTCTCTGGCTTTCTGTGTCATCCTGGAGCCTGCCAGGTAGGATAGAAGCCATGATAAAAGTCAAGCTTCTCAGCTGTTTCTGGCACCCGAAGCAGGGGTCCCTCATTACTGCTGCAGGGAGGTGGGAGTTATGGATTGTCCTGCAAGCTCCTCTCACACTACAGAAGGAAACCCTTCTTATTACCAGCTGTTAGAGATGCCGTCCTGACTCTCAGCCTGGCCTTTTGTGGAGCACTGCATTACAGCTTCATGAAATCTCTGTTGACCACCAGGCCTTCATTAGCAAAGGTGAATTTGGGGCCCAGTTTGTTCCTATAGTATTTAGAATAGAACAGTTGTTACATAGAAACTTTCTGCCTGACTAGGCTGCCTCTTTCTTCATTTATTGCATAAAAAGCATTTTTAAAAATTTGTTGATTGTCTGCACGCGTCTACTCGCTTCTTCAGCTTTAGGTTGGAGATATGAACCCAACAATGATACAACAGCCAACAAGGAATCCAGGAATCTCATCGCTGTGTCTTCCCTCAGACTGTATAGGCCCTCGCTGATTTGCCTTCTTTCCACCGTTCAGAATCTTCTTAGGTTTGCTTTGCAAAAACATTCAGAGTTTTTAGTTATTCTTAACAAGAGGAAAGGGGAAAATGTATGCATTCCATCTTCCTGGAAATGAAACCACACACACACACACTGAATTTATTTTAATGTTGGCCCTGATAACTTAATTTTCCTTCATCCTTTACTTTGTTCTCCATTCCTCTAACTCAGCTATATTTCTGCTTCTCTCCTGCTCTGTGGTTTCCTTTGTCCTATTCTCCCTGACTTCTTCCTGTCCTTAGCTCTCTTTTTTCCTTACCAAAATAAAGGAAACTCTATTGAATTCTGAGAATCATTAGGAAGCTACCTGAAGACCATACACTCCTTGATTCTACCTCATTCACTCTCCCCGCATGCTATGATCCTGTGATACATGGGGCCGGGTGGGGCTTGCTCACAGGTGCAGGACTCTGCCTGTGCTGGGGGCCATGGGATCCAGTGCACCTCACGAGGCACCCTCACTCAGGATACCCTACATGGGCATCACTCCAGTAGTCAGCTTTGGGGACTCATTTGTGCTTTTAGCTCTGATGTGAGCACTCCATTCCTTCCGTGCTTCATTCTTGAAAGTTCAGGCTGACTCCTGACACTTTCTCCTCATTTATGGAAATTCTTTACTTGCAAGTCTTAATTAGAAGTCTTCATCCTAAGTGTGGCACCTCCTAACCCATCTGATTGCCCACATTCTTTCTGTAAATTTGCTTTCACCTTTTCTGGTCCTGCTCCAAGTGATGTTCTGAGCTGTGGTTGTTCCACAGATCTGGCGCTGAAAGACTTAGCATCCAACCTTGCTGCCACAGCTGGGTTTCTGATAAGGAAACCAAGTAGCAAATAATCTGTTTTTCTAACAGTCACAGGGAACAATCTCATGCAGGGCATAGATCTGCATCAACGAAGCGGTAGGTGCATTGCCCTAGCTAAAGGGTAAAGTCGCATTGGTATGCACTGTGCAAAAGTAGAGTCTGCCTGCAAGTCAAAATTTGCATTTTCTCCTTGCAGAGCTATTTATCTGGGGATGTTAAACTGTGTGGGGAGTTCTCGTTGAGAGTTATATAAATGGACTCTGGCTGAAGCCATGTAGCTCAGACAGATTTCTCAAAGTAGGCTGCATGTTTTCTGGAATTGCTTTCCATAATTCTATAACAAGTGGCTCCAGGCATGAAGGAAGAGCTGGACTTAATTCCATGTCTCTCCTTGTAACGGAGTTCCAGAGAGATGGTTTAACCTCCGTCCCAGGGATTTGTGGGAAATTCCCATCTGTTGCAGCTCAAGGCTGATCCTCAAGTCAGCAAAACACTTCCCCTCAGACAACAGGAAGATAAGGTCAATGTTTAAGGCAAAGGAAGACAGTGAGCAAGAAGACAAAGCCAGCTCTACCTTCAATATCATCCAAGGAGGCTGGACATCACCGGAATCAAATCAACACAGAAGTCGCAAGCTCAAGACGTGTTTTTCCTCAGGTAGCCACAGCCCTTGGGCAAAAGCCGCTGGTGGATTCCGTGAACTTTACCTAAGCCCATGACACCCTCTGCCAGGGTCACATGGAGGAGAATGTGCCCAGGCTGTGGACCTTCACTTCATCTTAATGTGAGCCCATGGCTCAGCTACCACAGGGTTGAGGAACGGTGCACATATGTCGGGATGGTAATGGTGTGTATAATTGGTGAGCATAACCTTGGGTCAGATGTGCTCAGAAAATACTCACCCACAACACGCAGGCCCTGCCCACAAGTGTCTCTCTCTGCCTCAGGCCATTGCTTTTTCTTTTAAAACATGTTTTATTGAAACACAGTACACACACCAAGAAATGTATGTAAGCACATAGATGAATGAGTTTTTTGATCCTCTAATCACACTCACAACTAACATCGAAGGAGACACATTGCTAGTGTTCAAGAGTTTTTACTCTTTCCCCATCTCCATTTATTCTCTTTGACATGAAAAAGAAGAGCATGTTATCATTTACATGGTATGATTCAGTGATGCAACAATATACTGAATGATGTGACATCCACACAATTTCTAAATTTTGCATATTAACTACCACAAATAAGAGGAAACATGTGGCATTTGTCTTCTGGTGCCTGGCTTATTTTACTAAGCATAAATAAAGTGTTTTTTTTAAAGATTATTTTCTTTTCATTTTATTTTATTTTAAAGGCAGAGAGATAGCCAAAAAGAGTACTTCACCTGTTGTTTGTCTCCACAAATGCCTGCAAAGGCTGGGGCTAGGCCAGCTCAAAGACAGGAGTCAGGAGCTCTGAGTTTGTCTCGTGGGCGGCACAACCTTGATACTTGAGCTGCTGGGGTGGACATTAGCTGGAAGCTGCATGGAAAGTGGAGTATCAGGAGCCTAGTCAGTACTCTAAGGCAGGGGTCCCAGGTGGTGACTTAGTCACTGTGCCAACCCCCTAGCTCCCACGGGCATTCTTGACACTGCCAGCCAGACTGCGAGTTTCTTTTTTTAAAAAAATAGTTTTTTATGATACAGCTCCATAGACTCAGGGATTTCTCCTCTTCTCCCACATCCCCTCCCCCTCAGCACTGATTTCCCCTATATTGTGCCAATAGGATAGTCCTTCAATGAGTTTCTTAAAGACAAGGACAGTGTCTCAGACTTCAGCAACCCCTCAGATGAAGTCCTCGTAGCCACTGCTATGGCTAGCCTAGGCCAGGGAGGCTGTGGTCCAAAGGTAGAGACCCAGGGCAGCATGACCTGGGAAGATCCCACTGAGATGTCCCAGCCCAGGAGAGGACTTTGGAGGAGACTAGGATGGAGATACTAGTCGTGGAACAAAATGAGCTCAGAAAATGCTTGACCTTTGGGGTAGAAGGGGTCCCCATCGCTCGTACACCTACTCCAAACACTGCCAGGGACTGTCTTCTGGCTCTCAACTCAGCCCCGAGGGAGCAGATTTCTGACACATCTTGACTTCCTGGGGCAAATCCGAAAGGGACCCCTGGGCTCCGCAGAGGACACTGCTGGTCCCCCCCCTGGTTCTGCCCTGGTCACTGAAGGAGGGGACTGCCTGATATTCTTCCACCATGGACCAATGAGAGTTAAAGCCACTCCTGCAAAGAGCTGACAGAAATCTCTGAGGAGCAGGGGTGGTGTGTATGAGCGTGGATGGGCGTGAACGTCATCACCACATAGACATCTCCATAGCAGGTGGTCACGGAAAAAGGAAGGTGGTCAAAACCCATGGGGATGTCCTGGAGCTCCGTGTCTCCCCACGTCTTTCTCACACACACCCACACTCACAGCCGCTGTTACACACACTCACATACACCCCCCACACACTTGCATACACATTCTCATGCACAACCCCGTTACACACACTCACATACACTCACACACATGCATGCACACTCACTTACACACATACACACACACTCCTGGGCTTCTGTGCCGTCTGTTTACCTGCATTATCATTAACCTGTGTCTCCTGCTTAGCACCTGACCTCACCCCACCCCCTCTTGGGGCTTTATCTTCTCCAGGGCCCTGCCCGCTCCACATTTAATTTCACAGTCTGTCACGGTACCATGATTTCGAGGCAGAGCGAGGACAGAGTTATTTATAAAGCCTCTCCTGCCTTTGCAGCCTCCTCCCCCTGGCTTGTGACTGCCCGCAACCTACCATTCTCAGTAAGACAGGGCGGATGGAGATTTGTTCCTGGTTGAATGGGCTGTCAGAGGCCTGGGGACTGGTTGTGCAGGTTGGTAATTTCTCTACACTAAAAACCAAGTTGTGAGGCAGACGTTTGGCAGAGTGGTTAAGCTGCCTCTGGGGCTGCCTACATCTTATATCCAAGTGCCTGGGGGGGGGGGGCGGGTTAAGTCCCAGTTATATTTCTTATTCCAGCTTCCTGCAGGTGATGGCTCAAGCACTTGGGCACCTGCCTCCTATGTGGGAGAGCTGGATCGATGGAGTTCCCAACTATTGGCTTTGGTCTGGCCTAGGCTTGGCTGTTGCAGGCATTTGGGGAGTGAACCAACAGATGTCTGTCTCTTTTCCTGTCTCTCTGTACCTTTCCAATAGATAAAATAAACAAACAAGTACATTTAAAAGTCAAGTCTTCGTGAAAATTCTCTATACTCTGAGAGGCCACAGTAAGGCTAAGCTGGGTTAGGGATCTGAGAAATTGCCCTGACAGGGGGCGTTGGTCCCAGCTGGCCTTTGGGTTTCTTGTTTTTTTTTTTTAAAGATTTATTTTATTTTTATTACAAAGTCAGATATACTGAGAGGAGGAGAGATAGAGAGGAAGTGGAGCTGCCGGGATTAGAACCAGCGGCCATATGGGATCAAGGCGAGGACCTTAGCCACTAGGCCACGCTGCTGAGCCCAGGTTTCTTGTTTATAGGAACTGTGTCATGAATGGCCACGCTGCCCACATTGGCTTGGCTGGTCTTCTGGCCATTTGGCTTGTCACATCGTGCCTGTTCTCAGGTCTCCTTAGGAGCACCCAGGATATCCTCAGGGACACTTGTGCTTCCTGCCCCCCACATCCCCATTGCTTATTCCTCCAATCCCCCAGAGGTAGTGATTGACAGCATTGGAGGCTTCAGGTCAAACCAAGTTCAAGCTGCAGCTCTTCTTCTTGTTGGCTTGTGTGGGCTTAGATGGGTGATTTCACTTCCTGTACCTAATTGGTTACAGCAGGCAAAATGCCAGTGCCTGTCTCAAGGGATTGAGGCATGCACAGCCTCTTGAGTGCCCTGGGGACTCCCTAAATGCTGGCACACATATTGCCACAATTTGGGAAAGCAGACTTTCAGTGGTGAGAGATATCTGCATTCATAGCAGAGTTCTAAGGCCTCCTGGCATGGCTAGGACTGGGGTGTGTGCCTCAGGAAAATCTGGGACTGAAATGACTCCCTGGGCACCCTGGGTGCCTTTGGAGCCAGAGACTTGTATGGTGGGAGCAAGAGTGGGGCTGAAGAGCAGTCCTGGGGCATGCCTTCTCTCAGACTCCGTCTTCTCACCTATGACGATAATAATTTGCTGATAAGATTAACATGGTGAGACTTGGAGACCAGGTGTTTAGCGCCAGTTGGCTCAGAGTGGGTGCTCAGACCAGCTCTAAAAAAGAGAGAGAGGGAGAAAGAAAGAGAAAGAAATAGAATAGAACTGAACGGAACAAAGCAGAAAAGATTAGGGCAGAGTAAAAAAATAACACTGAATAGAAAGTTCTAGAGTGCTTTGCACATAAGAAGAAATAGTGTTGCCTGTGGCTTTTGCTTCATTGGGGTGTGTGTAGGTGCCTGTGTAAGCTGAGTACTGAAATGAATTTTGTTTTTTATTTGGTTGTGCCAAGAAATTTTATATATATGAAATATTTGTTTTAATTATTTTTATTTGAACAAGTTACAGGAGAGTGAGAAGAGAGAAGAGAGAAGAGAGAAGAGAGAAGAGAGAAGAGAAGAGATCTTCCATTCGCTAACTCACTCCCCAAATGGCCACAACTGACCCAGGCTGGGCCAGGCTGAAGCCAGGAGTCAGGTGCTCCATCCTGGTTTCCCTCATGGGCAGCATGGATCCAAGCATTTAAGTATCTTCTGCTACCATTCTGGGTGTATTAGCACAGAACCAGATTGGAGGCACAGCATCTATGACTTAAATTGGGACTCAAATATGGGATGCTAGCCTTGCAGGCAATGGCTTAATCTACTGTTGCCCAAGAAAACATTTTAATCATTTCATTGAATATTGAAATGTATATTCGTTGATGACTACTGTATTTGTACTTTTTCCTACTAATCATGTCAATTATTATCTATTATCCTACAATGGAGAGTCAGAAGGTTGCATCTGCTGTTGCTTTTGATCTAATGCCATGGTATCAAACAAATCTTTCAACACCTGCCTTCATCCTCAAGCAGAGCTCCTGCAACCTGGAAAGCTCCAGGAGCTCCTCTTGACTTTCAGGATGGGTTCAATGCTTCCCATGCACCCCCTCTGCAGTGGCTTTTTCTACAAGTCCTTGTTGTCCAGGTTCCTGCTGGGCTCATCCACTTTGTGTCTGTCCACCTCTGTGCCTTGGGCCCTGGCCAAGCGTCACTTCCCTCTGGTACTCCCCATCCCTCTTGCAGGCCAAGGGGACTCTACTCTCCCACGGAGGTGCAGCCTTTGTTTGTGCAAGAAGCCGACGAGGTCCCTGGTCATGTGCTGCTGAGCAGCTGCGTTAAAAGCCACCCTTCCTCAGCACAATACATTTGAGACTCATCGATGTGTCACACACCTCACCAGTTTGTTCCGTTCTCTAATCTCTGAGTAATACGCCACTGCATTACTAAAATGTGTCTGTTCATTTGAAAAGAGTTAGACATATGGCAGAATCTAACAACTCATACACCTCCCCTCTCTTTCTCCCAGACAAAATGGCCCTCTTGTCAGGTCAGGTGCCAACCAGGAGCCTGAGAGTCCCCAGGGACACCTTCATTTTCAATCAGCCAACTACAAATTGTGGGTCTCCATGCTCACTCCCAGGCTTCATCATCCACGCAGGGAAGCACCATCCTTACACACTGAATGTTATCATAGTGAAAGAATGTACATGAACACCTATCAAAGGCCCTAATGTGTGTCCCCTCCCACATCAAGGATATGCGACACCTGCAGAGATGGCTGACCCCAGAAGCTCATCAGAACTTCCACTGGGACTTAACCATGCGTTGCTCACATGGCTGACCTTGTGTCTCTAGGCCCTCCTGGAAAGCAAGACTGACACCATGTGCCCCAAGATCCCATCATAAACCCCAGTTGGACAATCCCCAGGCAAGCCCCTCATAGGATCTTCCAGGGGCCTGGAGACCACCTCCCTGTCCCAGAGGACAAAGACCACTGTCTCTTTGGTTAGCCTATCACTACCTGCTGTTACCTGTTCATGTGTAGAGTGGTGTCAGATTTTAGCTTTTAGGGATAATGCCACTGAGACCACACAACAGCACAAAAGAGTCTCAGGAATGCTCGGCTGAGTGAAGGCACTGCGTACAGAGGATTCCATCTGTATGAAACTAGAAAGGCAAATCTACTCCACAGGCAAGGTACCATCAGCAACAGACACAGAGCTTGTGACGCTTGGCACATTTTATTGAGTGACGATAACACAGTTGATTTAAAAATTCCTACTTACCAAGCTCTCACTAAACATCAGCCACTTTGTAGAGCACTTTGGGATATTAGGACATGTATGCTCAAATGACATGCAAATGGACATCATGAACCCTGTTTTACAGATGGTGATATTCAAGCTGAGGGAAATTAAATATCTTGCCCACAGTCTCACCTGCTGAGTGGCAGTATCTGGATTTGAACCCAACCCAAAAGCAGTGCACATAACATTGCATACCAGCACTACTGGAGAACTCTTCTGTAGGGTATGACTTTTTTCAGTCTCCCAGTCACCTTAGGTCCCCAGCAGCAGAAGGAGGGTTGACAGGAATGGGGGTAGGGTGAGGTGCACTGTGCCTCCTTTTGCTCTTGGCTTCTTAACATGCACATGCATGTGTGTGAAGCTTGGCTATTGCTTAGCTGGGTTTGTGTCACCAGTACCTGCCAATGGAACCTCCTTTCCTCACAGCTGGAGGTGACCTGGCTGATGACTGGCAGGAGGACAGGGCTGTGAGGCCATGGGGTCCACAGCAGACACTGGGAGGGGCTTGGCCCAGATTCCAGGGAATGCTTTAAGATCCCTTCCTTGTCCTCTTCTTGGGAGTTCGAGGAAGGTTTGGGAGGCATCTGTTTTTAACAGCTCTCACCTGCGTCCCTTCTGGCCAGGTCCACTGAAGTGTGACATGCCTGTCAGGACTCTTCTGTACCATCAGCCGGTGGCTTTACCACTGTCACTCTGCCTTGGCATGTTCTTCTTTCAGGCCATGCCTGCCTAACCTCACCCTCTTTTTTTGCAGAAAGCATTTTCTTAATAAATTGTTCACACATTAGTCCCATCTCTGTTTCTGGGGAACCCAACCTGGTTTTCGTAAAAACACTTACCGAACTCTCCATGGCTGACACCAACACCACAGGTTGTGTGGAGGGAAGTCATGAGACAAAATGGCTCAGAGCATGGGCAGCAGGCTGTCAGCCCTGCACAAAGCATCCTGGAGAAAGATGCATCAACAGAAAGAGAGATCTGCCTTCTACCCTCTGATTCATTCCCAGAAATGCCCACAAAACCTGGCTGTGGGCTGAGATGAAACCAAGAGCCAAGAACTCCATATGGACAGCAGGCAGTCAAGCACATGAAACATTACATGCTTCCAGGAAGCTGAACTGAAATCAGAAGCAGAACTTGATCCCATTCATTCCAGTGTGGGATACAGGTGTTCCAAGTGCCCATCATATCCCAGGCAGATATGGAGTTGAATGTAATATTTAACTGGACTTTCAAAATTAAAAATTTGGTTTTCTTAGCCACTTGGGACCATATTCATATCCCCAGGGTAAAAGTTCTCCACAGCACGGGGACGTTGGAACCACTTGGCTGTCCGATATTAAGTCTCTTACCTCTTCACTAAGCAGAATCCCAAGGGCCTCACCTCACCAAGAAAAATTACATCTTTGAGTTGCCCATGAAGATAGGGCTGGAAAATGTCCATCCTGAACAAGGGATCTCAGTAAATATTAAAGAGACAGAAATATACCTGGAGGCAGGTGGAGTGAACACTCACATTTGTGTAGGTGAGGGTATCTTCCTAAAAGGGAAAAAGCTGGACTCAAAGGAATCCACATCTTTCATATTTACAAATGTCCAATTACTATTCAAAAAATCAATCAATTTACTCTCCCCAAAACTGCCTTAAAGGTCTTGTAACTTCATCAACTTAACACTTGACACTATTATATTTTTCACGTTAGTCCATCAATGGGTAGGCCAAAGCTTGAAGGGTAGACTGACTGTCTTCTTGGCCCAATGTCTGAGCCAATTGAGAAATGAGATGAAGGTCTTTGTCATACACGAACTTGGAGCCTGAGGTATGGGGTCTGAAGTGTACATATGGGATATGGAGTATGGGATATGGAATATTCTTCTAGCTAGTGAAAAATGACATTTGAATGTTTTTAGCCACATATTTCTGATTACTGCTGAGGTGGAGCAAAGGCGCATGAGTTTATTTGTTATGGCAGCTTTTGCTGCTGTGAATTGTGGATGCATGCTCTTTGCTCATTTTTCTATGTGCTGTTTGTCTTTATCTTATAGATTTTTAGGTATTATTTACATAATCTGGATACCAAACCTTCATCAGTGAAACACACGGCTACTATATCCCCTCTGTCTTTTGTTTTCATGCATTTTGATGAAATACAAGTAGATGAAAATGGGAGGTTTCTGTTTGAAGGTAGACAAACCCTTTATTACTTCCCCCCTTTTCAGGTTTATGATTTATGCATCTTATTTAATAAGCCCATTGCTACCTTTAGGCTGGGGCTGGCAGGAATTTCAGGATGTGTAGGTGCTGAACCTCGTAGGCTGTATCCCAATGAAGAAAAGCAGAAGTTCTTGGCTTTGAGGGCCAGTGTGGTGAGGGAGGAGCATGTAGGAGGAGCGGAAGAGCAAGCTGCAGGGCTGCCAACTGCCCCACACTCCAGCTAGTCCTGAACAACACAGCTGTCCAGGATCCTGGGGCTGGTTCAGTCTATGAACGCTCTAGAATCCCCCTGAGGATTGCCCTTGGCCTCCAAGGGAATGTCATGTCTCTAGCCACAGCATGTACAGGCCAAGGAAGACTTCTGTCCTCCCAGGCAGTGAGAAGCCTCCCAAGACACAAAGATCAAGGTTGAAAGGAATACCACCCTCCAGAGAAGGCCTGGATACAATGAGGGCAGCTGAATGTGTGTTCAAGACTATCTTCCATTTTTTGAGGATTAAGTTTGTCCTACCCTATCAAATCCATTAGGGCAGTTGGAATAAAACACTTGAGAGTAGATCACTTGGAAATCACACAAATGCATTGCTCACCCTTAGAGAGGCTGGTAAGTCCAGGGTTTCAGAAGTGTCCATGTCAGTGAGACCCATTCCCAGTACATGGTGCTTGTTGCAGCTTTGTCATGTGACCAAAGGGCAGAAAGATGCCCTTACACATCATTCACAAGGGCCTTGATTCCACTTACAGGCCGAGCACTCATGACTTAGGCATCTCCTAGAGGTCTCACCATGTAACACGGCTGGTGAGGCACAAGCTGAGACTGTCTTGGCCACCTGCTTCCCATGACCATGGTCTGCTTCTGAGAGGTTGGAGGAGAGGAGCAACTGAGACTCGCTGAGTCCTGTGTCCATCCAGGCTAGAAGGGGCCCAACAGGACCTGCATGGGCTTTGAATCCAGAGCCCATGACTGTAGAGTGAGTCATGGGCTGGAGTGCGGCAGGCAGGAGGAGTCCACTGAGCTCACATCTGGAGGTTGAACCCCCCCAGTTCTCACCTCTCTTGCCTGCTCCCTGAGGTTTCTTCCATTTAATTACCTTCCTCTCTTACCTGCAGACTTTGTGTCCTGAAATTACCTGATGCCTACAACTGCAGGGGCTGTGTCACCCCCTCTCTCTCCTCGCTGATGTGACTCTTCAGGCTCTGGTGGGACTAGCTTTGGTTGCCTTCTCCAACCAGTACAGTACAATCTGCCAAGGACATCTTGCCCATCCTATGGGGCCCTTCCCAGCCATCCATTCCTCAACTCCTAAACCAGCCCAATGCATAGGTTCTCTCTTTGCTGCCTGACCCTCCATCTGACTTTTTCTAATTTATTTCACAACCCCAACGGATAGCAGTCATATTGAGCAGACTGCTAGCGTCACGTTCTAGGGGGCACACCACTCGTTTCTGTGCCCACCTGGCTGTTCCCCCAGCCTCCCTGCAACCAGTGTTTCCTCTCAATGACTCCAGCTTCAACAAGAACCTGTCAGGGGATGAATCAGGTTGGGTTTCACCAAGGACAGGAATGGGAGCTCCCTTATATAACTGGAAGGAACCATGAACCCAGCTTGATGCATTACAAGTGCATTTATTGTATAGTTGCAGCTGCTGTTGCCACATAGGAAATTCACCGGAGCTCTGTTTGCCCTTCCTCCCCCTTCCATCTTTTCCTGTACTTTGTCATGGGCACCAGTAGGTGGCTGTCACTCTGTGTTTGCATGCATATGTAAGTCTACACACACACACACTGCCAACTGTGCATTTTCATTTACAAAGTTGCCAAAGATAAATGAATGTTCAGATGGATGAATACATGACTATAAGATCAAATGAATGAATGAGTGAGTCAGTGAATGGATGAATGAATGAATGAGCAGACAAAGGAGTGAAATGTTGACAAGGAGACACTCAGTGGGTGTGAAGTGTAGGAGACTAAAAAGCTACATGCACCCTCATTGTTTAGAGTGCCGGGGAAAAAATCCACAGGAGCCAGAAAAGCACGGCCCCTCAGTCCAGCCACAAAGGAGGATCTGAAATAACGGGAGAGCTGCAGAGCAGGGACTGAAGAATCATAGAAGCATAGAGTTGGGAGCAGACAGGATAAAAGAGTGGTTGACAGAACTAACTCCAGGAAAAATTGCACATGAATAGGTGTTGATGTGAAACACAGTTCATATGCATTAACTGGTCTAATACGGATATCAACCTTGGCAGGAGGTGGTAGCACATTATTCTTCTACTTTACAGATAATTCAACCAAAGCTTTAAGCCTGACCTCCAGCCACGTGCCTGAGGAGGGTGTTCCTGAGTGAAAGGACAGGTGAGTGGGGAGTGGACTTACCTGGTGGCTAGAGAGAACACTGCCTGCCAGGGGGAGAAGGTCATGTGCAGGGCCCGTTCTATCTTGGCCTGAGGGCCTGACTGTGCTTGCTCCAGAATCCCAACAGCAGTCACAGACACCAAGACTCCAGTTCTCTGGGCTGAATCCTCAGTGTGCTCTGTGGGTGTGAGGGGAGATAGAAGAGGAGAGCTTAGTCCTTCCTCTACCCACAGGGTGTTGCAAGCAGGTTGAAGAGAGATAGTCATGAGCCAAGAGACAGAAAGCACCTGCAGCAGGGCTGGGAAGTGAGGTGCAGATGCTGTTGCATCATACAGGAATGAAGAAGGAAGAAGTGCCTGCAGGGGAGTCCAAAGGCAGGAGGCCCATGAATGCAAAGAAGGATGCACCTGCTGCTTGAATGCGGAAATGTTATGAAGGCAGTGGAGAGGGACTGGATGTCGTAGAAACAAAATGAAGAAAAAATAGCACTGGATTCCCTCTGGCCTCCACAGTGAGTCAGAGGACTCCCAACCGGATACAGATGGTGGTGGGGGTTGAGAAATAGGGTATACTCTACAAACAATATCTATCCGTCAGTCTACCCCACAGTGACTAAACCATAGAGACTCTGGGATGGCAAGGACAAATGTAGTCAAATCCCAATATCTACACCCCTTTCCCCAATCCCTGAATCTGATTCCAAAGCACACAACCTGTACTGACCAAGCAGACTGGACAGCTGGGCCCAGAGCCATTGTATATGGAAGAGGGCAGACAGCTGCACTCCTCCTCCCGACCCTACACTTGCTGTTCTTCAGGGCTTGGCTCCATCTAGTACCAAAGCCAAAGAGATGGCAGTGGGAGGTGGGAGGCAAGGGCCCTGGTCCCACAGAAGCATGTCCTTCAGTCCATCAAAGGACCATGAGAAAAGTTGGGAGTGGAAAAAGAATCATCCCAGGCTAGCAAAGTCGGGGAGAGGGCAGCTGCGAGCAGGGGGAAATGGGGCAGGTACCTCTGGTCTATTGCCCATTAAGGATCTGGAAAGAGGATCTGGTAAGCAGCCAAGTGGACAACGTTGGAGTCGCCACAGTGGACCACATACCCATCTGTGAAGTCATATCTGGTCTAGATGAATCCCTGCTGCTTTGAGTCAGGGTCAACCTAAACCCAAGACAATCCCTATAGAAGTATATCATCAGTCTGAGAGAGAAGCTGTGGTCCTAAGGACTGTGAGATGGATCCAGATCACTGCAGGTGTTTTTCTACAGAACCAAAGGGGAAATTGAGAGTAGGACTTGGCATCTAAAAGACACAAGGTATGAGGTCTCCGTAAAGCTGAGCCTAACAGATCTTCTGTGAAAAGACAGGAGATAGAGCTGTTATACAGAGAGGAAGATAAAGAATGTTGTGGGAAATTGGGCACCAGAGATGTTAAATTTATGTTGGATACCACCCCCACAGATCTCTTGCTCATTTCAAGGGAAGAATTAGAACTTCACCATAGAGAGCACTGCTGTTACAACCTTAACCCCACATCAAAGGCGTCAATGATAGAAGGGGAATGTGGAGCGAAGTGAAGAACGCAGTATTGTTAGGAAGCTTTCTTGCCAAAAATGTTTAAACAGAATCATATCACATCTTCCAATGGAGCTTCCACTTTAAAGCAAGTATGAGAAGGAATTGATAAGCTAAGCACACGAGGAGGAAACCATCAGATAAACTGATCACATGAGAGACTAAAATGAACATCACAAAGTGTGATGGTGGCCAGTGCAGGTCAAGATTGTTCTAGATTGAGAGACTAAACAGGCAATACAGCAAAATGCAATACTGATCATACATGGATTTGCAGTGGGGAGAGACATTTTGGAAACAGTTGTAGAAGTCTGAATATTATCTGCACTTAGACATTAAGGGAATTACTACATTTCTTAGGCATGACCATGGCATTGAGAATAAATAAAGAAGACAACGAACATGCCTGTTTTCAAGAGACCCTTTCTGAAATGTTAAAGGAGATTCATTATAATACTTGCAGCTTATTTACAAGTGGTTCTGCATTTCAAATACGAATACTTACAGAGAAATAAAATGTGACAAAATATCAGGAATTACAGAATCTCTATGATGGTCATACATTGCTCTTTTAACTTCTTTGTCAGCATTTTTTCAGTAAAGAGGAGGTAGGCCGGTAGGAGCAGCTTCACCCAGGGCTCAGGCACAACAAGAATGAACCAGCCAGTGGGGTCTCTCCTCAAATAAACAAAATTCTAAACAAACAAACAAACAAACAAACAAAACAATTACAGAATGCTACAGAATTGTTAGTCTAAGTGAGAGAATGGAGGATTTTGGGTAAAACTGAAGATTTGACTCACTTTTTAAAAACTCTTTTTTAATGAGAAGTTGAGAGAGAGAGAAAGAGAGAGCGAGCCCTATCTATTGATTTATTCCTCAAGTTCCTGTAATGTGTGGTATTAGGCAAGGCTGAAACCAGAAACCAGGAACTCCAAGTTTCCCACATGGGTGGCAGGGACCCAACCACTCAAGCCACAACTTCCTATGTCCCAGATTGGGCACTGGAAGCTAGAATCAGGAATGGAATCAGAATTCATACCCAGGTACTCTGATAGGGGATACAAGCATTCTAACTGGTGTCTTAACCACTAAATGAAAATACCCATAACCTAGAAAACTCACCTGTTAAAAGTTAAATGTGACAAAGTACTATAAATATACATGCAGGGGACATTTTTAAATTTGCATTATAAGCTAAGGAACAGATTTTATGTTGCAAACTTCTCAGCAATATTAAATATTAGAGAAAAGAAGCTACTTGGAAAGAAGGAAGTAAGGATTCATTTTACTCCCAGCAAAATTGTTTGTGACATGTAATGGCAACATAAAGACATTCCTACCTAAAGGCACTGAAAAATAACTTCAGTGAGAAAAAATTTATGGGAACATATGTTCCACTTAAGCAAGAGGCTCAAATGTCAGTGCTGCTTCTGAGTCCAGCTTCCCACTCAGGCACACCAGGGCAGACAGCACATGCTGCCTGCAGTAACTTGAACTCTTACCCGTTGGGGAGACTTGGACTGAGATGTTGGCTCCCGGCTTTGATCTGGCCCAACAGCTGGTAGAAAATTTCTCTCTTTCTATGGGCTTTTCAACTTAATAATGATAATAGTGATTGTGTTTTTGCATTAATTATTCTTTAAAAGTAGTATGTAGGGCCTGGCGCGATGGCTTAGTGGTTAAATTCTAACCTTGCAACTGCCGGGGATTCTATAAGGGCACTGGATCATGTCTTGGTTGCTCCACTTCCCATTCAGAGTCCTGTTTGTAACCTGGGAAAGCAGTAGTGAATGGCCCAAAGCCTTGGAACCCTGCACCTACGTGGGAGACCCTGAAGAAGCTCTAGATTCCTGACTTCAGATCAGTCTAGTTCTGGCTGTTGTGGCCACTAGGGGAGTTAACCAATAGACAGAAAAATCTTTCTGTATCTCCTTCTCTCTGTAAAACTGAGTTTCCAATAGAAATAAGCCAATTTTAAATAAATAAAATAGAGTATGTGTGTAATGTGATGTTCACTGTGTAATTTACATGTACATATGCAAATGTGTGCGTATTATATAGAGTGTGAAAGAGTGTGACTGAGTAAATGATACAAACCTGAATTTTATTTCTCAAGCAGCAGAAGTTCTCTCTAGGGAAGTACCTGCTTATGGTAACAGTTCACATTAATGAGGCTTAGAGTGCATGGCGACATTACATGGCTGTCATTTTCTCATCCAAGCAGCTCCTATCTTGCTGAGCAGGGGATATAAAATGAGGTGGTAATTGAATTGCTCCAAAGCATAGAAAGAATTAAAGGCAGTTAAATAAAATACTAATAGCTTACCTTTCGTACATGTGGTTTTTCCAAAGATTACTAAGAATTTCAAATACTGGATACTAATATTGTCCCTACTTTGCAGAAAGAAACCTGAGACACAGAGAACTTGAGTAGATCATCTAAGGTTTGACAGCGAGGAAGAGCAGAGAGGGCTCATGTCAGGCACTGGTGACCCGGAGGCTTGGGTTTCCAGGCATTACCATGTGGCTTGCTAACTCCAGCCCCCAGGAAGGAGAACAAGGGATTAACGACCAGGGAGGAAATTGGGGTTCTCTCTTTACTGTTTTCCAACAACATTTTTCTCAAAATAGTCAACTGTCCTTAATGTGTTCCAAACTTGAACTTGTTTTGTAGGGTACAATGAAACTCCCAGTATGGGTGTGCCTGTGTGTGTGAGAACAAACAGAAAGCAAGCATGTGGGAGAATCCAGATAGTTTTCCCTTCTGTATATTTTCATTTTCTGTAATATTACACAGTTGGGTTATACTTCATAATCAGAGAAATCATTTTTCAAGATTTATTTATTTTTATTACAAAGTCAGATATACAGAGAGGAGGAGAGACAGAGAGCAAAATCTTCCATGTGATGGTTCACTCCCCAAGTGACCGCAACAACTGGTGCTGCACCGATCCGAAGCCAGGAGTCTAGAACCTCCTCCAGGTCTCCCACATGGGTGCAGGGTCCCAAGGCTTTGGGCCATACTCAACTGCTTTCCCAGGCCACAAGCAGGGAGCTGGATGGGAAGTGGAGCTGTCGGGAGTAGAACCGGCACCCATATGGGATCCCAGCGCGTTCAGGGTGAGGACTTTAGCTGCCAGGCTATGCTGCCGGGCCCAGAGAAATCATTTTTTTAGAAAATCAACTTTTACGATTTCATGTTTGCCATGTGAGTATTCCATTTCAAGTATTCACAGCAAATATTCTGGAAAGGAGCTCACTGAAGTGTTAGGATTGGTAATGACTAGACACAAGAACCAAGGATAACTTTTTTTCTCCTTCCTTCCTTTACTGAATCTTGCAATCCATCCACAATTCCCAGATGTCAGTTTTGAAAATTTTTTAAAACTGTTTTAGACATTGGCATGGTGGTGTAGTGAGTTCATCTGCTGTCTGCACTGCCTGTATCCCGTGAGGGTACTGGTTCACATCTGAGCTTCTCCACATTTAATCCAGTTCCCTGCTGATGTACCTGGGATAAACAACGGAAGCTGGCCCAAGTGCTTGGGCTTCTGCGACCCACATGGGAGACCTGGAGGAATCTCCAGGCTCCTGTTTTCCACTTGACACAACCCTGGCTGTGTGACCATCCGGGGGATGAACCAGGAAATCGATGAGCTTGCTCCTGCTCTCTCCCTCCACCACTTTCAATCTTTTTACAATGCGATGCAATCAAAAGGGAGTAACACGGAGGCAGCAGGTTTTGTGAAGCTGTGTCCGCCTGTGTTGGAATTTATAGGAGCAAGGCCGGTCACAATCGAGATTTGCAAGTCCTTGGTTCCTCCAGCCTTGTCAGCACACGCAGCTTTTGGCGACCTACTAAGGTCTTTAAAAAGAACTGAACCCACCACGGCCCTGCCATGCCAGTCACAATTGACTGCACTGACTTCGAATTAAGTGTGGGAGGCTATGCACCCTACAGACAAACAAATGAATATAAAGCTGTATTCAGATTGGGATAAGGTTCATGAAGGGAATTACATAAGATACTGATTAGAAACTATGAGATGGGGACCTGCTTCAGGTAAGGTGGACAGGGAAGGACTCCAAGATGAGTTAAGGCTTGAGCTCAAGCCTGAAGGGTAAGAAGAAGCCGCCATGGGGGGAAGAAAGGCAGGAGGGACTGCAGGGGCAAAGGCAGGGGAGGGGCACAGAAGGGACATGCATGTGACTGGAGCACAATGGGCACAGGGAGAGACAGGGGGTGGAGCTGAAGAAAGCAAGGTTGTCACAAGAGGGGCCGCTGCATTCCAAAGGCAAGGGGAAGCCACTGGGAAGCTTTATATTTGGGATGGCATGTTCTGAACTATGCTGTGAAAGACACTCTGACTGTTCACAGACCAAGACTGAGTTGAAGAGGAGCAAGAGAAGTACTGCAAAGACCAGTTGGAGCCCAGCTCAGTGAAAGACTATGAGCACGACCCTACACTGGTGCAGACTTGGGTCCCATCCAAGGAGCAGCCCAACTGTTGCCTCCAGTAGCCCACCCAACATTACACGGCCAAGAAGGAAGAGAACTGGACTTTCAAGGCAGGTCTAGTGGATTCTCAAGTTCACATCACCACTGAGTAAGTGTTCAATAAATATGTCTTTAGTGGGGCCCAGTGCAGTAGCCTAGTGGCTGAAGTCCTCAGCTTGCATGTGTTGAGATCCCATGTGGGAGTCGGTTCATATCCCTCCTACTCCACTTCCTTTCTGGCTCCCTGTTTGTGGCCTGGGAAAATGGTAGAGGACAGCCCAAGGCCTTGGGACCCTGTACCTGTGTGGGGGATCTGAAGGAGGCTCCTGGCATGGAATCACAATGCCGCCATTGCGGCCACTTGGGGAATGAGCCAACGGATGGAAGATCATTCTCTCTGTCTCTCCTTCACTCTGTAGATCTGACTTTCGGATGAAAATAAATAGATCTTTTTTTTTTTTTTTTTTTTTTTTTTTTTAGTGTTCAGTGAGTAAAGGAAGAGATGAGGGTTTGGATCAGAGCGGTGTTGATGGAGTTGGGGAGAAAGCTGATCGTGAGAGAAATCACCAAGGGGATGCTTGGACAGAACCATGTGTTTGACACCTGTGGGAAGTGAAGCAATCATTCCAGAGTCCTCCACTGGCACTACCCCAAGACTGGGCACACAGGAACCATGGGGTGTGGAGGTAGGGGAGAAGCAGAGCATATGGGAGGCTACCCTGAAACTCCTGGGGAGCTGTGATGAAAATGGGGTGAGGGTTGACCATTATATCACAGAAACAAAGACAGAGGACATCTCATTGGAAAGCTCAAGTGCTTTCTAGGTCAAGTGTATGAAAAACAAATGGAGAAAGTGTTTTTACCGAGAGGTCCTTTCTGAGGAAACAAAATTGCCAAACCACCTGAAGTCGTTTTGCAACCTGATTATTGAGGAAAGAAAGGGTGCCTGAGTGAAGTGAGGGGGTGGAGTCCACTTCCCGCATCTAAACTCCTGTTCCTGCTCCATCCCCCTTCCCTACAGCTGCCCGAGGAGCTGCTACACACCATGAAGTTTCTGGGCATGGTGGCAGCTCTCCCCCAACACCTATCCAGCCAAAGCTCCAGACAGAAGAGGCTCTGACACAGGCCACAGGACAGAGAGGGTGTGAGGACTCAAGTCCCAAACATGGCCTTGGTCCTGCAGACAGCCACATCCTAACCCCACAGCTGCTGCCGTGAACATGGCAAGATGTGTGAGGCAGAGGCCTCCTCTCAATTTTGAGTTCAAGTTCTCTGATACCAATGTGGTAACGAGTTTACAGCAGAGAAGGATGAAGTGAAAACACAACAAAGAAACCCTCATGCTCAAGGCATAAGCAGAAGCGGAAGGATAAGATGCCATTTCCCTTTCTTACTGGAGTAGCCAAGCAGTGTGATGAAATCAGTCTAGAAGTGTCTGTCCCCAAGCCTTCACATGCCTTCTTGGGACCCCACCTTGGGTTCCCTGGGATGAATGCACAACCCGCCATGCCTTGCTAGCTATCCTGTAGCTGCTATATAACAGTGTGTCAATGACTGGGCATTGGACTGCTGCTTTGGGGGAGCAGGGGTAGAGTGGAAAAGGAGTGTCTGAGAGCAAGCAGTTTAGCCACGTGGAGAGGAAGTTATGTCTACATGTTTCCTGGAATGAAGAAAGTTGCTTTAGCAGGAAGAAAAAGGAAGTGGAGAACAAGAAAAAGCGGGGGCTGACATTGTGATGTTACCTATGACCCTGGCATCTCATGTCAGAGTGCACTTTCCATCCCTAGCAGCTTCTCATCCAGCTCCCTGCTAACACACCTGAGAAAGCAATGGAGGATGGCCCCAGTGCAGGGCCCCTGCTGTGCATGTGGGACCTCCCCTGGGGATCCTGACCCCTGGCCTCAGCCTGGCCTAGCCCCAGCTGTTTTGGCAACTGGGATGAACCAGTGGATGGAGGATCTCTGTTTTTGTCTCTATCACTCTGCCTTTCAAGTAAATAAATCTTTCAAAAATGAATGAAAGAAAGAACAAGACGAAGAATAGAAGGAAATAACTAAGATGAGTGTTATTTCTTAAAAAACAAAAAACAAAAAAACAGAGAGCAGAAATGGGACCCAGAATGATATGGACACCGATACACCTAAGCAGAGAAGGGGTCAGCCACTATTTTCTGTCCTAACCCAGAGGACTGACCAAAGGACTCCTCTGAAGTTGAGTTCTAAAGCTGGAATCATACCGGCTTTAGCACACCCTCAAGGGCTCCGTTTTATGCTCTCTGATAATTGGCAGTCCCTAAGAGTTGCGAAACAGCCCTGCAGAGAAGCTGCTGGAAACATTTGCCCCTCTGATCTCCAGGTGTCATTACCTAGGGCTGCCCCGGTGGCCTTCTGTGGGCCCCCTTTTTCATCTGTGCATGGCCAGCTTGTCTAGACAGTGGTCCAGACATCCTAGGTACTTCCCAGTCTCCTGGCCTGCCACTGGCACTGCAGAAGCACAATGCTACAACAGCCGACTCCCTCCCACCCCAAAGCATGGCTCCCAGTAGACACAGGAAAGATGGGAGTTCTTAGCATTCATTGGCTGCCTCCTTTGACAAGTGTTTCTGACCTCCAACTTTTCATCACCCCTGGCGCCAGGGGTCAGCGACATCAAAGTGTGACATACGGAAAGAGCCTGGCTCTCTTGCAGCTCCCAGTCTGGCCCAGGATCAAGCTGGAGACCCCAGGTGGAAGGTCCAGCCATAGTTACAATGGCATGCTGTGGCAGCCCAGGCTGGGCCTCATGGTCAATTTGAGGCAACCCTGCAGTGTGGCAAATCCAGGAAGAATTTCATGCAATACAGGCAGAGGGACCACAGGGGCACGAAAAATACTCTAGACTTGGCATTTGTGGGGGGTCTTAGTCCTGTTTCAAAAGCTGCACGTACCTCTTTCAACAAGCACCTTTGCCCTCAGGCTATCAGTGACTTGCTTTACTTGTTTTCTGTGCTAGTGTAGCAGAATACAGAAATTTCGGGGCTTAAAATAGCCATTTGTTGTCTCACAGTTTCTGTGGTCATGACCTTAGGCAGGATGTGGCCACGTTCTCCACTGAGGGGCTCACGAGGCCAACGCCAGGGTGTCAGCCAGGCTTCATTCTTTCTGGCGTTCAGGTTTGCAGGCAGGATCCAGGTCCTTGTCATGGTAGAACTGATGCCCTTGTTTCCTCGCTGACAAAGTTGCTGATGGCTGCTGCGAGCTGCTTCCCAGCCATGTGCTCTCCTACCACCTGCAATCCAGCATGGCCGTTTGCTTCTTGGAGACCAAGCTGTGAATTTCCAGTTGCTTAACCTGCTTTGTGAATGTAAGTATATCTGTGTTGTTGGTTATATTACGGTCTATTCCTTTTTGATGATATCTACTATGATGCTTCACTGTATGGTCATTCTTGATCTGTAATGTACTTAACCCATTTGATTATTGAAGAATACTTGGTTGATTTCCAAGTCAGTGATTTGCCTTTGTTCTTTACTGCTGGGTGACAAATTACTATAAAACTTAATGGCTTAACACAGCAGTATACACAGCATCAGTTTCAGTAGGTCAAGATTCCAAGCAGGATCTCCCTGGGCCCTCTGACTCTGATCTTCCAAGCTTGCATTCCAAGTCTTAGCTTGGGCTATTGTTTTGCCTCAAGGGTCGAATGGAAATGAGTCCACCTCAAAATTAGGCAAATGGTTGTCGGTAAGAGTCATAATTTTCCCACTGGCTCTTGGACTAATGTTTCAGTGGCTTACTGGCTGCTGGCAAGAAGGCTCCATCGAATCTTTGCCAAATAGAGCTCTCTGAGGGACATATGACAACAGGACAGCTGGCTTTTTGAGAGCAAGCAAGTCGGGCCAGCAAGTGTGTGAGCAAGACAGAAGTCACGTTCTTTGGCAACCAGTCTCAGAAAGGCCGAGCTCACCACTCTTGCTCTACACCATTTATTATAACCAAGACACCAGATCAGCTCACACTTAAGAGGAGGGAATACAGAGGACCTGAGTACTGGGGCAGGGATCTTTGTGGGCCATCGTAGAAGCTGAATGTTATGGCGATTTTGCAGACAATTCCTCCTTAAATAGCCCCGTTTATTCTTACATATCAAATTGTATACCGAGGTATGGAGTTTCTGGAATTAGAGCAAATGAGTTCAACTTTCCAGGGTTACACTGAACATATGAAAACTTCTGTTGCTCCATATCATCATTAATACTTGTCATTATCTGGCTTTTTATTTTTGGTCAATATGATGTACGTGTTACGCACAATAAACTGGGAGAAGCTCATAGGAAAATGGAGATGAAAGGTAAATTTTTGGTGCAGAAATATTTTGAAACCCATGCATAGTTTTTCATGATACGTATTTTTCTGTGAGGTTTTTGAATACATTGAATATGCATAGATTTCAAAACCTTTTTCATGAAAATGAACTTTTCCTTTAATTCCATTATCCATAAACTTTTTAAAATACCCTTGTGTTAGAATTAATTTACATTTGTCAGATTATTCATGAAGTCTGGTTCTTTTTCATTTCTTAGTCTTGGATTCCCCTTTTGTCAGGTACTGGGATGTCCCTGAATCTTTTATCCATTGTTCTGATCTTTTCTTACTGGTTTGTCTGAGTTCTTTATATACTCTGAATGTTTGTCACATGTGTTGCAGATATCTTGAATTTTGTATTCTGGGCCTGGAGAAGGGACATCACAGTCATCCAACTTTTCACTCCTATTTTTATCTTTTAAAATTTTATTCATTTTATTCATTGAAAGACGGAGAGAGATTTCCCATTTGCTAGTTCACTTCTCAAGTGCATGCAATAATCAAGGCTGTGCCAGACTAAAGTTAGAATTTAGGAGCTCCATCCAGGTATCTCACATGGGTGGCAAGACCCAAGCATTTGAACCATCACCTGCTGCCTTCCAGGGTGCGCATTAGCAGGAAGCTGGAATGGAGAGCAGGGTTGGGACTCCAACTCAGGCACTCACGTATGGCACACAGACATCTCAGTTGGTGGTGTGAACACTGTGTCAAACACACATCTCCCTCTCTTTTGTGATGTCTTACTAATGCACTCGAATTTGCCAATCTTTTGTGAATTCTGTCTCTTTCCTGGACCTTGATTTTGCCTGTCCTTTGGGTTACGTTGTTTAACTAGGTCTTCATTTGTGTCCTTTATTTTTTAGTTGCATTATTTGAGAGACAGAGAGAGAAGGAAAGAGAGAAAGAAGAGCAGGAACAAGCAAGTGAGAACACTCCTGGCCATTGGTTCCCTCCTCAAATGTCCAGGAGCTGAGAGCTCAATTGGAATATTCCATGTAAATAGCAGAGACCACCTACTGCTGCCCAGGGTACACATTAGCAGGCAGGTGAAGTCAGGAGCAGAACTTGGGCTCAGATTTCCACACTATTATACAGGCATCCCAACTGGCATCTTAACCACTGTGCTAACTGCTCACCATGACCTCTGTTTCAGTACCTCCCAATTCTATCTCCATGCAAACACTATTTCCATGCTCAGACACATGACTTCCACTGCACATTGGCTACTGCACCTCTCTATCCCACAAACCGTCCATCACCTGCGTTCCCAAACTGAACTCATCGTTCCACATCTACTGCCACCCTACTACCATCCCAAATGTGCATTTCCTAATTCTGACTGGCACAACCAGCCTTCAATCCAAAACCACGCCTTGTGTAACAGTCCCCGCATCTCTTGCTCTGGGAGAGATCAAATTTTACTACAACTTAAATCTTGCTCCAAGCTGTCTTCTCTACAATCTAGTGCCAGATGTATAAGCTCCTTGAGACCCAGGATGTTGCCCACTCGTCCACATAACTGCGATATCACTGGAGGATAGTAAAGTGCACGTATTCTGTGTCAGAATCCTGTTCATTCACTAGCTGCATAAGCATGTGTAAATTACATAAACCCATCTCCCTTGTTTCCTTTGCGACATGGGAATGATAATAATACAGATTCATAGAGTTGTGGCAAGAATGAATCAGTCAGTGTATGTATGAAGCTTAGAAAAGTACAGGGTATTGGTAGGCACTCAGTGAACACTGGCTACTGAGCTTGTGTCTGGTCCCTTGACAGATCCATAAACGCATCAAAAATGTTTCTTGGCAGACATGAATCAATGCCACTGCCCTACTTCAGGTTCTCACTATCCTGTTTAGTCAGTTGTGGTAGCTCCCTAACTGTACTTAGTTTTCACCAACTACCCGGCTCCATTCATTCCTATGTGCTGCCTTGCATATGACACTTGCAGTTACAAAAATATGAAGGCATGGTGTCACTTTGACATTTAGCCCCATCCAGTGCATTTCCAACCCTGGCAGGGATCCAAAGCAAAATCTAAAGTCCTCAACAGAGCAGCTATGGATGAGTGGTACATGCATGGATGGGTGACCAGATCCCAGCCTCCCTACACACACACACACACACACACTGCTCATTTACCACCTACCAGCAGTTCCCCAAATGAGCTGCAGTCCTTTCCCCTGCTCAGCTGACAACACCATAACCATCTTTTGACTACAACAACTACATCACCAGGTCCTGAATGTCAGGTTTCCCACAGAGTTAGGAACACGTGTCCCTGTAGCAGTCATCAAATTACATTACAACTGCTTGTTTCCATGTCCACTCCCCCAGCTGGGCTGCAAGGTCCTTGATCCTGAAAGGCGACTCTTAATCAGATTTGTATTCCTGGCAAGAAGCACAAGGTCTATGGAAGAACTTCATGTAGGGTTGCTGAATGGATGGTTAGTTTTTTAAAAGTACCTAATAAACCTTGGTATTTGTATTTCCCAGAATCTTGCTTTGCTTCTTGTCTTTTTAAATAGAAAGCCACCAATGCATTTACACATTCATGGAGTTTTAATCACGGCCTTTAAAATGAAGACTGATGCTAGCATTCATTTTATTGGGAGGTGCTTCCTGGATGCTGGATTTAAATGACCCAGACATGGCTCCTCCCCTCATGAGGATTACAACCTATTAAGTAGGAAAGGCAGACTGATCTTCAACCATATAGACATCAGTATAAAATCATAAGTTGAGGTGAGAAATGTAATGAAATAGAAGAGATGCTAAGAAAGATGGGGGTAACAGGAAGGATCTAATTTAGATAAGTTAGGGAAGTTCTCTTTGAAAAAGTGGCAATGGAAAGGACAATAAAGAATGGCTAGAGAGCCCGGCACGATAGTGTAGCAGCTAAAGTCCTCGCCTTGAACACGCCTGGGATCCCGTGTGGGTGCTGGTTCTAATCCCGGCAGCTACACTTCCCATCCAGCTCCCTGCTTGTGGCCTGGGAAAGCAGTCAATGACGGCCCAAAGCTTTGGGACCCTGCACTCGCATGGGAGACCCGGAAGATGCTCCTGGATCCTGGCAGCACCAGCCGTTGTGGCCGCTTGGGGAGTGAAACCAGACAGAAGATCTTCCTCTGTATATCTGCCTTACCAGTAAAAATAAATAAATCTTTTAAAAAAATGGATAGAAAGAATTGCACAATCGCAGAAAAAGGGCATTCCATGCAGAGGAACAGCAGGGAAGAGCCTAAGGAAGTGGCAGGCAGCTGGTGAGGCTGGTACTGGCACCTGGGGGAGACAAGCCTGGAAAAGGTGCCAGGGGCACATGCATGGCTCTGACTCAGAATCCGGAGTTAATTCAGTTCGGAGGGCAGCCACGGAAGATCTTAACTAAGGGAAGTGCCACGACCCACGGGAAGGCCTCTACCACATGGTGCCCTGCACCTGTGCCTCCCACTCCGGATTTTAACGGAGAAGAGAACAGGTGGCAATCGCTGCAGCTTGGATCAGCAAGTCTTTGGCTCAGCAACCACAGCTCCTGCACGTACCAGAGGAAGACACTTGAGGCTAGCCTGCACGGGTCACCCAAGCAGAAGCCACCAGTTCCCTCGGAGACCTCTTGGGTACCAGACAGAGCCATGCAGACAGTGTCTGAGGGGGTCTCCCTCAGTGCAGGGGGTGAGGGAAGTGGTGACTAGACTGGGTACCCCAGGCCAGGTACCCCCCAGGGTGTGGTCGGTTCTGGAAGTTCTGGGAGGCCATAACCTTGCCTGCAGAGCGCCCTCCCCAGCACACTCCAGAGCATTCCTCTGCTGAGCCCAGCCAGTGCTGCCTTTGTCCCTCCAGCTCCTCTGCCCGGAGTCTCACTGACTACAAAAGCTAGCCCCTGCTGGACCTTACAGAGCTTGGGTTTGGGCTTCCGCGGTCTGCAGTTCCCCTGGTAGAGTTGTTTCTTATCCCCACCCGCACTAGTGCGGTGGTGTGAGCTCCGCCCCTCAACCCCACACCCCCACAGAAAGGTTGGGATGGGAAGGCAGCTTCACCCCTCTACCTACAGCCCGTGGGGACCCACTTGAGGCAATTTGTCACTCAGGCTTTAGCTGGCAGCCCTTAAGGAAGCTAGGAAGACTCTAATGAGCTCCTGGCGAGTAATTAAGAGCCAATCTTTGTTTGACACTCTCTCTCTCTCTCTCTCTCTCTCTCTCTCTCTCTCTCTCTCTCTCGCAGCGAGTGGGGGAGGCAGCTGCTCCTGGATAACACCCTGATCTCCCAGCCGCAGGTGCGCAGGAGTGCGCTGGAACCTCCACCTGTACCCTGTGTTCCTCCCACCACACCCCAACCCTGCACACAGTCCCCCTCTCCCAGTCGTAATTACTCAAGACGATGCCCTTTCTGCCTTTGGGGTGAAACCCAGTTCAAACCTACCCCTTTCTTCTGCAACTCTGCAGCCCCTAGAGCTGTGAGTGTTTAGAGCGCCTTGTTCACAGGATCTCCCTGGGGTTGTCCCGACAGAATCGGAGCTCAAGTCGCCCCAGTTCCCAGCCCCCTGTGCAAAGTGGAGCCTGAGTTCTGTCTGGCACAGATGAAGCTGGGCGCCAGCACCACGTCGAGGCACCTCGCCAGCCTCTGCTCCCGCCTGTCACGACGCGTGGGGTCCTAGGCCTGGGAGTCCTCCGGGGTGCCATGGGAAGAGGAGCAGGGGGGGGGGCACGCTGGGCGTTTTGGCAGCGTTCAGAGGCCGCAGCGAGGCTGCTGCTCCGGCTCCGTGGCCTTCGCCTGCAGCCTGGGCTCCCGCAGCCGCAGGCTCCCGCCCCACAGCCCTCCGTAATAGCCGTAGCCCCAGATCGTGTAGCGTCCGCAGGGTTCCGCAGTCCCCGGGAGGCTGCAGGACGTCGCTCCGCCCACTGAGAGGGCGCCGAAGCCTCCAGGGCCTGAGGGCGGGGCCGGCGGCGGGGTGGACACCGGGGGTCCCGGGCCTGGGCGGCCGGTGCACCCTGGAGGAGCGAGCCGAGGCACAGACAGCAGGGCCGCGAGTTCGGAGGTGAGCGGAGCGCCGTTCTGGGGATAGGGCCAGGCCAGGTCGAACCGGGCGGGGCCGAGGCTCTGGGCGGGACCCTGGCGGCCGCTGGCCTCTGCATCTCCGCCTCCCTCCCCAAGCTGTTCACCGTCCAGGATCCCAATGCGGCCAGGGTGAGGGTAACATGAGGTGGCAGGTAGACACACCGTGTCCAGCAAGGGGGACCAAGGTAAACCTCGCCTGGGACAAAGCCCTGTTTTCTCTAAATTTTTGTTTAAAAATTTATTTTCGTTTTAAGTTTGAAAAAGGAGGGAGTAAGAAAGACCTATGTCCCATCCACTGGTTCACTTCTCAATGCTTGCAGTAGCCCAGGCTGGACCAGGTGGAAGCCAGGAGCCTGAAACCCCATCTCTCTGTCCCACGTGGGTGGCAGGTAGCTGAGCATTTGGGCCATCACCTGCTGCCTCCCAGCGTGCACATCAGCAGGAAGCTGGGCCGTGAAGCAGAGGTGGGACTTGAATCCAGGCACTGGGAATGGGATGTGGGCATCTTAACAGCTGAGCCGAGCACTTGGCTCAGTGGAATCCCTATGGATAGGTACGCATGTAACCATCTCTTCCTCAAAATGGGGACTCAACTTCCTCAAAATGGGGACTCAAACGGCCGCTGCAACTGGGAACAGTAATCCCAGAAAGTCAGTGAGTTGCTCAACAGAAACTCTAGAACACTGTCACCCTTGGCACAAGCCTGGGGAAGATTCCAGGGCAAATAAAAGTACTGCGAGTGTTAATAGCATGTCAGGTGGGGGGAGGAAGTCAGTCACCTAGTGTTTGCGTCCCCATATCCCCATAAAACCAAATTGGAAGGGTGTTGTGTACTGGGTGAAGGTGGTGTGAGACCTTGTTGTAGTTGGCTTGGTGGACTGTTTTCAAGGTGAGTGCTGACCCAGGAAGGCTGCTGAGGCCACAGTGGGTGGGAAGTGGTGCTGGCAGCTGTTCCCAGTTGTGGAATAGCTGGTTGTCACCTAGTGATTGACTAGTGAATCACAAACCCACAGCCTGACCCCAATGGCCTTCAGAGAGTGTTGCCGAGAAGGCCTGGCTGGACAGCCTATATGCCTGTAGCAGTGGGGTTTGGCTCAGGCTAGGAAGAGGGTAAAATTGGTGATTCCTGGATGATGCTGGGCATAGCTGTCACCCAGGAGCATCAGGTTCTTGCTCTCTTTTCTCTGAAGAGACCATGCAGTCTCTTCTGGGTGCCTTATTTCTCCAACCTTGTTCTCCTGGGCATCAAACAATGGCCAGGAATTGCGGGTGTGCCATAGACAGCCAATCAAAAGAGAAGTGGGGTCCTGGGAGAAGTTCTGTGGAGTTAGATGCTAATCCTTCAGTGGCTGGATTGACAGCAAGGGTCCAGGGTAGGGAAGGGTCTCAGAGGAGGAAGTCAGGCCAAAGCTAAAAACAATCCATATTTTATCCATCAAGATGCCCTATGCATATGGGTGCCATTATCTGCCTCATGAGCACTTCCATCCTAAACGATGAGCCAGGGTCACCCCTTGGACACGCATGGCTCAAAGCAAAGCAAGGAGCTTTGAGAGTCTGCTGTCAGAATGCCAACCCAGCCTGCAGGCTTGCAACTTTCTTCCTGAACAGGGAAGTCCTCTGCCAAGAAAGGGGCATGCCCCGGAGCCTTCTTTGTTGACATCTGTGCATCAGGAAATTTGTTTCTGCCCAATGTTGAAATTGAAATAGTTGGGTTTATTTGTCTGTGCAAGCACACACACTCGGATAACAAGAAAACCCAGGAATGTGCAGTCACTCGAACCAAATATGATTGTTTCATGACTAATTTGGTGGAAAGGAAGATTTGGATCCAAATCTTCAATCAGATCCCTGAATCTTCAGTGATTTCCAGTCCTGGTTTTGTAGTTCCCTAATGTGTCAACCACATCCTATAAGGCACTTAGCTTTGTGGGAAAAACACAAGTGTGAGACATGGTCCCTAGTGTTCGGAAGCTTCCAGGTCTGCTTGGGAAGACACACAACTCAGCGGCACAATCAGAGACCTACTTAGTGTGAAGTCCTGTGGCATCATCCATATACAGGCTCAAAGAAGATAGCATGGGCTGGGAAGAGCAGAGCCGGCACTGAGCAACTCAGCTTGACAGGGCAGGGCAAGGCAAAGGGAAGAAAACCTGCAGAGCATAATTTCTCCAGCCCCATGTCCTGCCAACACCAGTCTGGAGCTTCTGCTTTGTCTTTCTGAGCCGCTCCAGCCCCAGGCAACTGACAGGCCTGGGCTCTCCCCTTCCATTTGGCTGGGTGTCTCTGCCAGGAATGCCTCCTTTTCTGACTCCAGCTGTTGATCCTTAGGGAGCTATGCGTCTGCATACCCTGTGTGTAGAGGCTGCCTCTGCCTGGGTTTCTGTGTCTTTCTCTGTGTTCCATAGCCTTCATCACGCATTCTGGCTGCCCAAGACTCAACCATCTGCCCATGCATGACAGCTGTCTGATTGGGTTTGCCCTCCATGTAGCTCCATAATCTAACATTGTTTCTCATAGAAAGTGCCCAATAAAGACATTGAGAGGTGGGGTGGCAGGCTAGGCCAGGGTGATGAACACATGAAAGAAAAGGTAGACCTAGAGACATTGGAAGGAGAGAAAAAGCCAAGGGTTTAGTGATCAGTTCTTTATCAGAGAGTGTCCAGAATGAGATTGGCTATGTTTTCCTGGCCAAACCCCTGACCCAGGGAGTTGTTCACATATGTGCCTCTGAGTATTCTGCAAACATTTTTGGTTTCTGGAAGATGTTTCTGAGTTCAGAGTCATCTGGGGACATGTGGAGTCTGAAGTTGTAAAAGGACATTCACATGGGAATGCCCTTTCATCAGTGAAAACACACTGCTTGAAGGCAGGTGGGGTCAGGGCTAGAGCGAGACCTTGGGAGTGTTGTGGGAGGGTCCAGCTGACCAAGGCCAGCAAGCGGTGCTTGGCTGGAGAGAGTCCGAGCAAAGCCTGAAGCCAGGCAGGTGTGTGTGTGTGTGCCGGGGTGAACAGGCACTAGTAAGGGATGGAATGATGAAAACACAGGGAAATCAAGGAAGCCAGCGGAGGGGATTGTGTCAAGAAAAGAAAAACATGAGAAGCCAGCACTGTCTGATGCTTTAAAAAAAAAAGCAGGAGTTCAAAACAGAAGAAAAGAGAAGGAGGGAAACTTCCAGAAGGAAAGCTCCTACAGGAAAACCAGACCTCAAGGGGTTAAAAAAAGAGCATGATTAATGAGTCACGGAGGCCTTGGGTGGAGTGTTTAGACTTCCTGTTTGAGGAATGGGGCCAGAAAAGAAGGCTGGATTAATTCTCAGAAAAAGGGAGGAGTGACTGGGTGGGGGAAGATTTTTCTGTCGGTTATATTTCAGGAGGTCGGGCCGAGTTTGAATGTAGGGAGCAGTTGCCCATGGACATTAAGGGTTCTGGATAAATGCCCCATTCATGCTGCTTCTGTTTTACCAAACCTCCTCCTCGCCTCACCTTCCTCACCCCTCCCCACCTGTGTCCCATAGACCTTTCTATTTGGAGAATGTCCAGAGCCATAGATCGCTAAATCCCAGGAGAAGCTGTTGCAACGCCACAGTGATCGGTTTTCAGCTCTGACACCCACAGGCTTGATTTACCCTTGCAGTGGGGCTGGCTAGATGTTTTGTCCTGTTTTGAAGAGAAATTAGTGACACCAGTGCACACACAGAAGTGGCACTGACAGAGTACCTATGGGGTAAATGGTAAGCCAGGATTCCAATGCCGTGTGTCTGGCTTTAGGTCCGTGTGCTTAAGCCACTGCCCTAAACACACAATAAACAAGATGGAACTTCAGTTTCATGCTCATGTTCCTGATGCCACTACAAGATTCATAATATTGATGTTATGGACAACATACTTGTCCAAGGTCATCACTCCTGTTACCTCTCTGGACTCAGTGTCATGGAAGGTTGGAGCAGCTCTAAAAGTCAATGAATAATTTAATAAACACATAATCTACTGTGTACGAGAACCTAGAGATAGGAGCTCAGTATCTCTTCACAGCATTTTATTTTTGAAGATGTATTTATTTTTATTGGAAAGGCATGTTTGCAGAGAGAGAAGGAAAGACAGAGAGAGAGATCATCCATCCACTGGTTTACTCCCCACATGGCCATAATGGCCAGAACTGGAGCTGGACCAGTCAAAGCCAGGAGCCTGGAGCTTCTTCCGGGTCTCCCATGTGGGCGTAAGGGTCCAAGGACCTAAGGCATCCTCCACTGCTTTCCTGGACGCATCAGGAGGCAGCAGGATTGGAAACGGCACAGCAGGAACTGGAAGCAGCACCCAGCCAGCCTCAGCCACTCCATCCTATAAACAGTGACGTGGCCAGAATCTGAACTCGGACAACCAACATAAAGGCAACACCTCACACCACTTTCCTCTCTGAGTTTCTGTGGTCGAAGATCCCTCCCTATCTTGGTTAGAGACACCACTGGGTCCCCACAACTTCAAGGCTGCTGTGTGTTTTGGTTCCCAACCTATGAAACAAGATGGGAGTGAATAGGGCCTTTCCCTTAGTTTTTCTAGATCCACTATGTCATGCTTTGGAACCTTCAGATCTCCAGGCTAGAAAGCAAACGAACAGCCACAGATTACACCGCCATTTCAGAATCTTGTGTGTTGCGGGACCCAGGGGTTTGTGGGTGAGGGTGCCTCCTGTTCAGCTGTCTGGTGCACCCCGGTCACCACTGCTGGTCCAAGCACCCGTCCCTGTTGCACCTTTAGCCCTGGCATAGTTCTGCTGCTTTTTCACCATGGACCTTCCTTTTCCTGACTGCTCACACCCTCCCGCTCCCCCATCCATCCCTGTACCTCCTGGCAAAGCCTGGGAGTCCTCAGCCTAAGGCCATGTTTGGAAATCCCAGCCAGAAGTCCTACCAGCCAGACTCACCACTGTCCCCTCTGAGAGTAAACTGAAGGCCAGGATAGAGGTGGACCTGGTTTTATCTGTCCATTTTACTAACATTACTTATTATGCACGGCCACATATTCCCAAGATCTCAGAAACAAGGCTTTACCAAGACTGCAATGAGTGTTCTGCTCCAGAGAGACGTGGCGCCATCTGCAACTGCTGTTGTGATGCTTGGCCAGTCTCAAAGTGAACAAGGAAGCTACTAGAAGGAGAATTGCTAGTCCACGCGGAGGACACAGGAGGGTTTGGGCTGTGTAGAGTTGTCTAGGTGGTAGCTGCAGGAGGACCCAGCACCCAAACTCCCTGCCTCGCAGCCCCTGCCTTGACCACAAACTCTCGCATCACTGCCAAGTTGAAGCCAGGTCATTCAATGACCCCTTGCCCTGAATCAGAAGTCCTCTGCCCTCCTGGCGGGGACATGTGTCTCCTAGGACATATTCCTGCACTTGGAGGCTCACGGGGCCATCTCCATCCTGCCTGCCTCCCTTTTCCTGCTCAGGGTCCCTAGGGCTCTCCTTGGCCCAGGCTATGTCACCAGCCACCAAAGGGACTGGCTGTTCTCAATCCAGACACCTTCTGCCCGAGAGCTGGTCACAGAGCAGTCCTCCTCCCCTCCCGCACACCCCACATGATTTCCATAGCCACCTAGAAGCTTCTTGTTGCTGTCAGCCTGTCCCAGGGGATGCCAGAATGGGACTCCACAGCTCAGAATTCGACCTTGCCCTTCTGCCCAGCAGCCCATCAACATGCCTGCTGAGCTGTGTTGCATTCAGGGCTGCTGTCACAGCTACCCAAGCTCCCTTTCTGATTGAGAGCACTGGCAGGGCTTGATCCTGACCTTTGAAGACAGGTGCTTACCACGGGTCCCTAAAACACTCCGGGTAGCTGTTGGTTTTAGATGACCACTCAGACGAAAGGCTGTGCTTGACCAGCAGATGCGGTAAGCCTGTGCCCCAGCTTATATAGGCAGAAGGGGAGCCCTCTAACCCTAACCCAGTTAGGACCCAACACATCCTCCTGTATCAGTGTGTGTGGTTGTTTGCGGGCCGCGGGACAACAGTGCCTGAGGTACTGGTAAGTCTTTACGCCAGGTCCCACGGGCGCTGAAAAGAGAGACATCAAGTCAACCTCAGGTTGTTGAGAAATCGCGTTCCCGTCCTTCGTTGTTCCGCTTCGTGGCGTTTTGAAAGACTGGCGTGTGCGGGGCGGGGCGGGGCGATGGCCAGCCCGCCGGGGATTAGGTCTGCTCCCTGCTGGCATTGGCAAGCAGAAACCGACACTGCTGCTGCTGCACGGACGGCGAGCCAGCTGCTGAGAGCTGCAGCCTTCGTCCAGGCTCATGCATCGGCCAGGGGACGAGCTCGGGGATACACCCAGCTGCAAACGCCGTGGCCATTTCCGCTTCTTAGATCCGCGGGATCAACGCGGGCACCCCGGACCTCGTGGGGCGCAAGCTCCGGGCTTCCCAGCGCCGCCTCCCCTGCCGCCGTCGCACTCCTCCCCACAGTCTCCGCCCTTCGCGCGCCCCCTGCTGGTCGGCAAGAGAAGCGCCTCTCCTGGACCCCAGAAATGGTACCCACACCCGTTTCTTTACTTGGATGGAAAAGTAGGTGACCCGTTGGATTCCCGTGAGTCTGGGATGATGCACTGAGAAGAACTAGGGTGACCTACTGAGTGAGACCCAGTCTCACCCCCCATAAGAATGGGGCATCCGGGAGGTTGGGGGGGGGGCGGGCGGGAGAGGGCAAGGGACAAGTGGATAACAGCAGAAGTGAGGAACAGCAGAAGCCTCCTGAGTCCTGGCCACTGGCAGCATCTGCACCCCTGGACGCTTGCTGAAAATGCAGACTCGGGCCCGGCGCAATAGTGTAGTGATTAGAGTCCTCGCCTTGCGCGCTGGGATCCCGTGTGGGCGCTGGTTCTAATCCCGGCAGCCCCGCTTCCCATCCAGCTCCCTGCTTGTGGCCTGGGAAAGCAGTCCAGGACGGCCAAGAGCTTTGGGACCCTGCGCCGGAATGGGAGACCCGAAAGAAGTTCCTGAATCCTGGCTTTGGATTGGCTCAGCTCCAGCCGTTGCAGCCGCTTGGGGGAGTGAATCATTGGACGGCGGGAGGATCTTCCTCTCTGTCTCTCCTCCTCTCTCTATATCTGACTTTGCAATAAAAATGAAATGAATCTTAAAAAAAAGAAAGAAAGAAAATACAGACATGCAGGTCCTGTTCCTGGGTGTGAACAAAGTGAAATCTGCATTTCCGGGAGTTGTCTGTGCCACTAGGATGAAGAGGTCTTGCTCTGTGTCTAGCTTCAAGATGACACTGACAATGTCTGGTGGCTCCCCAGGGCTCCCTGGGATGGAGGTAGGACTGGACTCATACCAGCAGCCCGGCTTGGTTCCTGGGATGGCTCCTTCCAGAGCTGGGCCTGAAGCCAGGTCCCCAGGCACTGGGGGCTCTGCCCCCAGAGGCAGTTTGCGTGAGCATCTTGGTAGTGCTCACCAGGGGGCTGTCAAAACAGCCCAAGCTGACTCCAACCAGCTCCTTGCCTCTGCTGCTGCTTCCAGATGTAAGAGTTGGCTTGCTGTGGTCCCCAATGCTAGAACAACCCATGGAGTTCAGCCTGGGCCAGCACCATGCCCTGCACCCTCCAGAATCATGAGCTATGCAAATGAATTTTCTTTGGAATGTGAGCTTCCTCAGGTGTACTGCTGAGAAGTGTCGTGCTGCTTGATGCATAGTGCATGTGACCACCTCTCTGAGCCAGGCTGGTTCCCGTCATGCCATGTCCCCTCAACCAGCCTTTCCAGCCTCCAGTGCTGGTTTCAGCTCTGTTTCCTAGAAAACCACGAGAACCTACTCGCTGGATTTCCTGCTCCCTGGTGAGAAGACCCAGCGAACTGTCCTTCCTTGCCCTTGTTCAGAAGCCAGTGGGCAGCAGAAATGTTGTGAGTGGCATTTCAGGGTCCCCAGGGAAAGCTTCCTGTCCACCAGGGTGGGTTTATTCTTAGAGTGACACCCCCCTTGCCCACCACCAAGGAAGAAGGGTGCCCTTGTGAGCAGATGGCTTCCAGGACCACTTTCTGGGTCTGGACCAAAGGTGTCCTTCTTTCTCTTTTTAAAAGTTTTATTCATTTTTACCTACTTGAAAAGCAGAGTAACAGAGAGAGAGAGAGAGAGAGAGAGAGAGAGAGAGAGAAATACAGATGTCTTGATCCACTGGTTTGTCACCCTTAATGTCCATATCAGCTACGGCTGAGCCGGGACCAAGTCAGGAGCCTGGAATCCCAGCCCTTTAGCTACCAGGAGCCCAAGCACTGAGACCATGATGTGCTGCTTGCAGGGTGCACTTTGGCAGGAAGCTGGATCAGAAGCGGAGTAGGGTCCCACAACCAGGCAATCTCACATGACAGGCAGCATCCCGATTGGCATTCCACCCTGGGCCCATGTCTTCTCCAGATTCCTTCAGCCCTGGCACTCCACGTGCCTCCATCTACAACACAATCTTGACCTTTTCCAGTCCTGACCCTGTTTAATACAGACACATGTAATGGGGATCAGCTATTCTACTAGGAACAGTACATATGGCAGACAAAAACATCAATGCTATGTTAGGTGAATGTGATAACCACCCCACTATGGAAACTTGTAACATCAATGCTATGTTTCCTGTCTCTCTTTTTAATAATTTAAAAATTATCAGGGAATCCCCTGCCCCTGGATTGCTAATGCATCAGTAGGGCCTAGTGCTGGGATTCAGGGTGGGAGAGTGTGTCTAACGAGAAAGTATCTTGTGCAAAAGCAGGAATGAGAAAAGTACTGCTGAGGCCAGCAGCTGTGCTAAGTCCTGCCGGGAATCCTGCCTGATGAGAAGCTGGTCCCTGCTCTCAGATGACACATCATGGGTGGGGAGGGGTGGAGCTGGGAGAATGGCTGAATGCCATGTGGACACTGTAACGGAGAGGGAGCCAGAATGTCAAGCCAGGGAGCTCAATTGCACCTGCAGGAGAGTGAGGGCCACTCCAGGGTCAAACCGGTCTGTGAAAGGCCAGTGGAACAGGACAAGCTGCTGAGACTTCCTGCATCCCGAAGCCCAGGATCAGCCCAAGCAGAGGCACTGGGATGGAGGCTGAGGACAGAGAATGAGCACAGGGCAGTGACATAAAGAGTGTAGGTGTCACCAGGTGGAGGGCAGCTTGAGCTGCCCCTGTGTAAGATGAGGGGTTCAAGAACTAAATCCCCTTTCTTGTGAACTGTCCCTGAATTAGCTTTTACTCTTGCGTAGAGATCTCAAAGTCATCTTGAAGAGTTGGCACTTCTGGGGCCTAAGGAGCCAGGAAGACTTCTGACCAGAGCACCACAGGGCTGCCTCTGGCAGAGGGGTTCAGGGGTCAGGGGCAGCAGACTGATGGGCCAGTGCTCCCTGCCATGGTCCAGGAGGGCATCGGTGGGGTCTGAAAGCTGAGCAGTGGCTGCAGAATCATAGCCAATGCTGGAGGGATCCTGCACTGCCACAGGGGCTGCCAGCTGCTCCCATGCCAGCCTGAGGCTTCTTTCCATGGGAGGCCAAGGACACCAGCGTGACCTAGCCTGCCTGGATGGATGCTGAGGACAGACACGCTGGGGAAATAACTCCAGGTCAAGCTGCAGCCAATCGAGGGAGCTCAGGAGGGGCTGTGCACAGAACCGCTACAGATGCACAAAAGGATGTTTCTAGATGTTACAGTTGGGGGACAGAGCAGGAAGGGATAGGAAACAACAAGCTCACAGAAGTGACAGTTTAATATGACCACACCCTGCTGGCAGGGCATGAAGGCTCAGCCAGGAGGGAAGAGAGGCAGGAGGCTGCTCTGAGTGTGCCCCAGGTTCCCACCTCTCCCAGGCCATTTCATCTGGGGAAGCCAGGGACCTGGCAGATGAGTCCTGTGCAGCCTGAAGCTCCCCATGTGGAAGGCAAGCAATGCATGCGTTCATGCCTACAGCAGGTGCATTCATTCATTCATTCATTCAGCATACTCATCAGATGGACGCCTTGCAAGGCTGTAGGCCAGGGAGAGCAAAACCAGACCTGCCTTCGAGGGGTGGGGTGGGGAGGGGAGCCCCATGGACAGGGAGGGCGCAGGGGTGCTTTAAAATGTAACCCTGGGCAAGGGGGTGGTGTGCAGGCAGGTTGCCCTGAAGGAATTTGGTAGGTTCCCATCATGGTGCTGGGCATGGCTGCTCAGGCACTGTAGTGAGTCTGAGCAAGAAGGATTAGGGGACAAATGTGTAGGGATGCCAGTGCTCTGAGAAGGTAAGGAAGATTCCAGAACAGTCATGAGGCCCCTACAAGATTAATGTAGGGCAGGGGGTGTGAAAGAGCAGGAGAGAAGAATGAACAAAATAAGTGGCCCTGGGATTAAGGGTGGGTCTTCCTGCAGACCTGGTAGAATTGGCCCAATGGAGGTGACCTCAAGCCCAACTTGATGACTGGCAGGCGAGCTGGGGCAGGACTGCTGAGCTGGAAGACCTGGGCATCCCCTTAACCTGGAGGGTGGCATTCAGTAGACGGAGCTGTGTGCTCTCAAGTAAGTTACTCATCTTCTCTGAACCTAAGTTTCTTCATCTGTAAAACGGACCTAAGTAATACAGAGGACTGGGAGAATGAGGGGGAGGTGCTAGCTCAGCACTATGGGGGGGTGCCTGTGCAGGATTCGCAAGACAACCCTCCCTTGCTCCAGGTCCCCAGGCCCGCAAACACTCAAGTCCCTTATAGAAAGTGGTACAGTGTTTCAACCTCAGCACCTCCTCCGGTATTACTGAAATCATTCCTAGATTACTTTTAATGCCTAAATCACCATAAACGCTATGCAAGCGGTTGTTAAATCGTCTTGTTTAGGGAATAACTACAGAGGAAACGTTTGTGCACACTCAGGATAGGCAAGAAAAGTTCAAGTGTTTGTAGTTTGTGATCGGTTGACTCCATGGATGCAGACTCCAGCATAGGGCTGGCCGGCAGTTCCTGCTTCTTCTGCAGACTCCAGCCTAATGGTCCTCATGCGAGGGTTGGCTAACAGAACCTGCCAGGCCCCAGCCCCAAGGCTGCTCATGCAGCAGGGCCATGCTGGGCACCACACAGCTGCTGCCCCTGCCCAGGGGCCTGCTCTGTGGGCCTTGCTCTTCTGGAGATCAGAGATACCGTGTGACCTTGGTGGTCAAGGGACCATCAGCAGTGGACATCTAGTACAGCAACGGGTCCTCAGCCTGGGAGAGTTCCTTAAGGACAGCAGAAATTCCAGTTCCAGCACTACACAAGGAGGGATGGTGGTGCTGGGTGAGGGGGAGACAGCTCCAACAGAGCCTTAAAGTCACACTGGTTTGTAAAGCAAGCTAAACTTATAGCCAAGGCGATGTGAGGCTGGTGGATCTGCAGTCATCCACCTGTTTTGCTGGAACTGTGGTCAGAGGCAAATGCTGGGCTCAAGGGACTGTGGCCCCAGCATTGCTCAATTGCTGGCTTGTTCCAATGGAGAAATGCTTCATGCATCTGGAACATGTATTGGTCCCATGGGAGTTCACCTTGTCCACTAACTCGGTCCGAGGCTAACCCTAAAATCCATAACCAGATCAGGAATTGGCCCCAGGTTTGTATTGCTGTGTGAGCTTTGGAGATGCTCTCCCAGGCCCACACCTGGAAATACATGTAGTGTCCTTCTTGGATAAGTGAGGCCCCCAAGGCCGCTGCTGCGGTTGGATGCTGGCCCCTGCCAGGAGGACCCTCCCCGCCACAGCTTGTCACTTAACTACAGCCAGCGTGCCCTGCCAAGGACCCTATGACTGGCCTTATTCGTAAGGAATCAAGCATTCAATTAGCAGCCTCTGGCTCAGCCTGAGCTGCCCTCCTCCACCACCCTCAAATACAGGGCTAAGAGTGTTTGCTGAAGAAATGCCATGGTCTGTAGCTCAGCCCAGCTTGGGTAGACAACTCTGCTGGCCAGTCGGTGAAGTCAGGAAAGGGAACCTGCTCTGCAAATGCCTAGGATGAAAGCTGAATGAATTAGTGCAGATGAAAGATTATCTTCATTGATGGTGCCTGGCCGGTGTACTGACTGTGCTGCTCTCTCCCCCTCCCACCTCCATCAATGCCCCAGGTACAAGTTCACCCAGCCTTGATAATAAAAACTCACTGCTCATCTGCTCGCAAGTTTTCTAGCCAGCCCTTCTTCCTCTAGGAGAATGCCGGGGATTCCGAGTTGGAGGGATTCTGTGGCTCAGTGAAGCCCAAAGTATGGCCTGAGCACCATTTGCTTCCGGGTACCCAGGCTACTACCGTGACATCCGTTCCAGGCCACTGGCACCTGAGCTTCTGGGAGTCAGGTGTGGACATCACTGCTAGCATTTTTGATTCCATTTTATTTATTTGTCTTCTTGAAAAGCAGACAGAGAGAAAGGGAGAGAGAGACTGAAATGTTCCATCTGCTGGTTCACTCTGAAATGCCACAAAAGCTAGGTTGAGGCCAGGCTGAGGCCAGGAGTCTGTGTGAGTGGTGGGCACCCACGAACTGGCACCACCTCCCAGGATGCACGTGGGCGGGTTGCTGACTCAGAAGTGGAGGAGCTGGACTGAAGCTCACACTCAGACATGGGAGGCACTCACCCTTTGATTTTACATTATGGCAAAATATAGTCCATTTTAAACTCACCATTTAGTGGCATTAAATATATCCCCACCATTGATCTTCAGACGTTGTCTTTCTCCTTATTTTTTTGCATTTATTATTATTATTTTCATTTTATGATACAGATATAGGCCCTGGGATTTTCCCTACCCTGGATGGTTCCCCAGTCAATCCTATGGGTTCTGGGGGTGGGATCACAGTGGCAAGGCCTACTTCTTTTCTTCTCTGAATGGGAACTGAGAGCCTAAGCTAAGTGACAGCAGCATCACTTATGTTGTAATGCTTGTACTGGCATGTGAATTTGTGGGGTACAAAGGTTCGATGGCTAAATTCCTACTTTGCCAGTGCCAGGATCCCATGTGGGTGTTGGCTCATGTCCCAGCTGCTCCACTTCCCATCCAGCTCCCTGCTTGTGGCCTGGGGAAGCAGTATAGGATGGTCCAATGCATTGGGACTCTGCACCCACGTGGGAGACCTGGAAGATGGTCCTGGCTTGGATTGGATTGGCTCAAATCCAGCTATTGTCATTCAGACAGTGAACCAGCGGATGAAAGATATTTCTATCTCTCCTTTTCTCCGTAAATCTGACCTGCTTTTCCAATAAAAATAAATACATCTTAAAAAAAAAAAAAGGAAAAGTGAATTTGTGAACTCAGACACTGGAGGACATTACTGACATGTTACATAAGCTAACAGTGCCAATCCATCACTCAGGCCCATGTCTCAATTCCTAAATCTAATCATAACTTTGCCAGGCAGCAAGTTTTTAGCTCACCTCCCCAATTCAAGCAGTTCTGAAAACCTAAACATTTTATAATAGAAGTTGAGGAACAATACTAACATATGAGGGATGTGGGTTTTTGCACAGGTTAATATGCGATTCCTCGTGTATAAAGGCAGAAAACCCTGCCTGGCAGAGCCTAGCCATACAGGAACACACAGGACACCCCTCTTGTGTTTGTTGGTGACCTCTGTCCTCTACGTCTGGTTTGAGGCAGGGCATCCACATCTGGGACTACAGCTCTCCCTTGGACATCAGATCTTTCTGTTACTTCAGCGTAGCTGCTTGTGGGCAACAACCTGCTGAGACCCAGATCCACACGCCCATATTTTGTGTTCATACATTTTGTGGGCATTCATCTTGGTTCAAATTGTACTGCTACTTTTATTGAATCCCCATTTTTTTAAAAGATTTATTTATTTTTATTAGGAAAGCCAGATATACAGAGAGGAGGAGAGACAGAGAGGAAGATCTTCCGTCTGATGATTCACTCCCCAAGTGACCTCAACGGCCGGTGCAGTGCCGATCCGAAGCCAGGAGCCAGTAACCTCCTCCAGGTCTCCCATGCGGGTGCAGGGTCCCAAGGCTTTGGGCTGTCCTCGAATGCCTTCCGGCCACAAGCAGGGAGCTGGATGGGAAGTGGAGCTGCCGGGATTAGAACCGGCGTCCGTAAGGGATACCTGCGCGTTCAAGGCGAGGACTTTAGCTGCTAGGGCACGACGCCGAGCCCCCGTTTTTTTTTTTAAAGCTACCACGGACAATGTACTATCCCCTAGCCTCGCTTATTCCCCAAGCCCTATGGTCTTTGTGTCGTTTTGCACAGAGCAGTGACTTTTAAGAGGAACATGCATGTCACCTAGTAGATGAACTAGTTGTGCAAGTTGCGTTTCATTGCTCTGGCCAGGGGAGAAATTTTAGTCCCATGAGCGCGCCTGTCTTGATGACCACCAGAGGGCGCCGCTCCTCTGCCGGGTCGGAAGGCGTCCCCGCACGGGCTGCACCTGGACCCCTGCAGACAGCCAGTGGTCTGTGATTTCGAGCCCTTGTTCCCACTCCCATGGCGCTGCAGACGTTGCTTTGCCTGGTTCCGAATTCATTGTTTGGAGAGAGCAGCTCCCGCGAAATTGTCAGCATCTTGGAGGTCAAGTGAGTTCTTTCCTGCAAACACTGGTGGTTCAATGTCAGAACCTGTCTGCCTTCCTGTCACATCAGACGCTCGATAGTGAAATCAAAGTCTCTGTTTTTGTTTCTTCTAGAACCGAGATCAGTCAACAGGGACCTGCGTGTGGCCTGCAAAGCCTGAAATATTTACCCACGAGTCCTTCGCAGAATGCAAGCGTGGCAGTTGAGCAGCATAAACCAAGGCTTCTCAATGTGACTTTGCCGTGGGCTGGTCACAGGAGGGCACAGAGCCTTCCGGGTACAAACTCTAGTTTGTTATGCCGACTTTTCGGTGGGCAAGGAGCCAACGCTACAAGCAGATTTTCCACGAGGTCCATGCATGACCTCAAAAGATTTAAAAACTGCTGCAAGGCAATATGTGCTGCCGGGAGCATGGCTGAGAGCCGATGCCCACTGCAGGGGCAAACTCAGGGGCAACATCCTGTATGCCTGCCCACAGAATCAGCTTTATGCTGTCAGGTGTGGGAAGGTTGCTTGAAACTCAGCATGGTCTCTCCGCGACTGTTTTCCTCCTGGGACCATAGCAGGCCTGAATTCTCCCGAAGCTGCCAGCTCCCTCTTGTCCTCTGTGACTCAGGTACTCACCTCCAGTACCACGAAGTGCCCCTGCTTCCCAGCACGTGCTTCCGTCTGTCCCTCCCATGACCATCCTGGCTTCTAGAGTCACAGCCTTACAGTTGTCTGTGGGAAGGGCAGAGCTGGGTCACGGTCTGCTGCTTCTCCTCTCGTCCTGGGACGTTGTCCATTTCCAATGGGGCTTAGTAGTTGTGATTTCTGGCTGTTAGTATCAGGGTTTGGGGGAGTGTTAGTAGTTGTGATTTCTGGCTGTTAGTATCAGGGTTTGGGGGAGTGTCAGGATGCAAGTGATCAGTCTGGCATGGAAGATGGCAGGTGTCTTGGTCTCAGAGGAGCCTCCCAGGGTGCGTGAGAGGTCGTGTCACAGACCTCCATGGAAGGAGGGACAGTGTTCACTTTCAGAGTTCCTTGTAAGCTAAAACTTTCATCTGCTGTGATCTCTCCACACGAAGATCCTTCCATTTAACTGTTAAGATCACATTGCACTTTTATCCCAGTGTCTAAAAGGCAGCCTCCCTCAGCTGCCATGTGTCATGTATCCATTAGCAACATTAGCTCCTAGCACCATTTACAACCTCAGCAAGTTCACTCAGAAGGAACCGTAGCTGTTTTGTCTGGCCACCTTCACACAAAACATCACAAACGCTGTAGGTAGAGAACTTCACAGCATTTCTGGTCATCAAGGCACCTATAATGAATGTGGGCAGATCTAGAAGTGCCATAATTTAGGGCAGCGATGCCTGCTACTATTCTGAAATGGAATTCATAGACATAACACGATCTACTTGCACACCTAACTACTGATATCAAGATAATGGAAAAGAAGTAAAAGGGAGAGTAGCTTACATTGAATTGGTATGAGTTACAATAGGTGACTGCCTGGGAGAAGTGAATGAGATGTTCCCGTATGCTGATAGAAGGAGTCCAAGGCTTAAACACAAAGCCCACGTACATTAGCCGACACATCTGGGCCATCACCAAGCAGGTCACGCTGCTCACCACTCCCCATGGAGGCATTGCCCATCAGCGACCGATTTTCCCCAGGGGTGAATGGTGCTTAGTCAGGTCCTAAACTGAGCAAGGCACTGTCATTCCCTAATGGGCAAGGTGGCTGCACTCCTGGGGGAATACAGTGCAACCCTGGAGTAACAGACTGAACCCCAGAGCTGGATTCCGAGGTGGCTGCAAGCAGGGATTTCACTCCCAGGGATGACACGACATGTAGGTGGGTGTGCTGGGGTGTGAGATGTAGCTGGCTCTGCACAGCTCAGAACCATCATGAACATATGTGCCCCTGCTTCCTGGGGGGTGGGGTGGAGGGCACTCACACACATCACTGCCACAACCAGAAAGCCTGCAAGTGGACAGAATTCTCTCTGGCAGACCCTGTCCCTGTCCAGAGCCATGTGGGCACCGGTTCTAATCCCAGCAGTCCCACTTCCCATCTAGCTCCCTGCTTGTGGCCTGGGAAAGCAGAGGAAGACAGCCCAAAACCTTGGGACCCTGCACCCGCGTGGAAGATCCAGAAGAGGCTTGTGGCTCCTGGTTTCAGATCATCTTGGACGTGGTGGTTGCAGCTGCTTATGGAGTGAACTAGCAAACTTAAGATCTTTCTCTCTGTATCTCCTTCTCTCTGTAAGTCTGCCTTTCCAATGAAAATAAATAAAATCTTAAAACAAAAGAAAGAGAAAAAGCAGTGTAAGAATTTGATAGAGCAAGAGCAACTGGATCTCCAGCAAGCCATCTCTGCCAATAGCTATGCACATGGAGTCAGATAACACAGGGTGCAAGGGAGAAGGCACATAGTAGGGCAGACCCCTAAGGTTTATTTAAAGTTTATTTGTTTTTAAAGGGAGAGTGAGAGCTTCCATCTGTTGATTGGCTCCCCAAATGGCTGCAATGCCCAAGACTAAGATAAAAAAGCCAGGAACCGGGAAATCCGTCTGGGTGTCAGAGGCTCAAGGATTGGGGTCATCCTCTGTTGCTTTCTCAGACATATGAGCAGGGAGCTGGATTGGAAGTGGAGAAGCTAGGACTCACAATTCCGTTATATGATGTTATTGCCCCAAGTGGCAGCTTAACCCACTACACTACAGCGGTGGTTTTGATCCTCCAAGTTCTGTGAGCCCATGTGCATTGCCTAAAGCTTAGATGCCTGTGTTTTCATTCCTCTTTTCTGTAGGATCATGGCAGATCACCTTGACCTTCTCATAGGAGTGGTGCTCATGGTGAGTGCTGTGTTTGGAATTGTTCCCTGCTCCTTTGACGGGCAGGTGGCTTTCTATCGTTTCTGCAACCTCACCCAGGTCCCGCAGGTCCTCAACAGCACAGAGAGTCTTCTGCTAAACTTCAACTATATCAGGACAGTCACCACCTCGTCCTTCCCCCTCCTGGAGCAGTTGCAGCTGCTAGAGCTTGGGACCCAGTACACGCCCTTGACCATTGCCAAAGATGCCTTCAGGAACCTGCCCAACCTTAAGATCTTGGACTTGGGCCAAAATCAGTTCAGCGTCTTGCATCCAGATGCCTTCCAGGGGCTCCCCCATCTGATTGAACTTCGGTTATTTGGCTGTGGTCTCTCTGATATTGTATTAAAAGATGGTTATTTCCGAAATTTAAATTCCTTGTCTCGCTTGGACCTATCCATCAATCAGATTCAAAGTCTTTCCCTTCATGCTTCATTTGCAGACTTGAATTCCTTAAAGTCGGTAGACGTCTCCCTCAATCAAATATTAGTTGTGTGTGAGAGTGAGCTCCAGCCCCTCCAGGGGAAAGAGTTCTCTTTCTTCAGTCTGGCAAACAATAACCTGTACAGCAGAGTGCCCGTGGCCTGGGAGACATGTCGGAATCCATTCAGAGACATGGTGCTGGAGACCTTGGACGTTTCGGGCAATGGCTGGACTGCAGACATCACTGGAAACTTCAGCCAGGCCATCAGCGGGAGCCAGACTTCCTCTCTGATTCTCGCCTACCACAATATGGGTGCTGGATTTGGCTTCAACAACATCAGAGACCCTAGCCAGAGCACATTTGCTGGCCTGGCCAGAAGCTCAGTGTTGAGTTTGGATCTGTCGCACGGATTTATCTTCTCCCTGAACCGCAGACTCTTTGAGGCTCTTACAGCTTTGAAGGTTTTGAACCTCGCCCACAACAAGATAAATAAGATTGCAAGTGAGGCCTTCTATGGACTTAACAAACTCCAGATTCTCAACATGTCGCATAACCTTCTGGGGGAGCTCTATAGTGCTGACTTTGACGGCCTGCCTGAGCTCACCTACATCGATCTCCAAAAGAATCACATCGGCATCATCCAGACCCGAACATTCCAATCCCTGGAAAAACTGAGTATGTTGGATCTCCGGGACAATGCGCTTACGACCATCTCTTCTCTTCCAAGCATTCCTACCCTCCTTTTGGCGAACAACAAACTAGCGTCCTTGTCAGACACCCACCTTACAGCCAAATTCCTCCAGTTAACAGAGAACAGATTAGAAAACCTGGATGAGCTCTACTTCCTCCTCCAGATACCCCAACTCCAGATTCTCATCTTGAATGAAAATCGCCTTTCTTCCTGTACGCAAAGTCACCCATTGACAGAGAATCTCAGCTTAGAACAACTTTTCCTTACCGGAAATATGTTGCAGCTGGCCTGGGAATCCGGGTGTGGCTGGGATCTTTTCCAAGGGCTTTCTCACCTACAAATTCTGTATCTGGATGATAACTATCTGAATTTCCTTCCACCTGGACTGTTTAGCAACCTGACTGCCTTGAAGATCCTTAACCTCAGCTCCAACAGGCTGACAGCTCTTGCCCCCGGCAGCTTCCCTGCCAGTTTAGAGAGTTTGGATGTGTCCAGAAACCAGCTGCTCTCTCCTGATCCTGATTTATTTGCCTCACTTCGCATCTTGGACATTACCCATAACAAGTTCATCTGTGTGTGTGAACTTAGCAAGTTTATCAGTTGGCTTAATCAAACCAATGTCTCTGTATTTGGATCTCCTGCAGACCTCTACTGCATGTACCCCGACTCGCTCTTGGGAGCTTCGCTCTACTCTATCTCCACTGAGGGTTGTGATGAAGAGAAAATCCTAACGTTGCTCAAGTTCTCCCTCTTCGTTGTGTTTACTGTCACTTTGACTCTGTTCCTCTTGACCACTCTCATGGTCACAAAATTCCGCGGCTTTTGTTTCCTCTGTTATAAGACAGCCCAAAGGCTGGTGTTTGGGGACCACTCCCAGGGAACAGAGCTCCATGAATACAAATATGACGCCTACCTGTGCTTCAGCAGCAAAGACTTCGAGTGGGTGCAGACGGCTCTGCTCAAACATCTGGACAGACAATACAGTGACCAAAACAGATTCAACCTCTGCATTGAACAAAGAGACTTTGTCCCGGGAGAAAACCACATCACCAACATCCAGGCTGCTGTCTGGAGCAGTAGGAAGATAGTCTGTCTGGTGAGCAGACACTTCCTTCGGGACGGATGGTGCCTGGAAGCCTTCAGTTATGCCCAGAGCAGGTGTTTGTCTGATGTCAGCAGCACCCTCATCATGGTGGTAGTCGGGACTCTGAGTCAATATCAGCTGATGAAGCATCAATACCTCCGAGGCTTCGTGCAGAAGCAGCTGTACTTGAGGTGGCCTGAGGATCTCCAAGATGTCCACTGGTTCCTCAATAGACTGTCTCAATGCATAGTGAAGAAGGAGAGACCAAAGAAGAGAGGTGAAAGCATTATGCTGCAAACTGTGGCCACCATCTCCTAGTCCAAGCAGCAGTTTGCAATTGATCTGAAGCCACAAATAGCCCTTCATGAAGTCTGTCTCCTACTGTGACAACAGCATAAATCTCTGGATATTCATGTCATGTGTCACTGACCTCCAAGAGGAAAAGAAGAGATCTAGGAAAATCAGTACTGCCCCCTTGAGGTTCTCTTTGCCGCTGATTCCTTTCAGCCCCAATGGTACTGTTCTCTCCTGAGGCGTTAGCTGCAGTGAGCACCCTCACCAGCAGAAGAGCACCGTGGGAGAAGTCATGGATGATGTGTGGTACGCCTGCTCTAGCATTCAGCCAAGAAAGGGCTGATCTATTACTCCAGGTTTTTATGTTTTGCAAAAACAAGGCTACATAGAAAGCAAAAGAAAAAGCAGGTGCAGGCTTCTCTCTCTCTCTCTCCCTCTCCCTCTTAGACGTAAGAGAGGCCCCCTAAGACACAAATGCTTGCCATTCTTGTGTCCATACCATCCTGTCTGCCTTCATCTGCATATGGGCGCACCCTGTGGCCCATGTGCCTTCTCTGGCGCACTACCTTTATTTCATCTTGGCATTCAAGACCACTCATGACTCAGTACAGACCTACTTCTTCCATTTTAGTCCTCACCACATCTCGTCTATCAGCTACTTGGTATATCATGGAAAGAATGTGGGCTTTGTGCACAAGCCTGGGTTAAGTCTTGATTCTTCTGCTTTATAGCTGAGTGCATGTTACACCCTTGCTGTGTGTCTGTGTTCTTACCTGTCAGCATGATAACATCTACCTCCTAAAGTTGTTGTTAAAAATAAATTCCCAGGGGCCTGGTGCAATGGCTCAATTGGCTAATCCTCCCCGTATAGGTGCCAGTTCATGTCCTGCCCACTCTATTTCCCATCCAGCTCCCTGTTTATGGCCTGGGAGTACAGTAGAAGATGGCCCAAAGCCTTGGGACCTTGTACCTGTATGGGAGATCCTGGTTTCTGGCTTCGGATCAGCTCAGCTCTAGCTGTTGCAGCCATTTGGGGAGTGAACCAGCAGATGGAAGATTTTTCTCCCTGTAAATCTGCCTTTCCAATAAGAAGTAAATAAATCTTTTAAAAAGTGAAATTCCCGGAGGATGTCAGAACTTCCTGAGTCTTCCAGAGTTGCCTTAATGACCACAAGAGAGCGCAGAGACTGGGGGCCATGTAGAGACAGCTGAATTTCTTTGAATTTATATATTTTTTTAATCTGAAAATAAATTGATGTGTATTTTGCATTCTATTCTTTTTGGGTGTTTATTAATACAAACATGTCTTTCTGCAAAAGCATTAAGAACATTTAAACCAAGGAATATGCCGGAAAAGTATCCTATGGCACCACATACAGCCTACCCCAAATCCAACATTACTGCAGTTCAGCTCCCTTCTCACGGTGCTGCCAGTACACACACACACACACACACACAGAGTTCTTATCTCTGGTTCTTTGGGTTTCTCTCAGCCATAAGGCTAAGCTGGCCCAGTTTATTATGCACACTCACTCTACATTTTCATTCAGGAATGTTCTCTCATCTCTGTCTGCCTTTTTCAAAATCTAGTCTGTGAAGTCCTTTGGAGTCCCTCCAACACAAAGTCTCTCTTTTGTGGAAGCTCTTGGCATTTTACCTGTTTGTTTCAAAGCTAATACTGCCTCCTTTGAGAATTGTGACCAGGCCACACCCTCTCCCCAGACTACAAGTTCCATAAGACCCTGTGTTCTGTGTCCTGTCCTCACCAATCATCACAGAGCACACATGACCTCAGGACTACATGAGAAGTTCCCATCTGCATACCTTGCCTGCATTTCCCTGCCCCTCCAGAATTCCCTCTCCACGCTTCTACTTCCTGTCTGGCACAATTACCCATTCTTCGTAAAACCACAGATTCCTACCACTGATATCTAATATTGTATGTGCCAGTGGGCTTCAGTGCGTGACAGAATGACCTAACCCATGACATCCTGTGCTGTCCACCTGTGTACCTCAGGTCAGGATACTGTTGGGCACCCATGTGTGCTCTATAGGTCCCTGATGGGTATATTATGTAGCTTGTGAAGCCCGGTCTGTCTCCACCAGGGCTGGCTGCTTCTAGACTCTCCCAGGAAAGAGCTGGAACAATACTGTGCAAACCAGTTGACATGCTAACTGGAAGGAGTCTGCTCCAGAGCCCCGTCTAATCCTCTCATTTAAAAACAGGAGATAATGTCCCAGTGAAACATTGAAAAATCAACTAGTCTTTTTTAAAAGATGTTTTCGTTTATTGAAAAGGCAGAGTACAAAGAGAGAGAAGGAGAAGACAGAGAAAGAGGGAGGGCGTTTCCATCCTCTGGTTCACTCCCCAAATAGCCACAATGGCGGAAGCTGTGCAATCCAGGAGCCAAGTGCTCCATCTGGTCTCCTACATGGGTGCAGGGACCCAAGCACTCGGGCCGTCATCTTCTGCTGCTTTCTCACGCATATTAGCAGAGAGCTGGATCGGACGTGGAGCAGCTGAGACTCTTGCCTGCTTCCATTTGGGGTGCTGGTGCCACAGGCAAAGGCTTAGCCTACTATCCCTCTCTTTTCTATATAGAGTTTATGAAAACTCAACACCATACATCTTAGCTGCTGTTGAATTTAACATGCACCTGTGATTCATTTCAAAACATCTCTTTCGGCTAAGACTCAAAATGTTAAATTCTGTTCATTTACCTTCTCTTCCATCACCAGGCTCAACGGCCAACATTCGTCTTGAGGCTGTTTTCTCAGGTCTTTCTCACTTCACACGAGTTACTGCATGTTTGCCAAGAGGAATGACCTCACGACCTCACGGTGTCATGTTGAGAGGTGACACCAGGAGGTCAACTGGGACCCAGCCTGCAAATGGCCACTCCACCCTCCCTCCCTTCTCAGTGAATTGATAAATTCCACAGAGCATGGTCCTTCTGCGTCACTCCAAAATAGTAGGAACAACTACAGTGCTTTCTAAAAATGTCAAGAACTTGCTGTATTTGACATTGAGACTCTGCTGGGAAATCTGGGCTATTGGTTGCAGCTGTTGGAAACTTCAAAGGGATCTGTCCCCTCCCCACCACCATTACCCTAAACACAACTGACTGAAAATTTCTTGTGAACCACATGGTTCTGCAGTGAACAGTATTTTAGATAGTCTTGAGAGAATATAAAATAAAGGTGGTATACATCATGAAATAACCACACTGAGAGGAGAAGAGGCTGTGGCATGCAAGTGTAAGGTAGTTAAATGCTTAATTACCACAAGAAAAAACCAATAGAACATGTCTACCATGTCTACCATGTTAAATGTTAGAAGTGTGGAAATGCCAGATGAAAGAACTAGACAAATTAATGGTGCTTGCCAGAGGCAATTCTGCCCAATTCTTGCACTGGAAGCAACTAAGAAAGTTGGAGAAACTATTGTGTAGGGTCTACTTAAGGCTCAAAGACAGTAAAAGGGCTAAAGATGAAGGCAAGATGGAACTCAAAAGAGATAGCTACACCAAAATCAAGCCCATTGGTTCACCTAAAGACCATCAGTGAGCAAAACGGCAGGAGAGAGCATGAAATATGAGAGAAGTTCTAGAAATGAGTGAGGAAAAGACAACTACAAAGAAAAATTGACAAGATGTAAGAATTCATTAAAAAAGGACATCCAATGTCCAACAAGCAAATGAAAAAATACTCAACTCCTTCAGACATCAGAGAAATGCAAATCAAAACCACATTTCGAACTGCTACAATTAAAGTGACTGGCAGTACAAGAATTGGCAAGGACGCAGAACAAATGAAAATGGGTGAGAATATCAGTTACTGTACTTTGGAAAGCAGCTGGTCATTATCCACTAAAGTTTAATCAATGTGTGGCCTAGGGCACTCCCATTTTACTCATATACAGCACAGTCCATACACAAGGGTACCGAAAGACATGTGACAAGTGTCCTGAGCAGCAGTACACATCATAGCCAATCCTGGAAACAACTCATCTGCCTGTTGACCATAGAGTTGTGGTGGTTGAAGGCTGTCTGGAAGGACAGCTTACCAGTCATGGCTACCTTAGCCATGTAAGTGATTCAAGGTTAAGTCAGAAAGATTACACATTGAGTGGTTTCAGCTTCAGAAATTCCTCAAAAGCAAAGCTCATCTGTGGTGACCAAGAGGACAGGGGTCACTTTTGGATGGGAGGCAGGAGGGGGGAGCTTGCAGTATTGGATATAAGCTCCTGAGGTGCTGATTCTGTCCCATCTCCTGACCCAGGGATGAATGGTAGGGAGGAATAAATGTGTATTTAGTATGTTTCCATTAATTTTCTCACTTCTCTAGAAGGCATTCTTCAAGTTAAAAGAGTCTTAAGAAACACATAGGAGCAGGTTTGTTACAGTAATAGAATTCATGTAGAACTAAGCAGATGATCTCCGCCAGACACTGTGTCTTTGTTAGGGGCTGCCCCTGGTTGGATTGTAGCTCCTTGCTACAATCTGATTCTTGGGGATGCAAGGTCAGGGGCCTGCATGCGTCTCTTGTTGGCCTTGGTCAACATTTAACTCTGCACACACATTCGATGAATACTTCAAATAGGCAAGAAAAGGATAAATAATAGACACATAACACAAAAAGCTGAGATGATACCTTCTACCTTGGCAACAGCCAGACTTAAACCATCAATAATGGAAAAAAAAACCCACATTACTTCAATAGGTGAACAGACATGAGAATAAGACACACATACATACATATATATGTTTTGCTCCATGTTCTTAAGATGAAAGGAACATTTCATCTGTTTTACTTGGCAATTCAATATTTTATTTCTCAATGAACACACTAATTTCCATTTAGATAGACCATTGAAGAAGTGAAACCTTTTCTTATTTCATAGAAAATTCCATGGAAAGAACTTACAAAGGCCCATGTGGCAGTCCCATGCACAAAGCACACAAGTGTGACAAGGTGGCTTTATTCCTGAAACTTGGGTTCCTAAAGTCATGCTCCCCCATCTAGCTTGGACCATTTGCCTCCACAGGCCCTGCTTTCCTGTCTCCTCCCCGGGAAGGAGGCCTCCTGGAGAGGTGGGAAAATCCATGACATCATGTCTCCTCAGGCAGGGCTGTCTCTCAGGAAGCAGGTGCGTTGGCAGAGTGGGGACTGATCTGGGTTTGCTGCTCAAGGAGCCCTCAGGGCCTCACACTTGGGGCCACCTTTGTGGTTTTTCCAATGACTTTGGCCATTCATTGCCTCCCCGGCTGCAGGTGTTATTACATAGCCAGCACCTTTCAGGCCTGAGGGGCGTGCCAAGCCAGTGGTTTCTATGCCTTAGTCCTCTCTTAAGAGGGCACTGGGAACCCCTGGCGGTGCCTCTAAGGAGAATATCTTGTCTTGGGTGCCAAGCAAAGCAGGGAAGCCTGAGAGGGGAGACATTACCTGGTGGGGAGGTCAGGCTGCAGCTCCTAACGTGAGCCTTGGGATGGGAGCTCCCCTGCTGGTATCACCTTCCAGCAACAGCTTTGGGCTTGGAGGCAGAAGGGGCTCTGGTCCAGCTCTGTGCTGTTCAAGCCTTGGGGGCCTCAGGGTGAGATTTGTAGCTGTTACTGTCTTTCCCCAGGGGTATAAGATTGGTGAGATAGAAGGAAAGTCAGCTGAGGTCTTGGCTCAGGATGATCCTATGTGCAGGGAAGGGTAAGTGGCCGTCTAGGTTCCCCCACTTCCATGGCTCTACCCCCTCTTCCTCAAGCCTGCATGCCCCGTTCTTTGTCCTTGGCAAGAATCTGACTTCTCTGACAATATGGCCAATGCCTCTGAAAATCCAAAAATAAAACCAATAAACTGTGTTTTATTCTTTTAAACTTATAATAGTGGTCAAGTCTCAGTACACTTCAGCACCTATACCCGTACAACCAAGACATAGAATATTATCATCACTCCAGACAGTTCACTCCTCTTGTCTTTTCCTGTCAGCCCAACCCTGCCAACTCAGGCAATCACTGTTTTCCTACTTGAAAAGATGAATTTTGCTTATTTTAGAATAAGTCTAATTCCATTTTAATTGGATCTTTTTTTTTAAAAGATTTTATTGTTATTAGAAAGCCGGATATACAGAGAGGAGGAGAGACAGAGAGGAAGATCTTCCATCCGATGTTTCACTCCCCAAGTGAGCCGCAATGGGCCAGTGCGCGCCGATCCGATGCCGGGAACCAGGAACCTCCTCCAGGTCTCCCACGCGGGTGCAGTGTCCCAAAGCTTTGGGCCATCCTTGACTGCTTTCCCAGGCCACAAGCAGGGAGCTGGATGGGAAGTGGAGCTACCGGGATCAGAACCGGCGCCCATATGGGATCCCGGTGCGTTCAAGGCGAGGACTTTTAGCCGCTAGGCCACGCAGCCGGGCCCGTAATTGGATCATTTTTAATTCCTGGTTTGTTAATAGGCATGTTTAATATATTTAGACACAAGTTTTTGTCATATATGTTTATTAACAAGTCTTTAATTAAACACTTTTTATTTTAGTGAAGTCCAACTTATTATTTTACTGTATGATTAGTGTTTGGGGGTTTTGTGATTTATTTATTTGAAAGTCAGTGCAACAGAGAAGAGAGGAGGAAGAGAGCCTGAAAGGACTTCCACTAGCTGGTTCACTTCCCAAATGTCTGCGACAGCTGTGTTGGGGCCAGGGTGACTGCAAGTTTCAGGAACTCTAGCTAGGTCTTCCGTATGAGTGGCATGGGCAAAATACTTGGACCATTCCTCCTCTGCCTTCCAAGACACATTGGCAGGGAGCTGGCTTGGAAGCAAAGCAGCTGAGACTTGAACTGGCATTCTGAACAGGGATGCCGATATTGAAGGAGGCAGCTTCACCCACTGCACCACAGTGTCAACCCCTGTATACAAAGTGGTGGTCCCTATCAAGCTTATGGGGCTATCTCTCCGCATCTTCTGCTATAGACTTTCTAGTTTCCACTTTCATGTTGAAATCTAAAGGAAACCCTCGACACCGAATTTTATACTTTCTGTTTATTTGTTTTTTGTAAAGATGTAGTTATTTATTTGAAAGGCAGATTGACAGAGAGGGGGGAGAGACAGAAAGAGATCTCTCCACTGACTCATTCCCCAAGTGGCAGCACCAGCTATCACTAAGGTTGAAGGGAGGAATTTAGAACTCCATTGGAAATTTTATCTAGGATGCATGGGTGACAGGAACCAAGATACTTGAGCTGTCACCTATTGCCTCCCAGACACATAAACAGGAAGCTGGATTGGAAGTGCAGAGTAGGTGGAACTCGGCCCAGCACTCTGATATGGAATACAGCCCACAATGCCTGGCCCAAGAGCTGTGTTCTTCTTCTCTCTCATCCACCTTGGTTTTGAACAGAAGAAGAAGTTGTTGTCTCCTGTCAGAAGTGAAGGAGTAGCCTGACATCCAGTGTGGCTGACGGTAGCATCTCTATGAAGCTAAGGCATCTGCCAAAGATGAAAAGAACTAACACTGAACAACTACCACTTTCCAGGCTCTGTGCTGAGAATTTTTTTTACATCACCTTATTTAAGTCACACAAGTATGTAGTGCAGAGTGGTCACCTTTCCCAGGAGTGCCTTGCTCCCATCCTGACTACTCTACTTTCAATCCAGCCTCCTACTAATGTATATCCCAGAAGGCAACAGGTGGTGACACAAGTACTTGGGTCCCTGCCACCCACTTGGGAGATTTGGATGGAGTTCCTGGCTTCTGGATAGGCAAATATTTGGAGAGTGAACCAGTGGATTGAAGATCTATTGCTTTTCTGTCTATCTTTCTATGCCCTGCCTTCCAAATAAAATGAGAATTAATGAATAAATAAAAATTACTACCACCAGCAGCCCATGGTGGGTGACGCAGCTCTCTCCCCGAATCCTGTCCACCCCTTGCTGCCTGTAACTTTGAGGAAGACCAAGGCACAGTTCCCACCTACGTGACGGCCATCTTTTGTCCAGCCTTTTATCAGAATTAATGATGTGCTGCAAAATGCTCAGGCTGGCTAAATTCCTGAACAGGGTAAGATGATCAAAGCTTGACACAGAGTCCAGCTGAGCTGACTTTGACTTTCAATTATGCCTGATTAGGTTTGTGACTTTGGGTAAAGGAAGCAATGAACTCTTGTGGGTTTGGGTGTTACCTGACTTGATATAACTGAGTACAGCGCTTCGCAGGTTGCTCTGCATGCACTGTGAGTGCAACAACCCCAGCTGTTATCATTTGATCTCTTGCTTCAGCCCCATCTCCGGAGATGCGTACCTTCACTCCCTGTTGGGTGTAGGGAAGAGTTCCTCTCCTCTCCCTCAATGGCAGCTGAGCTGTCTTCTTGGGACATCCAGGGGCCCGGCCCTTAGCCCCACAAAAGGGCAATAAAATCAGTACTCACTCCTCTGGCCTGTAATTGGACAAGTGGTTATACTATCTTGTTGCCCAGCTTAACGCATTCGGCAAGTGTGATGAATGACCCCTGCACATGTTACACCCGCCAACAAAAACAATTGCATTTCAGTGATGTTACTGGCCACACCTCTTAACCCAGATGTAAGAGGTTCTAGTGCAGCCCCTTGGTATGTCTGTGTCTCCGATGAGATCAGCCTGCGTAGTCTATTCACACATTTACATCCAAAGGGTGTTAGGTGAGGGGTGGATCCAGGGAAAAGATCAGACCACAAGAGGGCAGCAGTGCTCAGCGAACGTTAAAGCGGGTGCAGATGCTTGAGTAGGTTCCAAGGGAGGGCAAAGCCCTTCACAGCAGTAGTCCCTCCAGAGGGGCCCAGGGATACCACCAGCAAGGGGAAAAGGGCACAAAAACTCCTAGGGAGGGGGAACTTCCCTCCACAGCCTAGTAGGAAGCCCACAGGTCCGAGAGATCGCTAGTGCACCAGCCACTGAGGGTCTTCTGTAAGTCCCAGTGTTGGTCTTCCTAATGGCTAGAGAATGTTGGGAGAAGTTCAATGGATTAGGCAAAGCTAGCAGGCACTAGCTGGACAAAAAAGGGATAGGGGTGCTACATGTAAGGAATTGGATATGTGAAACCATGGGTTGGTACTGGCAGGCTGGAGGCAATGGCCTGAGCTGTGTTGCAGAAGTAACCAGTAGGCAGGGTATACAACACAGTTCTGGGGAGCCCAGCCAGCAAGACTTTCCTTGCCTTGTCTCCTTCAGTGGCACCACATTCTTCTCTATCATGCTGCTGCTCTGCATAAAAGAGCACCATCCCAGAGCAGTCCACATGCTATAGCCCAAACTAGCCCCAGCCCCTAGTTGTCAGGAATGTGTGGTGAATTCCCACAGCCGTGGAAGGAGACAGCAAAGGCAGCATGTTGTCCCCAGGACCTGGGCACAGCACTGCCCTGGGCCTCATCGGAGCCACATCTCCAGCAGCAGACTGCAGGCAAGAACACACCTGAAGCCACAGGACACCAGCAATGGACAAGCCACCGGCCTACCCCATGAAGGAACTCTGGTTGGCAATTGTCTTTGTCATCTCAGTGAAACCAGATGACAACATACTCAGATACTGAGATATGAATGTCCACATAGGTTAAAAAAATAAAGGTGAAGGGCCGGTGCTGTGGTATAGTGTGTTAAGCTACCACCTGCAGCACCAGCATTCCATGCAGGCACCAGTTTGAGTCCTGGCTGTCCCACTTTCCATCCAGCTCCCTGCTAATGTGCCTGGGAAAGCAGTGGAGACAGCCCAAGTGCTTGGGCCCCTGACCCATGTGGGAGACCTTGATGAAGCTTTGAACCAGACCAGCTCTGTCCATTAAAGCCATTTGGGAAGTGAACCAGTGGATGAAAGATTTCCTTGTCTCGCTCAACTCTTAAATAATAATAAAAAAGTGAAATAACGATATTCAAAAATGCACCCTTACCGTTCTGCAGCTGAGATACTGTGTGTGAGCCTTGTCCGCTGCTAAAGAATAAAACACAAAGTCAAGTTCAGAACCTGGATCTCAGCTCCTGAGGCACTCCTAGCAGGGAGTACCTGGGCTGCCATCTCAAGGTAGAGGCATTCCCTGGACCCCTCCCTCCCACTCTCGGCTGAGAGGAGAGGTTGGGAGGCCTCTGGAGTCCCAGACAGACCACAGCAGGTGCAACCGCTCTGTAACCTTGGTCACATGAGACTCCGTTGCTCTGAAGCTTGACCCTCACACTCACCTGCAGGGCCCTGTCCTTGTCTGTCTGCTCTTTTCTTCCCTGGGACAGAAGGAAAGAAAGCAGGGGGCAAGGGTCTGGGTTCCAGGTGCAGAAAGAGTGGAGTTTAGAGTGACTGCCGGCATCACCACCGAGTCTAAGAACAAGGAACCTCCATGGAAGGCTTTTCAGATGCAGGGGTGAGTGGAGTTGGGTTTGGTGCTGTGAAGAAACAAGCCTGTAGCAGCCAGGAATGGCTACAAGAGTGGAGGCTGTGCATTCACAATCTGCAGAAATGGCTGAAGGCAGAGAAAATGAGCTGTGATCATGTACAGAGGTGAGGCAGGCATTCTGGGGCTGGGAAGAGGGGCACAGGACATGGGGCAGCCAGAAGCCAGGCTAGGGGAGCCCAACAGGCCACTGGCATGGAAGGCTCAACCAAAGCCACTTTGGGCCTCAGTTTTCCCATCTGGAAAGTTGGAATACTGTGTATGCTGTATTCACCAGGTCTATGAGGACTTTAGGCGATGCCCTCCTGTGGGCATAAATCTCAGTGCCTTGCAGGCAGCAGGTGCTCAGGCTCTGCTCTGAATTCAAAGCCAAGGAGCAACAGATGGGGTCAGGAAGAAGAGGGCAGGTGGGGTGGGAGCGGGATGTGTGTGTGTGTGTAATGGGTGAAGCCATGACTTCAGCGGGAAGGGCCGGGACTCCTGACCTCAGGGAATCTGGTTGTTTTGCACCAAAGGGAGAGATGTGAAGTTGATCAAAAGGAGAGACAAGAATTCATGGGATTCCAGAGCCCTCAGAGACCATGTCAGCTGAGACTGGACAGCCTTTACCCACAGGCAGACAGGAGCTTCTGGGCACAGCAAGGAGGCCTGAGTGGGACAGACAGCTCTGAAAAGAAGGGCTTGCAGAAAGGAGTGTAAGCATGAGAAACCCCAGAATGGATAACAGAGCCTGGGAGAACACTCGCATTTTAGTGGGGAGAGAGAGAAAGAGAGAGACTGGACGAAGGGACCAAGGGAGGGGTGCCCATGAGCAAGCACCTGCAGTGAGAGCAGACAGCAAGTGGCCGCATGACAGACAGATGAACGGACAGACAGGGCTGCAAGGATATCCCCCACGGTGAGACCTGGGAGTGCCCAATGGTATGCTGGCAGAGTCACGGACACTCAGCCGCACGTCGGAACGCTGCCGGCCAGCCCTATGCAAGTGCGTGGTACAGCAGTGGGGATGGTGACACGTGAAGGAAACGTGGGGCAGGAGAAGGTTGTCTCCATTAAGATGGATGAGTCGGGAGAGTGTTTGTGAAAAAGTCGCTGCAGCGAGCAGACAGCCAAGGCCCCTGCTGGAGTGTGGGAAGAGGAAGAGGGGGCTTCTCCAGGAACCTGAGGGGCACCGTGGAAAAGTGTGGGACCAGCGCGAGAAGGACTCAGAGAGACCCCTCCACCTCCCCACTCCAATACCATGGCCATGTCTGTGGACAAGACCATAGGGATGCTTTTGACCTTGGAAGACAGAGAAGCCAAACACAGAGAGGAAAGAATGCCTAGTTTTTGCTGAGTGACAGGCACTTACAGGGGTTTGCATTCCAGTTGCCGCCATGCTCTGCCTGCAGACAGCGCATCTGTTCATGCTGAGCTGATGCTGGGCTTCACTGGGAAGGAGGAAACCTTTAGAATTTCCAGATTGGAATGTTCATGTGTGTGCATCTGCGTGCCTGTATATGCGCATGTGTGTGTGTGTGTGTGTGTGTGTGTGTGCAAGTGGGGAGAGTCATTGCTTCCGGTTTCAGTTAGGAGAATGAAGCCACACGGATGGATCATGGAAAGTGATGCCCTCCCAGTCAGCGGAGGCAAAGTAGCTGAGCAGCCATTGTGTGACACGTGTGTGTCAGGCACATCACAAGGCACATGGGGAGTGCCTTCTTCACCTCCTCCTCCCCTGCTCCCTTCTTGTTAATTGCACTTCACGTTCATGGAAACAATTTTTTCCTTTAAGTGTTCCATGATCTGAGTCAGACTTGGAGCGAATCTTTTGGGGAGGAAAAAAATGAGCTGAAAATTGCTTCAACTGTTTCTGATTGATGGGATGTTGGAACACGTGCACACTTTTCTCTTTGCTTTAAAAGCGGAGGAAGAAAAAAAAAAACACTTGACCTATTTTTACACTCGCCTAAGTCCCTAACAGGGGAGCTGTAAACTCCAAACTCGGGGAGGCTGGAGCTGACATCTTTGAGCAAGCGAAGCCAGCTGGCCCAGAAGAACAAGGCTGCAGACAACACACAAGTCAAAACCCCTGTGTGCATGCGTGCAAAGGGAGAGATTTCCTACCTGGCACCTCAGCAAACCTCATTAAAGGAACCCTATGCAAAGACTCCAGTATTCTTGCCAGCTGCCAGTTCTTTTCATTAAATACAAGCTGGGGGTGGGGAAAGAAGAAGAAGAAAAAGCAGCAGCATGCGAAGCCACATTTGTCACCCAGTGGCGTGATGGGAAAGTGGTGAACGCCCACTTGGCCTTTAGAGACCTACTAAGTTTGTGCACTTGGACACATGGCATGGCCAGCGCTGGGGACAACTGCCAGAGGTGCTCTCAGACCTCCTGTGCATTTTACCTATGAGTCAAAGCACAGAGCCTAATTCTGGCCACTGGGAGCAGAGGTGTTGAGTCATGAGTGGAAGAGAGGCCAGCAGGGTCTGGTATTGGGTCTCACCACTGGGACGCTTGCATCCCATGCTAGAGGACACGGGTTCAAGTCCTGCCTCTCCTTCCCATTCCAACTTCTTTCGGGTGAAGACCCTGAGGGACAGGTGATGGCTCAGGTAGTTGGGTCCCTGTCACCCACAGGGGACACCCTGTATAGAATTCCCCAGTCCCACAGACTGGACAAGCCTGCGGTGCATACTGGCAAGCATGGGAACCAGGGTAGGGGGCAGAACTGGTGGGGGTTATGGGGAGTCGCCCCAACTAGGCTGCAGCTCCAACTGGTTTGCATGAGGACCAAGTATGAAGTGGGTAGGATCGAGCTGGACTACAACACCTGTTGGTTCACGAGGAAGACAGGGTGGAAACAGAACAGACCCAGCAATCCCAACAAACAGCATGTGCATAAGCTGATTGGTGTGACAGACAATGTTGGACCCTGTACTAGCAAACTCACACAAGAATCAGGTCTGGGATCATCTCAGATGAAGTTTCTTTGGAGCTCCCTCCAACTGAACTGCTGATCTTAGAACCCAACCATGAAGAGACTGTCAGCCAGTGGATTCTGAATAGGTTTCATTGCGATTGGAACTGAGAGATTGGCAGCAATCCAGAACTGATGAACTATCAAAACTGTATGAGCAGGACCCTCAGAGTGCGCCTCCCGTTGGGGATCTGGGATGGGTGGGAGGTTGGGTGGGGCTTTTCCCTTTGTTTCTCCCCTGACCCCAGACACAGGGAAAAATGATAATATTAGTGCGAAAACAATGGTATTACCCACTTTCACCCTGTTGCAGTCAGCTGGAGATGAACCAGCAGATGGATGATCTTTCTGACTCTCCTCTCTCTGTAAATCTGCCTTTCCAGTAAATAAATAATAGATGAATCATAAAAATAAAACACCCAGGGCCTTGGAAGCCAGAGTGCCAGTAGCACCCAGTCCCCATTGTGGCAGGAGCCGGGACCTGTCCTCACAGACCCCTGGCCTACTGGCAGTCAGGAATCCCAGGCTTCATTTTCTGGAACAGCTTTGGGGAGAATTCCTCCCCACCACAGCCCACAGAGCCCTTCTCTGCAGTTGTGACATCCCTGGCACAGCTGTCCACCCCATCCCTCAGCTCCCCCATGGCCCTGCTCCAGCCCTCTATCTAGGTGGATAGCTTGTCCTCCCTGCGTGGCCTTGACTCAAAAGTGTGTGTCGTCATCCTGTCTGGGAGTCATGAACCCATTGTTCCCTAAACCATAACAATCCATCTCCCACACATCATCCCTGAAACCATTATCATCTGTCCCAACCAGGATTTATGACGTGGGACGAGACGCTCAGGCAAATTCCATTTCTTTGGCGTCTAAAGAAAACAGCTCTCTGAGCAGCCTGCTTTACATCTGACTGCAGAGCCAAGTGCCTCCGCCTCCTGCTTACCCAACACCTTGGGAAGCGGCAGCAAGCCTTGCCCAGCGTGGGCCCTGCTGCTACCTTCCAGTCCAGCTCCCTCCACTTCCTGATGGGCATATCTGAGCAGGGAGTTTGAAGGGACCTTAGGGTGAGCTTCTCTCAAACCAAGAAAGGACAGCAGGTAAGTGCCCTCACTATCTACCTTACAGCCCCTCAAGAGACCTGCAGGGAGCCTTGACTGTGTAGGCACCTGGCCATGTGCCATACCTGTGCAAAGGAACATGACAGGTCCTGCCTTGCAGTCTTCAGTCCCCTGGCAGGCTTCACACACCTGCCATATACCAAGCAGTGTGTTGGGCACCAGGCAGAAACACAACTAAAACTCATGTGTCCCCGAGTTGCTGGTCATTGTGCAGGTGTCTACAAGTATGGGTGGACAAGGAAGGTCAGCATGCGTGATTATTGATTGGCCACACAGACATCACCCTACAATGCCATGTAGCTCAAGGGCATGAGATGGGCACTGCTGTTAAGTTTATTTGCAACAGAAAAAGACAAGCTTGGATGTACCAGGAAGTGAGATGGGACTTGGTCTTTGAGGAGGGTATAGGATTTAGGATTGTTGGGACTCTCCAGGGTTCAAGCCAACCTGAGTGTCCTCCCACTGCCTCTTGGCATATATCTCAGTCTCATCTAGGCATAAGCCAAAGGCTGCTTGCCTGAGGTCCCCTAGGAGATGGAAGCAAAGTTCTGCCCTAAACCAGCAAAACCTTCCCTAACCTCTTTGGCACCCCCAGCTCTAATCTTTCCCCCAAGGTTTTGTCCCTGCAGCGCCTGCCTCCTCCCTTGCCCTCAGCCCTGGAAATCTCTTTCTCAGTGTTCTCCAGGGCTCTCAGCCATCGTCCACTGCAGAGCTGCCCTTCTGAGTCCACTCCCATCAGTTTCCAGATTCTGATTAGCAGAAGGCAAAGCACATTGATGCAGGGGGTTGTTGACTAGAACCTTACATCCTTATGGGAGAGTTGAGACCACCAACCCCACAGATTCATAGACTGAAGGCCTAACTCTACCCCCACCCCCACGACCTTAATTGGTTAAAGTCTCTTTAGAAAGGCAACCAGGACAAAATGAAGTCACACAGGTGCACCCTGATCCAGTAAGATGGATGAATGTCCTGCCATAAAAAGAAAGTGCAGGGACAGATGCACATGTGCAGGAAGGGAGCAGACCCAGATGGCAGCGAGGAGAGAGGCCAGGAACAGCTTCTCCCTTGCAGCACACAGGAACCTGCCCTGTCCAGACCTTGACCTCTGTCTTCCAACTGCTGGAGCTGGAGCGGCAGTTTGCATTGAGCAAGGGAAGCCCAAACTTTTTTTTTTCTGGAAGGGGATTACCTGTCAACTGATGGATCCTAAGCAGCTCCCAAGGCACTAGGCATCCTCCTCTGTGGCCAGGCTGGGAGAGAGGACCCTTGCCCAGGGTCGGGATGCTGCTGGAACTGCCCAGTCCAGACCTTTAATGGCCCTATTGTTGTTCTCCTGGCTGCCCTCAGGTGGCGCTGCAGGACCACAGCCCCTGGCAGCTTCCGCAGCCCCAGCCTCCTGGGGCTCCCCTCCCAGCCTGCAAAGGGAGGAGATACCAAGAGGCACCCCACCAACCCCTCCCCGTCACACCCAAGCCTGGCCCTCCTCTCGCTCCCCAGACCTTCAGGAGCCATCCAGATCCAGCCATCCAAAGGCATCCAGCGTGTCCCTGCCATCTGACATCGGAAGTGGGGGGGCTGTGGGCAGGAGGCTGGAATTGATGCCCGGCCACCTGGTGCCCAGCTGCCTGAGCCGATACTTCCTGTCCTGGTTCTCCAGCACTGTCCCAGCCGGAAGGACCTCTCTCACCCTGTCAGCTCCTCTTCTGCCGTCCTAGTCTCCATGAGAACTCTCGTGAGACTCAGCACTCCCAACAACAGGCACAAAAATGTCTTTTCCCAGGTGGAGCCATCTGGCTATGCAGCCAGCCCAGCTCCTTCACCTCAATCCTTCTGTTCTTGCCTACACACACAGTACGAAGCTCATTTATGCCCCCTCTATCTACCTACCCCACATGCTGTGTGTCTCACCACACACAGACCTGCCAAATACATACCCAACATACATATACACCACACTCCATATATACATCATGTGCAGTACATATCATATACACACACCACACATATACTCACACACACAACACATACACCCCCTAACATATACCACAAAACACACTGTATGAACTCACCACACACACCATGCACTACATATGGAAGGGTACTTCAAAAAGCTATGGAAAAGCAGAATTAGGAGGTAAGCATATTTCCGTATGAAAAAAAATCGTAAATCCATTCAGTTTTTTGATAATATGCATTTTACACAAAGTTCTGAAAGATCCCTCACACACAACACAGATCACACAGACATGTAACACATTCACTACACACCACACATACACACACTCCTGCACCTGTCACACACACAGGTCACACTAGAGCTGCAGTCCCTGAAAGGGACCCTCTGTCGAAATCCTCAGGGCTTTGGAAACAACCATGCGGCTGCCCCTGCCCCTGCCAGTGCTTTCCCCTCTCCCCCAAACCCCAATCCCAGAAAAGCCACCACAGACTGGCAGCAAGCAGCATGACTGGAGGTGAAGAATTCCAGAGAATTCCGGGATGATCTAGGGAATCCATCAAGTGGGCATCTCCTTGGGCCTTTGCTGTCTCTGCCAAGAGCCCCAGTGCCGAGAGCAACAACACCATTTTTCAAATAATGGGAAGGGGATGGTGCAAGCTGATTGATCACCACAGGCTTCCGTGGGGAAGCACGCTTGCTTGACCTAAGCCTGGCTCATGGTGAGGGAACATCTTCCCTTTTCATAAATGTGGGCAGGGCCAGTTAGCATTGGGGTCCAGTAGGTGAAGCTGCCTGGTGCTACATCAGCACGCCAGGTAAGGCTCCACTCCCACATCAGCTCCCTGGGGAAGGGACTAGATGATGGTCCAAGTAGCTGGACTCCTGCCACCCACACGGATGGAGTTCTGGGCCCCTGGCTTCAGTTCAGCCCTATCCTGACTATTGTGGATATTTGGGAAGTGAAGCTGAGGATGGAATGTGCCCCTTCCCTTCAAGTAAATAAGCAAAAATAAAAAACCATGTCCCAGGAACAGGCTGTTTGCAAACATGGGTAGTGGCAAAGGCCAGCTGGAGAGACCACGGGTGCTCCAGAGAGCTCTGAACTGTATCCTACCCACCCACATCCCTGGGAAGGGCAAAGCAAGACAGGACTAAATGGTGGCATGTAAGATCTAGGATTGTTGTACAAGTTCCATGGGCAAGTTCAAGCAGAAAAAAACAAAGCTACAAGAACTCAACTGAGTACCCAGTCTTTAGTTTAGTGTGCGGGCACACAGGGCTCGCTGGCTTCAAACTATTGGCCCCTGTTTCTCACAGCAGCCTCAAGCTACTAAGGACTGTCCACCAAATTACACCTGTCAAGATTTGCAAGACTGTTCACGCACTAGGATGTAGATGGTTGGATGGAGGACTCATGAGGGTTTAATGAGCCAGCCTCATCCCAAGTCTGTTGCTCAGCTTCTGGACACCTTGGGGACAGGGATCCCCATTTACAAATCAGCCTCCTTCATTCTTCAGTGGAGGTGAAGCCTACCTGAATTCTACCTCTGGACCTCCTCAGTAGGCAGGTCGGTATATAGACGGGTACACTATTCATCACTGAGCACTGTCTGCCAGGGTGATACTGGAGGGGTGAGAGTGGGCCAGGAGCCCCTGTGACTCCTTTGCGTGGGGTGGAGAGCAGCGTGCCAGGCATCGCAGGGTCTGTAGACTGAGGACCTCAAAGCTGCGGTCTCCTGGGCTGAACCCCTCCCTGCCCTACTGCATGGAAAAGCAGACTCAAAGTACTTTATGACCCTGTGCCCTGCAGGTGCTTGCCTGGCCAGCCTCTCCTGCCCCACCACTCCTGTCCACACACACCACCCTCCCTGTAGGAGGGGAGCTCGCTCGCTCTCTCTCCCTCTCTCCCCCTCCACTTTTGACCTCTGGACCAACCAAAGGTGGCAGAAATTCTACATCCACTCTCCCAAGGCCAGGCAGTTTCCTCTGTCTCTGAAGGGAACCAACTCTGACACTCTGACTAGCAGACTTGGATGACCTGAGCCCAGTGGGGATGAAATGTCCCTGCCTCTCTCCCTGGTCACCTGCAGCCACTGTCGAGGTCCCAGTTGGCTTGTGCCTGGCACCAATCAGTCCTCTCACACTCCTCTGCAGACCTCTACCATCTGCTGTAGTGCCCAGGTGGGAGCTGGCTGGGGTCCTCTCACATCCTTTTTTGACACAGTCCAGGTGCTGGTGGGGTGGGTGAAGGCCTCTGAACTATCGATCTGGTCCCCACAGCTTCACTTCAGAAGACTCCCCCTTCTCCCTCCCCACTGCACCAGCATCGTAGGGCCCTCCTGCAGTGGGAGGCAGAGTCCCCTGGGTGCCTCGCTGTGCATGCCTGGAGAGGCGTAGACATTACCTCATCTCTCAAGGATGAGTCGCAGGGACAGCCAGGGAAATGGGACCCTCCTCCCCTGCCTCCCTTGGTCAGGAAATTGCAAGGCAAAAAGTGCCTACAAGGATAGCGTGGGCTGCCTGGGTGCTCACCAGATCCAGAGCCTGTTCTGTGTCCCATCAAGGCCTGGTGGCCCCCCCAGGTGGGCTTGCTGCCTGGGCTCTACCCCATGGAAACGTGAGCATCCTGGGGTCCTGGACAGACATCTGCTGGTCCCGGCTCCCTGACCCTTGCCCCAGGCCTACATGTGAGGCTTGGTGTCTAAGCCAGTCTCTTCCCCACCGTGACCCCTGAGAGGCCCCTCAGAGCCCCAGCCGCACACAACGTCTTTGTCATAGCAGCAGCTCAGTAAATGCGGCACTCCAAGGAACTCCAAGACCTGGAGCTTCGTGGTATCCAGCTGCTGGGGAAGGACTAAAGCCATGGCCAGCCCCACTGCCCATAACTTTAGCCAGCAGATGCACAAGGTACAGAGGGACCCCAGGGGCCAGGACACTGTGCTCCATTGCCCTTTGGCTGGGCCCCTACACTCAAGGCCAGGATCAAGTTCGGGGCCAGAGAAACTGCCTCTGTTCCTTGCATTGGCTGCCCACGCAGTAGGCTGGCAGCAGGAGGAGCTTTTAGAACAGAACCCATTTCTCAGTTTCCAGGGTGCACTCCCTGGGCTTGCTGTGCTGTCCCTCCTTGCCCGGTGATTGCTGTTGGCATTTCCCACCCATCTTCAGGGCTGAAAAGGAATCTTTTAAAAACCACATAAAGACAAGGGGTGGGGACAGGGCTGCACAAGCCATCTCCTTTTGGAAGTCCCTGATCCCTAAACAGGAAGGCTGGTCTTTCCTGTTTAGACATCGTGTCTGGCAGGGGGAAGTTGAGCCCAAACTCACAATAATAATTACCTAAACCTATGAGATGTTAACATCCTTAGTATCATAGCCAAGCCCACCAGGACACAACATGACTAGGAGTTTGTAATGGTTAACTGAGGAGTTGGAATCGTGGGAAAATAGGCTAGGGAAGGGGATGCTGTAGGGACTCCCCTGGATACCCTGGGGATTAGAAGTAAGGGGTCTTGGACAGCAGAAAGGCAGGGTGGCAGAATGCAGGGTGTGTGGGCTCTGCTGTCAGCCTGGTCCAAAGCCCGGCCCAGCTCCTGCCAGCTCCTCAGCGACAGCCTCCTTGGTATTGACATGGGGGTGATGCCAGGCTTGTGTTGTGTTGGGTGAGAATATGACACCAGAGGCTTGCCCAGACCTCCTCCCCTGGCTGTGAGCTCTCAGGCGCCACCTTAACCCCCTGAAGAGAAGCCAAGGCACAAGCTTCACTTAGTTCTAAAAAGAGACGGATTGCAACAAAAACAGACTAGAGCCTCAGTTTGCCATTCAGGGAAAGCCCTCACTTGGGGTGACTATGCCCTGGTTGATGCAGCAACCCTCGGGAGTTCAAGGTTGTGCCCAAAGAAACACTGGGTCTCTCAGTTGTTCCAGTGGGACAGGATCCTCCTGGTGAGGTCAGCGGGACAGTCCTTATCCAGCCCACCTACCAAGGGGCTCCAAAAAGTTCATAGAAAGTAGAATTGAAATAAAATTTAATTTTTGTACAAACTTTTTAAATTCCCTGGGGGTTTCCCCCATAGCATCTATTTTTCAGGAACTTTTGGAAGACCCCTCTTAGGCATGCTCAATTTGGCTTCACTTTGACACGTTAGCTGAGAGCCAATGCTGTCCATTCTGCGTGGGGTGTCTGTGACGAAGAAGGAGGCAACAATGACAGACAGAATGAATCTCTATATTCCAGCACCAGTGCAGGAGGAATAGTTACCTCCCACCAGTCCTTTGCTACCCAAAGTGAGGTTTCTATTGTGTTTGAGTTCAGAGAGCGTTACAAGGAAAGCTAGTTAAGTACTAGAAGGCACTTTCTAAATGTAAGGATTGCACAGAAATTTTAAAAATGTGTATGTATGTATTTGATTATGTATTTGATGGGCATAGTGGCATAGATATAGACAGAGAGATCAATAGACATAGAGAGATCATCCATTGGCTGGTTCATTCCTTCAAACGGCTGGAACAGCCAGGAAAGGATCAGGGTAAAACCAGGAACACAAAACTCCGTCTGAGTCTCCCATGTGGCTGGTAGGGGCTCAAGCAGTCAGGCCATCTTTTGCTGCTTTCGTAATATCAGCAGAGGGAGCTGGATTAGAAGCAAAGCAGCTGGGACTTGAGCCAGTATTCCTCTTTGGGTTGGCTGGAATGTCAAGCAACAGGCTACACCATCACTAGAGGTCCTGCACTGAGATCCCGTTTAGCCCACTGATTGTTCCAGTTCTGTTGACATGGCTCAATTGGAGCTACCTTTGCAGCATAAATTAAGCAAGAAGGTTACTGAGGCACACTGGGGAGGAATCCTACAACCTAAATTCACAGCACAAGGGACTTGCAGGATCTGAGCCATGAGAATTCATTAACGTGCTGGACTCAGGCTGGGGCCATCTCCTGCTGTTCCCAGGAAGCAAATCTGTTTGTCAGGGCTGCCTTGTTGTCTAAGTCGAACACTTGTCTTTATTTAACTGTGCCTGATATCTTCATGGGAGCCCCTTAAGACATTAAAAAAGTGTTTACTGAACCCAGAAAATGTGGAAAAGCCATCTCTATAAAATGCTAATTGTCAAGCTATAAATTCCAACACTGCAGATGAACCACAAGCCTTTGTAACAAGGACAGTTGAATCAACGCACTGTTAGGGTTAGAGCAGAGATGTTAAGCCAGGCACATGCTGCTGTTGACTGCACAACCCCACCCACGTCCACAAACCCTGCTGCCCCCATAGGACAAGTATATCGCACAGGCCCTGCAAAGCCACGAGACCACAATGTCATTTGCTATTTTCCCAAACCCACAGAAAGCAAAATAGCTCTTGCCAAACAAAAGTAGCCACGGTGAGTGGTTGTGGGGCTCCTGCCGCCCTCAAGGCTGTGGTCAGTATTCTGGCTGCTGCCTCTCCCCAACCCCCAGGGAAGGGAGCATCACCTCTGCTCCATCCAGCCTCACTGCTCACCTCCCTTCACCCCACGCCCAGACCCTGCGGACCAGCAGCTCCTCTGAAGCCAGGAAGCTTGCTCTCCATCCGCTTCTATTTTGGGAGCTTGGAGGCAGCCCTGGAATTTTACAAGCCTGGGAGGAACTGGCAGAGCCTCAGCATTTTCCTTTGCTCCCTGTCCCGACTCTCCAAGTCCCCAGAACACAATGCTCATTGCACATAGACCGCAGGCCCTCCGGGAGGCAATAACGGTGGGGTGGGTTTGCTGGGAGGACCAGAGAAGGAAACCCCATGTGTGTGACCTTCCAAGAGGCCTGCACAGAGAGGCTAAAAGCATTGTGACTGCCTGGAGTAAAAGCATAGGGTCCATAATCTTGCAGGTTCTCCCTGTTCGTTCTCATACTAAGGCAAGGTGAACTGACCTCCGCAGAGAGAGGAGTTATACCGGCCGAAATGAACTATACCATGATTATCTGTTCACTAGCCAGCTATCCTGCTGTGTGTAGCTTCCACAGACACCAGGATTTCTTTACTGCTCTCAGCGAAGCATATGGGACACAGTAACTGGCTCACAGAAGATGCTTAGGCAATGATGAGTGAGAGGGCTGACTTTGTGGCATAGCCAGTTAAGCCACAGACCGCATTGCTAAGCAGCCCATGTGAGTGCTGGTTCAAATCATGGCTGATCCACTTCCAATTTAGTTCTCTACTAACAAGCCTGGGAAAGCAATGAAGGATGGTCCAAGTACCCAGGTTCCTGCCACCCATTTGTGAGACCCAGAAGAAGCTCCCAGCTCTTGGTTTCCACCTGACCCATCCCTGGCTGTTGCAACCATTTTGAAAGTGAATTTGTGGATGGCAGGTTTGTCTGTCTTTCCCTGTTTTATAATCCTGCCTTTCAAAGAAATAAAACAAATCTTTGAAATAAACAAGTAAGTGACAATTGAACAAACAATTGAACCAAGGGATGAAAGCATAACTGGACACAGCCTGTTCCTTTGGTTGCACCTCATAACTATGTCCTTAAATACAAGTGTTGAAAGGAGAGAAGCTGGATGAATTCAGCAACATTCACACACATTACCAACTGTCACCACAACCTGGGAGGAGGACAGCCAGGCTCCAGATGACCAGAAGCCAAGTACACCATCTTTATGTTCCTCCATCAGTTCCAGAAAGCATGTCAAGGAAGATGAGCTGCTGCATCAGGAGGAACTTCAGCTAAATAGTAGCAACAATTTGAAGCACTCCCCGTCACCTAGTAGCTGCAGGGGTAACATACACTTATCACTGATAGGTTCCCTACAGCAACTTCAGGAAAATCTAGGAACAGAATCCATGTGTTAGAGAAGAAACCACTGGCCAGACTTACTCAAATGTAGTATTGCCAGTGTCCTAGGTTCAGACCGACATCTTCTGGGCTTGGTAAGAATGAGAATTTTTGAGCTAAAAGCAAGGCATCTCAGCTTTGCACTCTTGACATTTGGGGCCAAATGACACCCAGTGGTTGGGGTGTGCTCTGCATTGCAGGATTTTAAGCTGTGTATCTCCCTGCTGTGTGCCAATTACACTTCTTTCTTCCTCAGGTTTTAGCTACCAAAAAATGTCTCCAGGAACTGCTGCATGTTCTCTCGAGGAACAGCATTGTCACCTGTTGCAGACCACTGGGTTAGAGGGAATTGAAAAAGAGCTTTAGCAGATGGAGTCAAAGGAAATTGAAGAGATTGACGGATTGGCCCAGGGCCATGGAAGGGGCCCAGAATGGAACTCAGGAAGATCTTTTCTTGCAAGTATCTAACATGATAGAAGAATATATTTTGGTGACATAAATGCAACCCTGAGCCAATTTTATTCTGCACATCTTGCTTCAAGGGAGAGGCTGAGGATGATTTTCATACTAGATGGACGGTTGGGACAAGAGGGAAAGGTGTTCCCTGGAAGGGAATGACACTGTCCCCACTCCAGGACTGACCATAGCTCCAGGGTGAGTGAAAAGTGAAGCCAATCAGCCAGGAGGCCCATGAATCTCTCAACGGTTTTTACTTCAGTTGGATCAAACCTGAGTGGCTCCATCCCAGAATGATCATTCTTGAAAACAATGTGTCTTCCCCCCAACACACATCCTTCCATGTTTTTAAAAGTAGTAAACACACCCTTCCATGTTTTTCTAACCTATGTTTTTTTAAATGACAAATATTTGTGTTTCTCTCCAATTGTGTAGAGTTGCAGCTAGAGACATCACTGGGCTGCACTTCCCAGTTTCCCTTGACCTTGAGAAGGTCAAACACGTGGTTTCAGGTGGAACTTCAGCTGAATGCAGAGGACGCCAAGGGCTTTTAGGAAGGCAGAGTCATGAGGCAGAAGGAGCCTGAAGCCCTGAATGACCACACGGAATCTCCCTCTACCAGAATCCTACCTGGACTGTGGGGAGGGCCAGAAATCTACACAGATTGTGTTCAGGCCCTGAGAAATCTGGGCATGTCTGAACTTGACATCCCACCCAGCTCTCTTTGAGTGTCTACTCATTTGACATTTGCTACTGAGAACAGGAAAGACTTCTTCCCTTGGCCACACCACTTTTCTCCAACCAACATCCACAGGGAGTGCTGTGTTCACTTCCCTCTTGGCTCTTGGGACCTGGGTCACCTTTTGGAAATGCATTTATTGATCTGTTGAGTGCCTACAGTGTGCTGAGGTACTGGAGATTAAAAATAAATAAATTAAGTGACCCTACCTTGTTGGGGAGATTCCAGTTACTAATAAGTCTCCTGTAAGATTGCCATCCAATCTTTCCACGCACACCCACTGACTCTTCCTCCAAGCCTAGACTGTCTTCCGACAGTCTCAGCTTGCTAAATGTTCTAGATGCAGAACGAGGGAGAGAAATCTTATGACTCCTCAATGCTTAAAGGTTTCATTCTGGTCTACACATCAGGCTCTGTGAACTTAACTAGTCTGAGTGCGATTGAAGAGCTAGAGACCTTCTTTGTATGCACACAGTGGATTTCTGTACCTGAGAGGCTAAGAGCTGTGAGTGGAATAGTCAAATTCAGGGAGAGAAGGCCCCAGTGTACCTGCCCTGACTGCCTCCTTCCTAGTCACTTTTTACCTGCACAAGCTGCTCACAGTAATCTCAAGGCTGGGGGGAAGTGCAGTGCACACCCAGGTTCCTGTGGGGGCATACTCCTTTGTGCACACAGTCAGGCTTTGGAGCCTTCACAACTCTGATGAATTGGGCTCACTTGGGTTTCCCCTAACCCTGCAGGGACCATGTAGGTATTGTTCATGAGCACAACACAAATGCCTGAGTTAGAGCTTCTGAAGCCCTGAAGGTTAATTAGAAGGAGAACCACTTTCCCTGGTTTAACAACACTACATGCAAAAAAATTAGGTGAATCAGTCTGTTTCCATACTCAATCAGTGTTTTCAAATCCTTTCTTGAACCACAGCTAGGGCTTGTCACAGGCCCTGGATGTCAGCCACAAGTCATCATCCATTCAGTCAACACATGCATCATTAGTAAGCACGTACTGTATGCTCGGTGCTATCCACACAGACAGGGATTGGTCCCACAAGGGGGTGGGTTTATAATGCTAAGGGAAATGAGCCAATCCCAAAAGGTCAGATACCACATGTTTGCGTTAATTTAAGAGGATATGATGTTATGTAAAACATGTTATTTTATGTATATTATGTTATATGTTGTGTATAAACTAAAACTGAATTGACAATGAGGTGATCACAGAAGATGGTTAAGAAATTGCAATTGTTTTTAACATATTGGTTACTCAATACTATAACTATTAGTTACACAATGAATTTAATTGTTGCTGAGGGTATGTTGGAGCCTTTAATTGATTGGTTGATAATATGATGGTTCTGCCCTTGGACCAGACAGGGTCTCCCCAGGAAGCTGAGAAACTAGACTGGACTATAAAATGTTGGACTCTATGTTTAGTTTATGCTTGCAAAGAGGGAATCTCAACTGTACTTGATCAGTGGATATGCAACAAGGTGGAATATTCCACATGGGGGGAGGGCGGGGGGAGAGGTGGGGTGATTCCCAGTTCCAACGAAACTGTATCACATAATAGTATGTAATCAATGAATAAAAAAATAAAATAAAATAATAAAAAAAACAAGGGGGTGGGTTTACATCCTAGGATAGGGAGACCCCTAATAACTTAACAATGGCTAGCATTGTTAGGATACAAATGAAATCTTGCCAGCAGAGAGAGGGACTACAGAGTGGTCCCTCCGCTGGTCAGCCTGATGAAGTGATTTTTGAGCAGAGATCTAAGGACCAAGGGCACAGAGTATGCTCAGAAGTGTCAGGGCGAGAGAAGAGGCTGCATCAGGCAGGTGAAAGAGCCAGTGGAACAGGATGAGGAACCAAGGCCATGAGAAGTGATGAAATCAGAGAGATGTGGAAGGCAAAACCCATGGATGACACGATGAATGACACTTAAGACTATTTAGTCTGCAAAAGAGACTGCCTCTGCCCAGCTTCCCAGTGCAAAGTTGGTGATGGTCCCATCATTGCAAAAGGGCCAGTGATGTTCTCTGGAAGGACACCGATGACGTAATGTCTGACTTCCAGTCAATTTCATAAGCAATCTACTCAATTCCTGCAGAGATAAAGGTCCAAATGGCGCTACTACGTCATCAACAGCTTTCCTCCAATGACTCAGTACAGAACCTCTTGCGAACCTGAGTGAAAGTTCCCACAAAGCACCCAGGCCACGGAGTGAGTCTCCACCTCACAGAGGAGACATGGAGATTGGAAAACGTCTGCAGTCTTGCCCATGCTGCAGTGGCACACACTATGAATAGGGTGTCTGTGTGCTTTTGAGTCAGCAAGTGACACAGCGCAGGACCAGTTCTGCCCTAAAGTTCCAGTCACAGGTGCAAAATGAAGGCAAGCAGAACCCTTAGCCCAGGTCTACTCACCTGTGGCCTTGAAGAGCCTGACCTAGGAGCAGGGCAGTGGCTCAGCTGCCCTGACATGCAGGTTCTGGTCCTGGTTCTGGTTCTTACTTCATGCTGTGTCCCAGTGCCCTGTGGGTGACAGCAGTCACCGAATCTGTCCTTCCATGCCTTGCTTGGAAACAAAGGTTCCAGCTATATCCAAGACACAAATGCAGCATTTGGCAGGGACTTCACAATCCTAATTCAGTTGCTTTCTCTGTCCCAGGAGGATAGAATTGTGAACAGTCAAAGGTAATTACTTTCCCTCATACAAGAGAAGTACTTTCATCATCAAAGCAGTTTCTAACCATTAAGTCTGAGAAAAAAGATGAGGACATCCACTGTCACCACTTCATGCAATATTGTACTGGCAGGCAAGCAAAACTGTCTCTGTTAGCAGGTGACCTCACTATATTCATGGAAAGTCTAACCCAATACATACTATTAGAATTCATCAGTGAGTCTAGTAAGGTCACCGGATGGAAGGTCAAAATATATCTTAGTTGTATCCTTATAGGAAATTTTTAAAGGAAATTTAAAAAATAATTTATAATAACATCAAACATTTGAAAATAAGTCTAACAAAAATATATGCAGGATCTCTATGCTAAAAATCTGTAAAATACTGTGGAAAGGAATTAAAGACCCAAATAAATAGAATAGAGATACATGCCATATGAAAGATGTTATAGTGCTAAGATGTTAATGTTCTGTAAATGGATCTATGGAGCCAGTGAAAGCAAAATTAAAATCATAAGGACAGGTGTTAGAGCATGGCCGAAGTGTTAAGCTATCCCTTGAGACACTCACATCCCTCACCGGAGTGCCAATTGCAGTCCTAGCTACTCCACCTCCAATTTAGCTCCTTGTTAATGTGCCTGGGCTGCAGCAAATGATGGTTCATGCACGTGATTCCCTGCCGCCCTTCCCAGGAGACACACAACAATGTGGTTGGACTATCAGACCAATAGTGTGGAGCGAACTCTAGACACAAAAGGGTATGTGTGTATGTATGTATGTATGGTTCAACCTACCTGAAGTTCACGAAGAAGTTAATTGAAATAGAGCAGTGGTTACCACTGGTCAAGAGTTCTTAAATTAGGCAAAAAATTGACACAAGATTACCATAAAAGAACGTCTAGTAAATTGGACTTCCTGAAACATTGAACTTCTGTTTATCAAAAGCAACCCTTATGAGTGTGAAAACCCAAACCACAGGCTGGGAGCAAATGCAATACATGTTTTACTGATATGATATTCACATCTAAAACATGGCAAGAATGATGATGAAAACTCAGTAAGAAAAGAAAATTCATTTTGAAATGAGTTGTAACAGGAGGCGAATATGGCTGGCAAAAGGCAAAGATGGACTCTCCTTAGGTTTTCAAACTTGATCCAGGTGGTGGTGAGACTGAAATAAACTGCCAAAAACATCTATCAAACTATCTTCTGAGGATTAGCACATTTTGCATACTCTACTGCATGGAGAGTAACGCTCAATTAAATACATTCTCCCTCAATTAAAAGCAACTAATAATAAGGATAATTATCCAACAAATACCTGGTATACATTAAAATTTCCCATTCAATGGTTTAAGGCAAACCCACACTGCATGGGAAATTAAAAGGCAAAGAACATTAAAGAAGGTCCACATTTAAATTAAGTTGGCAGAACCTGAGTTTAATGAAGGGGATATTCTTCACTGTGAGATTTCTCAGAGCTTTTTGTCTTGGAAGTGTTTGTCAGTTTTCCTGGAAAAGAGGCGTTCAGCCAATGCCTCCTGAATGATTCTCGTCTCCTAGGGCGTGCGGGGAGTTACTCTGCAAAGCATAGGTTTGGAGATGATGACTTGGAGTGATACTTAAACGTTAATTCAGAAGCCAGGAAATCAGGAAGGTCATTTTATTTTTAGTGGGTTGGATAAGTCCTTCCAGGAAGTAGATCCTCAAATGGTGCTAGAAATGCCAGAGTCACTGAGGCTAATGCCTTTGAAGGGCACACGGGAGGGGAAGCAGGGTAGGCAGAGGAAGCCTGGGACAGTGAAGAGGAAAGGAGAAGGAAAGAGGATTGGGTCCAATAAATCTCAGATTCTGAAGTAATGTTGGGAAAGTCTCAGCTAGTCCAAGAGGAAACTCCCTGGAAAGAGTTCCCTTAATGAGATTCCATGTGAATCTCTAGCTGGCTAGCTGGAGTGAGCCCGGGTTCATCTGAACCCTGTGCCTGGAGATGACTCCCCAGTGCACTCCTCACGGCTGCCTGGAGAGTTCTTCCCTGCAGGGACACTTGAGCAGTCCCTCACAGCTTACAGGTTCTTTAGGAAAGGTGAAATTCCTCAGGACTTAATTCTAAGAAGGTATTACATGAGGCTTTTATAAGTCAGGCATAATTTGGTGGCTTGCTATGGATTTCATGTTCAGTTCTCTGATTTGTTTTGTAAATGACCAATTTTCAGTTGAGCAAAAGAGTTTTGCATCCATATGCAAGTTTTGTTCTTCAGACCCTTTAGCCCCCACAAGCACTCCTCTAGGAAGACTCACATGGCCAACTCACTAGCCAAGTAGCACCTGGGACCAACAATGGTGCTAACACCGCATCTTGGGTTGAAGAGCAGGCTCAAGGGTTCTGAGTGCTGCTCTGTCTAGGTTCTTCCCTGCACACCTGACATGGATGTTGATCGTCCTCAGCCCTCCCTCCCATGTTCCAGCCTATAACTTGATGAAATCCTCCCTTTGCTCTGGTGACATGATCTTCTGTCTACTTCTCTAATGTGTCAACGTCATTATTCCACAGAACACCAGTCATGCTCTGTGTAGAAAGACCCTGATGTATGATCTCTGATGGCAAAGAAATCCAAGACTTGCTGTACTCCATTTTCTGCCATTTGCATAAAAGGTGTGGAGGTCTGAAGTCCACACTGGTCAGAGATGATTAACGAGTTGGGAACATAAGTTGCGTCAATAAGGCTCCCAGGGACTCCTGAGTCACATACTCTCTGACACATAACCACGACCAAGAAGAGCCATGGTGCCTATCCGGGTTTTTTGAAAGACATCAAGGTCCACCCCAGATTCCTCTCCTAGGCAGAAGTCAGAGGCTGTTAGGAGAAGACATCACCAGAAGAAGACAGTGCTGATGGTTTTGTGGAATGTGGGCTTGTGTAGTCTAACCCTACAACAGTGGGACTAAATTAAGAATCCTGGTTCCAATTGCCTCTCTAAAATCATTTCCTAGACAATATTCATCAGGTTAGCATGGTGAAACTCTTGGATGATCTTCAATTTTCCACTGCATTCAGCCAAAAATCATGGGCTGATGTAATTGCTAAGCACATTAATTCTCTGCTTCCAGGGCTGGCACCCCATTTGGGCCCCAGTTCAAGTCCCGACTGCTTCACTTCCGATTAAACTCCCTGCTGATGGTCTGGGAAAGTAGCAGAGGATGGCCCAAGGCCTTGGACCCCTGAACCCACATGGGAGATCCTGAACAAGGTTTTGTAGCACTCCAGTTCTGGCCATTGAGGTCATTTGGGGAGTGAACCAGCAGATGGAAGATCTCTCTCTCTCTCTGTGTACACACCCCTCTGTAATTCTGACTTTCCAGTAAAAATAAATAACTCTCTCTCTCTCTCTCTCTCTCTCTATATATATATATATGTATATATAATATGTATATTATATATATACAAAGATTTATTTATTTCTATTCGAAAGTCAGATATACAGAGAGGAGGAGAGACAGAGAGGAAGATCTCACATTCAATGATTCACTCCCCAAGTGGCTGCAACTGCCAGAGCTACACCAATCCGAAGCCAGGAGCCAGGAGCTTCCTCTGGGTCTCTCACTGGTGCAGGGTTCCAAGGCTTTGGGCTGTCCTCGACTGCTTTCCCAGGCCACAAACAGGGAGCTGGATGGGAAGCAGGGTTGCCAGGATTAGAACCAGCACTCATATGGGATTCTGGCTCGTGCAAGAAGGGGACTTTAGCCGTAGGTTATGACACCAGGCCCCAAAAATATATATATTTTTAAAAAGGTATTGCCAGTCTCAGAAACTCCAGAATACTGAATGTATTCAGCTCTGCAGAAACACATTGAGCATCTACAGAGGCTCATTAAGGTGGTGAAATAAGAAGATATTTTGCCAAAATTAAGAAAAGCTCAACATGGCATTATGAGGACTCAGCAGGTATAGGCACAAATAGAGAAGATGAGAACATTAGCCCTCGAGATACTTTCAAGAGGAAAGCAAACCAATAACAAGAGGCTTGCCCAAAGAAGCCAAAATCTACTGACACAACAATTCCCATCTCGGGGCTGGTGTCGTGTCTCAATGGGTTAAACCACTTGCAATGCCAGGGTCCCAAATGGGCGCTGATTGGAGTCCCTGTTGCTTTGTTTTTGATACTGCACCTGGGAAGGCAGCAGAAGGTAATCCAAGGGTTTGGGCCCCACTACTCATGTGGGACACCCAGATGAAGTTCCAGGTTCCCAGCTTCTATCTGGGCCAGACCCTAATGTTGCAGTCATTTGGGAATCAGTAAATGAAATCTCTCTCTCTCTTCTCTCTTGCTCACTCTCTTTCATTATCTCGTTCCAAAGCTCTTTCCAATAAATACATACACATTTAAAACCATGTATGTGGAAAAGTGGAATTAAAAGATAATACGCGCTTTCCGTGAACTTAAGAAAACACAACTCCTATCTCTAAATGAGAAAGTGACATCATCAGTCTTTACATTTTCTTGGGAAAAATATTTTGCTACTGGAATTCAATAAACAATAAAAGACCATTCTGATGCAAAGTTAAAAACATAATGAGAGAATCAAGTACAGAAAGTTTTCATAGAGAAAGTGATATTTCTAAAAGTGTAACAGAAGGACATCCTTTCAAAATATAGAAAAGTGAATCCAAATAGATAAAGAAATGGGATACAATTAATGGTGAATTAAAAAGATGGAAAACTACGGGTAGGGATAGCTAACCATAAAAATGTTATTAAGCCTAATACAAAAGATTAAAAAAAAAGAACCCCCCCCTTAAAAAAGGAACATAAAATAAAAGCAAGATGACACCAAAGTAGGGAACTATAGATAATAGGCAAATGGATCATTTGGGATGCTAACTCAATAACCTTATTTGCTGAAGGGCGTGAAATGTTTAGGGGAATTTATTCTGTTGAATGCAGAATTAATGGACCATGAATCAAAGAACATGCAGTTTTTAATTTCAACACCAAATTACCTAATAAATCCTCCAAATTATATGGTTTGCTTCCTGGATTCCAAGAATGAATACAAGGCAGGCTCTCAAATGCACATTTTGGAAAAACTGAATATTAAGGAAAACGAAATAAATTGCAAGTGTTCCTTTGCTGGCATGGGCTAGAGGCAGAAGCACCAAAGGTGCTGCAGTCTCCAAGAGTCTCCCCGCCCAAGAAGCTCAGGGTTCCCTCTGGGCGTCCTTCCTTGGGGGTGTTTCCAGGGCACACAGGGTCCACCCATGCACACATTTGGCCATGCTGGCATCCTGCCAGGGCCACTGCCTGTTTGTGAAAATTGTCCTGGGCCATGCAACTCCACCTCTTGGAATGGGTGGTTGGTTTCCTGCATCTGCAGGTACACTGGCTTACCAGGCACCATGCTGCCCCTGGCCCACAAACGTCAGTCTAGAGTGGAGGGAACTGACGGTGTCAAGTGTCTTGATATGGGTGACCAAATGGGAGATTGCATCTGTTAACACTGACATAACTATGCAATTCAAAGCTCATAGCCAGTTTATAAATTCAGAGAGGGGAGCAGGAAAGGGCATTTGGCATAGCACTTACAACGCCACTGGGTTGCCTGAGTTTGAGTCCCAGCTTGACTTCTAACTCCAGCTTCCTGCTGATGGGCACCCGCTGATGGCTTAAAGTCCCTGCTTCCCTGCCACTGATATGAAAGTTGGAGTTCCCAGCTCCCAGATTTGGCCTCGTTCTGCCCTGGCTGTTGCAGGCATTTGGGGAGTGAACCCGCAGATGACAGATCGCTGTTCGTTTCCATCTCTCTGTCTTCAAATAAATAATTTTTTTGAAGAAAAAGAATAGAGAACACACAAGAGTTTGTCAGGGGGACATGAAGGAATTGGCGCTGTGCCATGTGTGTCAGCCATGGGCCTCTGCTGTGGACGGAGCCAGACATGCAAGAGCCGTGGAATCTGGAGTGGGGCTGCCCTGCCAGGCAGTCAGGCCAATAGCCTGTGGCCTTGGCCTGCCAGGTGAGTGGGAAAGGTGAGAAGAAACTAAAAGGGCTTGTTAGTGGGTGTTCAGCTTCAAAATTGTTTTGGTTTGGGATTTGGTCATAAGTTGATCCCACACATACACATTCTCAAATAGAAGGCTGCTTTAAGTGTTAGGGAAACAAAGTGAATACTCTGTGAGTTCCCATGGCCAACCAGGCCCTCCTTCTCAGTCTCTACCTCTCTCTCTCTCTCTCTCTCCCTCTCTCTGTCAGGTGAGATGGCCAGAGTCTGTAGACAGGATCCGTTCTTCCGGGAGTGAGAGGACATTGGAGTAGGAAGATAAGCAGTGATTTCTGGCCACGGATCCCGATAAGGCTATTTGCTTTGGCTGCAGAACCTTCAGCTGGCCCTGGCCTCTGCCCAGAGTTTCAAAAATAGAACTGGCAGGCCGGTGGAAGGAAAGGACAGACGTAGGATGGCCCCTAAACAAGCTTCTCCAGGAAACATGAGGGGAGACATCTGGCCCTCTTGGGCTGTGCAGTTACTCATTGCTCCCACAGGGCCCAGCAACCCTGCACATGGGCAGTTGCCTGGCCATACACAGTCCCCCACAGCCAGAGGGGAGTGGGCAGCTCAGCAGTCTGAGGCAGAAGAGGCAGGTGAAGCAGAGTAATTTTCTGGGTGATGTGGGCTGCCATCTTGCCACCAGTAGAGAAACTCTGCAGGGCCTGTACCGTACTGCCCCCAGGATCCCACGGCCACTCCTTTCTGTGCTAGTAGAGGCCCAGAGCCCTTCTGCTGTCAGACCAGAGGGCTTCTGCTCAGAGACCCAGGCTCTGAAGGATCCCTCTGACTGTCCCTCAGGACAAAGCCCCCAGGCCCTGCTTTTCTAGAATCCAGCTTGTGTTTGGGGGACCAGGACCACCATCCCATTCAAATGGCTACTTCTGGATCCTGCAAGGGGCTCTTCCTTCAGTCTGTGTCCCCCCCACACACACACCCCCATGCTGACCACAGAGCACCGTTTGGAGCTGAAGATAGGTGTGAACAGAGCTTAGCTGTATGGGCCTGAGGTCCGTGTGTGTGCAGCAAGGCCCTGGTGGTGTTGTAGAACCAGGCTGGAAAAGAAGGTTTGGGTTGGGGCCAGCTTTCTGGGCACAGAACCCTGGAGAGGTCACTGTCCTCCAGCCTGCCTTCACACTGTGACACAAGGATCATTCCAGAATGAGGATGACAGCACTATGGTAGATGTCAAGTCAGTTCCTTGTAACTTTCAACTGCTCAGGCAAGTGGTCCACAGCTCAGGGTGCTGCATCCAGCTGGCACAGCGGCCGCAGATGTTCACCTCGGTGCTGCCTGGTCTTCGTCACAGGGCTCTCAGGCTCCACTTGGTCACAACCACAAAGTACCATGAACTGAATAACTGAAACAACAAAGATATTTTGTCTAAACTCACGTTGTCAGGGGCAGGTGCTTGCCGCAGAAGATCAGCTGCTTCCTGGGACACGCACATCCTCTATCTGCATGTTGCAGGTGAGTGCTGGTTCTGCTCTCCGCTCCCGCTTCTTGCTAGTGCATACCCTGGAAGGCAGGAGGTGACAGCTCAAGTACTCAGGGTTCTGGCGCCCGCATGGGAGACCTGGACTGAGTTCCAGTCTCCCACCTTCAGTGGCAAGCCCCTACTGTGGAGGACATTTGACAAGTGAACCAATGAATGGGAGATTTCTCTCTCTTTCTGCCTTCAAACTTGAAGTTAATTAATTAAAGCTTTTCTAATTAAAAATAAGCTAAAAGCATCAGCCAGCTGTGTTGTGGTCACTGCAGGGCAGTGTTCTGGAGGCGCTGTTTGCTACAGTCTTCAGCACCGTTTAACTCAGGGATGCAGCCCCATCTTCAGGGGCTCTCCTTGCATCTCTGTCAAGAACACCAGTTGGCTGGGAGTGGAGGCCTCGCCTACTTCATCCACACTGCATGTTAGACTTCACCCTAGCATAACTGATTACTCCTTCAATGGCCCTGTTTCTAATAAGGTCACATTCCTAGGTCCTGGGGGGTTAGGATATCCACATATCCTTTGTGTTGGACACAATGGACACAATCCAACCATAACACCTGCTAACAAGATCTTCTGATTTCATGCGTTTAACCTTTTTACACCATGTCTCTTTGGTAAGGAGGGTTTTTTTGTTGTTGTTGTTGTTTTGTTTTTTACCCTTGAACGGCAGGGAGACAGACTAAGACACAGAGAGACAAAGACCTTTCTTCCACCCAATCTCCCCCAAGTGCTTGTAATATCTGGGACTTTTCCAAGCCAAAGACAAGATCTCCCACGTGATGGTAGAAAGGCAAGTTCTTGAGCCACCTGCCTCCTCTCGGGGTGCACATTGGCAGGAGCTGGAAGAGGGAGCAGAGCTGAGCCTGAACTCTAGGCACTCTGACACAAAGACAATTGTCCTAAATGTCTCCTAATCCCTGTGCCAGTGGCCTTATCCTCATGTCTCATTTTGACAAACATATAAAGCTCACAGCTTCCTTTAGTTGGCAGGGGGAATTTTAAAGGATTCAGGGGTAGCCTAAATAAGAAGTTGGATATCTCCTTCCAGGATAACCTTACCCCATTAGTGAATGTTAGGATTTATGTCTTTCATTGATTCAGGAACACACACAGAAAACACAAATGCACAGTTTTTTTGCCCCCAAATCTCTACTTCTTTTTGGAGCACCGATTATATGTACATCTGAACATTTTATTATATTTTCTACCACATTAAGTGGTTTTTCATATTTTCTAACTCCTTTCTTTTTTGCACAAACTTCTAATTTTTTGGAGCTGCCTTCCAGGTAGTTAATTGTTCTTCCCTTATTTACTTTTTCTGATGTGTTTTTAAACTCTACTGATTGTTTTCTCAATAACTGGAAATCATGTGTTTGTTCCGTATAGTAAGCTTATCCTTTCCCTACGTTTCAGCGTAATATCTATTTTATAGTGCACAGCCGGCCGTGGCTTTGCTCTGTTTTCTTGGGATTTCCTCTCCTGTTTGTTTGTCTGCAGACCCTTTGGTATTGGGACCTCCTTTTTGGGCTTGGAAATGCTGAGCTCAGCTGAAAAACAGGATCTAAATATCTGCTGGCTTTGGGTGACCCCATCACTCTCCTGGGGTGTATGCCCTTGCTTCACCAAGCACCCCTAGAAACTCACCAAGCACTGCATGTTTTCCAGTTTTGCTTCTTGAAAATCATAAAGCCACATCTCACTAGTGGGATAGATTTCTTTTTTAAAGGAGTGGAATCAAGTCTTTGTCATTTTACTTTTTAATAATGTTATATTTGTGGTTTTGTTCATTTTGTTTGAAAGTGAAAATTGTGTGGATTTTTGTTGTCGTGTTTCTTTAGGGATGAGAGGAAAGCCATGGCAAAGAGAAGATATGCGAGGACTGTGAAAGTTTGTGGAGGATGGAATTAAAAGATTAGTTCATTTTGGTTTAAAAAATGTAAATCAGGGTAAAATTTCTCATGTGTTTTTCCATGAAATTGTTGAGGCACCCTCACAAACCTGGTCCACCTCTACGCCCTCTGTGGTTATATCAGCTCCACATTAAAAAAAAAAAAAGATTTATTTATTTTTATTGGAAAGGTATAATTACAAAGAGGTACACAGAGAAAGATCTTCTGTACGCTGGTTTACTTCCCAAATGGTCACAATGGCCAGAGCTGAGCCAATCCAAAGCCAGGAGCCAGGAGTCTCTTCCAGGTCTCCTTTGCAGTTCAGGGTCTCAAGACTTTGGCCTATCTTCTACTACTATCCCAGACCACAAGCAGGGAGTTGGATGGGAAGTGGAATATCCGGGACATGAACTGGTGCCAATAAGGGCATCCTAACACTTGCAAGGTGGTTATTTAACCACTGAACCATTGTGCCAGGCCCGCCTCCACATTCAAAGCCAGCAAATAGGAACTGATGTCAATGGAACAATTCTAATATGTCTCAGCTGACAACTCTTGCCCTGCCCTCTCTCTACCATGGTTCTATTACTTCTCTGCTCATCTTCCCCCAGGTTTTCTTAACAAGAGCAGGGACAATCACTCCTTCCTCCTCCTACCTGCTGTACTCCCTACTCCCAGCTGCACCCTGACTTGGGAAAGAGAAAGCCCTGAACCCTTAGGCAGAGCTGGGTTTCTCTAGGCTTCGCTCACACAAAGGCCTCCCTGCAGAATTTGAGAGTGTTTCAGAGCAGCTTTGGCCCTGTTAATCAGCCTGTGTGGGGTGTCCGGTGCCTGTAAGAGCAGGCTGAATTCTGCTTCCAGTGTATCCCAAAGAGCCGTTCCACTCAAGGTGGATATCAGAGAGCTCAACATACTGTGTGCTCTCCAATAAATGCCAGTGGAATGCCTGCCTGCAGGGCAAAATTAACTCCTGACTCTCCAGTTTGATAGACGCCAGTGAAGACTGCTGTCAAAACCATTGGAAACAAGCCACAGCCCTTCCCCCTCTCTCCGTTGCTCCCTGGGCTCACTGCAGGATCCTGTGGGACCCTCCTCCAGGCAGAGCGGTGAGGAGCACAGCAGCCTCAAGGGCCTGCTGTAAAGTCCCCGAAGTTCTGGGTGATGTCAAGTGGGGAGTCCACTGCAGTGTGGTGTGAGTGGTACTTGCTGGACGTTTTCCAGGTGAAAACCCAGCAGTCATCCGTCATTTCTCTTTATCTCACCTTCCGCAAACCATGAGGCTCTGTGGTCCAAAGTCCTTCTCCAGTGTTTACTTCTCCCAGTTCTCTGCCACCGCCCTGACCAACACCATCTGTGTCTGCCTGCCTGCCTGTCTGTGTCGTGCCATCTTACAGTCAATGCTCCTACCAGTAACCTGTGGGTGAATCACAGGAGGTCAGTGCCTTGTGACCAACTTTTTAAAGAACTGCCAACTGTGCTCAGAATCAGCCTTCTTTGCTTGCTACCTCCATCTCTGTGATTCTTTCTCCTGGCCCTAAACAAGCCCATCATATTCCAAGGTCTAGAAGCCTCCTGGCAGCCTTCTTCCATGGCTGGCCCCTCAACGCTAACCCATGATGAGCTTGAGTCCTTATAGAACTTCACTTCCTCTTCTGAGCCCCTATCGCCCCATGGACACATCACTTAGTACTTTTTTTTTCATCTAGGTCCTGAATGCCACCCACAAGGTACAAATTCGATTGACTTGTGTATCTGAGGTCCCACAGGAGGTTAAGCTCCAAAACGGCAGAAGTTTAGCTTCTCTGCCTCGCTCCTGCTGTGTCCTCCATGGCTGGGTTCATCCCTGGCAACTCAGTGGGAGTGTTCTGGGGAAAAGAGCTATCTGGCCAGCAGTGGCAATGGCATGCATGGAAGCTTCTGCATTCTTGGCATTCTTGCTCTGCTGGCACAGACCAGTGTCTGCTGGACCCAGGCAGTTGACTGATGGGCACACCACAGGATGTGTCTGATTCTCCCCTGTCCAGGCTGGTTTGTCAGAGGTCTTGCCCATGTGATACTCTGACCTAGTCTCAGAACAGGGGAAAACAAGATGGAAGGCCACAGACTTGGTTGTGGTATGATGGTGTAGCAAATTAAGCCACCATATAATCCCTACTAATGGCCTGGGAAAGCAGCGGACAATGGCCCAAGTACATGGTCCCTGCACCCATGTGGGAGATCAGGCTGTTGTACCTGGCTCCCTGGCTTTAGGCTGGTTCAACACTAGCCTGTATAGCCATTAAGGGAGTGAACCAGAAAATGGAAGATGAAAGATACATTTCTCTCCCTGCCTTTTGAATTAATTAATTAATTAATTAAAAAATAAAACCGAAGAATGGTTCAGAAAACTCCTTCTGGGAGAAGCTTCACCTACACTAAGTCAGCGATCAAAGCAGGTGATGTGGTCCACAAGAAAATCCTCCTCTTCCATGTTCCATGTTTCCTGTGTTCCCATTGGTTGCTCTGAAAATCAGCAAGCTGAAGTAGATAGAATACTGGGCTCTGCGCTGGGCATGGCAGGAGAACTTAGCAAGGTCAGAGACTTAGCAAGCCCCTCTGCCAGGTGTAGGGAGAGGGTTGGTGGGGAAGGAATAGGGAACAGGAGGCAGGCAGCTGGGAACCCTGCCCAGCAGCACAGGGGAGGAGAAGGGGGAGGCGGGGTTCACTCCCCAGATACTGTTTGCAGTGCTGGCTGAATGGAGCTACTCCTCTGACACAGAGAACCAGCCCTTGTGGACTTAGGGACCAGCCAGTCAGGGATCTGGGACCAGGGTCCAGGTCCTATGCTTCCCAGTGCACAGAGCCCTTCTGTGCTGTTATATGGTACCAACCAGCTGGGTTGATGAAGGTCCCCAGGATGCAGAATTGAAGGAAATGTCGCCCTCAGGGTCGTGTGAGGGCATGACAAGCCCTGAGAGTGCTGTTCCCCTAAATCTGACCTCCTCTCTCCTTGTTTGCCTCACCCAAACCTCAGCCCTGACCACTGAGTGTAACCTACCTGACACAGGCTTCCTAGAGGCCTGGGAACACTGTCTTCTCCCTGCTGGTGACAGACTCAGCTTTCTAGGGCACCAGTATGGTGGGAAGGCCTTGCACTGACCTGGCCTCCCAGGTCTCATTTCCACGGGGTGGCATCACCCTGATGAGACCTTACCATCTGATGCCTGTGGACACCTGCTGCCCTGTTTCCGGCAGCTTGCATTTGGCAACCCTCCACATGATATCACTCACTTCTCTGCTGTTTCTGGGCTGCTTCTAGGTCCACCACTTCTGCCATCACAGCCTTGGAGCTCAGAAAAGGCCACCAGTGAGACACAAGCCCTTTTGTGCATGTCACAGCAAGAGACCCAGGGCAACCAGTGCCAAGCTGGGCCATGCCATGCAAGGATGGCACTGAGCCAGGCAGGCCACTATGGGCAAGCACCCGGAAGTGGGTATGCCTGGCTGTGGGAATTGCACAGCAGCCTCAGTCCACAAGAAGGCAGGGCAGAGACTCAGGAGTCTTCAGGTTTAATTGAAAGGAGAGCCAAGCCAGTCCCAAAGCCCCAGCAAAGCCTTGCAGATCAGGGCTATAGTGCAGCAGGAAGGGCATGAGCAGTTGGGGGCTTTTTGGAGCACCCCATAGCACCTCCACAGTGGTCCCAGGTCCTGGGCTTTAGCTCAGCAGGCAGTGGCTGCAGGGGTCCCCACTGGCTCTATCTCTTGGGCTCTGTCTCCTGAAACCACTTGTCTGGACAGGTTCCTCCTCTCTAAATGGCACCACATACTCACACACTATCACAGGGCGCCTCCCAGCATTTCCTCTTCCCACAGGGAAGCTCTGCAGGATGTGGGAGCAGGGGCGAGGCCTCCATGGGGCCCCCTTACCAGCAGCAGCCAGGTGGACAGGCCTGGCCAGCCCATGGCTCTCTGTGCCTGTGGCTGACCTGTGGGGTAGGCAGGAAGTACTGTCGCACAGTGGAGAGTGGAGCCAGACTGTATGTGGGAGCTGGCCCTCCCATCAGCACCACACCTCACCCCGTCTCAGCCTCTCTTCCCTCCAGTTCTCCCCAGCCCTTTTCCCTTGCCATCCCATCATGTCTTTTTCCCTGCCTCTTCCTAGAGTCCGCTTGCCTTCCAGGTCCAGGGAGTTCATGGCAGAATTCCCAGGGTGGGAGTGAGGGTGGGAAGGGAGGGGCTTGGAAGGTGACATAGATGGTGGGTAACTTGCTGGGACAAGTGTGTCCCGCATTCTATTTGCTAAGTGTGCAAACCTGGCCATGACAGGACGCCACTGGACCCCTAATCCTGCTGCCCAGTTCAGCCAGGGGCCAGAGGCACTGGGTGAGGTATATGCTTCAGTGTGCCTTCTGGGGTAGCTCACTGTGTTTGCAGTGCTCCTTTTGGGAGACTAGGGTAACCAGGCGGCAAGGAGCATATTCTGAGGGACAGGTTAACAGGTGGGGGGCAGGGAGAGGAGTGTCCGATGGCTTCCACGTGAGAAATCAAAAGAAGAAAGCAGATTTGAAAACAGACAACTCTAAGTTCACAATGCAGGGCTCACTCATTCTTCCTGGCTTTCGAGAAGTCTTTTATTCTTTGAGCTTCAACTTCCTCATGTGCAGACAGAGCTACTGTGGTATAGCTTAGCAGCCAGAAGCAACGGTTATGAAGTGTCAGTTGTACATAGGCACTGGACTAATGATTACCATTGCTGTGCTGTCCCTTGCCTCCTGGGATTGCTGCTTTGACGGGGAGCTGAGACAAGCAGTACTGCCACACCCGGGTCCTCACCTGGGTAGGACACACTTGGCCACTATGATGGCTCTGAGCAGCTGGAGTCATGAGCCCATTGCTGTCTTCCCTCCAGCATGAGCGGTGGCTGCTGGTCTGCTCACCTAAGAACCCACCAAACTGCAGGAGTTCTCCACAGGCTGTGGAAGACAGCTTAGAGCACAGGCGGACCTGAGTACAGTGGGTGTGACTCTCTCTAGTGCAGAGGCCTCTGGGGAAGGTGAGTTCCCTGTCCAGGACTTGGAGGAGAACAAGGGGCAAGCACTGAGAGTGGACACTCTCCATGGGGTCTCCTTGCAGAATTCCTGGGCTGAGGCCATGCCCACTGCCTGAGGAGGCCAAGTCTGTCTGAGAAGTTTTGCCTTGAGACACACAGGGGTGCCAAGAAGGGGCAACATTCTGCCCCTGCTGTGCCCAACAGGGCCCACTCACAGTTCTGCTGGACCGAGTTTCTCTATCAGGCTTCCTGGTGGGTTTCTCCAGGCAGTAGCAGCTGTAATTTCCCGGGTGTGGAGCATCTAATTGGGGCTTCTGTGAGCCTCCTCCCCTCCAAATGCCTAATTATTACCTCCTTCTGAAGCATCAAAGGGAATACTCCCCAGAGAAGGAAAAGGGAAACCAGCAATTAGCATTGTGAGCTCGGATCCTGGAAAGTCCACTTGGGGGCCAGGGACATGCCAGGAGACTTCAGAAAGTTCATGGAGAGATGGAACAAGAATAGAAGTTGACTTTGGTGTGTAAAAATAAAAGGCTTGATCATGCAATGGTGACAATGGGATTTTGGCTATGGGAGTCCTGAACATGTCCCACAGGGAGACACACACGGCACACACAATGCCTACCAGACCACATGTTTGCCCTGAACTGCATGGTGTACCCTGAGACTCAGCCCCAGACACTGTTGGGGAAGTATGGAGAGGCTAATCCACCAGCGGGACTGGTCATAGCAGGCATGGTGGGTCGGAGGTTGTGTTTCTCCCCAGACACCCCTGATACCCTAGTAATGCAAAGCAACTCTTTCCTCTCCCCTGGAATCCCTCTCCAAGCCACAGTGCTTGGAGCAGCCTTAGAGCTGTCCTTGTTTGTTACTTTCTCTTCCAGAACATCTGTCTGCCTTGATTCAAACAGACTCCACTATCCTTGTTCCGTCATTTTCTGTCCTGAGCCTCATGTCTACTCACTGAAATCCTTGGTGCCCCACTCAAGCAGGAGCTGTCCTCAGTCATAGAATGACCCATGGATCTACCCTTGCCCGCCTCTTGACTACTTCATGGTTGGTGACAATGCAGTTCTGTGTGTACCATGGACACAGCCTGGGTGGGTCATGCCATCATGGCTCACCATAGTCACCAGTGATTTCCCCTGAGCCAAAGGCTGCCCTCTGTGGTCTGCCCCCAATTCCCACCCACCTATTGTGCAGCCTCAATCCCATTGTTCTTCCTCTGAGACATCAATTAGCCCTCAGTCCCTGCCCTCACAATCTGCACTGCTTATAATTTTATTTTCTCTCTGCGACCCAAGCTTTCTCTTGGAGAGCACCGCCCTGATGTGAACACAACTCCTGCCTAATGGCCTTAGGTCTGCCACCCCAACCAGCCTGGACTCAACATCACCTGGGAACAGCACAGCTTCTGGACACACAGCTTTATCTTCCTTTCCACTATGTGCAGAAGACCCAAACATCCTGTGTACCATTGCCAGGTTACCATGTAACCCAGCACAGGGTCTTCTACTCCTATTGCCATAGACACTGGGTGCTGGGTCCTAGGACCTCAGGTAAGTTGGGGTCAGTCCCTTGGGAGGGGCAAGGAGCACAATGCCCAAAGTTGACTAAGTTCCCTGAGAGAGAGGTGGCCATGGACTGCAACTTTGCTGGACAAGCCTGTGGGGCCTCTCGTATGACTCCCAGCCCAGCTGGATCTGTGCTGCCATACTGGTGATGTGACATAGCCCTGGTAGCAGTGCTCACCCCATGGGAACTGGTGAAGGCTCTGAGCTGGGTCTGTTTTTAGGTTGGAGAGCCGCCTCCAGCACACCATGGCCAGCACCTGCCACAGAGACCAGTGCTGTGCTCTTGGTGACAAACAGCTTCTGTGGACAGCAAGGCCACCAGTGGTCTGGCTTAGGGGTGTGAAGGGGCACCCCAGCTGCAGCGGAAGGAATTGATGGCCCTAGCCTGTCTTCATCACCTCTCTCCCAAGCCATCTGCGTCACTTACTTTCAGGTACTCAGTATTTTCTCAAAGGTGGCCGCTTCCAATGGCAAATGGCCAGATTCAGGAGTCCTCTCACCATCAAAGGAACTTGGATCCCTGATTCCTGGAGGTGCAGTGTGAATCAGTACTTTATTTACCTATTTGCTTATTTAAAATTTTTGTCTTAATTATTCATTAGTTTTGAAAAGATTCAACGCAATTTGTAGACGTGACTCTGAGAACACAATGAAAATCCTCTTGAGAGCAATCACCCGCGGAGACAGGCCAAGGGACTTACTACAACTCCTGGTCCAAGCACTGTAACTGAAGCACTGACCAAGGAACTTAGTGTTTCAACAAGCCTGTAAGGTAGGTACTAGTATTACTATTTTTTTAAAGATTTATTTATTTATTTTGAAAGGCAGATTTACAGAGAGTGAGAGAGATCTTCTGTGACATGTCTTCCATCACTGATTCACTCCCCAAATAACTGCAAGAACCAGAGCTGGATGGTTTAAAGTCAGGAGCATGAAGCTTCTTCCAGGTCTCTCACACGGGTGTAGGGCCCCATACACTTAGGCCATTCTCTACTGCTTTCCTAAACCATTATCAAGGAGCTGGATCGGAAGTGGAGCACCCAGGATTCAAACAGGTACCCATAGTGGGCTTAGCCTACTATGCCACAGCACCACCTACTTTATAGGTAAGGAAACTGAGGCCCAGACAGGTTAAGGAAACCTGATTGTGCCATAGCTGGATGTGATCCAGGGGTCTGGTCCCAGAGCAGGTCCTGGCAGACACAGTCCAGGGAATGGGCGGTTTGACCAAATAATGAAAGATGCTGATGAGGACAGACACACATGTCCCACTTCGGAGTACCTGGGTTCATTTCCTGGCCCAGGCTCCTAACTCTAGTTTCCTGTCAGCATATACCCTAAGAGGCGGGAATGAGGGCTCAAGGGCCTTTTTTCTGCCACCTGCGTGGAAAAGCTGGCTTGAGATCTCAGCTGCTGGTGTCAGTCCTGACCCAGCCTCATGGAAGGCATTTGGGCAAGGAACTACTAGACAAGATTATGTCTGGCTGTACCTTCCTATCTCTTAAACATGTTAATAGAATTTTTAAGAAGGGATTCAAAACCTGGGAGGATGTAAGAGGGAGAACAACTGAGGGGTGCCTGGACCAAGAGGCATGCAGGGTGTTAACCTTGAACTTTCACCTTCCACAATAGGTCCAGAACATTTCCTTCTAGTGAGGAAGGGCCTCTAGGCTGGGAAGACTAAAAATACAATAGTTTGCCTCTCATTCCCAGGGAGGGAGAGAAAAGTGTGAGGAAGTTGCAGGCCATAAGAGGATGGGACCCTGTCCACCACTTGGTTTGTTTCCAACGTTGACCTGTGGTGGGCACGTTTGTTCCTTGGGCTGTGTGGGCAGACATGACTGTCTTCCATGTTGTGAAGAGCAGGAGTGAGCCTGCCCCAAGAAGCAGGGAGAAGGAGAGAGAGAGAGAGAGGAAGGAGGGAGAGATCACCCTTCTGAGTCACGAGCTTCTGTAACTCGAGGTCCACACCTCCACCCAGAGTGACTAAGAACAAACAGAATCTGCGGGCCTGGGTCAGCCCAGGAACTTAAGGCAATTCCCAGGGCCCCTTTAGCCAGAGAAGGCCGTGCTGTCCGCAAGGCTCCTCACCCATCGTGTGGGCTGTCCTGGGTGTGGGGTGAGAACATCTTGACCAGCTGTGATCAGAAGCACAGAGACGTGTCGTGGAGCTCCCAGCCCAGGACCCTGCCCTGCCAGGCTCCCAGGCCCTTTCCTGCAGGCCAGGGAAGCATTCCAGAACCAGGAAGTGCACGAGAAAGAAAGGGCTGGGTGTTTAGTCCTCACCACTTACTCCGAGAGCTGCATTCATGGTGGTGCTTATAGGAAGGGGTTGTGAGTTCAGATACCATTTTCTCTAAGAGGTTCCTCTGAAATCAACAGCATTCTCCTCTTGAGATCACAATCACCCCATGGCATCTTCCGATCAGTTCAGGCGGGGTCCTTTGGAAAGCCCCAGGTGTGAGCATGCCAGGTATCCTGCTTTGCCAACCCCGGACCTGTGGGTCACTTGAATGCCTTGTCAAAAAGGAAGATCGTGGGCCCGTGCAGTGGCCTAGTGGCTAAAGTCCTCGACTTGAACACGCCAGGATCCCATGTGGGTGCTGGCTCTAATCCCGGCAGCCCCGCTTCCCATCCAGCTCCCTGCTTGTGGCCTGGGAAAGCAGTCGAGGATGGCCCAAAACCATGGGACCCTGCACCTACATGGGAGACCCGGAAGAGCGCCTGGCTTTGGATCAGTGCAGCCCAGGCCGTTAGGGTCACTTGGGGAGTGAATCATTGGATGGAAGTTCTTCCTCTTTGTTTCTCATCCTCTGTATATATCTGACTTTGCAATAAAAATAAATAAATCTGAAAAGAAAAAAAGAAAGATCCTGACTCCATAGGGAGGGAACAGGGCCTGAGAGTGTATGTTCCAGACATGCACTCCTGCTGCTCGATGGTCCATGGCCTCCCTTCAGGCATCAGGAAAGGCACTGGGTGGCTGTTGGTGCTGCCCCATGCAGACCCCCACCTTGGACCTCTCACTCTATGACTGTCTGGTGACCCTGCCTGACGACTCAGGGTCTCGCTCACTGCTGTCTCCTCCCTCTGGCTAGCACACAGCGGTGTCCCCACTGCTTGCAGGCATGCATGAATGATGATTAAATGGGCAGATTGAGTTTCAGAGTCGTCCAGATACTTGCTCTGTTCAGTGCTCCACTCCAAAGATACCCAAATGCCCATTGCTAATTAACTGCAGGCAGCATTCTCTCAGCAAGACTGCCCCTAGCCCTCCGGCTGGCCGCCTGCGGCTCCCGGCCACATGGGGCCAGCAGCTCCAAGACTCTCTCAAGAGTCACAGAGGCATGGCCTGTGCACTGAAACACAAACCAGCTGTGGCTGCTTGAGCTTCCCAAGGAAGGGTGGGCCCAGCCCCAGACTGGGCAGAGGACAGGCAAGCAGGAAGGTGGGGTGGAAGGGGGAGGAAAGGGCAGGGCCAGGCCCCAGGGGAGATCGGGCCTCTAATGATGGCAACATCTGATCTGCCTCTCCTTCCTGCTAATCCTAAATCACAACAGCGTGAAATCCAAGCAAGTGTGAATGCCTGGAGCCCCAGCTGTTTTTCCCATCAAGCCCCAATTCCAACCTGTCACGAAGACAAGTCTCTGTTCTGAGGATGCGGCTCTTCCAGGCGGTGGGCCCAGAGCTGACCCCAGCAGAGGGAGGGGAGCAGATGGGGCACAGGTCTGGGGAACCCTGGCCTGAGCTAGTGAGGGTAGCCTCCATGGGGACACCCCCAAGTTCTGCCTTCTTACCCTTGTGAGTTTTGGGGGGTGAGGGTGCCTCTGGGCCATACACAGCCCAGGCAGGTGAGTGTGGGCAGAAGCAGCTGCCTCCCCAGGAAATGTGGGCAGGGGAAGACGTTGAGACAGACCCCAGCCAGGCAGTGGCGACAGCGAGGGAGTTAGCTGGGGCAGGGGGCCAGCTCCCTTGCTGGGACTGGATTAATGGAGGAGACTGAACCAGAGACGGCTTCAGGGGGGTTATCCTGCACATTTGCAGCTGGGCTGGGCCTGTGATGCCAGGCAGAGTCTCTCCTGGGCTCCAGCCCTCTGTGGACAGCTGGGGAGCCTGCTGCCCCATGGCAGGTGGGGGAGGGATTCACTCCCTGAGCAGGGGCATGGGTGGGAGGAAGGAAACACAGGCCAGCTTCCTGCCACCTGTAAGGAGACCATGGAGCCAGCATCCATGCCCTGAGAGGCACAGACTGTGAGCCGGCCGGAGGTGGAAGTGGGTGCTGTGTGGCCGGAGGACTGGACGTGAGGCCACTGTCTTCTGGGATGTGGGACGTTCCTGGGGGCCTTCCCAGACCTCTGTTTTTGCTGTAATCCTAGGTTCTGCCCAGTGAGAAGCCACAGCTTGGTGACTATGTCATGAGACTAACCCACTCAGGGGGACTCACTCAGAGACCAGGTTGGGCCGATCACATTAGATCTCTTGGAATTTGCAAATGGAACTCACAGCCTGGGGCTGTCAGGTGATGAAGTTGCAGGTGTGGGCATGGGGTTAAAGTCTCCCCACCCCAGTCAGGGTCAGTTCTGATAGGTCATGTGGCCTCTGAGAGAGAACGAGAGAAAGAGAGATTGAGCTGGATCAGCAGGGATGGGAGGTCATGCATGGCACCCCAGAGACAACAACAGAGACCAGAAGAGGGACATTTTCTTGGTTCTACCCCTTCAAGGAGTCTGACATGGGGTTCCATGAGACACTCCAGTTTTGTCCACTGTGCTCACAGAAGACCACGGAGATCTCCCTGATACATGGAAGAGCCTGGCTGAGGACGTGGCCAGGGCTGGCGGCAGAATGGGCCATGCCAGCTCCAGACTAGGGGAAAGGGGGTGCTGAGCAGCCAGGGAGGGAGTGTCTAGGTCAGTCTGGCCTCTACCCGGTCCCATGCAGTCTGCAGGCAGCCTCCTCTCTCTGGAATCTGGAGTTTCCTCCAGCCCTGCTGACCCTCAGCCCCACTGTACGGCCATCAGAGCTAGCAAGGGATGGGGGCTGCTGCTGCCACCCCCATCCTGACTGTGTCACCACATCAGGAAACAATTGTGCGCTGGCCACAAGCTCACCGCTATCCTGTTTCCAGGAAAGGTGGACTATGTTACTTGAACCTGAAACATACCAGGGGTAATCAGATCAGGCTGGGGAAACCCAGCCGTCTGCCATTTATGGAGAAGAGCTTGGCTGGCTGGCCTGCAGTCCTCTCAGCATCCCTGGGGCTCCAGCCAGGTGCTGGAATGAAAGCGAATCACACTTGTAGACCTGGAGGACTGTGAGGGCTCAAAGGCTTGCTTGGCTAGTCTCAGCAAGCTGGGTCCAGGCTGACTCCACCAGCAAGCACTTCCAGAGACGCAGTGGCCTGAGGTCCTGGCGCTCCAGGTGGCCACTCAGCAGTAAGGAGGCGCCTGTGCCTGCCCTGCTGGGTCTCCAATGCCTTTAGGGAATCTAACGCCCTATGGATCCACAGAGTCTGGGGATACCACCCACTCAAAATCCCCCAGAGAAAGCCCTGGCATGGGGAGAGGCGAGTCCCCCAGTGGAGCAGCCGGCACTCCAACCAGCATTCTGTTATGGGTCGCTTAGGACAACTTAACCCATGTATGTCACAGTGCTGGCCCCACCTCTTGCTCTTGTCCCCAGGCAAGCTGTGGGTTCCAAATGACTTGGAAGACCAGAGGTAATCAGTTTCCTACAACTGACCACCTGGGATATATATGTGAAGTCCTGAGGAGCGTGCACGCTGCTTTTCCCACAGTGGAGGAGCTGAGCAGCCACTGCAGTTCCAGCTGCAGAAGAGGCTCTGAGAGGAGGAGCAAGCAGCCTCTGGCCATGCTGGCGAGGGCTGAGCCCATGGACCCCTCAGTCCGTCCTCCTAGACCCCTGATGTGCCTCTGCTTTGTCTCCTAAAGCCTGGCCCAGAGGGATGTGGATCCTCCTGCCATCCCAAGGGTGTCCTGGCCTGGAAGGATCTCTAGCAGGAATCACTTGCAAATCAATTCAGGATATCCCTCCCTCCTGGTTACAAAGAAATACCTCATCCAGGACTTCCCAGGGCTGGGTCAGCCTCCTGTTTATTCCTCTTGTCCGGCTCCCCTCTCCCCACGACAGACAAGGAAGAGCCCCCTATCCTGTGCTTTCGCCATGCACGTTTCCTGCCTGACTCCAGGCAGCTGCTTCCTTAGCTGGGTTTTTTCCCAGGAGGCCAGGGAGGCTACCATGGGACCTCGAGCTTGTGAGAAAGTCGGGGTGGAGGAGCAGTTAGGAACTCCAGAGAAATACCAGCAGCAGGCAAGAAGGGGCTCAGCTCCCCCCACCCTCCATCCCTGCTCCTCCTGCTAGGCATGCACAGCCACTGTGGGGAGACCCCTAGAACCCACAGAAAGTCTTATGGCTTCTCTGGGCCCCTGGCCCCTGTATCCTTGCACTTGCTAGCTGCACATGCTGAACCAGACAAGAAGCTGGTTGACCCTGCCTGCCAGTCTGCTGTCTGATAGGGAAGATTTGGCAAGGCACTGGCATGCAGGGTTAGTACCTCCGGAAGCACTGAGACCCAGGAACAGCACTCCTTCTCCCACCAGTCTGTGATCACTGGTCCATGTATCTCAAAGGCTTGCCTTCCTAATACGCCACGCCACAGAGACTGAAAGGGCGCCCCCATTTCTGTCCTTGCAATCATACTCCTAGGGTTGGTTGGGGTTCTCTGTTGGGCAAACTTCCTCACCCCGCATTCCATTGAGGTTAATAACATTGGTCTTTCATTTTACCCTACAGCTTTGCTCAATATGTGAAGAAACCAAATCATGGTCTCTAACCCCACAGACAAAGAGATCCAGGAAATCTGAAGCCACAAGCCCACTCTCACGTGACCTTGGTGGGTTCATCCTTACTCCTTCCTTCTCCCCACTCCTCTTGAAGGTCACTGCGGACAGGCCCAGCTCTCCTGCATAGCTGTGACCCTGACTTGATGCTTTGTCCTTAGGTTTCCATTCCCTAGTGGAGCAACCTGCATGACTAGAACATTCATTGTGCACAAGGCTTCTGAATTCACCTCGTGATTAATGCAGACAGCAAGTCTCCTTGGCCAAGTGCAATAGGCTGCGTGAACTCCAGCCAGACTTATGTCATGGTGATGTTATTCCCCAGCCTATGTATTAACAGATCATCTTCTCGTAAGAAATCAAATCTCCCCCCACTCCCGCCCTGTCCCCCCCGCCCCCAGGGCTCACATTCCTTTTTTTCAGATGGGAAGATCTCACTGGGAAGACATGGGAGGAATTAGACTTAATCCACTGCCTCTAGCCCATCAGTTATGCATTTGGGCTTTCTTTCTTTGCACGACAGGCATCTGCTAGAGAAGTGGGTGTTTCAGAGGTTATAAGGTGGAGGCATTTTTACCAGAATATTTCCCATTTTTATCAATGAATAGAGAATGTGATGGCTTTGGGGACAGAACTGAACATTCCAGGGAAGATTCTGAGCATGATTAGAACTCGTTGGCCTTTAAGAGAATGAAGGCAAGGTGCTAGCAGGCCCATCAGCATACCTTGTCTTGATTTTGTATCTCCCTCCACTCCTTATTGGAAGTGCAGATGGTAGAATGGTAAGAAATAGCATCTCCATTCACAGTCCTTGTATTGTAATAGTGGGAGTTCCGAGTTGCCCAGGACAGAATCTACTCTACTCAGGTTCTCAGCAGGAGATGACTTCAGGGATGTCAGGAAACCCACCGATCCATGGGGAAGGCAGCAGTCACCCAAACTGCCAGAAACAACTGGCAACACCACACTGTGGAATGGTCTAGCAAGAAAGCTACTGCCAGGGACAACCCTACAGTTACCTGCATTTGTAAAGAAATGCCTTGTCCCAGCTTGTGTCATCAGCCTCAGAACAAAGCCTGACAGATGTCTGTGGGCTTGTGGCCAGTGAGGCCAGGGAGCTGTGTCTGGATGCTTTTGCTGGGAAGGCAGGTTGAGATCATTGAGGTCACCATGGACCCCCATAGTCCAGTAGGGGGTGGAACTAACTCACCTTCCTGCTCCTTATCAGGAGGGACAGTGCAGCTGGACCCACATCAGCCTGCATTTCAGAGGCCCACATTTTACTCAGTAGTTCTGAGGCCCCATTCATGTCCTTGGCTTTAAAGCATGTGAGGGGAAGTCTGCAGGAAGACAAGATGTTGATGTTGGCATGACTTGAAAAGCTGTCCCTTGTTCCCTCTTTTGTAATCTTTCGCGTTGGATCTGAGAAATGGTAGGAGCTCAGGCCACGTGCTTTGAAGACTCTGACTATCACCTGTACAGTTTCCTATGCCTGAACAGTAGCTCTCACCTCTGGTCCTTCTACAATGCCTAGACTCAGTGTGTGTGTGTGTGTGTCTAGGAACCCACTAGACGGATGTGGGCTAACATCTAGCCCTACCACTACATAGTAGTGTGACCTCAGGAAAATTCCCTCATTTTCCTTGACTTTAGCTGGCCTATTTATGAAAGAGGACAAGATTTCTGACCTCATCAGATTGACCAGGGTCAAGGGATTCACAGGCTGATGGGAAACACCCAGGCCTCCTCCCCTGCCCTTCTGTTTTCCTTTCACACCCTTCTGTGGGAGCACCTTTCGCAAAACACACAATTTGCTCCTCCAGTAATTTTTTAAAAAGTCAGAACCTGTTGAAAAACTCATACAGAGCTGTGAAAATGACCTATGTTCCCAAGCACATGGAAAAAGGTGTCTGAAAAATGTGGACTCACTCCTTCCTTAGGAAGTTGTCCTATGTCTGACTCCACTCCCCAGAGGGAACTTTGCTGAAAGCTTCATGTATTTCATTCTAAATATCTTACTTGAAATCTTCTTCCCCACCCCCATCTCCTGCACCACTTACCAATATGCCACAGGTGTCTCTACTAGTCAGTTTGCACATATCTGCAGCTTCCTTTTAAAGGGATACGAAGTATTTCAGAGTTGTATTTAGCCAGTGCTCTAATGGTAGATGCTACTGATTTCAAATGTACATGTTAAACTTCCCCATCTATCTTGCACACTCATGCTGTCATGTCTGGGGTAAGACACCCCTAGAAATAAGTCTCCATCAGAGACTACCACACTGTTGTCTGAAATGTCCCTTTGAAAATGTCAAATTAAGTTTCACTCATCCCAGCAGCGTGTCTCTCATTCTCTCCATCAGCGGATGCAGCCAGTTTCCAGAATTCCAGCCAGTTAACATGGTGAGTCACCCCGTCTGTATTTCTTATTCTGCATGGTACCTGCTTATATCATTTGCTCATTTTTCCATTTGTTTCCCGTTTTCTTCATTTAGATGTGTTTGGAAGAGATGATTATCCTTTGTGACAGGTATTTGAGATTGTTTTTCTTCCTGGGAGTCATTTGTCTTTAGCCTGATGTATATATGACTCTGGCTTTCAGAAAGCAAGGGCTTTGTCTTATTCGGGTGCAAACAAGCAATGTAGTACTGGCTCAGTGCAGGCTCTCAGCATATGGCTGACATGCAAATCCAGAACAATTCAGTTTGCACTAGCCAAAACTGTGAAGGATTTTAAAAACAGATCATAGATTCTGGAAAATGACAATTGTATCTGTTTTCCGAAAGTTCCCTCTTTAGTTTTGTTCATTGTAGCAGAAACCACTAAAGATCTTGGGGTTGTCCAGCCTGGCACAATGGCTCAATGACTCAATGGCCAAATTCTCACTTTGTAAGCACCGGGATCCCGTATGAGCACTAGTTCATGTCCTGCCTGTTCTGCTTCCCATCTAGCTTTCTACTTATGGCCTGGGAAAACAGTGAAGGATGGTCCAGAGCCTCAGGACTCTACACCCACGTGGTAGACCTGGAAGAAGCTCCTGGTTCCTGGCTTTGTGTTGGCTCAGCTCCAGCCATTGCAGGCATCTGGGGAGTGAACCAGTGGATGGAAGAGCTTTCTCTCTGTCTCTCTTTCCCTCTGCCTTTCCAATAAAAATAAGTAAATCTTTTTTTTAAAAAAAAAAAAAAGATCTTGGGTTTGTCAATTCCTGAGCATCATGAAACTCAGAATGAATAGAAACCAAGATTACTGACAACATCCATATGCATAAAGAGCAAATAAAAACTAGAAAAATACATATCTATCTTGAATAAGAACTAAAGAGAAATAAGTAAATATCAGAAGAACAGTGACATAAGCCATTAAAATGATGTTCAAGAATCATGTCTACATTTCAATATTGATTTAATCATGTAGGTTTATGGTGTGGAAAAAACATTTCTCATGTTGGCCCTTGACAGGTGAATGATTAGGTTAAAAACATTAACGTCAATCTGATCATCTGCAAATGTCTGCCCAGACAACTTCAGCCTTCCCTCCTTTTATCCACTTGCTCACTCCTTCATTTAAAGCTTAAAGGCTGATGGCCTAGAATGCGAACAGACTTGTCAAGGTGATTTCTAAGCTACATATTTAAAAAAAAACTCTTTGCAACCCAAAGCATCTTGTGAGGAATACTCTATAACCTCGTTATCTTTCATAGGAATGATGATGTTTACAAAGCTGCAATAGAAAAATAGCTCTGTGGGACTCCAAGAGTGTTATGAATGAATAAGTTGGCTCACCCTTGGAATGCAAGTAAATAGAGATTATTTAAAGCTATGCAGGGGTCCCCCGAGAAATGAGGAGGCAATGAGACACTGATTTATCATGTTGAAGTATTTGCATTACATAAATACCCTGAAGACATGTGCTCACTCTGTTATATAGGATATGGCTTACAAAGTTTACAACACGAGCAATGTATATGCAGCATCTGTGAGTCAGCTGCTCAAATTTGTGCAGGTTGTGTTTCTTCTGGGTTTCCAACACAGGTGCAGGGACTCAAACACTTGGGCCTCTGCCGCTTTCCCAGGCCACTAGCAGGGATAGGAAGAGGAGCAGCCAGGCTATGAACTGATGCATTTATGGGGTGCTGGTGCCACAGGCAGTAGTGGCTTCCCATGTTATGCTGCAATGCCAGTTCCTGCAAGATGTTACTTTCATAAGTGAAATATGCACATAAGCACAAAGGGGATTTTTAATTTGCTTCCTCTCTTCATTCTTGAAACCCTGGGAGGTAGGGAACCTCCCACACAGGCCCTTGTAGATGAGAACATTGAAGTGCTAAAAAGTGGCTGCTTTTGTTCTTCAGTTCAGGTCTTAGTTTTTATTTATTTACTTTAGGTTAATTAATTATTAATTTGTTTTTTTCAAGGATTTATTTATTTTTACTGGAAAGGCAGATATACAAAGAAAAGATCTTCTGTTTGCTGGTTTACTCTCCAAGTGGCCGCAACAGCGGAGCTAAATCAATCAGGAGCCAGCAGCTTTTCTGGGTCTTGCACATGGGTGCAGGGTCCCAAGGCTTTGGGCCATCCTTGAGTGCTTTCTCAGGCCACAGGCAGGAAGCTGGATGGAAAGCAGAATAGCCAGGACATAAACTGGCACCTGTATGAGATCCTGGCACATTGCAAGGTGAGGACTTAACCACCAGGTTATTGTGCCAGGCCCTATTTATTAATTTGCAAGGCAGAATGACAGAAAGAGAGTGAGAGAGGTTTTTTGATGCAATAGTCCACTCCCCTAAATGGCTGCAAGAGCCAGTCCTGGGGCCAAGCTGATGCCAAAAGCCAGGAACTCCATCTGGGTCTCCCACATGGGGGGCAGGGACTAACACATTTGGGCCATCATTTGCTGTTTTCCTAGACACGTTAGCAGGAAGCTGGATTTGGAACTAGAACAGCTGAGACTAACTCAAGGCCAGTGTGGCAAGTGGTAGCTCAATCTGCTGTGTCACAATGCCTGCCTCTGGGCTTTATATTTAAAACTTCAGATCCAACCTTTCCAGGCTAGAGGTGACCTGAATCCTAGCTTCAACATTTTTCCCACCTCCATTTATTTATTCATTTTTGTTCAAGCAGTTTCTCACTTGGCAGATCCTTTTTCCCCCATGGGCACTGATTGTGGTTTTTGAGGATGGAAGTTTTCCTGAAGGTGGAGGCTCCTGGTCATAGGAGGCCCTGGATCCCAGCCCATGGCCTGTGTTCAATGCGTGGACTTCACCAGGCATCTGTACCAGGAGGCGGTCTAGCAAGGAAGGCAGCCAAGTAACCAGATAGCCCTAACACCAGGCACTAGATACTGCTGGTAAGCACGTGCCATCAGAGTGAAGGCACAGCTAGGTAGTTCATCTACTTGCTTTTCTCTAACATAGAGCTGCAGTCCGAATAGGTGCAGTGCCTGTCATTACCTTCCAACTGCCAAAATGAGACTCATGAGTCTGAATGTCTTCCAATGCCCAATTATGACATAAAATCGCAGAGAATTCATAACCTTCATTCCTTGTTCCCAAACTAGTTTTGCAAATCATACTGATTTGCAGAAGGATTAGGTTGTGTCTCAAAGTTGGCTTTTCTATCCCAGCTTTCTCTCTGCTGGCAACAGGTAGACCATCACCAAAGTGCCAGGCAATCTGCTGTGATGGGCAGGGGAGCCACTAATTAAAGGAAAATCCCTCCTTACCTGTCCAGAGAGCCCATGGTGTCTTTGGCAAGTGGGACAAAGAAACTCAAGTTGGAGTCTGTGACAGAATTATTCAGGTCACTCAGTACTGTTTCCAGGCCTTGATAACACAGTCTCACTATCCAAGACCCTATTGGTAAAAAGAGAAAGTCAAGTTCTCCAGAGCAACAAATCCTGATAAACTTTAGGCTGAGAGAGAATATGGGCCAAGGTTTGCTCATTGCCTGAAGCCTTTCCTCCAACCTGTGCAGGAGGAAGCGGGAATCCTGTGGTTGCCCTGTGTCTCATGGCTGCAGTGAGCATCTGTGCTTGCTCACTTCCGGTGTCCAGAGCAATGGAAGTATCTTGCAGACCACGGAACTTCCCAAGGCAGAGGGAAGTGAGCTGGGGTGGGAGGAATCTAGAAAGACTATTTAAAAACAGATGCCATGTTATCATTCTTAGCTGGTAATCAGAACATCTGGTAAAGTTTTGCCTACAGATAATCTGGCTAGATCTCTGTTTATTAATGAGATTTGTAAAGGCCATATTACGTTACTCTTTATAAAGAGTAACACTTTAGTTGTTTTTCCAACTGGAGAGGTTTGTTTTTCTAGACAGGCTAAACAGGCTCTTCGTAATCTTGTTTAGATGATTGGTTTACTTTGCAAATCCTTTCCCCATTAAGGAGTGGAAAGTTAAAGTCTGGTTCATTGATCAAAAATGTCCACTTAACAGATCAAAATTGAGCAAATTTTGTCACATCTCAAATTAAAACCAGCTCTGACATCAACTTTCTGGGGCTCCAAAGAAAACTACTACTTATTGCTGAAAGATAATTTATCCTTTGTCTTTCTTATACAGTTATTTATTTATTTGAGAGGCAGAGCAACCAAGAGAGAGGAAGACAGAAATTTTCCATTCTCTGGTTTACTTTCCAAATGACCACAACTTCCAGGTCTGGGTCAGGCCAAAGTTAAGAGACAGGAAATCCATCCTGGTCTTCCACATGGGTGACAAGGACCCAAAAGCTCAAAAGTTTGAACCATCATTGCTGGATGGAAGCAGAGTAGCCAGGATTAGAACCAACACTTAGACATGGGACGTCAGTCTTAAAAGCAGTGGTTTAACCTCTTTCACTTTGTAAAGAGATGATTATCTTACACAAAGTTCAGGAAAAAGAAGTTATTACAAAGGGTAAATGTCAAACTGTAGCTCTTCCGGTTGATTTGAGCACATGGGGCTTAACCTGTTTCACTGTGCTAGTGTCGGGGCCAGGGCTGTCAGTCACAGATGTCAGCACAAAATCAGTTGAAAATTGTAGTCCCACGTAGGGGTCAAGTGAGGACAGTATCAGCGTTGATGGCCATTTCAACTGACTCAAATCCATTTGGAAGAGGACATATGCTTTACAGCCTTAGTAAGTTTGGTAATGACTTATTTTCTTACTTAAAAGGCATACCTGAATACAATCCTTAAAGAAACCCAGGTTTGAGAGTTGTTCCTTGGAGAATGCCTTCTGAATGTGGGTTGTTATTGCTTCAGTCCATGCTGCCTTCTGAAAACTTACAACAGTTACGCAGTCCTGATCTGAGAAGAGCACACAGTGGGCAATCAAGGCCTGGTGGGCCCTGAAGGCTCAGTGGACTGTCCTTCTTGGAGCTCTTACTGACAGCTTTGCGTTTTGACTGATGCCTTACGGGAGTTAATGGAAGCTGTGTGGATTCCAACTGCTTAGCAACTTGTCCCTGTGTGTACACTCTTTAGTCTATAAAGCTAACAGCAAGAAGATGTTTTTCACAGGCTGGCACCATGGCATAGTGGGTAAACCTACTCGTGTTGTGCCAGCACACTATTTGGGTACTGGTCCGAGTTCTGGCTGTTCCACTTCTGAGCCAACTTTCTGATAGTGTGTCTGGGAAAGCAGCTGAAGATGGCTCAAGTGCTTGAGCCCCTGCATGCATGTGGGAGACCCAGAAGAAGCTCCTGGCTACTGTCTGGACTGGCTCAGCTCTGGCTGTTGTGGCCATTTGGGGAGTGAACCAGTGGATCTCTGTGTCTCCCTTTCTCCATCTCTCTGTAACTCGTCTGCTGCACTTGGTCTTAGCCAAAAGGCCGAGAAGCGATGCCTGTAACTCGTTTGAATAAATAAATATATTTTTTAAAAGACTCATGTTAGCAAAAAACTTCAGACTGGAAGTTCAAACATCAAGAACAAAAGGCACAAGATGCTATTCAACACCAATGAATATTCATGATCTATTTTCCTACATATTTAATGCAAACCTTAATGTACAAAAGTAAACGTTAGGGGAGGGCATTGTGATATGGTGGGCTAAGCCCCGTATCAGAGTACCCAGGAGTCTCACTTCCACTTCCAATCCAGCTTCCTGCTAAATGCACACCCTGGGAGACAGCAGAGGAAGGTCCAAGTGCCTAGGTACCTGCCATCCACAGGGGAGACTCACCAGCTGCTGCACGCATTTGAGAACCAGATCAGGCTAATCTCTGTCTTCCTGACTCTCTGACCCCTTGTCTCTAGCTTTCTGCAGTCTGCCTTTCACATAAATAAACTTAAACATTAATGAAGGTAACTGTTAAATAAAACATGATAGAAAGAATCTTGATTGAATTTGAACTGTAATGCTGCATCAAGGTGGAGGAATCCACCAGGGGGGAGGGGTGGGGGGGATTCCCAGAGCCCATGAAACTGTCACATAATGCAAAATAATTAATAAAAAATAATAAAACATGACAGATTGGTTAACAATAATTGATTTACACTAAGTGTTAGCAAACTTGGGAACATCCACTATTGTACAAAGCGTATGTTCACCTGGCAATTTCTACTGCATTAAACACTTAAAAATCCCTTTGTGGTTTCAACATATTTCTTCATTCATGGTTATGTCTGAAATCCATGGAAAAGATTGAGTTTTTGGATTTTTTTTCCTAAACGTATGTTTAATTTTTTTTTTTCTTAAAATGACTCTCCTCATTAAAGTGAAAAGATGCAGCTGTTTTCGAAGCCATTGTTTCCTCATATTTCATTCAGAAACTGTCCTAACTTCTGGTGAGGAGATGGTTTCCATGTGAGACAATGGGAACAGGAATGTCTTCCAGTCTCCGGGCTAACCACACTGGTATCTGTTCTCCATGTCACTCTTCACAACTGTCTTCAGATGTAGAGAGTTTGAAACTGGGGCACAGATGATGGTAATGAAATGTAATCGCAGCCTAGCCTCTCTCAAAGAATCTTGTGTTAGGAGGGTGTTCATTTTACAGTGATTTAACCCAAGAAACATGTGTACACACAGAACAAGGTAATTATTTCAAACAATAGCTCTTCTCTGTGAAAAATCTTCTCGCTCTTGGCTGATTCCACTTTTCAATCAAATAGAGATTTTAAAAGGGCCCTAGGAGGAAACAAATCAAGAACAAATTTGGTAACAAGAACTCAAGTCTCAAAGATGTGTTCTGTTTTTGTGACCAACAGTATGTAAATCCTTCCCATAGTCATATATTGTCCAAGTAACAAATATTTCACCATGAACAGGAAAGGGCTATTTTCCCTGCATGTCGTTTGACCTTCTGTCTGCCTCACAACTTAGTCAGAAGAGGATAGTACATGAAACTCCTTTGTGAGACACAACTAGAAAGTGATTCTCCACTATCCAGGGATGAGAAATTAAAAATTTAACAGAACTTCAAAAAAAAAAAAAAAAAGCCTTTTCAGAAGCTCCAGTAAATGAATTCTTAGAAGAGAAAGAAGGAACAAAAGGGAATCCCTATGTGAAAAATGTAGTCCATTCCAAAGTCTGCAGATTGGCACAGTCTAAGTTCAGGGTCATTAAGCAGAGCCTGGGGATGGGGGGTAGGGAGAACAGACCCTGGTGTCTCTGGAGCCTGGATGACCTGGTGAAAGAACAGCAAAGCCTGAGAGGCCTTGGGGAGAGGACCTCCTGCCTTCTCTAACTCCAGCTTTCATGTTCTAAATCAGGCGGCACTCCACACACCTGACAGTTCTTCAGGCGAGATTTCCTAAGGAAATCCTCATTCCCTGTCACCCTTGAGTTCCCTCTACATGGGCACTCAGTCTTGTGGTTAAGATACCACTTGGCACATCTGTATCCCATCTCAGGGCACCTGGGTCCAAGTTCTACTTTTGCTTCCCATCCGATTCCTGCTAACGGATACCTGTGAGGCAGTAGATAATGGTCCAAATACTTGGATCCCTGCCTCCCCTAAGAAGAGCCCAATGGAGGTCTGGGCTCCTGGTTTCAGTCTGGCTCAGTCCGTTTTGGGGGCATTCGAGGAGTGACACGGCAGATGAGACCTCTTTTTTATATATTCCTGCTTCTCAAGTAAAAAAAAATTTTTTAGAATTTTTAAATTCAATCTATGACTGTGTCCAACAAAAATGTGCTTTTGGGTCATCAGACTTTTGCTTGCTAACTTTGTGTGCAACCTTCAGTACGAAGTCAGGACTCTGGTATTGGGTACCATGAATGCCATTCTCAAAGGCTTCTTGTCCTCCTCACTCATCAGAGGTTACTCAGCAGAACCAAATAAAGGGCAATGGATCCAGTTCCTGAACTCTAGAAAAGTAGCAGGAAGGGGACCCTCTTGGGGAGAGGGGTGTACATTCTCTAAGCTGTGTGAAAGGTGGCTGGATCACTTGAGCCAAGGTACTTCCTTTAAGTGAACTGGCAGGAGTTCCATCCAGTCTTCTGGGGGTCTGATCTTTCTTGTGATGTCTCTGAGTCTGTTCTGGCCGAGACAGTTGCTCAGGCAATTTGACAAATTTACTCCCAAAGAGAGCAAAGTTACTCAATCAGTGTGTTAACTGCTTAAAATCTGGTCATGGGAAAATCAACTGGAAGAAGCAGGATGTTAGTGGGAGCCTGTGATGACAGTGGTCAAGTATCTGAGGGCAAGCCACATGGCAGATGACTAGAGAGGTTTGTTTTCATTGCAGAGAATATAATGAGGATCCACTGGTAGAAAAAAAACCACAGGACAACATGTTTTTGTTGAACCAAGGTGGACATGTGGTGAGTTTCTTGTCACTAAGTATGCAAGCAAAAGCTGAGAACAACTTAACAGAAATGTGATTAATACAACTGCACTGGAGTTAAGGACCCTTAATATCCGTTTAAGTTCTTGAGAGCTTTTCTTTTTTTCAATCTCTACAAAACAGGCTCTACAATAATCCCCAGATCTGATGCGGAAAACTGATCTTAGAAAACTGCTTTTTGTATGACTTCTGAAGAGGACACTGTATTTAGAAATATTGCCACCAGTTTCCTTCAGAGGATTAAACTGGAAGTAAAATCCCAGAAGGAGGAGTGCTCTCCCTGCATGGGGCTGGAATCCACATGGTATCAGATGACACCTGCAAGGAGGGCTAAGTCATCTGGAGCATTACTCAGAAAGCATGCTCCAATGGCTCTGTTCCTGTAGACTGATCTAACCCAAGATACACACGTACCACTGAAGAGGCCGCCTGCAGGCTTAAAATTCCAGGTGTTAGCTGAGCAATAAAACCATCCTGGCACATCTCAAGAGGCTTTCTGAACATGGCCGCATAAGGGCAGAGATGGAACACAAAGTCACATTGGTTCCCTTGCTCTGAATGCTGCAAGACATGACCTAGGTCTGTTTATACCATGCATTTTATTCCCTGAAGTACAGAGTTATTTTTGGGGTCACATCTCTTTATCATTCATGTTTTTTTTTTTTTTAAAGATTTTATTATTATTGGAAAGCCGGATATACAGAGAGGAGAGACAGAGAGGAAGATCTTCCATCCGATGTTTCGCTCCCCAAGTGAGCCGCAACGGGCCGGTATGCGCCAATCCGATGCCGGGACCAGGAACCTCTTCCGGGTCTCCCACGCGGGTGCAGGGTCCCAAGGCTTTGGGCCGTCCTCTCCTGCTTTCCCAGGCCACAAGCAGGGAGCTGGATGGGAAGTGGAGCTGCCGGGATTAGAACTGGCACCCATATGGGATCCCGGGGCGTTCAAGGGGAGGACTTTAGCCGCTAGGCCACGCCGCTGGGCCCCATTCATGCTGTTTTGTAGATATAACAGAACTGTGGCCTGTCACAAAATGATGTCCCTGATCCCTGGATTAACAGATACAGTAAATTAAGAATTGGATATTTAGGTCAATGGGGAATGATATCAATCCGGATATAACTGTGTCACTGGCTTCACGTAATGTCTACTCATGCAAACAAGTGGAAGGTTTACTAAGGTGCTTGGCAATTAGTTTCCGAATGAGGCCTCACAAGAAATGTAAATTTTAATGTGGTTTAGCTCTTGGACCTCAACTGAAGTGGTTCTATTAAAACTAGTATTTATGTTGAGCAATCACAAGTTTTGCTGACTGCCAACTAAATACATCAGAATAAAGATATCAAGTAATTGTGCCTGCCTGAGGGAACTGAAACTTCTGGGTGATTCAAACTTTAAACCTCTGATTCAGTGATAAGAGAGGATGAAGGGAGAGAAAATTATTTTTTAAGCTGGATGTAAATGTAGAAGGCATACTTTTTGAAAAAAATATTATCCAACAATCAGCCATTCCAATAACCTAATTAACTGGATTTGTTCACTATTCAAACGGAAATAAACACATTAAAATATCTTATCACTTATAACAAGGTGAAACATGCTTACTTCTGTATTTTGAAGTTCCCTTTTAAAAACTTGCTGATTTTATCTAAATAGGCAAAAGAAGAACCAAGGCACTGGGTTTGAATGAATGCTATGTTTATTATAGTGTTTTGATTAACAAGCTTTCATTGGAAAGTTCTGAGTGTGTGAATACAGCAGGCACATTGGCTTCAATGTTTGGCATCTGACAGTCCACAGAACTGCACTTCACTCTCACAATTCTGCTACAACCTTGTGGATTGTTGGGACAGGATCTACATCCAGTCTCCCCCAAGAAATGGTTAAATAGAAATTTTGGTTCATTCTGATTGCAATGTTCAGAGTTTGCGATCACATCAGTCTGTGACAAGCTCAGCTCCACTTTCCCTCCTGCCTTGTTGCTCTGATTCCCCAGAACCTTGTTCTCAGTCCCTGCACTGGCCTCTGTACTCCCCAGGTCTGGATTCTGACAAAGTCCCTCTTGCTTACTCTCAGGATCACAGCAGCCTTTCAGTGAAGATCCAGTGCTTGTGCAGGCCAATGAGGATGGCACTGGTGTCCTTGGCAGATGCTCTCCTATGCTCTGCAGACTGGGGACATTGGTCTTCTTGGCCTCTTCCTGGGCCTGCAAATGCTGTATTGGGTGGAGGAAATCATTCCTGGGCAGAGAATTCTGCATTCTGGGTGCACTCCCTCTAGTCTGCAGGCAGGGGCAGTGGTGGATGTGTGGGATGGTTTGGGCTGCAGTCTTCAGATGTGCCACACCATTCTGCGTCTGGACAAAGCCGCAGGCGGCAGGAGCACACTGATGGCACAAGCTGTCATCTACCTGCTGGCAGGAGTGTGGGCCATACTGCAAAGATCTGTAGGCATTTGGGCAGCTACATCTCTGATTCAGAGAGAACAAGTGACACATGGTATGCTGTTCAAGAGAGGGTTGTATCAGGGCAGAGCCAGTTTCATTTTTGGCGCTTTTGTTGAGTTCATGGCTGTAAGCTGCATGTCCAGGCATCCCTAAATTCTTGGCTTGGTTGTTGAAAAACTCTGAGCAGATGTGAGTCTCTTCATAAGTGTTCTTCTCAGAGGCAGGACAGCTGTGGGATGCCAGAGGTTCTAATTCATAAAACTCATGCTCCAGCTCCGATTTCTGGCTCCTGGGATCTAAATGGTAAGCATTCATGGTATGTGTTTTGCTTTGTCTCTTGTCACCAGGACTTGCAGATGAGGTGTAGGAAAAGGCACTGCACTTTAGTTTTTTAGGTAAAGGAATCTGACCACAGGTACCCTGTGGTCCAAGGCACCGACACATGCACTGGAAAAAGAAGGTAGCAAAAGCCCAGCTGATACACATGATGAGCATCATGAAGGTGCCAAGCTGGGTATAAGCTAGAACTGTGGAGGGCATCATCATGGCCCCAGCCACAAAGGTAGTCAGAGCAGCCATGGCAATTGCAGAGCCCATGCGACTCAGAGAGAAGATCACCTTGCCTTCTCGGTCAGGATCTGGAGCTAGGCGGTACGCAACCCCATAATGGATGGCGAAATCCACAGACAAGCCCACCGCAACAGAAATGGTGACTGATTCTAACACATTGAGCTCCCAGCCCAGGAGGACAAGGGAGCCCACGGTGACGAATATAGTTCCGGCTATTGAGATGATGGCGTAAAGGCTTATGATGATGTTCCACGTTGTCAGCAGCATCACGCTAAAAGCAACAGCAACCGAGAGGCCCATGGCAATGAGCGTGCCATCAGAAAGGCTGTCCTGGAGGTCATAGAACTCCAGATTGCTGACGAACCACCCATTGCTCAGACCCTCAGGTGCAGACCTCAGTTCACTAGAAATCCATGCATCCACCTCTTTATAAAACTGGTGCATTTTTTCATAAGCCAGTGTGAACAGGTAGGTACTCTGGAACTCCAGCACAACCGCCCTGATTGTGTCGTTGATATCAAACCTTGGCCCCGGGGTTTTGCTATCCAGATGGTATCCTGTACTCCTTTCCAGCTCCATGATGGCTCTCTTGATGCACAGTTCAAAAATCTCTTGCTTGTAGGGGAAGCTCCAGTGGCTGCAGCAGGGGTACAGGGCAGGCTCATCACAGTCCTGGTTTTCCATCCACTGCTTGAATGTTTCAATGAAGCAGCTGGTGAAGTCCTGCTCATCAGTCTGGTGAAAGAAGGTTTGGTTTCTTAGTTTCTGGCAGAAGTGCAAAATCCAGGCCTGAGAGGCTGGACTAGCAATGTTGAAACTGTTATCTAGTGTCAGCTTCCCTTTGCTCTTGGGGTTCAGTGGGTTACCATTGTCTTCTGGGGTCACCCCCCAGATGACTGTAATGGGCATGTGGAGTTCCTCCCCATGGTGAACACGTTCAAACATGAAGAGCTTTTTGTATTCGGCATCATAACGTTCAAATGGATGGGAAGACCTGAACACTTGGAACTCAGATAACTCCAGTGAGGGCAGTTTCATCTTTGGATTGATACACACGATATAGGCTCCGCCAATGGTTAAGGCAAGGAACCAGAACAGCCAAAGGTAGCGGAACTTAATGACGATGCATGGCAAAACTTTTTCAAAAAAAATTCGAGATGCTTCTGAAACAGCAAAGAATATTTTGTGGCACTTCTGGCAAGCCACTGTCCAGCAGCTTTTGGTGTCATACACTTGCTGCTGGGGCTTTTTGAAGCAACTGAATATATTGAGGAGATAGCGTTCGTGTAGGACGACAACTGCTGGGAGCCATGTGACCATCAGAATGTAATTCACCAAGATAGCTGTCCCCGCATAAACCCCAAAGCATCTGATGGCTGTGATGTTACTAACGTAGTTAGCGTAGAAGGCAGCGGCAGTGGTAAAACTGGTGACGAACATGGAGAGGGCAGCGTGTTGTAGGGTGATGCTTATTGTTTCTGAAGTCTCAGCGTGAGGCTTGTCAAACTTGGTGTAGTTCCAAATATCACAGAGCACAAAAGCATCGTCTGCTCCAATTCCCACCAAAATGATGAGTGCTGTGAGGTTCATGAAAGGAAAAAATTCGAAGTTAAATACTACACGATAGAGAAAATAGGAAACAATCAAGGAGCTGATGATTGCGAACATGGTCATCAGTGTGATAAACATGGACTTTGTGTAGACACACATGACCAAGAGGACAATCACGATGGCTATGGCGGGATACACGGTATCCATCAGAAGGTAATCTTGAAACAACCTGTGTTTGATACCAAATTCAATCCCAGTGACGGTGGTCACACCATCAGAAGAGTTCCAGTTCTCAAAGTTGTCCAAGTAAATGTTCATCATTCTTTCCCCTTTCTCTGTAGGGGAGAAGAGCATGCTGTACTTTAAAGCTGGTATGGCATAGTCTGTCGTCTTTGGGGTTAGGAAGTCTTTGTCCACCAAGTAATGCAGGATCTGGTACACAGCATTGTACTTAGTGCATTTGCGTGGTACATTGGTGCACTTGAGTTGGTCCTTCCTTCTGGCTGCCATGTCCCAGCAATCTGGGCCCAGGGTGCCATTCTGGTAGTGTTTGACACAGGTCCGGAGCAGTTTCAAGGTGTGAGAGACATCTCGTTCGACAATTTTCTGACAGGATGATCGGTTGTTCAGAATGGCGATGTAGTTTCCCAGCGTCCAGCTGGGACAGCAGGAAGCAGCTGTGGTCCTCTGGCAGAGGTTACCGAACTGAGGATGCGATCTGATCTGCAGACAGAGAAGCATGGAAAAGCCAGAGTTTAACTGAGGTTATAACTGGAAAGGACTGAATTCAGGTTCCTAGAGGGATCAGAAGAATAATAGCAGGGAAATAATCACCCTTTTCAGTAAGCAGCAGTTTGGTTACAAAGTGTGCTTTCCCCACTAAAATGACCTCAGACAACAGGGTATCTTCTCCAGGTTATTTATTTCTCAACAGCAAACTACTGTTGGCGATGACATACAAGCATGGAACAGGGCCAACCAAAGTTAGTTTAAGAAAGGAGATATAATTAACACCTACTTGGTAAACAAAGTCACTGTAAAAAAGTGATAGAAAGAACAGGTTGTGAAGCTGATATATACCTGATCTATGGCATTAAGGAGACAGCTGTCCAATAGCTATGGGAAACAAACTGCCTGCAGAAAAAAATTTCTGGTTATCAGTGTGAACTTTTGATGACAAATTACCGGATTTCAATCAATGCAGTGAGGAGCCCCAGTGAAAACTGGTGTGGTGGGCCCGGCACGATAGCGTAATGGTTAAGGTCCTCATCTTGTATGCACTGGGGTCTCATATGGGCACAGGTTCTAATTCCGGCAGCTCCACTTCCCATCAGCTCTCTGCTTGTGACCTGAGAAAGCAGTTGAGGATGGCCCAAGGCCTTGGGACCCTGTACTCGTGTGAGAGACCCGGAAAGAAGTTCCTGGCTCCTGGCTTCAGATCGGAGCAGCACCGGCCATTGCAGCCACTTGGGGAGTGAATCATCGGATGGAGGATCTTCCTTTCTGTCTCTCCTCCTCTCTATACATCTGCCTTTCCAATAAAATAAATACATCTTAAAAAACAAAACAAAACCAAAAAATTACTGTTGTTTGAAGGCTTGTGTTTCTCCAAGTTCCTAGGTGGAAACCTAGCCCAACAACAGCCCGAGAGATGGGGCATTTGGGAGGTAATGAACAGGATCCATTTCTTTCCAGAAGAGGATGAAGGGAACTCGGGTGCCCCTTGCAGGGCAGGCACCATCCATGAGGAACAGGCCCTCCCCAGACACTCCATCGGCTGGCTCCTTGGTCTTGGGTGTCCCAGTCTTCATGACTGTAAGAACGATATCCCTGCTGTTGATAAGTACCCAATTGAAGGTATTTTATTATAGGAGCCCAAAGAGAGTAAAGCAAAAGTATTCAGAGAACAAAAATGTGACCCTGGCAATATTAGGATCATTGATGTCAAAATGAGTGAAGCATTCAGACTAGAACTGTTTTCTGAAATAGGAAAAGGGTAATGTGTTGAAACGAAATGTTATTTGTCTAAATTTGAATACAACATTTAAGAATAAGTAAAAAAAAATTGATTTCTTGCATATTCTTCAAAGTACATTCAGGATTGCTAAAATCCCATTTTGATGCATGGGGTCCTTCTGCGTCTTGGCAAAGATGGCACACTCAGGATTTCACAGGGAATGCTGTTCCTAAAGGAGGCACTCTTTCTGTAGCCGTGACTGTTACAGCAAATTGCTTCATTATCGGCTCTGGCAGATTTTAGTGAAGTATAATTCCATGCTATAACCTTGAGCACTCTTCTCTGGGGGGTGAGAAGAGGAAATATCCACAATCCTTCTCTTGAGAAGTCCCAAAGCAGCAGAAGGCCTGGTCCTATCACTTTCCCCCATCTATGTTTACTAAAGGTTGTGCGAGAGAAAAAACTCCAAAGTTCAAGGGCATGAGCTAGGCTTTGTCAAGCACACACTGAAACATCTTTTCAAAGCAGAGAAATTGGCATCACTTCTTTGAAGCCTGGATTTGCCCAGAATTAAATCACTATGAGCCCTGCAATCCTGGTTATTGTGGTATTTTATGGGGGATTAGCCTCTGGGAGACGAGGTGTAGATGAGTAAGATTGACCATATACTGAGAACTGCTGAAGCTCAGTAATCCACACACAGGGATTCAGTGGACTGTTTTTTCTACTGTTCATATGGTTGAAAGTTTCTGTAATAAAAAAGTTGGTTTGGGGCTGGGATATCATATGGGCACTGGTTCATGTCCTGGCTGCTCCATTTCCTATCCAGTTCCCTGTTTGTGGCCTGGGAAAGCAGTAGAGGATGGCCCAAAGCCTTGGGACCCTGTACTTGTGTGGCAAACCCAGAAGAAGCTCCTGGCTCCTTGGCTTTGGATCGGCTCAGGTCCAGTCATTGTGGCCATTTGAGGAGTGAACCAGCAGATGAAAGAGCTTACTTTCTGTCTTTCCATCTCTCTGTAAACCTGCCTTTCCAATAAGAATAAATCAATCTTAAAAAAAAGTTGATTTGGGGGCTGGCATTGTGGCTTAGTGGGTAAAGCTACTGCCTGTGATGGCATCCCGTATAGGTGCTGGTTTGAGACCTGACTGCTCCACTTTCAATCCAACTTCCTAATGCACCAAAGAAAACAGAAGAAGATCGCCTTGATGCTTTGGGCCTCTGAACCTGTGAGGGAAACGCAGACAAAGCTCCTGGCTCCTGGCATAGCCCTTACTGTAGTGGTCATTTGGGGAGTTAACCACACAAAGAAAACCTCTGTCTCTCCTTCTCTGTAACTCTTTCAAATAAATAAATGAATCTTTTTTAAAAAGTCAGTTTATATCTTTTTTAAGACATTCTACTGGGGTAAAGAAAAATGAGCCAAAAGGGTTCCTGTTCAATTGCAATGAAACAATCTTTACTTTCACAAAGACTGCATTTTTAAGCTCTTTTCTGAAGAACAACAATTCATATTTCATCAAACAGGATAATTCATATTTTACTGTTTCCCGGTAAAAACTTCACATATGGTAATTGGGGCAAACAGAACCTCCCACATTTATCCAACCCTGATCTGGCTTCTCTTTGATTTCCATGCAGACGATCAGTTTGATTCTAAAAAGAAATAACATGAAAGCCCAAAAAGTCAGCCTGGTGCGCTGAAAGAAAAGTAACTCAACTCCCCCGGCAGTTTTCAAGTGGAAGACAATGAATCGTGTCAGCTAGAAGGAGCATCTCTGTATCTGCAGTTGCCCAAATAAGCAAAAAAAATCAAAGATAAAAGTAATAAAAGTCGCTGGCTAAACCTGGAAGAGGAGGTACAGAATTTGCCCTTGAAACTTAAAAATTGGACATTCTAAGCATACCAAATACTACCTGGATGGTAGCTATCAAAAAAACAAGCACTAGTCAGTCACTGGGAGCCAATGCTCAAATCCAAAGGTGGCAGTCTTGGCTGATGCACAGCCTCTGGAACAACAGGTTTTGAGGACGCTTACAAGGTAAGGGCAGAAGAAAGACACCAGGATGGGCACTTTCTAACTATTCCGAGTTAGGTGCTAGCACACTGGAGTTGAAGGATTTTGATGCTCAAGGAGCTGTCTAAGCTTTCAGAGCGTAAGGCCATCTTTCCAGCCAAAAGGGGGAAAAATATTTACTGAGAACCTAAACAAGATGAATAAGGCATTGTGTTCCCCTAGCCTCAAGTGGTTCAATGTGGTTAGGAAATGAGATGAAAAAATAAACCACTGCAGCTCAGCATGTTCCGCATGCTCCTGTGTGTAACAGGGTGTGTGCAAACCTGTTCAGTGACACTAACTTATTTGACTGCGACTGAGATGGACACACACAGAGGCTTGGATTATTCTCCAAGAGACTGGCAAGCAGGTTTATCTTTACACAGAAAACAGCTATATCTTTGCTGTATTTTTGGAAAAAAGGGACTTAAAAATAATTTCAACATCTTTGAAGTTCATATAGATACAAATGGAGCTAGTGACAGCAACTTCTTATGACATGCATGAGGAGGACAGCCCTTCTAATTCTAGTTCACAAATTGGATGTCTTGGGGAATCATTTTGCTTCTGTGGTTATAACATGTCTTTGCATACTTCCCTAGTTAGATAGTAGCAGGGTGGAGTTCACTTAAAATAGGGGTAAAGGAAGAGAAGAGAAAAAAAAGAAGAAACCAGCAGGGGTTTAAATGATACTTTAACTTTTCAAACTGTTGGCTAAGTTGCAAATATTTTAAGATGCTGAAAAAAGAATAAGAGGAGGAAAATAAAGCCCTTATTACCAGAGTCTACTGACTGCAATATTTTCGTCTCTGTAACCAAGCTATCGTTGCATTGAAACGTAAAAGTGGGGCTCAGGGAGAAGAGGAAACACGTTATCCGCAATCCTCTTTGAAACGAGTATTGGGAACTGTGTTTCTTGGGTCCTCGAAGCTGTAGGAGGATTCCAGCTGTCCACAGAAGCCACCCCACTAAACAGAGTCTTAGGCACCAAATTTCCAACCTCTTTCACAAGCTAGTGCTCAGAGTTCCACCATCTGCAGTGTGCCAAGACTAAACCATGGGAAAAGGAGTAAGGAAGAAGAGCGAAGGAACAGCCTCAGGCAGCTTAGAGTGTAAGAAAATAGGTGTTTCTGTTATGAGGAAGGTAACAGTATCAGAGAGACAGAGAAGTGTTCACTTTGGAAAACCACTGCCTGCCTGGATTGCAAGTGAAAGTGGCATGTGATTTAGAGGGTTTGAACTGAATATGCTGGATACACCGGCAGGAGACAACTAAGACATCCAGTTCCACTGAGACAGACAGCACACTGATTATAAGACATTTTCTGGAATCTACTCACAGCAATTAAGCTCTTTTGCTCCACGTCATTTGGTTGTGTCCCATCTAACTTGAAATTTGTTAATAATCAAGGACTTAGGTTTAATAACCAGAATTGGAGGGATATGGCAGGAGGATAAGCAAGTAGTCTTACCTCAGGACGCAGCCTACCCAAGTCACCAAAACAGAAGTCCCAAAATGGGCTTGTGCTGATAGATATGAAAAATGGAGCAATAACCTAAAAGCTGAGCTGTTAACTAGGTTATTACTTAAGATATGTGATCAATGTATTCTCTTTTTGAGGAAGATTTATCATTCTGTGTTCTCAGAACACAGGGTCTGAAACTAAGATGCTGAGGACATTTACAAGTGGTAAAAACAGTATTTAACAAGTGAAGCCATAAGCATATTCTCAGAGGTCAATTCCTGGGGCTTTATGAGTGGTCATAACAACCACTCACCCAGCCAGGTGTCTTGGGACTGTTCCTCAAGGTCTCAGAGTAGTACCACAATCCTACTCTTCTCAGTTTATTGCCAAAGTGTACAGACATGCTCTTGCTGCTTGACCTAGAAATAGGCATATCCTAGTATTGTCAGGTTTTATAAACTTGAATTGATCTTTGTCATGAGCCCAGCAGAGAGGAATACTCATAGAAACAGAGAATATTTCTCCTCTTTCAGATAGTCCAAACTGCATTGCATCAAGCCATGACATTAGAAAATTACATTTGTAAAACCTATTGCTTTAATCCCTGCAGGTGTTGTTTTACTGCAGCATTTTGTGCTACTAGGCTACCAATGCTTCACGAATCAGCTGTGATTCAATGTTGTATACCTCAGAAGCACATGGCTAAGAACTCTGTATACAACATCCAATTTTTGTAAAGGTTTTGAGAAATGATTTCCTACTGTTTTAGCATGAGGGAAAGTATTTTTTAAATGTATCAATAGGCTCCCTGGAGCAGGCATTGTGGCACATCATGTTAAAACACTGCTTGTAATGTCAGCAACCTGTAGGCGAGTACCAGGGATAGAGTTCCATCTCCACTCTGATCTAGCTGCTTGGGATGCAGCAAACAATGGTTCAAGTGCTTGGACTCCTGCCATCCACTTGGGCGACTCAGATGGAGTTCCTGGCTCATGGTTTGAGGCTGGCCCAGCCCTGTCGAATGTAGGACTGGGGTATAAATCAATGGGTGGATGATCTCTCACACACAGAGTACACAACTTTAAGCAGCTTCCCAGAACAAAGAATTGTGTGGATCCAGGAGTTCTGGGAACAACTAACTAGGCAGTTTTGGTGGTGGGAAGATTTACATCAGCAAGATGTGGGAAATTGGTTCAGGCGGTTTCTAAAGAAATGTCTCTACAGAACAGGAGATTCCATCAGGTTGTGGAGCTTGCTCTTAGCCCTAACCAGTGATCGTACATTCTAGAACTATGCTAAGAACACAACAGATTCATTTTCTGACTACTTGGTGTGCTTGGACAGGTTCATTTGCCCTATTAAACAGCAATTTCTAACTGAAGACACTGCCTTTGAACACATGAAATGACAACTCTTCCAAGCCCAGGGGCTGATTTGGTGTTTTCTCATGTTGACATCCTTTTGGCTCTAGAGAAGACTAAGTGAGGAAGCACTTGCTTCCTCCACCCAGGTGTTGTGAGGTCAGGGCACTTTGCTATGCCTTCCTCTGGCCATTTACCCATTTACACGTGTGCCCTCTGTGTCCCCTTTTCCAGCCTGCTCACTACATTTCCCTTTAGGTCACTGGCTCCAATAGCTTGAGTGGCATTCAGGAAGGCATTTAATTGAATAATTAGGATGCTGAAAACTGCCTCAGTGGGGGAAACCTGGTGAACAATGAAAATACAACTAAAGAAGACAAATCTTAAAAGACCAGCCTGAAATAATGCATGGGAAAAGCCAGGGTTCTTTTTTCAGGGAAGATGGCATATTTTGAAAGTAGGAAAACAAGGGGCCGCTTTGTCCTGGGAGATACAAAAAGAAAGGCTGGTAGTTGGTGTCTGTGGCATAGCAAATGCACCCGCCACCTGCAATACAGTATCCCACATAGTCACTGGTTTGAGGGTTTGAGTTCCAGCTGCTCCACTTCCAATTCAGCTTCCTGCTAATGGCCTGGAGAAGAGCAGTGGAAGATGGACTGTGTGCTCAGGGCCCTGCTACCCACATGGGAAACTGGGATGAAATTCCTGGTTCCTAGCTTCAGACTGGCCTAGCCCTGGCCATTATAGCCATCTGGAAGAGCTTGCTCTTGCCTTCTCTCTGAAACTCTGACTTTCAAATAACTAAATTACTAAATCTTGAAAAAAAAAAAAGCCCTCTTAAAAAGAAAATAAACAAACAAAAAATAAGCAAATAAGCAAAAGGTAAGGCTGGTGTGCTGGTGTCTGTGCTTGACAGGCATATCTTCAAGTGCTTGCTTCTGGCTGGAACCCAGGTTCAGTGGTAACAAGTATGAGTGATACAGCCTTATTTGTGCTGCATCTTTACATACCCTGGAATGATCAATATTGCACATAGATTTGATTGCAGGTAAATTCCATAATGTCTCCCCTCTGGCTGAAGTAAATACTACCCTGGAGTACCGGTCACCTGTTGAAATGAAAGAAAAAAAAAAGAAAAAATTGATAAAAATCATCATTCAGGAATTATTCAAAGTGGGAAGTCACTGGGACAATTTATTATCAGCAGGGAATTGTTTCCTTTGATAAATTCCAGGAGAAAATGTTAAAAAAAACCCTGACGCTACAATATTACTTTAGCTCAAAATTTTTCTCATTGTACCCTAAAACTGTAAAATATAAAATAAATCTATTTGTGAGCAGATGAGAATTATAGTCCAATAACTTTTAACAGGAAATTAGTTGAATGCTTTCTTCTTAATTTCATAGCACATTAATTATAGTAGTTTATAAAGTCAATGATGCATTAGCAAATATCAAGGGTAGATCACAAGGATATCCTCTATGGCAGCTAACTGCAGTGAAGTGATCAACTGAAAAGCATTAAAATGCTGGCCAGGTTCACAAAAATACTCCATACTCTGATTTCCTTGGGATACCCGTTTAGAAAAACTACTTTGAAATCAGATTAAGGAATGGTGTTGTGATGAAGTTGGTTAAAAATGCCTCTTGGGGAGGCCTGCCTGCCCTAAGACTTAAACCTAGTTTAAGTGTTGGTTATCCCACTTCTGATCCAGCTTTCTGCTAAGCTGTTCTGGGAAGCAGCAGCAGCAGCAGCAGCAGCAGCAGATGGCCTCTGCCGCCCAAATGAAACACTTGGATTGCATTCTGGGCTCTTGGTTTCAACTTGGTTCAGTTGTGGCTGCTGCTGTGGGCATTTGCAGAATGAAATGATGAATGGAAGAATTCTCTTTCTCTTTCAGTATGCCTTTCAACTAGTTAAAAGTAAGAGAAATGAGATAACTACAAGATGTTCTGGAATACGGATGGTTGGATGGTATGCTGGAAAGAACATGGTGTCTGAAGTCAGGCTTGGGTATAATCAGGTTCTGTGTTTACTAGCTGTGTGATCTTAGGCGAGGAACAACTTGGAGCCTGGCTCCTCATCAGTAAAACAGTGTGAGCAGCATCTATTTCAGATAGTTGTGAGAAGAAAATGAGACAAAATGAAAAACAGATGCTCAATAACTATTGTTTCTGTTTCCTCAGACTTTAGAAAAAAATCTTTCCATGAACTAAATAAAACAAGTAGGTTATCTTCGATACCTAATGTGCTACAAGAAAAAAATCAGTTGACAACTTAATGAGTAAGGCCTTATTCCAAAAGTTTTATTTATGATCATGAAGTTTTCTTCAGTCAACTCTTGTCTCCATCAAATCACAGCTGTGTAGGCTGATCTGGGGATCAAAATCAGCCCTGTGGAACTGAAACAGTTCATTCACATAGAGATGGTAGTGGCTTTGGTCAAGGCAGAACCTATTACTTAATAATAGGAACAAGACTATATGTAAGGAATCTGCTAATTGTTCTCCTTGGTTAAGACACTAACAGCTATTGGTTAAGCTGTAATCAATAGCAATACTTTGAAAGAAATGAGCTAACCAAAGAAGGCAACTAACTGGAGTTCAACTTTATATATATATATATATATATTTATAAATACATAACATAAATATAAAACTTTCAGTGGCTGAAAAAAAATATTTATTTATTTGATGAGAAGAAACAGAAAAGGAAACTGAAATACACATTTAAGAGGACTTTTCAACAACAACACAAAAGCAAAGCCACAAGGTTACCATTTTCCTTATCAGAAATTCTGATGCCCCCCCACCCTCTTCCTCATTCCTGACCCCGACAGTAAATGAACAACTTGCACTCTTAAATGTGTTTTCTATATGCTGGGCATCTCTGCTTCCTAGCAGCTACAGAGTGCTCAAGCTGGCTTTAGGCTATGCTGAATTTTATTTAGCCATTTTGCTGCCAACATCCATAATTCTGGTGATTCCACAATAAAATCTAGATTCCTGACCTCTGGAGAATTCTTGCTACCTCTGGGTCCTTCTTTCTCTTAGGTCACATTCTGCTGCAGTTGGGCAGCAGGTTTAGACAGGCTGGTGCACTTTCATGCTTGCCAGTCACCAATGCCTTCAGCTGCCATATGCCCAACTAGCTTGAGTCATTACGCCCTAGCCCTTGTGGCAGTCAAATCCTGAACCATGGGACTTTATTTTGTTAACCTTTCTATCTCTTCTGTGCAGTAACAAAGCAGGCACCCATAAAACTTTCATTTTTTTCCCTGAGTGAATCAAAGCTTATCTTAAAATAGCACAATGGGTTATTTCAGGATTAAATAATAAAAAAAAATAGGTGCTTATTACTTAGTCTAGAAATACAGATTTTATTAGATTTATATCTCTTTGGAAATTGAGTAAACTCAATCATCTCTTTTTCTTGTAGATTTTTAGTATAGACAGGTGAATACAGAATAGTGGATGTCTGGCCTAGAGGGGTAAAACTTTAATTAGCTTACATCTCTGAACTTGTGAGAGAAATAGTGGAGCTGCCTGATTAGCCACATATTGCTGTCAGTCTAAACTGCGATCATGTGCAAACCTGACTGCTAGGACCTTGCTGTGAGTTTGTTCAGCTATGAGGCCACTCACTTGGAACGTCACAGAAAAAGCTGTCTTTGTGGAAGTTCCAGTCAACTTCTCTTTTTTCTCTTTCATAATGGTCATCTGACCATCTGTCATCCCGGTGGCTGAAACAGAACAGCAATTTGAACTTCAGTAACAGTCTTGGCTATTTTAAGGTCATTTTTGTAGCCATAACAATATACCCTCAAAGCCACAATCTAACCAGTTCTTAATATTAAGTTGGAAGGAATAACAAGAAACCATTGTTAATTTTTTCATTTTCTATAGAAAAAAAGCATAATATCTCCTGTGTTCATCCTACTGTAACACAAATTTAAAGGTCAATTTTTAGTGGCAAAAGATTGTGAGCCACACATTTTACTTTCAACTTTTTGTGCTTCAGCTCTATTTAGAGAAGACTTCAATTAAGCATTATTTTTGTCTCAAAGTTTTATAAAAATAATTACCTTTTGGCTTGTTCATCTGCATACTTAAAAGGATAATTTGCTAATGTTGCTTTGTATCCTGTGTTTTTCACCATGTTATTCCACGTGACCAGTCTCTGACCTATTGCAGTCCCTCTTGGTTCAAAACCCTAAGGTAAAATATCTTATTAGAATATTTCATTTCAGGCTAGGTACAGCTAAAATAACAGGGAAGGCAATGTTAAAGTGAGGTACAACTTTCAATAGAAACTACAGAATTCGTTGCAGCTACTATAAATGCAAACTGCTTCAAAATAAGATGACATGATGTGGTAATGACCACCTATTTACTGTGACAAAACAGTTTGAGCCTCTGCATGTTGTATATCTTAAGAGAAGAAAACAAGTTTGTCAGAGACATATGTTCCTAAGTCATGCTTAAGCATTTAGTAGACACCTATTATTTTTATCTTGTAAAATTATGGTAAAATTAAATTATGTTACGCATTGTCACAGCGGTTTGCAAAAGGTTTATCATTACCTTGGATCATATTTCCCTATTATTCCATGCCAGAGGAATATTTACTTAAAAACAAGCTCCTAGCTACCAGTCATACTAAATTCCCTTTAACTCCCTTTTTGGGGAAAAAGAAACAATATATTTATAAAAACACATGGTTTGCAAATTCTCCAATTTACTGTCTAACAGCTTATAAAGGAAGGTCAAACCTCCAAATTGCTAGGCATTTGATGGCATAGAAATTATTTGACCTTTTAGGAATCTGATACTAGAGATAAAATATGTAATTTTTTTTCTCTTTTTCAAATAATTGAATATTTGCTGATGGAATGAGAAGGTTCTAAAAGAAATAGGATCAGAAGTTAAATAATGTAACATGTATTGAAATATTTAACTTTTGGAGACAATTTTAGGCTAAAGAAAAGAGAGAAATCATAATGACTCAGTACTTACCAGCAGTGGATCTGAAAAGTCAGGCTGTTTAGGCACTAATACTCCAACCAAGGCACAGACCACAATAAACACGGTGCACATGCCCAGGACCACCACCGGCCAGTCGGCTATCAGGGCTGCATAACTACAAAAGCACAAAAATTCACAAAGACGCCTTCTTAGATGCAAGACAGAATTCTTTTGCCACCTAAGACAGCATTTGATAAATCTTGATAATCTATGTTAGACCTACTACAAATATCTGTCAATAAGAGATCTAAGGAGATTATCAGTATTCATCTATAAATGTAGCAGAAAATTACAAAATCCAACCAGCTTCTGTTAGGCATTTTATCCATATCTAGATCAGTAATGTCAAGATAACGAGGCCTGGGGAGTGGGATCTACAGACAGATTTTTTCGGTGAAAGGTGACCGGTCAGGGTGTGGGAAGGCTGTCCGGAACAAAGGCTTCAAGGTAGGAGTTGGTCAGAGAAGCAGGAAGAGACTGAAACCAGATTCTACAGGCTGGACTCTACAAGGTCGTGGCATTCTGTGGTCAATCACCAAGAGTCACATGCTACATGCTATGGAGAGCGAGAAAGACAGCTGGATATGACAACTAACATTTCATACCCACATCTGTGCCTGAGAAAGAGAAGCTCCAAAATCCACACTTCGTAAGAGGAAAGAAAAGCCACCCTTTCTGCCATCTCTCAGACCTTTTGCTTCTGTAGTTACTCTCTTTCTCCGTGCCTTTACTATGTAAGTTTTTAAAAAAGAAATCATTCCATAAACAGGCTGATGTAATATAAATCTTAAAGATAATCAAACTCAAACAAATCCTTCCCATAAACCTGTAGCTTTCCTTCTATCTAAAACCATATTAAACTCATCCCCAAATCCTGCCTAGAGGCCTTTTCTTCCAGATCGACCTCCTATGCCTGGATTTTCCACTTTGGACTGCAAGGTCTGCTCTCGATCCCTTCCCAAAGGTCCTGCCCCATGCTTTATTTGCTTGACATTTCCAGGCCTTGACGGGAACAGAATGTCCAAAAGAAGATGACTAAATTGAAGTTTCTCTAAAATCCAAAATGTGCTCTGGAAACTTCTGATTTCTAAAATTTTTGTTACTTTCAGAAGTCTAAAACCCTTAACTTGTGGACCATGAATCTCAAACTCACAAGAAGCTAGTTCATTTGGCTGCTGCAATGGCTGCTCTGGTTCATGGGGAATAGAGCCAGAACAAGCATTTGTGACTTACATGTTTGAGAGTAACTTCTTCAAATCATGCTAGCAGTTACAAATAAAACTGGTGATTTTTAACATCATTGTTAAAAAAGCTCTATAGCGTATACTGCTCTTAGAACAGATTGCTGATTCTATATTCTGATCTCTTAATTTCACAGCTCTGGTTTTATGTGACATTTATTTCAAATTTCAATTTTAATAAGAAAATTAAAATATAATGTAATTATGCTTAAGAGACCGCAACACAGGGATTTCTATAGCTCTTCCTTAAAAGCAAGTGTATAAGAATGAATAAATAACAATAGGTTCACTTTCATATTGATTAGCTCTTATGCTTAAGAAAGATATTATATCCTCTAATTCTCACAAAAACATTATGAAATGAGTCTGGGGCACAGACTCACTCAAAGTCTCAAAACTGGGAACCTGGGTTTGGCAAGAGTCTGGTCTCTTAACACCTATGCTGTCTTCTTTCTTCAAAAACTTGAGAGAAACTTCACAAACATGTAAACTTACCACAGATGTCTGCTTCCCAAAATTTACCAATAAAAATTCCTAGCACCCCTAACAGTAACTTCCTGTATGCCAAATCACATAGATCCAGAAGAAAAGTGAACATTAGTTACTTGACTACAAATTTTAGAAGAAAACTTAACTGGGGGAGAGCAGTAGCGTAAGCTGCCACTTGGGTTCTGGACCTGGTTATGCTTTCCCTTCAGTTTCCTGTTAATGTGCCTGGGACGCAGCACGTGATAGCTTAAGTAGTTGGGCTCTTGTTACCCTTGAGTTCCAGCTCCTGATGTCAGCCTGGCTGAGCCCTGGCTATTGCAGTCATTTGACAGTGAACCAATGGATAGAAAATCTCTTTCTTCTCTGCCCCTTCCTCTGCCTGTTGCTTGGCCTTTCCAATAAGCCAATCTTAAAAAACTAATTAATGAAAACTTATGGTACATAAGACAGACTAACCTGTTCAGAATAAATTTCATTTTAATGAAAACATAAAAATTACAATATGATGAGTCTGGTTGTTCAAAATCTAAACACCAAGTAGCAGAAACTTTGTACATTTCAAAAACACACCCATCGCAAAAAATCTTTTCCTTACTTTATTTCCTCTTCCACCAAATGCAAACTAAGATGAAAGCAACTGGTTTTCAGGCAACAAAGTCCTTTGTCCCCCTAGCTCATTTGAGACTTTCTGTTCACTGCTTCAGACTATAAAAGAGTCCTTTTCATTTCAAACCTTTAAAATATCAGCCCTGTGAAATGAAAATGGCCCCGGGCTTATACAATCATTCATTACACTTTATTTTAAGTAGGTCCATTTTCTTTCAAATAAACCAGAAGCAGTGTATTTTTTACCTACAAACAAATTATCAGTGGAGGTCAGTGGGCCCCAAATTGCTTGGTTTTCATATTGTGGTTTCATTCACCCATACAAAGACTTTTTGTTTTGTGTTTTCCAAAAATCTGTACACACATTCATAGTAACCTTCAAAATCTCACTCAGTAACTGCTTTTCTTCCCTTTGAAAACATTTGGTTTTGATTTTATAGCACTGCTATACACCATACGTGCACTGCCTACATATGGAAATTTTATGACATTTCTTCCATACACATGCAGCCTTACTATGTCATAACTCTTTGTCCTCACTCAGCAGGTGTTTTGCATACTACCCTTTCTTAGAGACAACTACTCACACTTAAGAGATGGCAGCGGCGTGGCCTAGCTGCTAAAGTCCTCGCCTTGAAAGCCCCGGGATCCCATATGGGCGCCGGTTCTAATCCCGGCAGCTCCACTTCCCATCCAGCTCCCTGCTTGTGGCCTGGGAAAGCAGTTGAGGACGGCCCAAACTTTTGGGACCCTGCACCCGCGTGGGAGACCCAGAAGAGATTCCTGGTCCCGGCATCAGATTGGCGCATACTGGCCCGTTGCGGCTCACTTGGGGATGGAAGATTTTCCTCTCTGTCTCTCCTCCTCTCTGTATATCTGGCTTTCCAATAATAATAAAATCTTAAAAAAAAAAGAGAGAGATGGAATCATCACCTAAGAATACAAATAACACCACGTGGCAAAGTCCAACTATCTGGGTAAGTTTCACTTAGCCACATGTTCCTTCTACACCCCATGAAAATGCTGAGAATATCCCTGGTTCCTGTGCCTATCTGTGCTAAGATACCATACAGCTGTGCGTACCATGTGAGAAACAAACATTTCATATACAAGGCAACATAGACAATAGGTATAATATTAAGATAAAAACGAAATAAAGGAGAAAACCTGAACCACCAGGAGAAATTAAAAATGACCTATAAACTTCACCTGTATATTCATTTACTAATTTTACTCCCGGTGAGTCTGGGCTGAAGGTATATGTTTAAAATTCAAAGACTGAATATCTGCACATGATTTTCTTTGAAATGTATAAGGACTTTCCAAAACAGTGTTCCTTTTTCTATGTGTCCTTTTGCATATAAGTGCTTGTCTGTCAGCCACCTGATCTAACTTTGGAAATCTTTAGACAATACCTCAACACAGCTGTAAATGCAGTCGGCAGCCTTGGCTATGGCACACAGTCATTTTCTAGGGCATGACTGGGAAACTGTTTTCTCCCTGAGGTCCTAGTGCTGCACTGGCTGCCAAAAAAGGGCTCACAGGTCTTTCCAGGGTGCTGTGGTATGCAAGTTCACATTCTTGTCTCCAGAGGTTAACAAAGCTGCAGGCCGCATTCTCTTTTTATAGGTTGAGGAAACAGAATAATACATGAATAATACGTTAAAATACGTGAATAATACGTTAATACGTGCTCAAGACTGAAGTGTGCATCTGAATTAGTAGGCATGCAGCCTGGCATCTTGGTCCAGGTGGTAACTGCCACACTGGAGTTTTCATTGCTATTCAATGGCAAATCCCTCAAATACAGAGATGTTTCAGTCACCTGATTACCGGGTTTGCTCTAGAAACACATCAGAAATAACCATTAAAACAAACAAACCAAGTGTCTTAACAGGGCCAATTTATGTTGCAGTGACATTAACTGGGGGGCCTGTTTTAAATGTGTCTTTTCTATTACAAGAACACCCCTCTCTCACACATACAATAAATTTTCCTCTTGCAGCTCAGAGACTTTTCCCTGTGCTCTTTGATGCCTTTCCCAAAATGTTCTTGTTTTTCTCTGCTCCCCTCTGGACAGAGAGGGGTGTACGCCTCCAAGTGTAAGGCCTGCATCAAACACCGCATTTTACTTTCTAGCCACCTCATCCTTCACCCCTTGCAGACACAACTCTTCTGAACTGCCTGAATCAATTCACTCTTCCCGGTTTCTTTCTAACTAACCTGAGCAATAATTACCTGTGTTATGCCTTCTTTACTAAAAATCATATCTTTCTTGGTTATTCTTTTCATTTCCTTTAGTAATTCTTCCTTATTCCTCCTGTCCCTTAGGGTAGGGCATTTCAAGATGCTATTAATTGCAACTTTCCAGTGACATCAACTATCAATTTGGTGGAGAAAATCACTGACATTTGAGAAATTTCACACACAAAAATTAAGACACAGAAGTCTTTCTTCTGTGTAGTCGTAGGCCCATTCAACAATTAGAATTCAATAAGGCCTTCTGGAAATAGGAAAAGGCTAGACACAGATTTTGTCCTAAAGGAAAATCCTAACATATAAAATCACACAAGCAGGGACTGGCGGTATGGCATAGCCAGCTAAGATGCAGCCTGTAGCACTGGCATCCTATATGGGTGCCCATTAGTGTCCTGGCTGCTTAGCCTTCCAATCCAGCTCCCTGCTAAGGTGTAACAGAAGATGCTCCAAGTGGTTGAGCCCCTGCACTCACATGAAAAATCTGAATGAAGTTCCTGGCTCTTGGCTTCACCTTGGGCTACCCGTGGCCATTGTGGTCACTGTGGTCATTTTGGAAGCAAGCATGGGATGGAAGATTCTCTTTTTCTCTCTCTCTCTTGTCGGAATTCAGTCTTTCAAATAAATAAAATAAACTTTTAAAGAAAATCCTTGCCTGCAAGCACTAACATCCTATATGAGTGCCACTTCATGTTCCAGCTGCTCTATTTCCCATCCAGTTCCCTGCCTGTAGCCTGGGAAAGCAGTGCAGGATGGCCCAAAGCCTTGGCACCCTGCACTGATGTGGAAGACACAGAGGAAGCTCCTGGTTCCTGGCTTCAGATTGGCTCAGCTCTGGCCATTCCAGTAATTTGGGGTACTGAACCATTGATAGATCTTTGTCTCTCCTTTTCTCCGTGGATCTGCCTTTCCAATGAAAATAAGTAAAAATCTAATAAATAAATAAAATCATACCAGAATACAGCTATCTGCAAAACTGTACAGTTATAAATAGGTGTAATTTGAGAGGGATCCAGAAAAAACACTTTGTGACTAAAGGGAGAAATTACTCCGAACCGGGGTAGAAAAAGGAAATCAAGAGGCTCTTTCGGAAAAATCATATTTATATGTATATGTACACACAAGAGAAGAAACTATGTTTTTGTAAAAGCAACAATCTACCAACAGAGAGAAAAATACATGAATCTTCTCAAAATGAAACTTTTAAGAAAACCCTATTATTTCTTGAAAAGTAAAATTCATCTTCATAAATATGCCTTATTTGCCTGCATACCTTTCTCACTTCATTGTTTTTCTATTTTTCGATTGCTTCATTTTGGGGGGTAAAAATGGAAGAGGAACTGGTGAAACAAATTTTGATTTAGATATGTAAATGAATATTATTCCATTATACAATGGAAGAAAATTCTGATACATACTATGATATGGATGAATTTTAAGCTTAATGAAATAAGGAAGACACAAGACAAATACTGTATGATTCCATGCACATGAAGCCCCTGAGGAAGTCACATTCACAAAGACAGAAAGCAGAATGGAGGCTGCCTGGGTTTGTGGGCAGGGAGATGGAGAGCTTCTGTTGAATGGACACAGAGCTCCAGTTCTGCAAGACGAAAACAGTTCATGTTTTGGATGGAAATGGATGATAATGGTAGCATAACATTATGCATGCTCACAATGCCTCAGGATTGTACTCTTAAAAAGGATAAAATGACCAGTGTGACCCTGGTGGCGTGGCCTAGCAGCTAAAGTCCTCGCCTTGAACGCCCCGGGATCCCATATGGGTGCCGGTTCTAATCCCGGCAGCTCCACTTCCCATCCAGCTGCCTGCTTGTGGCCTGGGAAAGCAGTGGAGGACGGCCCAAAGCTTTGGGACCCTGCACCCGCAAGGGAGACCTGGAAGAGGTTCCTGGTTCCCGGCTTCAGATCAGCGCAGCACCGGCAATTGCGGCTCACTTGGGGAGTGAAACATCGGATGGAAGATCTTCCTCTCTGTCTCTCCTCCTCTCTGTATATCCGGCTTTCCAATAAAAATAAATAAATCTTTAAAAAAAAGGATAAAATGAGAATTTTTATATTATATTTTATCACAATTTATAAATGAAACATATTTTAACACAAAAGGAGTTTATGGAGACTTATGTAGTAATTTCACTCTAAGAGATGGTAACTCCCTTTAGGCAGGCTTCAGAGTTACCAATATCTGAGCAATCGAATTTCAAAGATCACTTACAGCTTATTTATTTATTACTATTTTAAAGATTTATTTATTTGACAGGCAGAATAACAGAGAAACAGTAAGAGACAGGAAGAGAGAGATAGCTCTTTTATGCACTAATTCACTCTTAAAATGGTCTTAAAATGGTCTCATTTTAAGACTGACTGGAACCGAGTCAGGCCAAAGCCTGGAACTCCATTTGGATCTCCGTATGGGTGGTAGGGGCTCAGATAGTTGGGCCTTCTTTTGCTGCATTTGCAGGTGCATTACCAGGATCAGAAGTGGAACAGTTGGGATTTGAACCAGTGCTTACATGATGTACAAGCACCACAACAAGAATTTCTTAAGCACAATGACCAACTATCTGGAGCCAAAATCTAAGAACATCCAAAGAGATAATGCTTATTTCCAGAAATTCACAGCCATTCAAAACTATGCCTATTAAAAATATGCATCTTAAAAATTTTCACATCAGAATCCTGCTGCACACAGGAGGCAAACAGATCTGATCATAGGTATGCTAGGCCTTAGTGTGAAGGTAAGCAGAGAGGGGTCATCTCAGGTTTGGGTAAAGCCCTAATCATTCCCATGGAGCTGTAAATGCAGGTAGACCAGACATCATCTTTCTCTACTTAGGACTGGGCAGGGGAGGGGTGGTAAGTCCATTCTTTTCAGACACATCTGTTGAGAAAGATCACTTCCAAGGTCACCCCTAGACCTCAGATCCTCACTCTTATCTCCTAATGTGGATGTGGACTCATTGATTCAACCACAGGCCCTCTGCTTATTGCACAAGCAGTGGAGACTAAGAACTTTTAGAATCACAAATTCTTAGACCGTATATAGCCCCTCAACCTCCAGTGGTTCTCGAACCTCTCAGTGCATATTAAATCCATAGCGGCTCAAGTTTCGCACATATAAAATGATATAGCATTTGCATATAACTTACACATACCCTCCCATATGTTTTAAATATCTCCCAATTACTTACAATAACTAACACAATTGCTTAAAATTCCTAATGTGAATGCTATTTAACTTGTTGAATCACCTTATTTCAGGAATAATGACAATAAAATATCTGTGAATGTTAAGTAAAAAAAATTCCCACATCAAAATATCACTATCTGAATTTGGTAACACAAATTTTAGATAATCTATCTCAAAAACTGCCCTGAATTTGCATGACGGCACTATGTGTCTGTGTGTGTTTGTGTCTATCGCTCCCTCCTCAGCAAGTAAGAAACTGAAGAAACTGAAAGAGGCAATGTCTTACAGGAAGGAACACAAAATAGCTACACAAATGTAAATGATTCAATAATGTAAGGCCTACAACACAAACATAAATGATTCAACAATGTAAGGTCTAAAAATTCACCTTGAGATAAAAAAATCACTTTTGGAAATACAGGATTTTTTCAAGCAGGCAACTCACAAAAAATTTATTTTTCCTTCAAAAACTATGCAGAAAGAAGGTGGGAAGTGCAGCACAGTGTGGAGACATATGAGGAGGGAAAGGGCGTGATAGACGACCCAGACTACTTTACCTTTTTGGCAACTTGAAAGGTCTGGATGGTCTGGAAAAAAAAAAGAAGCAAAGAACAAGCAATCAGAAGTGAAGCATAATAACACAAAGGCTTTTTTATTATTGACTGCTTTATTCATTACTTTTCCCAGTAAAGGTTTAAGAAGAATATATGCTTGGGAGCTGTTAAGCAGGTGTACGGAACACTGGCTGGTGGCCACCATGTATGCTAGTGGATGATGCTCTGGCCTCAAGTGGCAGTCAGGAGGCAGCACTTCAGGCCTCTGGCCACACGCTCCTGCTGGAAAAGTATTGGTGTATAGTGTGCTCCAACATTTGCAGCTACGGATTCTCTCCCCCTCTCACAGCAGGGACCCACACCCCTAAATCCCCAACCCAAACCACTTCCTTATTTGATCTCCCAATACTTTTTTGATCGATAGCTTCTCATACTAGAAATATTCTATATCCTCTTCAAGATATCAGCAGCTTCTACATCTTCCAAGTACTTAATGTCCAGCTTCACAATCTGTTTCAACAAGTCTGGCCTTATATTTCTAACCAGCTGTTATCCGCATTCTATGTTCCAAGGTTTCATGCTACATATCCCATCTCCACTGCTAGATACAGGACCAGTTTGCTAAAGAGATTCTAAACTTTAAACGCAGACTCAACATCCAAACTTCTTATTACTATCAAATTAATTCTTTATTCCTATTTACTTGGTACATGGTAAGCACTTAACACTTGATGAACAAACATAATCTACTACTCATAGTTCACTTTTCCCCAAGTACTATGGTTATTTAACATCAGATTTTCTGCATATATTTCAGGTATTTAAATCAAATGGAATATTGTAAAAGGCTGACTACAGAAGCAAATATAAGAATTAGTAAGAATTAGTAAGCCACACATCAAATAGATGTTAAAAATATAAAAGCATATGCATCTCACTAAGCTTTCTAGTGTTTTGGAAATTATTTTTTCATCAAAAAGTGTTATTTATGTTAACATGTAGTGGACTTACTGATATTTTGCATGAGTTTAACTTATTTTAAACTTAACAACCCACATAAACAAAAAGCTCTTTATAGGCTCTCAATTTTTGAAAGTGTAGAGACCAAAGTATTTTAGAACCACCATGCTAATGTATAAAAGATATGAGGGGCTGGTGCTAGGTACAGTGAGTTAAGCCACTGTGTGCAGTGTAGCATCCCATGGGCACTGTTATGCGTCTTGCTAATACTCACAGGAAAGCAGCGTATGATCTCAAGAGGTTGGGCTCTGATACTCATGAGGGAAATCTGATGAAGCTCCTGGAACCTGACCTTAGCTCTGTCCAGCCCTGGCCATTGTGACCATTTAGGAAGTGACCCAGAGGACAGAAGAGTTTCTCTATGCCCCACTCTCTGTAACTTTTTTTTTCCAAATAAATCTTTCAAAATAATATGTTAATAATACTGATTAGATAAATGGATAGTGTAACTATGTTTCTATTTCAAAACTGAAATCTTCTGCCAGAAAGTACTAAAACAGAGTAAAATGCAAAATTTTCCTTTAATCTTTGTTTCAAGCTATTATTCTTCCAAAATTAGAACTCTATCTTGGGATTTCTTCAGTATCTAAAGTTATGCTCATTATTTTCCATTTTTTACTTATATTTGTAAGAGACAAATTTGTTAAAACATTTTTTCCTAATTCTTAGGGCAGCCATGAATAAGAATAACTGGGTCCCAAAGTTCATAGAAATTAATATTCAAACATGCATTTAGTATTGGCCTGCTTATATGAAAATACATATATTCTAAATCTTGTGCTTTAGTCACATGCCCTCGTGGTGGACACAAAACCATCAAAAATACTAAAATCCAGGAGGTGAAAACATCTCAGAGACAGCAAGCCTGGAAAAAAATCTCAAGAATACACATTCTAGTTCCAGGCCAGCAGTTTCTCAGAGATGGACCTTGGTTTATCTGTGGTTATTCAAGGTCTGAAGAGCAGCGTGAAAGCTAAGAACTCAAGTCTCTAGATGACTGATCTGTTGTTTTCTGTCTTCTGTGTTTCCCTGGGGCATGGACACTTAACAGGAAAAATCACTAAATATCAATCACTTATACAGGTGAGGAAGTATCTTCTCTTTTGCAAAATGCAGAGCACAAAGTCTGAGTTTCCAGGAAGAACAACAAAGAGAACTTGTTGCTGTCTGAATATTATGGATATCAAAAGATAAGCTTGGTGCTTTTGTATTAATAAATGGGAATCTTTCATCATTGTAAATATTTTGCTCAGATTCAACAACTTTGAAATCAGTATACACCAAATAAAAAATTCAAAATCTGGAGACATAAGTGCCAGCATAGGTAGACTGTTTTATTTTCTATTCCTCTTTTCCACACTTCCTTCTCTCTTCTCTCTTGCTCTTTTACATGGAGTGTAACTTTAGTATATTGCCATCTGTCAATCCTAAACTCTTTTATTCTTTTATCACTTTACCAAAGTATGTAAAGGTTTACCTTATGCTTCTGAATTCTATAGGAGAGGTTCTGACGCAGTGCTGCAAAAACTGATGGTTAACCAGAAAGATTAAAGTGAAAAACTCTTAACATGTGATATACGTTCCTTAAATATCTAATGATAACTTAAATATAAATGTCTACTTGGCTGCCATTTTTTTATTATAAAAAACCATTCCTATGTTGCTTTGACTATAGTTTGCAGTTTTGAAGCACTTAGGAGACTTGTGAGTATCCTGGTATTCTGGCGTAGTGACTACAATAAAGACCTGAATGTTTATGATTTCCCCCTACTCCCCAGGGCTTTACAATTATTTCTTGCATCTCTAATTCAACAGTGATTTTTTTCATAGTAATTAATCTAGTTTTCCTGATGGCTATAATTTAGTTTTCACAAGACAACTTTCTCTTAATACCTAAGTATGAATGGGCCATTTATTTAAAATTGTAACGAGATGACATAATTACAAAAATAAGCCAGATTGGCATGCACAGGTTTCGAAGCACATGTGTCAGGTGTGGGGAACAGGAGGCTGTGGATGCAGATGACAGCAGTCCTTTGGCCTGGAACACTTGGCCTGCTGGGGCCAACTGCGGGGAGCTGCAGAAGGGCTTAAAGGCACGCTTGCAGAAATGGACCTTTAACAGAAAGGTTCACTCCTGAACGGCCATGAATAAACTTCATTTCTGGGACAATTCTATCACTCCCACCCCAAACACTGCATTTTCAAATGTAATTACATGCTAACTTATAAAATACAAATTTTATTGAAACTGATCCACATACCATACAATTCACCCATTTAAAACATATAAGCCAATGGTTTTTAGTATTTTTCAGAGTTCCCCAACCGTATAAGGAGTTTTAAAGTCTGAACCCCAACGATGAAGCTATTAATGAGCTATGAGAAAACTTATTTACACACACACATACACACGAGCAACTGACAAAGAAGCAAATTCCTTTTACACAAAAGCACAGTTTTTACTCCTACTTTTCCAGTTATATGTCTTCAAAATTACAACTTGAATTCTCATAAAAAGCTAACAGAGTTTGATATTTTTAAACCTTAATTAGTGTTGAGGCACAATTCTAGGATGTATCATATGCAATATTTGCAAAGAAATGATATTGTGTTACATACACTTTGAGCTGCAAGAAATATAAACATTCTTTTTACTCCTACTCACGCCCACTTTTTCTTAACTGAGATATTCATGGAGCTTTGACCAGTTTACTCCCTAGAAACAAAAACCACCTGAGATTCATCACATTCCTTCTGCATGAGTAGACTTGGTTTTATGTTAAATTTTGGTCAATAAGTAGGCTGTCTTTTGAAAAAAGAAAAAATGAGGCTATCACAAAGATATGTCCTGGGGAAACATTAGATCCCTTTGAAGTGTCTATACTAATGGACATGACAAACAGATGTTGGAAACACCCCAACCATACTACAGGTAAAACATGACATTTGTTTGATTTGCAGTGTTACCATCTTTAATTCTGCCTTTGTAATCTCTTACCAGAAAATACATAAGAAAGGAGGCAGTTAAAGGAATCTGCCTCACTTTCATGAATCAAAAACAGTTTTCCAAAAAGTTAGGAAGTAGTCTTCCTCTGCTGTAAAATTTTTCAGATTTGCAGTTTTGAAAAGCTAATACAACCTGCAGAATAATTTCCATCCCAATCTTAGAACTTTATAATGACAAGCAATGAGTCAAATCAAGGAACAAAAGCAAACAAAACTAAGAAGTTCCCTAGGATTTGTTTTTTTTGTTTGTCTGTTTTTTTGTTTTTGTTTTTTAACCATATAATCAAATCTGCCAACCAGCCAAACAAACAAGCAATAGTAACCTTAAGTGGGAACACCTCCCTGTTCTTTGTTTAGGTTCTTACACTTTTTGCTGCTGAGGAAAAGCACAAGGAAAGATGGCATTGGTATGTTTCATCACACACTCCCACCACCATTCAGATGCGGTTGGGTTGTGCAGTCTCCAGACAGCTGACTAACTGCAATGTCACTCTTTGTCTCCCACTCAAGAAAGTATTTCTGTATGCATGTGGGTGACAATGACATTCTACAGCTAAGCTTAAATTTGCTTCTGTAAAAAAAGGCACATAAAAATTCAAGTATTTGCAATTAGTAATAAATTATCCCAGGCACTTTGCACTGGAGAATGGTTGTAGCAGCTAAGAACCTTGTCTCCAGTACTCTGATGACCAGTGAACTTGGTATGTGTGCCTAAGTTGGCCAATGGACATCTAATGAGACTGCAAAGTTCTCAGATTGAAGAAGAGAAGAAAGCAATAGATACAGAACCAGAACCAAGGGGAAAATAATTGAAAATGGCAATTGAAAAACAGAAGGGAGAGGAAAAGCTAATACAAAACAGAAAAGGATATGGCAAAGCTCCCAGTGATCTTTGTTTTTTTGTCTTCCATTTCTTACTCTCACTCTTTTAACAATTTTTGGGAAGAGAAGGAGAGATTGTAGGGTGAAGACAATGAGAATATTATAAATGTGAAAAATTTCATCAGTTTAAAAACCTATTTTTGCCAAAGCTGCACAAATATTTCACAACTGACACTGAAAATTCCAACTAGCTCTTCCTTAGTACTTGGAGGAAATGAAAGCTGTGAAAAATAGTTTTGTATTTTTCTGAATAATTCATGTGCCAGGAAGAAAATATACTTTCAGCTTTATGACAGTAACCAAATTCAAGCAAGACAGTTCTTAAAGGAACATGTTTTAGCATCAACAGTAATACTGGATTATGTCATGTTATCTTTTTGTAAGAGGATAACCTGCGAGTAATAACTTCAGTTCAGTTCTGGTATGCTAGGAACAAAGGATTAGCAAATAAAGAATCTGCACTTTGATGAGCATTCTTTAAAAGATTTCCAACAAAAACAAAGTCATTCTTCATCATTAAGCATTTCCATGAATCATTCCTGGCACACTTGGATTCTATCGTGAAGATGAAACAGATACCCTGAGACAAGCTAAGCTTGGCCTCTAACCCATTTTTCATGCACTGCAGCTAGATGTTTATGGTCCGTGTCAAGTGATATGAAGGATAACAATAACCACCACTGGTTGCGTAATGCATTTCCGGGATGCTAAGGAGAGGTTGCCTCAAAAGTGCTGGTCATCTTCACGGCTGGAAGTAACTGAACAGAGTAGTATACCAAACTAATTCTTAAGCAAAATAACTAGAAGGTGGGAGGAAGAGATTGGGAGTAGAGACCTAACATTTAGAGAGCAAAATAAACATACATGTAACACATATCAAGTACATAGGAAATACATAAGAAATCTGTCTATAAAGAGAAAAGTAAATTGATAAATAAAAAAGATGTGAGGTGGAGTCCTGGGCTATGAAATTTATTACCTATATGATCTTGAGCAAGTTCTTTCATTACTCAGAATTTGTGAGAATATTTTAAAATGAGCTGATGATATAGGTAATAACTTTCTGCAAGCTGTTGAGCACTCCCCATAAGAAAAAATGTATTACCACTATTACTACTATTACTACTTTTCATCTGGAAATTCTATTTAGTTAATGCAGAAGACTCATGTGGAGTAAGATGTAATGAACCTTTATTTATAGTCTCTTGGAAACTTTATGATTTGCTTTACAAAATTCAGACAGCACTACCAGCTTGAGCATGTAACTACAACTCATGACGTTATGCCCACAAGGCTAACTAGGATAAAATATTTTTTGAACTACAAGGTACCGTAAAAGTTACTCTAATTAGCATGACAAAAAAGGAGAAAAAGATCCAGGACCATACACTAAACCAATAGTAAAGCCAAGGTCTGAAATCTAAGTTTTCTGAATTTATCTCCATTAATATCACATCTGTAAAAGAGAAGCTTTTCACTAATGCAGGCTGTAAGGCACAACAGAAAACGGAAGGCAGAGCGCCATGAAAAGAGCTTTTTGTTGAAGAGCAAATGGCACACGGGCACATGAGGGTATATGCGAGAATGTTTACCAAGATGTGATTTACAGTTAAGGGAAAAAGCGACAACAACCTAGAGCCCATCAATTAACAGAAGGATGTTTAAATAAATGGTGATCCATCCACACATGGCACACTGCACAGAAAGAATATGCATACATATACATACATACATATTGACTGACAGGGAAAGAATTCCGAGACAAAGTGAAAAGTTTCCAAAAAATTCACATCATAGTTATGGGAAAAAAGAAAACTGAATAAAAAGTACACAAATATCTCTCTGAAAGTCAGAAAGGGATGTGGCAAACCAACAGCCATGTATGCCAAAGAGGAAGGAAAAGGAATCAACAGGGAGTTTTACTTTAGTGCTGGAATTCTTTGAGACTATGTTCATGAGTTAGCTGTATAATTAATAAGAAGTGACAGGGAGTTTTACAAAGGGTAACTCATCTACATCCGTTTATACATATGTGACTGAAATAATCACATTTTATTTAAAAAAATTCTCTCACTGATAATTTGGGGAGAGTGAGGAATTCTAGGTAACTATAGTCCAGACAGAATCAGCAGCAGTATATACAGCCCATTAATTTGCAAACTAAAACCAAAATGCACCCAACACAAAATTTACATTTAATTTTGCTCAATTCAAATACTGATTGCACTGAGACCAAGTAATTAGATCATTGGAATCACCTGGGCAGTTTAGTAAATCTCGGAGCACTCCGAGGGACCTACTTCATTCAGTACACCTTGAAATAGAGCCTACAGAGTCACAGCTGGAACCACTGCCTCAGACCACATGCCAGGAAAATGTGACCTCTACACAAGAAACAACTACAGAACAATATAAGAAAGTGATTAGAATTCAAAGGTATTGTACAAACACTAAGTAAATAGTGAATAGAGAGACAGCAGTGGTCCTTCGAGTAGCCCCTGAAATGTAACATTAGAAGTGAAAGTTCACACAGGTGTTCGGCCCTGCAGTTACATATACCCACTTCCCACATCTGAGTGAATGAGTTCAAGTCCACGTTCTAGTCCTGCTTCTTGCTAACATGTTTGCTGGGACGCAGCAGATTAAGGCTTAAGTACTTGGGGGCCCCTTTCCAGGCTCCCAGCTTTAAACTGGATGATGTTGCAATTCGTGGAATGAAACCACTGGATGCTTCTTTTTCCCTCTCTGTCCTTCTGTCTTTCCAATAAAATGATAGCAAATAAACACTTTGTTTAAAAAGTAGAATTTGAACCAGGTTAAGTTTTAGAATGTAGAAAAGAAACCAAAAAAAGTGTCAAACATCATCTATGCAAGACAGCTTCACATAGCTGCACAAACAAGGACTTACTAAGGAGTAATATGGAAGAGGGCTCTTCCTGGTTTAGGACTGTTTTGAGGGAAGCAGGAGGTCAGTGTGGGTTTTAGAAAGACCTGGTGACTGAAATATAAGTTTAAGCGGGCCAATGTGTGGATAACGTGTAAGGTGAACTAGGAAAGGAAGCACTAAAAGAAAAGAGATGGGGAATTATTGCTTTGACCTATGAATAGAATGGTGACAGAAAAAACATGAAATATTTTAATTTCCCTTTAATGATTCAGAAAGCCTCTGAGAATCCAATAGATCAAAATTACAAGCAACCATTGTCCTAAATTTATAAGCAGGATTCAAAGCACCCATGGAAAATGGAAGTAAGAGCTAAGTTTATTTTGATTAAAAAAATCTTGAAAATTCATGCATAGTTTTTTCCATACTACATATTTTTCCATGAACTTTTTAAAAAGTCTGCATATGCTTCAATTTCAAAATTTCTTGCAGCAAAATGAACTTACTTACCTTTTAGTTCCGTTTTCCACAATTTTTTTTTAAACTAGCCTTGCAAATGGTATTCTAAGAAAAAAGTTTTGGTGATGCTTCAAAAAAAATTTAGGTAAAATTGCATGGTAAACTTCCATATTCAACGCTGTTTAATATTTACAGTTAATGACATATTTGGTACAATTACAAATGCCTAACGCTGTTTAACATATCTTGGTTTCACATCCTATCTTAGTTCATCTAATAGTAGCAGTGCCTAATGAATTAAGTTAACAATAATTTGGATAAGAATACAAAGAGGTTGTCCAGAAGAATAATTTGAATATTGAGGGTACATTATAAGTGAAACTAAATTCAAAATGTATTTTCTTATTTTATTAATATGAGAGAGATACAAACTTTCTCATTGAAAAATTTGTGAACTGTTATTCATAAAAAAACCTAACATTTTCATTATTTATGATACAAATTATGTAAATAACAGTTTGTGCATTAATTGTGACCTCCAAAAGGGTAATTCACATTTGTGAAAGTTTAAATTATGCATTTATATCTAAAAACAGATCTCAAATTTATTAACAAGATAAAAGCTAAAATATGTAGTTCATAACGTTTCCTATTACATTCTCTTAACATAGTTTATCTCCAGTTTATCTAGTATGTATACTTTTAAAAATGTGATAACGATTATTTAATCTCAAAATGATGAGAAACATGATTAATCTTCTTCATTTCCTACATTACTTTGCCTTTACAAATTTACTCAATACTATAAAAAATTGAGTTCAGAAGGTTAAAAGTCACACCTGCTATTAAAAAAATTGGAAAAAATTGGAAGGGTGATTTAAGAACAATAAAAATCCACTGTATCAAAATGAATTGCAACAGTGTAACCAATGCCTTGCAGCTGTTGAGATATCTTCATTTTACTGGCCTGGAGGAAAGACTATTTCCTTAGATTTCCACAGAAATTCTTCAGTTATACTTTCAAGAACATCATGTGGCAAAACCGATTTTTCTTCGTTAACTAAACTTTCTCATGTTCATTTTTGAACGTAGACGTTAAAATCTCATAACTAAGGGTCAAAGGTTTTCTAAGGGTCAAACCAACACAGTCAGTTTCTGTAAAGGTAATACTAGTCAGAAAGAGGGTTCCTCATGGCCAAAATCTTAGACTAATGAAAGAAAAAAAAAATTCAACAAAGAACCAGAGTGAAACAAATGAGAAATTTTCCAAAGAAAAGGGGAAGAGATCTCCACTGCCAAAGGCCTACACATTCTCAACCTCTGGTGATGGCCTTGTTAAATTTCAACACTAGGGCAACCAGGCTACCACTTTAAGTTTATTTAAAGTTGCAATTGATTGATGATAGTACAGATTCTGTCTGCAACTCCAAAAAATATTACATGTGCCAATGATACCTAAGAGTGACAATAATTTAGGCACTTGTTTTAAAGGTAAGGAATTAAAACACCATGTTGGTTAGTCGGAAGACTTTTTTTGAACCAGGCGTTAATCTCGGGTTTTAACCTCTCTGGCTTCAATTTCCTCATCTGTAAAATCGAGAGTTGAATTAAATTATTTGGAAGCTCCTTCCCTGCTGTGAAATTCTATTGCAGTCTCCTGTGGAATTTTAGATAATTCAAGTCAGCACATATTTCAGCCTCCTGAGAAGTATTTCAATACCATCAGGGCAAATTCTCCTCTAATCAAAATGCTGCAGACATTCTTCACTTGAATAGTTCATAAAAACGATCCCCACACAAGGCAGCTAAGAAATAGCTTTAAAATGATTTCAGAAATAATGCTGGCTCTTTATGTAAACTGCTAGGCAGACAGATGTTTTAAGTGGCTAACTGTTATAATAAAAATGAGTGCTCCAAAATGTCCGGTAGAAGGATGGGGCAGAGTTCCCCACCTGTTCATTTTACACAGACAAGCAGATTGCTGAGCCGGCCAATATTAGCAACACATCTCTGTGCTGGTGCTCACCGACGCAGACCCATGCTGCAGAGGGTGATCTGGGCGAGCAAAGATGCTCATGGTGTGAACTGGTCAGGACTCCTGAGGATTTTTTTTTTTGTCTGAGGGATTTTGCCAGCACAACAGAAAAAGTGTTCAGGTGAAAGGTGCTATTTCCAAAGCACTTTCGGTTTCCCATCTAACATCTCAGAAAGGGACGATACAACCTCTCTGGCATGCGTGCAATATTGTGAGAAGAGTGGGCTAATCACGATACATTCAAGCAGCCTGGGGATTGAGTTTCCAGGGTCTGACTGAACTAACCAAATGTGTCCTGGTAGAGGCAATGTAGTTTGATGCCATCTAATATCATTCCTCACTTGGTTTTGATCACATTGACTGGTCTTTCTGGGACTGTAACAGCAGCAACAGAAACCTTTTAGTTACCTGGTATTCATTTTGTTGGCCAGATGTTGGGAACTGGGCTCAAGGATTAATGAGATCATGAGGATCCATTTCCTGGCTCCTCACTTCCTGAAAGGGAGTTGCCTGTGAGTTCCTGGCTTATAAGATAAGGAATTTTACTTTGGCCTCATTTGAATATACAGGGGCTAGCTGGAAGTCAGGAGCCCATTCAGTTACGACAGGATTTACTTTATTAAGGTTTTAATATCCTGGGATTTGTTCATCTAATTTAACGTATTCATTGATCTGACTACCCATTCTTTCTACAGATTCACATTGCTTTATTTGGTAAAGGCACATCTCAGTACAGAATATTTACGAGATCCTTTAGAGAACTAATGGGGTTATAGTATATTCTTGTATTAATAACTTAAAAACAACTTTAGTTATTGAAAGACTGGAAGAGATGATTCAATGGGCCCCCAACAAAATATAAGAACTTTAATTCTCCACAATATATACATAAATGTGAAGCTATAGTGCAGGACAAAGATCCTAAAATAACTTTTACAAGTGTTTTAGGTCATTTAGAACAACTTTATAAAATTGCAGTGCACGAAATCCAAATGCAGTTTTGCAGCAAGATTCCCAAATGCTTTCTTTGTGCAAACATATTTCTTACAAAGAAAACTCACATTCAATTCCAAGTCGACTGAGCAAGTTAAGTTTTCCCAACTTATGTCACAGGTTGAGAGAGAAAAAAATACATATGTGTGTAGACGCAAAGGGCTCTCTCTTGTCATAAATGTTCAAATCACACTTTCTATTCCTTCTTCTTGACCTTAAATTTGGCTCTTCCATATGGAAAGCTTAAATCTGTCTACAATCTTGGCTTACTCTTATCATACTGTCTGACAAGAGAGATAGGAAAGATGTGTTACCACCTTCCCTAAGGAGGGGTGCTGAAGGAGAGCCCTTTATTTTCCGAACATTATTAAATCATTCCTTTTGTCATTTCTTCTCCACCCTAAAAATTCCAATTCACTAAGCATTTGTTGAGCAATAAAAAAAACAAAAAACACAGTTTCTACTCTCAAGTACCAAAATAGGAAGAAAGTCTAAGAGAGATGTTACTGAGAAAGTAAATAAGGTAAAATATGTACAATAAGTGATCATGGCACAAAATATTCTACTTTCCATTTGCTACCTTTAAGCCAAGGTTATCACAAAAGGCTTTACAATTTTGTGGACAATGGACTTAAAACATAACGCAAATTTTCCATGAGTACCAGAGCCAAATGGGATGGGGGACAGATTGGTCTTCTGCTACACATACTGGCAAACCAGGGTAGGGGGCGGTCTGGTGGGGGTTATTGTGGGTCGCCCCAACTAGGCTGCAGCTCCCACTGGTTGATGTAAGGGCCGAACCAGACTGGACTGCAACACCCATTGGTTCCAGTGCAACTCGGGTCTGAAAACAGAACCAACACAGCAATTGCAACCACCAGCTGATTAGGGTGATGGACTGTGCCGGGCCCTGTGCTTGCTAGAACATACAAGCAACTAATCTGGGAATACCTCAAAGTATCTTTGGAGATCTCCCCACTTGAACTGCTGGACTCAGAATTCTAACCAAGAAAAGACAGAAGACAGAACAGGTCAATCATTCATCTCAGCTACATGTTGGCAGCGAAATATGGGACAAATGGAGACTTCATGATGGACCATATCAATCAGTGGACCACCTCATCGAGCGAAACTGGCAGTGACTCATAACTGGAGAACTATTAACTCCACTTGAGCACATATCTCAGAGCATGCCCCACATCCGGGACTTGGGGTAGGCGGGAAACCGGGTGGGGCTTCTCCCTCAATATCCCCTTTTACCTCAGATACATGATGGAAACAATATGGACATAATAGCATTGCCCACCTCCCTATCCCCCTGAACCTTTTTTTTTTTTTTTCTCTTTCTTGTTTTTCCTTCAACTATAGTTAACTATGTAAAGATTGTCAACAACAATACAATAAAATGGATTATAAAAAAAAAAATTTTCCATGAGTGTTTTGAGGTGTGTGTATGTGTGACTAGCAAGGTGGCAATTCAGACTGGAGCTGGGCTTCTTGTGAAATTCTGTTACGGGCAGGTGAGCACACCAGCCCTGAAAAGAAACTGACACCTTTCTTCTACGTGCCTCTATCGTCTTCCCTATACCAGACCAGGAATACAAAAACGAATACAGTACTATTTCTGCCTTCTGCACAAAAACTGGCCAAGAAGATGAGGGAAAGTTTTAGGGTGAGGGGAGGACTCTTACATCACTTAGGTCATTCTTGTACACTATCCAAATTTCACTCAGCTCTTCAGTAAAAGCCACAGACTTAAAGTGAAGAATTGGCTGGACTTTTGCAAATATATACATCTACAAAACCACCACAAAGACCAAGACATATGACATGCTTCCAGCATCCCAAATAATCGTGTTTTGCTCCCACAAGTTACCAACCTTCAGGTTCCTATCATCAGAGAGAATCCAGTTCAGATAATTCCTCTAAAAAGTAAACTACACTTTAAATGTGGAAAACTTACAACTTCTAGCATTTCAACCAACTTACTGTGTATCTTTTTGAGGTAAAGTGTTTCAGTACAAGATGCATGTAATATAAGCAGTGTGGAGAAACCATGTAAGTTTCTTCCTAAGGGTACATGCAAGAGGGCCCTGAGAAGATGCCATTTCCTTAACCTACAATGACCAGGGTAGCCCACGACACAGCATCTTTGTCCTTGCAGCTCTCTGGATATCTGTGATCTCAGTTCTATGATCTGAAGAAGGAATCTGTCTGTGCTTACTACATAGCACGTACCTAACAACTGTTTCTTGAACTGCTGCTAAAACTAACACAGGTTACAGTCTTCCTTAAAAAAAAGATCATTCTCCAGAAGAAACTTGGCTCCTGGTTTTGATCTGTCACAGATCTGGCCTTTGTGGCCATCTGGGGGAATAAACCAATGGATAGAAGATCTCTTTCTCTGTGTGTCTCTCTCTCTTTGTAATCGCACCTTTCGAATAAGTTAAATAAATCTTTTAAAAAATCATTCTTGAGTGATTTGGACAACATAAGACAAAAGTTTCGAAATCAGGCCAAACTGGAATTAATTCCAGGCCTTACCCTACCATTTAATTAATATTTTAAATACTTAAATTTTTTCAAAATTTAATTTCTTCACCTATAAAACAGAGATAACATTAATAGTTCTGAATTCCTTGAAATATTTTCAGAATTAAATCCACGAGTTCATGTAAAATATAGCACAATGCCTAACATTTAGTAAGGATTCAATAAAAAATTAGCAGTGTCATAAATTTTAATTTTGACTTTATGCTATAAACATTCATTTTCTTCACCTATGACACAGTAAAGTGCATGAATATTTCATAATTGAAATTTTTACATAGACATTATTCAGAATTATAGAATAGTTTGAATATTTTTAGCAATAGTAAAATTTATTATTAAAATCATTTCAAAGGTAATTTGTTATGAAAATCAAAAATTAAATAAAGAAGATATGTGTATAATAGTATACACATATTTATTATATATAATAGTATACACATATTTATACACATATTTATATTTATTTATTAGGAAATAATTTAAACATTATGTTACCAAAATTACAAGTTTATTTTAAGAAAAACTAAATATTCTTAACTGCTTGTATGCCCAAACATAGGCAAGTACATAGTTAATGCAGAGGCAATTCATAGCTGATTATATTTTTACACAAACCCATACGTCTGCAGCTGAGAGAAGATGAGATATACCATTTCAAAATGTTCATCTCTTCCCATCTTAAAACCCTGATGGCAACTTACAACGGTCTAGTTAATAGTATAGACTTAATTTACAATGGCAAAACATGGCTTTTTAAAACTTTTTAAAAATTGTGACTTTTAAATAAAAAAGCCTGGGATTATTTTGATTAAGAAAAAATGAAGTAATTTCAAAACCATGTGTATTAGAATTTTCTTTAAAACTATATTGGATGTGTTTAAGACAAATATAAACTTGTGATTATGATTATGTCTATCTTCAATGATGAATATCAGCCTTTTAAGTATATAAATTTATATTCTCTTTATAACTGACAAGAATCAGTCTAAGGAGGAAAACAGCACAAGTTTTAAAACAACTTCAGTGACTGATGGAATCTTATTGAATCTTATGAGCAACCCTCCAGTTGAATTTCCTTTGCTGTCTCTTATATCTATCTACTGTAAATCCTACTGAAGCATTCAGTAGCAACTGATTAAATGGAAACAAAAACCAAAAAGGCCTCACCTCCAAGTTAGTTGTTAAATAATTTGCAACTTTCCCCCAAAGACATTAAGCATATTTGTAAGAATTTACGGTGAAAGACTGTAGATTAAAACAAACAAAATGTATTATAAGTACATAGTTATAAATCCTTCATTTCCACCAAAGCTTTCTGGCAAGAGAAAATACTTGACAAAATCACCTCTTTAAAGACGATGCCACACAGCAAAGCGGCACACTCCCTGCATCTGCTTAACAGTGACTTCATTTAGTTACTGCATCCCTAGCCCATTAGGACAGTTCTATGTGTCACAAGGAAAACACACTCTGTGCATGTTTGTGGATCCCCTACTTGGGTTCCAAATCACCACAGAAGTTGAAACACATCAGACTTTCATCTAACAGCTTCAATTCCAACTTAAGTTGAAAAAAATAAAAACAAAAACAAAAACAAACAAAAAAAAACTTTCCTATTAGTTGAGCCGCTTTCTAAAAAGCAAGGAAGAAAGGATGCTACTTTGTTACTTTGGTCAGAAAGAAAGGAATTGTGTTATACCACAGGTCTTCAAAAAGTTCATGGAAACTGTATATTAATTTCAAAAAGTTTTTGCACTAAAATGAATTTGTTTTCATTTTTCTTTTTTCTAGTTTATTTCCTTCCCCCCTCCATGCCCTTAAGATTGATTTATTTATTTGAAAGCCAGAGTTAGAGGGAGAGGGTAGGTGGGGGGTGGGTAGAGAAGAAGAGACAGAAAGGAAGATAGTAAGAGACAAAGAGGGGAGAGAAAGAGAGAGAGAGACAAACAGAGAGAGAGAACCTATCTGCTAGTCTACTTCCCAAATGGCTGTACCGTTGGAGTTAGGCCAGGCCAAAGCCAGGAGACAGAAGCCTCATCGAAGTCTCCTGTGAGGTTGGCAGTGGCCCAAGCTCGTGGGCCTTCATTTCTTTCCCAGGCAGGTTAGCAGATAGCTAAACTGGAAGTGGAGAAGCCAGGACTCGAACCAGCATCCACAGGGATGTTGATGGCACAGGTAGCAGCTAACCTGCTATGCCACAACAAAGGTCCCTCTATTTCCTTTCTATTACATTTTCCACCAACTTTCTGGATCCCCTCACACAAAACAGTAGGACTGGGTGTCCTTTTGGTCTTACATAATTATTTCTCCTGAATATGAGTTCCAAAGCTCAGTGGATCACTAAAAGCATAGCTGTTCACGCAAAGTTGAGAGAAGCAGAGTATGGGAAAGTCATTTTATGCACATTTTATCTCTGCCACTTATTAGCAGAAATAGATAGGGGCAGTATGAAAGGTCAAAACACCATATGGCTCTGGTCCTGTACAAAGCACACTCTAAAAGAAGGATCTAAGAATACCCTCTGCCCCCATTTTTTGTGTCACTCTTAAGAAAATAGTTTAAAACAATTAGAATTCTGAAAAGTACAACCAATTAATTTAAAATTCTTTTAAAATAGTTAAAAGGTAGCTCTGACTAAAAGAAAATAGTCTCTCTTGCCAATGAAGTTACATTTGCCTGATAAACAGCCCCATGTGTTACATTTTAAAAGTGCACTAAATTATAAAGTACTTACCTTAAACCGAAACCTTTCCATGCTAGACTGTTGCTGTGAGCCCTCCACCAAATAGACTCCATGAGGGTATGGTATACAGTATTCTTAATAAAATGTGAATAATGATCATTAATAAGAGAGCCAAAAAAAGCTCTTAAGGAAGCCAGAAAAGTCTTAATAAATTCAACTAACTTAAGAGCATGGAATGCTGGAATGAAGTCTACAATCCTGAAGCCAAACACTCATAGACACTAACATTCCTCCTTGAGAATGTTAAGCTTTGGGAGGAGGTCAGGGGTAAGGAGGTGAAAAAGAATCAATACAACATGGAACTCAATGTAGGTTTCATTCTAGGTGTTGGAGGGAAATACAACAATCAAATGATGTGTTTTAATAAACCTTTTCTGGCATTGCTTAATGATTCAGGTTTCTGGCAGCCCACATGGTAGGCCATGGCTGACAGCTAAAAAGCAAAGTTGTAGACTAGCACCTAAAAAACTAATGCCTAAAATACTGACTGGGAGAAAAAAAAATATGTCCATTAATGTTCCCCATTTTATACAGGTAGAGGCAAAGAAGCTATTTTATCTTTTTAAAGGTCTCGAACACTGAGTGGAGAAATCTACAATCTCGTTATTCATGGAGATCCGTCATCTTGCTGCTCTCCAGAGCTACAAGTCTCCTCCTCCCTGAACTACCCTTTTTCCTCTGGAAAACACACTTTATCCCTTAAAGGGAAACTTCTAGTGCCAGGTCAAGGAGTTTGAGGAAATTGGAAGACTTCTGAGCAGAGGAGTGACATAATGAAAGCAGTGTTTTAGGCAGGGGGAGGTGGGCAGGCCTAAGTGACCACAGACACACAAATAGGGTCCAAAAGAAATGAATGTGCTAATTGTCCACCCGTGCCTCTTACCAGACACAACAAAACAGTGTTTGGAAGCAGTGCATTGCTTAAATTCCTGGAGAAAGCATCATGCTTGACTCTCAGAGCTCTGCAATATTCAAACAGGAGAAAGAAACTGATTTAACTAAATCAACCAACTCAGCTAATTCACATAGATAAAGCATCAAACTGGGTTGTGGTCTCTCATTTTATCCTGGCTTCTGAATTAAAAAACATACACATGAACAAAGAAAAAAAGCCCAGTTATTTAATGGGGAATTTAGGATTCACCCACTAATTTTAAAATGCGTTGATTGCTTATAAGACCATTTAGACTGCATTTGCCTAAATGCAACTGCCATCTCAGAGCTGACCAGAGTTGAACAAACAGAAAGTCGATACGTGGCAAGCTCTCTGGGGTACACAGTCTTCCTGCCCTGCCCCATCTCTCCCTTCAAAAGGAAGTCTAGAAATCAAACAAAAAAGCGGCTCAGAAGCTCTGAGAATAGGGGTCTGCATACGTACCTTTTATTCTTTGTTCTCATCACCAATTAAATTATTAAAAAAGAAACCAATGAATTCGCAGTTAAATCCCAAGGACAGGAAGAAGTATCCCCAAAGAAACATTTGAGCACCAATGATGCAGCAGCATATTAAAAGAAACAAGGCCTTTGAAACTTTCTCCCATCACCTCAGAAATGTATCACTACATTAAATCAGTGCTGCCTGATTTTCATTATTAAATCATCACCTCATAAAATCAAGCTCTGTATAAGGATTTGATTGCTGCTTATTTTTTCAATTCACTCAATAATTAATTTTTTGAGTGTCTACCAAGTACCAGAAATATCACTAGGCCCTGGAAACATAAAAGAGTACAAAACATGGCTTAAAATGTGCCTATCTGGCCTGGCAATAAAGCTACACTTGGCATGCTGGCACCCCACCTTGAAATACCTGGGTTCAATTTCCAGAGCTATTCTAGCTTTCAACTTCCTGATAATGCTCTCTGAGAGACAGTGGTAATGGTTCAAGTAGTTGTGTCTTGCCACTCACCTGGGAGACCTGGATCAAGTCCCTGATTCTTAGCTTTTGTCTTGGTCCATTTCTGGACATTGCAGGCCTTTGTGAAGTGAACCAGTGAATGGAACTCTTTGTGTCTCTGTCTTTGTTTTCCTCCATCTCTCTCTTAGTCTCTCAAATAAATAATTTTAAAACGGTTTAACAAAATTAGGATGATATCTGTGAATGAAAGTTATCAGAGCTAAACATTCTATGAGGTAACTGAATACTCAGTAAATGCTCTGTGTTGATTACACAATATTCAAAATCTGCTGTCTTGGAAGAGCAACTGCCTTGGTCCTACTATAGCACATTGTTCTTCAGAGGTCCAATGAGGTGCATGCCCTGTGCTGCCTTCTCTGGCCTTCTGCACACAAAGAAATGCTTGCCCTGCTCCTGAGCACACCTTGCTCCTGAGCACCAGCTCCTGCAGGCCTCCTGTCCTTTTTTTTTTTTTTTTTTAATTGGAGCCAGAATGATGGCCCATCTGGCTCATCCCCCACATTGTAGCACCAACATCCTGTATGGGTACAGTTCACGTTTCAGCTACCCCCACGTCCCATCTAGCTTCCTGTGTATGTCCAGGAAAGCAATGGAGGATGGATGGACCACAATTTTGGGATCCTTCACCTATGTGGGAGACCCAGAAGGGGATCCTGACTTCAGATTAACTCAGGTCTGGTAAAAATGAATAAACCTTATTTTTTAAAAAAACTGGGGCCTGTGCTATAGCACAGCAGGTAAGGCCACTGTCTGTGATGTTGGCATCCCATTTAGACACAGGTTCATGTTCTAGCTGTACTATTTCCGGTTCCACCTGGGAAAGGCAGAGGGAGATGGCCTGAGAGTTTGGGCCCCTGCTCTTCACATGAAGCTCGTGGTTTACGGCTTCAGTTGGCCTAGCCCTGGCTGTTATGGACATCTGGGAAGTGAACCAGTCTCCCATGTGGGTTCAGGGGCCCAAGCATTTGAGCCATCCTCCTCTGCTTTTCCAGGCCATCAGAAGAGAGCTGGATCAAAAGTGACAAAGCCAAAATTCAAGTCAGTGCCTATTCAGACATAGTGTCATACGAAGTGACTTCAAACCCAATGCCACAACAGAGTTCCCTACTTGGATATATTTTAAACTTCAAGATACTGGTCAGCTTAACTTGTTTTTTACTTTAAAAATGTAATTTTATAGTCAATTTTACTAAAAAGAACACAAAATAGTAAAGCAATCAAAAGGTTTTCTTTTTTTATTTTTTAAAGATTTATTTGATTTGAAAGAGTTACAAAGAGAGAGGGGCAAAGAAGAGAGAGATCTTCCATCTGCTGATTTATTTCCCAAATTGCCACAATGGCCAGAGATAGATCAGTCCAAAGTCAGAAACCAAGAGCTTCTTCTTGGCCTCCCACACAGGTGCAGGATGGATCACCTTCCACTGCTAACAGGTGCATCAGCGGGGAGCTGGATCAGAAGGAGAGCAGCCAGGACTCCAATCGGCAGGTGGCCATACGAGATGCTGGCACCGAGGTTTCACCACTATATCATAGTGCTGGCCCCAAATCCTCCTCTCAATGTTAAGTTCTATAAATTTGCTCTAAATTAAGCATAATAATCTAAAGTCTGAAAAAAATTTAGGTGATAACAGTTGCCTGGAATTAAAGATGTGACTGACCACAGCCATGTCTTTTTATTAAATCTTGCTGTATGCCACATATCTTACAGCCTATTATAATCACTTTAACCTATAAAGGAAAAGGAGAAAACTTGACCCATTTCTTTTTTTATCCTCTTCACTCTCCAGTATGTGCTAAATTACTGGTATTATGGAAAGAGGTTAAATAATACATTTACCTTGTTCCAGAATATTATACTGAATCACTTTATAAAACAAGGGGACATTGTTTCCTGACATTTGTCATTAAGGTCAAATATGACCAAGGGGCACATTCTTTTTTTTTATTATTTACTTTATTTTTAAATAATGGTTACATGGTGATCAGGGTAAGAAGGATCAAGGTTTAGGGGAAACTGGGTGAACTCATTGCTTCCAAATTTGCTATTTCTTCTTGTTGTTTCTGGGGAAAGGGGAGAGACAAATGGGAAACCACTCATGACTTTCCACTCATTCCAGTACCCAGGGATGAGGAACCACCACCTTATATCAACTTGGAGTCTCAATGTGTACATATTCTGAGAGTTCTGTTCAAGTAGTTTGGACAGTTTTGAAATGCTGCCGAGTTCACTGATTCAAGCGTGGTGTCACCCTCCCAATGTCCATTGGCTCCATTCACCATGATTTTTTGCTGTCATTGTTTGTTTAGGGTAGTTATCCAGTTTGTTCTGTTCTCCTTCTTCTTATACAGCACCAAATGTGCTGCCATATTCTCATTTTACAACAGGGCCTGTGTCCATTGCTCCACGTTTTTCATTAAATAGGACATGTTCTTGTAGCCAAGTCCAAGTACCCAAGCCAGGTGTCCCAAGCATTGCTGGATTTCCCCTTCCCCCAGGCTCACAAATCTGACACTCACCTAGTAGGCGGACCCTGATATTCAGTCCAGGTGATCCAAGCTCCACTGGATCCCCCGACCCTGGAACTCATGGACAAGGCTCACATTCTGAAGTTCTTCACAGAGCACAGTGAATTTCATGCAGCATAGCACTCTAAAATCTGTGCCTTCATAATATGAAGGAAAATGCTAAAGCAAGTTCTACTAATAAAATAGTCAGTCTGACCGCCAAACCAACACATTGGCGAGCATACTCAGAACATTTTATGTTTAACAAACATTGTAACTTTTTCAAAGAAAGTTAATTTGACCACCTTAAGGAATGTAGAAGCAAATGGTGGTTTTAGTAAAATCCAGATGAAATCTTTCCAGACTTCCAAAACCAACGATCATAATCAGATTATATAATTTGTACAAAGCATAGAGTCTGTGAGGCTGGCATTGTGGCACAGCACATAAAGCTGCTGTCTGTGACACTGGCACCCCATATGGGTGGTCAATTAGTCCCAGCTGCTCTACTTCAAATGGACTGGGGAAAAGCAGTGAAAGGTGACCGAGTTCTGGATACTGACTTTGGCCTGGCCCAGTGCAGGCCACTGTAACCATCTGGGGCATAAACCAGTAAATGTAAGATCTCTCTCTCACTGATTTTCTCTTTCTCCTCCTCCCACCTCCTCTCCCGCATCCCTTTAGTTTTCACTTTCAAATGAAAAAAAAAAATTAAAAGGTCCTAGAGTGATGGCTTAGTAACTAAATTCTCACCTTGCAAGCACTAACATCCCACATGGGTGCCTGTTTGTATTTTGGCTGCTTCACTTTTCATCCAGCTCCCTACCCATGACCTGGGAAGGCATCACAGGATGGCCCAAAGCCTTGGGACTCTGCACCCACACAGGAGACCTGGAAGAAGCTCTTGGCTTTTGGCTTCAGATTGGCTTAGCTCTGGCTGTTGCAGCCACTTGGGGATTGGACCAACAGTTGGAAGATCTTTCTCTTTCTCTCCTTCTCTCTGTACATATTCCTTTTCAATTAAAAATAAATATATATTTTTTAAAGCAAAGGCTCTGAGTTGAGGCAGAAAAGACCCGTGTGGTCTCAATACTCCTTTTTCCTCTTTCAGAGGTCAAATTAGTGACACCTTCCCAATTCTTCCCTCCAGGTTGATAAAAGTGTGTACATTTATCAAAAATAATAAGAAAGAACACATCACATATTTGTTCAAACCATGTGTCAGTAGTTGCTTTATTTCAGAAACAATGCCAGCAGGATTAAGTACAGGTAGCAAGCAACAACAACAAAAGCAAAAGAGAATAGATGGAACAAAAATGGAGAAATGGGGGGATTACTACTTGATGCCAGGTACTCTGTTAAGGGCAAGATAGCTGCTGTTTCTTTCATTTTTTACAGGCTGAGAGAGAGAAAGACTAAATATTTACCTAAAATCGCAAATCTAGTCAACAGTACAGCCAGGATGCAAAGATGTTCCAAAGCTCATGGTGTCACTGTGTCACCATGTCACTGTGTCACGTTAAGCAGTGAGGAAAACAGAGATGACTGACAAAAGAAAGTAAAGATTATAAAGTCACACCAATCACTGCTTTGAGAGGGAGGCTGTATTTATCTACCCTTGAGAAAAACTCTGCTTTTACATTTGTATTTTATATCCATTTACAAAACCCCAGGCAACTCTAAGTTGAGTAAGTGGACACTTATGCCTTTAGATTGATCTAATTATGGTATGCGCTGCCTTTTGCAGGATCGTCTCAAGAAGATTCTGAAAAACATTGCCTACATGGCACACAATTGTAATACAATGAAGCTCCTTTACATTTTTTAAGAAAATGGATTTTTACGTATTAAATAAAGTATAAAGCAACTAAACTCCAAACCAGAAGCACATTTATGAAAGAGGAATTCACTGTCAAATGTTGCTATTTCTCTATAATAAACAAGTTCCACTTGGGCCATAGAGTTTGAAGAGGGATCTCTGTTGCCTTCACAGAGCTCTCTGCCCAGTAACTTTTTACAGGAATGGAAATGCCCCATATCTGTGCTGTTCAAAATGGTAGCCACTAATCCCATTTAGCTCTGTCTGCTGACAGTGGTTGGTGTGACTGAAGAACTACATTTTTAATGTTAGTGGATTCTACCGAATAGCAAAGGTTTATAGAAGGCAGTTTATTCCTTCTTGCAAAAGTTACCTGCCGAGCAGCCCTAGAGAAGTAATGATTTATGTCAGCAAATAAAGACAAATGATTATTTCATTACTGCTAAAAGAAAGAGTCAGACAGAACAGATCTGTACAATTGAGATATGTTTCTCTTTCTGTATTAATACAGAAGCCAGGCCTGTGCATCTGCAAAAGTACTTGTGTTCTTCTACGCTGCAGAAAATACAGCAGTTACTCAGACAATACTACTCATCTAAGCCAACAATTGGCCTGTGGTCAGCCCACGTTAATATATAAATGTTTCTCTATTGGTTACTCAATACCATGTCAACTAGTTCCATAACGTTATAAATTATTATTGATGTTATGTCGGGGCTTTTAATTGATCGGGATAATACTCTGCCAGCACTACCTTCAAACCAGAGATGGTCTCCCCAAGAAACCGTTGAACTTATCTGGACAATAAGATGCTGGACATTATGCTTGGTAGATGCTTACAATGAAAGAATCTCAACTGAATTTGAACTGTGGTAATGCAGCAAGGTGCAGGAATCCACCATGGGGTGGGGGAGTTGGGGAGGAGTGGGCAGAATCCCAGTGCCTATAAAACTGTCACATAATGCAATGTAATCAATAAAAATATATATAAAAATGTCTCTCTTGTTCACATCACTTTCATACCCTGATGTCCGGGTTCATGTTCACAGTTTTAACCTCTATGTCTAACACCTAACAGTAAGTACACATAAGGCACTTAGTATAGTAAGTGAACAATTAACCAATTAACCAACACTTTCCCCTTCACTGCTGCATTTGGGTAAAGCAGAGATTCTGGATTCTGTGCCAACACAAGGCCATGTCATGCTGATAATAAAGTATTCAGAATGACGCAGAAGAGAGGACAGGGTGGGTGACCATAGGCCAGACACAATGAAGTAACACACCTTGGGAAATGGTACTCGGGGTCTACTCCTACTCCTAGATGTTGTGATACAACGTGAGTGAAAGGATAAGAGTTCAAGTGGTAGAGTTTATCTCTTTTAATATCCTCCCCTAAAATTCTAATTCTTTATATTTAAAGACAAAGAGGCTCCTTTACAGAAATTAATGTCCTAAGGAGAAACACAAACAAACCTCTGAGAAGTCAGAAAATAGAAGAGGAAAGAACAGAAATATAGTCACAGAGTATAGGGTAGCAAAGGCAATGCTTAGTTTACCTTTAACAGCCTAAGCTAATGCTGGGGGGCAGGGTGTCCACAGTCCCCTGTACACCAAGCATTCTTCATCCTGTGTGGCTCTAGATCTTCCAGGGTGCACAATAAACATTCAAAGTGACCTGCTGTCTGTGCAATCACTTGCAGAAAAATAAAATGCATTTGGCAAGTCCCCAAGAACATCACAGATTCCCTATCATGATGGTGAGTCTGTGGCTCTGCCAAGTATCATTTATGGAAACCTTTGTGGCCATTGAGAGCATTTCTTTGCAACACTAAATTAAAAGTATAGTTTAGATTAGAAATCTGGTATGCTATTTTTGGATGGAGAACTCCTTACTAATTGCACAATAATACCATTACCCTCTCACTTCAATATGCCAATAAGAAGATCCCAAATGAATAATCCAATAAACCCACATGGAATGTGACTGACTCCTTAAAGGCCTTTTCCAGATCTCTGTAGGAGAAAAAACAGATCACTACCATACAGCCCTTCAGGTAATCGGACTGCGACTGCATTTAGGATACAGAATTAGGAAAGTCTTTCTCTCCTGACCACCCTAATGACCCTCTCCTCTAGCAATCTACCCCTTCTTAAATATGCTTTTATTTTTTAAAGCCTTCCCCTTAAAATTTTCTGCAAACTTTCATGTCCCTTTATTAACTTTTAGTTATCCTGTAAGTGCTGCTTCAGTTCTATTCTTCTCAGCTAGATGGTTCCTGACCTCACCCACCTAGAGGGAACTTACCAGGATCCTGCTACCTTGTGCTTGTGAAGTTTTTTATTGCCTCTACCACAGAGAAATGTTTTCTTTTTTATATCATTCTACTTACATCTCAACCTCCCAGGAATTCTGATGATAAGCTAAGTTTAGGACTTGCTGGTATAAAATTTGTCTTGAGGAAGGTATCATGGTGTGGTAGATTAGGGGAACACTGTGACACTTGCATCCCATATTCCAATACAGTTTCCTGCTACTGTACCTGGGAAGGCAGTGAATGATGGCCCAAGTAGTTGGATCCATGCCACTGAATCTGGAGACTTGGATGAAGTTCTGGCTTCTTGACTTTAGCCTGGCACAGTTTGGGCTGCTGTGGGCAACTGGGGAGTGAACTACTAGACAGATCTCTCTTTTCCTCCCCCCTTTCTTTTCACTCTGCCTTTCAAATGAATGACTGAATGGATGAATGGACGAATAAAGAAATAAACAAATCTAATAAAAGGGAACATACCTCTCAGTAGGGAGAAACACCCATCTTTTCATTTGTTGGTGTTCTCAATTAGTCAGTTAATGGCTGAGCAATGGGTATGAGGACATCAATCTATAAACAAAAAGCCTAAAACTCTAAGATGAAATATAACCTGCTAATTATGCCAGGGCATACTAAATGTGACCTTCTCCATTATCTTGATTTTATACACCAGAAGATTAAAACAGAATTTCAAAAAGCAAAATACAAAAAAAAAATCAAACACAGGTGACTGAAATAATGAAACTTATAGAAAAATCTGTTAGCTCGTTGAAAATTAAGAAAGGATGAAATTGGGCCCTGCGGCGTGGCCTAGCGGCTAAAGTCCTCGCCTTGAACGCTCCGGGATCCCATATGGGCGCCGGTTCTAATCCTGGCAGCCACACTTCCCATCCAGCTCCCGGCTTGTGGCCTGGGAAAGCAGTCGAGGACAGCCCAAAGCTTTGGGACCCTGCACCCGCGTGGGAGACCTGGAAGAGGTTCCAGGTTCCCGGCATCGGATCGGCGCGCATCGTGGGCCTGTTGCGGCTCACTTGGGGAGTGAATCATTGAACGGAAGATCTTCCTCTCTGTCTCTCCTCCTCTCTGTATATCTGACTTTGTAATAAACTGAATAAATCTTAAAAAAAAAAGAAAGGATGAAATTGAGCCTACTATATTACAGAAAGTAGAGAAAAAGGATCATGGCAATATCAATAACAGAAGTGGCAAACAGGCTAGGTGAAAGTTTTCTTTCATTTTCATTGACCTTATAAATGGCAGTGAGAACTGGGAGCACTTCAATCCTTGATCTCTACACTTCTAGTGTCATCAACCTTTAAGATGACTGCTAAAGTAATGAGATCACAATCCACCTTATGCAGTAATTGAATAACACTACATTATGTTTTAATATTATCAATAAAAAAGGCTTCACGGAAGTTCACATACAATAAAACACAATTTAAGAAAATAAAAGGATTTAGCGAGCTAATGTGCCTGGAAGAGACTGGTCAGTATGACCTTTTGATATTACCTAGGATAATAGGCACAAAAGACAGTGAAGCATCATACAACATACTCATCTTCAGAACTTCTTTTTGAGAACATCTCATGTGGACTCCTTCAAACTGTCCTGCTCTCATGCATACAGTGTCTCTAGCCATATATACATTGGTGTCTGTGGATCGCTTGCTGATTAGGAAAAGGGACTTAGAAAATTTGGTTACAGCACAACTTTTAAGGACCCTCACTCTTTCACTGTTACTGTCCCTCTCCAGTCCCATCTGGAGGTTCAAAGCCTCACCTCTGTTTACTTAGTACCCTTTTCCTGTCTTCTTCGTTTTAATGGATGACACTTCCTTCTACCTAAGTAGTTGCTCAAGCTAGGAAACTGAAAGTCATTATGGTCCACTATAGCCTCCCATCATGGTCCACCAGCCAGACCCAATTCCTTAGCAAATCCTGGAGATTCTACCTCCTAAATCTCTCCAGAAGGCTTTAATTCTAAATCCTGATCCAAACTGCCATCATTTCTCCTTGGAAGGTCTGCAAAAAAAGCCTTTTCATGATCTTCCTATCCACAAAAGTCCTGACTCAGAACAATCACCTCCCTACAAATCCAAGTGATTGATCCTTCTAAAATATAAACTTTGCCACACCTCTTTTCTGCTTAAAAATCTATAATACTGTATCAATGAGCATGGCATATCCAAAACAAGAAAAATTAATAACAAATGTTGGCAAGGATGTGGAAACACTGCAAGTTGTAGGTGGAGATAAGAATGTAAATGGTGCAACCACTACAAAAAACATTAGGGCAGTTCCTCAAAATTAAAAAACAGAATTGCCACATGACCCAGGAATTCTATTTCAGGTTTGAGCTTTCCCCCAAAAACTGAAAGTTGGGACTTGAACAGGTATTCTCATAGCCACATTCACATCAGTGTTATTCCCCACAGTCCAAAGGTGTAAGTATCTTTCAAGGGATGAATGGATAAAATATATATGTATTAAGACATGGTATCTATGTATTAAGACAATAAGTAAAATAAGCCACTCAAGGACAAATACTATTGGATTTCACTTACATGAGGTTCCTAGAACAGTCAAACTCAAGGAGACAGAAAGTAGAATGGTGGTTACCAGGAGCTGAGAGAGGGGAGAATGGAGAGTTATTGTTTAATGGGTAGATAGCTTCACTTTGGACTGAAAAGTTTTGCACATAGATGGTAATGATGATGGTTTTAACAATACGAATGTGCTAAATTTCACCAAACTTCATACATAAAAATTGTAAATTTTACTTTACATACATTTTACCACAATAAAAAAAAACCCACATGTGCAACAAAACCTGTAATGGCTTCCCAGTGGAATCGGAATAAATAATAAATAAGAGCTCCTTAATGTAATTTCCAATGCCCTTTAGGATTTGGTTTCACTGTTCTTGCTACTCTCTCTTCTCCCAGGGTCTAGTTCTACTGAATTATGCTGCAGTTGGGCTCATAATGCCTAGTGAGTCTTTGAAAAACTGTTCCCACTATCTGTAGGACAACCCCTCCATTTCTCTCCATCCCTGTGTATGCCTTCATGGTAGTATTATGACAATACTGTAGCTGCCTGATTGCTTTCCTGTCACCCTTCTTAGAAGCTTGTACCTTGTCAAAGCTGAAAAACTCTCAATTTGTTTGGAACCTAACAGCATAATAACTTGAAAAACATGAGCATCTATAATTCAACAAAAGCCTTTACACTGTTGTGTGTCGATTCCCTTTCAAATAGCATACCCTTATTCTAGAAGGTTATTTTAGCTTTTCATCATTCTTTCAGTCTAGGTAACATCAAAGGATATATTCTCCAGGGAAAAGCGTATGAATCAAAGTTTACACACAATATAAAGTAAGTTTACCATGATTGCTGCAGCTCCTTGGACCCAAGGATGGACATGCATGCCTATCCACTTGTTTTTTTTTTTTAATGTTTTTCATCCATTTGTTTTTAATGCCATCCTATTGAAGTGGACACAGAGCTCTCATTCCTTTCAAATTTGGTCAATGAGAAATACTAAGTAATAATCTTGAAAATCTTGGCACAATCTGCCATACTGAAAGAACTAGTTATTTTCTTAGTTTTAATGCCTTGTGAATTTTTCAAAGAGGAGTAAACATTGAAATGTAGTCTTCTCTTGTAATCTGTATCCATATAATTTATGATTAAAAAAGAATCTATACTTATGATTATATATATATAACACATATATATAACACACATATGTATATATAAGCTTTTTCCACAGTTTAATTCAAGATGCAGCATAATTTTGTCAGGGCATTTCTTGGAAGAAACTATGGTGAATTAGGAAACTTCTTATCATAGATCTATAACTAAAAGGCTCTGGAACTCAACCTGGCAAATGTGTCCAGAAACTACAAAGAAAGACACAGCATTCTACACCTGATAAAAGAAAAAAAAAACTTTTATCACTTAATCTATTCTGGATCTCTCTCTAAAGTATATTCAGTGAAGGTATATAATGGATCACTACTCACCAATAAGATACAAAGAAGTTCCACAACAGTGACAGGAGTCGCAATAACATGCTAGGCCTAAATTGCCAGACACAAAGAGCTCAAACTATGTCATTTCATTTATAGAAAGTTCTAGGAGCAAGTAAGTCTATAACAGTAGAACTCAAAACAGTAACTGATTCTCGTGAAAGAGAGGGAGTGACTGAGAAGACACATGATGGAACTCTTTGGAGTATAGAAATATCCATCAGATTGAGATACAGACTATACTACTTACATACGTTGTAGTCAAAATTGATTGAAAGTTATACTTCACATCTCTATATTTCCCTGCATGCATAAATTCATTCTAACTTTCAAAACGTTTTCTAATTTTGTTTTTAAAACTCTACTATATAAACAAGTAAAACAGCACATCAAAATATATTAGCAATGTTTACCTGCAGCAAGTGCAACTTAAGCAACTATGGAAAATCACCCGAAAATCACATATACACAAAACCATATGCTGAGGCTGGGATAAAGATCAGCAGTGATAAAGATTTAAAACTGCTTTACAAAACTACTTGTTAATGTTCTGCACTTCAACTTTAGAGATTTCACCTACTATAAAAATAATTGTTGCTTTCACATGATTGCAACATATCAGTTATCCCTGCCACATGAACAGAAATCAAGCACAGTCACTCAGAAGCATGAACAATCAATTGGCTTCAGAAAGGTTGGCCACAACTGATAATAGCAAATAAGGGACTCCTTTCTAAGTAACATTATCACATATATGTTTCCCATGGTATAATAACTACAACTACTAACAATAAAACTTTTTATTAAACTTCATAACTCAAAGTCTATCAGGGATTTCCAACCAGTTTGTAGGCAGACGTGCAGGGAGAAGTTAACTAAGCAGTCAATGGATAAAACAGATCTATTACTTCATTTGCATTTTATAGCTTCCCACAGTTCATAAAATGTGCATTTTTTATGTTCCCTCCCCCCAATATAGTTTGCTCTCTTACTCTCAGGGAAATAAACACCAGCAGTAACATTGCTGTGGAACTAGTAGAATGTGAAAGGCAGCACTCACCTGACACTGGTGAGTTGCACAGGCTGTTGCACCGGCTGATGCTGAAAATGGTCAGGCCACGGATGATGAAGGCAGAAGGATGGAGAGGGCTGAAGACAGCATGTAGCCTGATACACAGGTGAATGGTTTGGACACAGAGATGCAGAATACTCTGAGCGTGGCTGCATGCAACACGAGGCCAAAGCAGAGGGTGCTGCAGGGCCAGCCTCGGGATGGCACTCTTGGTGACTGTTATGGCTAGCCAAAGGATGATGGTATGGGCAATGATGGCAGCACTGGGATAACATCTGAGGCGTTCTTTGGTTGTCTACTGGCAGAAAGGATGACTTAACTGTGCCATTAAGTTGCAGGCATCCATTTGGACTCACTTTTGTTCTTGTTGCTTCTTTGGGTGTGAGCTGCTGGTCTGCAAGGTCTCCATCACAGGGGGTGAGGGGATGAGGGTCGGTAGCACTGGTTGTGATACTGCCGTTGTTCAGAACCACAAAATCATTTCCATCACTCATAGCCATCCTCCAATTTCTTGACTCTAAAAAGGAAATTACATAAATTGTCCAATTATAATCATACAGGAAAATACATCAGAAATGCAAGTAAGATATTTAAAAGTAACTGTTTGTGGGGCTTGCATTGCTACCTACTGAGTTAAACTGCCACCTGTGACACTGTCATTTCATTTGGTCCAAGACCTGGCTGTTTCACAATCCAGTCCCTTGCTAATGTCCCTGGGAAAGCAATGGAAGGTGGCTCAAATGCTCTACCCACGTGGGAGACCCGGAAGAATTTCCTGGCTCCTGGCTTTCCCCTGGCCTAGCCCTGGTCATTGTGGCCTTTTGGGACTGAATCAGTGGATGGAAGATCTGTTTCTCTGTGCTCTCCCCTTCTCTCTATCACTCTGTCTCCCAAACAACTAAACCTTTAGGATAAATAAACAACTAGACAACTACATGTTTAATAAATAAAAGCAGCTGTTTAAAAATGAGTTCTTGCAGGAGTTGTGAGGGGGTGATGGAAACCCAACAGGATCTGTAACAGAACCCACCATACATCTTCTCTCTCCTCCAGCTCCTTCAAGTACCTTGAGAACCCTCTTCTATCCCCATTGGTCGCTTCTGTCCCACCTCACCTCTCCTTCCAGCACCTTTCCTCTTTTTCCTCCCCTGTCCGATAAATTAAGTACTGCTCAAGAACTAAAACTTTATGGAGAGAGAAAATGGGGAGGATACCAGTATTGTAACTTTTCAACAAAAGCATACTCGGGTGTTCTGATTTAGGAGTGATGTTCAAAATGAAGGACACATATTGAAAGCATTTAGTTGCACAGGCTAAATAACTCAAATAAATTTAGGAATGGTTTAGGTCTTAGAAAAATCTCAAAAACATGACTTTTTTTTTTTTTTTTTTTTACAAATTTCGATCATCAAACCAACTTAGGACATAGGTACAATTATTATTTTAATTTGCACATAAGGAAATTTGTGTAGTAATGAATGAAAGCCCTGGAATCACACTGCCTAGATTTATCTGTTATCTTCATGACTTAGAATAATTAATCACACAAACAATCCTTTCTCTCAATTCTTCAAAAATGGGAGATAGTCAGGATTGGTTTCAGCAACAGAAGGTTTGTATAACAAGACTGTTGGATCAAAGATTGGAAAAAAAGCAAATGGAGGAGTTTTATAGAACCTTTTATATCCAGCTAAAGATTTTGAACTTTGTTTCACAGTTAGTACCAACATGAGAAAACTTCTTAAAATTTATCTACTGCTGTACTAAAATTGCATTTTCAGTTTATTTTGTGATTCAATGACAAGCATGTAACAGAAATGCCAAAGTTTCTGCTACTTTTTAATTTTAACTGGTACATAAAAATGTGCATATTTATAGGGTATCCAGTGATGTTCTGATATGCTTATAGATTTTTTAAACGTTCAAATCAGGCTAAACATGTCTGTCTCTTCAAACATTGCTCATTTCTGGAAGGTGAAAAACCTTCAAAGCTTTTCTTGCAGCTTTTAAAAAGAACAGAAAATACATTAGTATTACTAGTATTATTTCTAGTATCCCTACTACATTAAATTAACATAACTTATTTTCCCCAACTAACTACAATTTAGTTACCATTACTTAATTTTCCCCATACTTTTCTTTCTTTTTTAATATTTTTCGATTTTGAATTCTGAATTATGTGGTACAATTTCGTATAGGTTGCGATTTCCGAAAACTCCCACCACCAACAGATTTTCCCCATTTTACTACAATAGTGTAGTCCTTCCTAAGGAATCATAATTCTATTAGTCTCTTATTTAAGTGTACCCAGACATTGCTGGTACAGACAATGTCAGGCAGTCCACCATCCCATTGTCTACATACATCCAACAGTTTCATTGGGAACCCATCTTTCGTCTGAAAGCAGGGATACATGTTTCATTATTCCCTCACATCTGAATATGAGAGACCCCAGTACTCCTTCACTATACATTTCCATAATTGAGAAGCCATGAAACAAGGTCAACAACTGGTATGAGTTAGAACAGCCACAATCACAACAACAACATCCACAACAAATTACAGCACCATGAAAAAAACGCGCCACTGAGTAACCAACACATGAGTGACAAAAAGGAAACACAAAAGTCTCTTGGGAAAAATAATGCCACTGTGTAATCCATGAGCCAGTGATGAATTCGACAAGAGAAAAGGAATTATTTGGAATAAACAAAACTGAAATAAAAAACATCAAAACACATGGGATACAGCCAAAAAAGCAAACAACCAAAAAAAAAAAAAAACCAAAAACCAGTATGAATTGGATTATTGAAGTTACACTTTCCATGATGGTTTCCTTATATAAGAGAGAACATATGGTATTACTTCTTTTGTGATTGACTCATTTCATTGACCATAATGGTCTCTAGTTGGGACTACCTGGTTGTAAATGGTACAATTTCATTCTTAATAGCTGAATAACATTCCATGGAGTAGATGTATCACAGTTTCTTTAACCTCTCTTCTTTGGATGCACATCTGGATTGTTTCCATGTCTTTGCTGTTGTAGATTGTGCTGCTGCAAATACAGGATTACAGATCTCCTTCTCACATGCAGATTTCACTTCTTTTGGGTATATTCCTAGGAGCGGGATGGCTGGGTCATATGGCAGGTTTATTTGCAATTCTCCAAGCACTCTCCATACTGATTTCCACAGTGGTTGTACTAGCCTACACTCCCACCAGCAGTGAAGGAGGATGCCTTTCTCCCCACATCCACGCCAGCAGGTGTTGTTAGCTGAGTTCTGAATATAGGCCATTCTCACTGGAGTTAGGTGGTACCTCAACGTGGTTTTCATTTGTATCTCTGATGGCTAGGGAACCTGAGCATCTTTTCATATGTCTATTAGCCATTTAAACACCATTCTACTCTCAACTTACACAAGATAAAAATTTTGGGGTTTACTTATCAGTGAAATTATATATTACTAATATAGTGACTTCCTGTTCTATGGAACACATATGACTTTCACTTTAAGTTACTTAAATCCCAGAACAAAAACAAAATAAAAAAAATCAATCAGCTGAATTTTTTGATAACCAAGATATCTGACACAAAAGCTTTATCCTCTAAATCAACCAATATGTTAAAAAATTAACAAGCATGATTGAGTTATGCACAAATTATTTTTCTATATTACATTTAACAAGTAATATTGCTTGTGTATCAGAAAAATAGTACTATGGATGACACTTGCTTCAAATGAGAATTTTTTTTCCTTGTTTCTTTTCCTTCCTCAAAGTATTCAGGCCTTCAAAGCAACACATTTACATTCTAAAGCTGCCAATGAAATGTTCATCCAGTCAATAAACAAAAGCAAAACCATATCCTCACTTGCCTAACCCACCACCCTCTGAACATACACACAAAATCTGTGATTTTATAGAAATAAAATGGGTCATTAAAGGCCAGTGGTCTTTTCAACCTACACATGCAAGCAAACAAGCAAAGCAAAGTATCCACCGATGCTTTGGGAATGGCACTCTACTCTAAACAGGCAAACAGCTTTTGAAGACATCTTTCTCTAGTCTTTTCCAATCTCTAGGAGACACAGGGCCAACCCAAAACAACCAACTCTTTTCAGTCTGAGTATATGGTAATCTAACCAACAAACCTGGATTACCCATAAAGAAAATTTCTACACACATTTTTAACCCAATTTATAAACTACTCAAAGGGGGCATTTCTGGGACAGGTGTTGTGATGCCACTTAAGAAGTACAAGTCTCATGGTGCTGTTTTAAGTCCTGGTTACTCCACTTGCAATCCTCTTTCTTTGGGAAGGTAGCAAATCATAGCTCAAGTAGCTGAGTCCCTTCCTGGCTTTTGAACAGAGCCTTGTGCAGCCCTGACTATTCTGGGCATTTAGGAAATGAACTAGCTGTTGGAAGATCTCTGTCTCTCTATGTCTTTCTCCCTTGCAACTAAATGAAGATAAGTAATTTGTTTTTTAAAGGAAGCAGCTAATTGGACAAACGCACCATACGCAGATATCACTGGAAGCATAAGCTCTTGCCAATCCACCTGCAACCCACGTATCTGCCATTCTTCAGCCACATTCTTTCAACTGATAGGACCTGCTGGTCTGAGCAGGAAAATCAGTAACTGCCTGTGCACTTTCCAATACGAAGAAAGAAGGAATGAATATTTCTAGTTTTTACCATCCCAGATAGTGGATCATCTCAGAGTGTATTGTTTCAGTTATTTCATTCAATGCTGCTGACTCTGACCCAGCTGTGTTACCTTAGTGAGAACCACCTAACAACGTAATATTTTTTTAAAGTGAAGCTGAGCTTACATAGAGTGCTGTCAACATCTAACACCCTTCACACTATCCTGAATCACTCCAGACTTAACAATTTCATGTGTTTCTCTAACTTCTAATGAAATTTGATCATTCTTAGGAAAGATAGCTTTTTAAAATCAGAATCGTAACTATCATTCCCTTCCATTTTATTGCAAATCAATGTAGTTACACAAGAGTTAAATATACTCTAGCAGACCAGTAAGAAGCCTAATCACTATTTACAATGTTTTTTCCCCACTGCAATAAAATGCAGTTAAAGTGCCAAACAACTGACTTACAAATGAATTTTTGGAAAACAATCTGTTTTGTAGCTTGGAAACTTCTTGTAATGAAGCAGGAACTAGTGAACAGTAAAAAATAATTTGAATTCTGACTTTGTAGTTAAAACAAATCACATGAGCTTTCTCTGATTTAGTTTCTTTAATTAAAAATTGGGAGCAATCTATTTGACTTCAAGAATAAGCCCTCCCCCCCCCAAAAAAAAAAACATCAAGGTAAATTTAATAGAAAGTCAAACCAGAAAAAAAATTTTAAAGATTTTTTTTTATTGGAAAATCAGATTTACAGAGAGAAAGAGAGGTAGACAGGAAGATCTTCCATCCACTGATTCACTTCCCAGGTAGTCACAATGGCCAGAGCTAAGCTGATCTGAAGCCAGGAGCCAGGAGCCAGATGCTTCTTCCAGGTCTCCCACATAGGTGCAGGGTCCCATGGCTTCGGGTTGTCCTTGTCTGCCTTCCCAGGCAACAAGCAGGCAGCTGGATGGGAAGTGGGACAGCCGGGACATGAACTGGTGCCCATAAGGGATCCCAGTGCATGCAAGGTGAGGATTTCAGCCACTAGAGGCTACTGAGCTGGACCCAAAGCCAGAAAAAATTAAAGACATGGCAGATTATTTATTTCTAAGTGAACCTCAAGAAATCGATGGCAAAATATCAAGAGATAAGTTTGGTGCAAAAACTCCTGGAAATCAAGCATACTGTTTTCAAAGAATGTATTTCATAAGTTTTTTGAAACCTTCTTATATTCATGTAGGGAGGCTTGGGTAAACAGAGTAGTGAAGTTTTAGTCTGAAGTGATGAGTTCAACCTAAGGCTCATACAGAAAATATCTTTTTTTCTTCAGAACTGAAAAATATGAAGAGAAAGAATCAGCCTGAGCCTCTAATGGTAAGAACAGGCATGGATATAAACAGGGTAAGATAATAAAAAGAATTTGTACAACCATGCCTACTGCAGCTCATTTCAAAGCAGCTAACATATGGAATCCACTCAGATGTTCATCAATGGATAACTGGATAAAGAAAACATCACACACACATACACACACACACACACACACACACACACACACACACACACACACACTGGAATACTACTCGGCCATAACAAAGACAGAAATCCTGTTTTTTTGCAACAATATGAATGCAACTGGGAACCATTATGCTAGTAAAATAAGCCAGTTACAAAAAGGCAAATATTATGTTGTTCCTGATCTGTGGTAACTAATACACGGAGTACAAAAAATATAATCTATATGAGCAAAATCGATTTATGAGATTTTCTTTCTATAGATTTTGGCTATACTCTTGAGGAACAGCTTTTTTCCTACTTGCTATTTATTGAATTCCTTAAGCCTGTGTTCTTAAAGCTAAATGAAAGTATGGCATTGTGAAAAAGGAAGGAAGGATGAGCAGGAGGGAGGGTAGGGTGAAAAGTATTACTATGATCCTAAAACTGTATTGTGAAATACATGGATTTGGTTCACCTTATATAAACAATTTAAAATAAAAGATAGTAATAAGGAACTAAACAAGGAGCTCCTGAAAATGAAAATATCCTTTACATATCACAAACTACTGTGACAATATAATAATATGTATTTCTAATTGCAATAATAGAAGTTTAAAATAAGTTTTCTAATATAATGGCTAACTTTAAAAGCCTGCAGAATGTACCTCTACTTTTGAATAAAAGAAGGATTCCCAATGAAACTGTTAAATATATCTTTACAATAGGATACTGAACTTCCTCCCATTGTCTATACCTACAATGTCATGATATACTTAAATAGAATGATGGGCTTATGACGGTTGAAGTACTATACTAATGGTGTAATATAGGAGGAAAGGGGAAAAGGGGAGGACAGGAGAAGAAATCCCTGAGCCTAAGAAACCGTATCATGAAAAATAAAATAATTTTTTTTTTTTTTAAAGCTAGCTCTGTTGTGCGTTGAGCAATGGCTCAACATGCTAATCTTTCACCTGTTTTCACCAGCATCTCACCTGGGCGTGTCCTGGCTGCTCCACTTCCCCCAGCTCCCTGTTTATGACCTAGGAAAGCAATGGAAGATGGCTCAAGTCCTTGGGACCCTGCACTCACATGGGAGAACTGGAAGAAACTCCTGGCTCCTGGTTTCCAATCAACTCAGCTTCAGCCATGCAGCCATATGGGAAGTGAACCAGCAGAGGGAAGATCCCCTTCTGTGTCTCTCCTCTCTGTAAATCTGCCTTTCAAGTAAAAGAAAAAAAATTTTTAAACTACCTAGCTTTGTTGAAATCACCTGCTCTCCCCATAGCTGTAACACAAAGGCAATTCAAAATGAAAGTCCTTCCTGGGGCACTAGCTTGTGGTATCAAGAGCCCCACATCAGTTGCTTTAATCTACTTCCTGCTAGCATCAATACAGTCAAATCCATTTGCCTCATGTTCCCTATCTCACTTTTCCAGCTAATGTGTTTATGTTGAGTGATTTAGCTCTTGGAAGCCACAAAGCTTTTGGCCAAGCACGGTCTTGTGATTACACTTGAACTGAGTGATAATAAAAAAAATACATGGAATGTTTCTGGTTTTAAAACCAAAATTATGCTTTCAATTGACAATTGTGACATCTGTAGCTGAGAAGAAATGAAAGCTGGTTCTACTAGTTACTAACTTTGAGAATCTGTGAAGTTACTTAAACTTCTCCTAACTCTTAGCTCCTTTTTAGAGCTTATTTTGTTGAAATGCAAATTGGTGCAATCTTCTAAGAGCAAAGGACACTACTTACTGAAGTGTAAAATATCTTTATCTTATGACTCATAATTCTAGAAATTTAGGCTTTGGATACACTTGAATGGTGCGTGAAAATATACATATGTACGGGATGTGTGTGTATCTATATATTAGGATGTATATGTATTTATTAGGAAGAACCACAGCCTGTTTCTAACAGTAAAAACTACAAACAATTTAAATTTTCATCAATGGGGGCTTAAATTCTTTTATACCCACTCTTCAGTATTCTGCACAATAAAAAAATGAGCAAGTAAGATCTGGATATATTGCTATGGGAAGAAGTCTAAAGAACATCATTGTGTATAAGTGAAAGCTCCATAGCAACTGACATGGTATAAATGCATCTGTGTATGTGTATACTTATGTGTTTTCAGTTTATAAAAGGATATGAGAAAATCATTTATAAAAGGATATGAGAAAATTGATAACAATGTTTCATAATGGAGAACTGAACTGGGCCATTTGGAGGAGCAGGAAGACTTTCACATTTTTTTTTCTATGCTGCCCGCCAACTTTCACTATAAATGCCTTTCTATAGTAATAAAATGTTAAAGAAGGGGACTGGTGCTATGGTGTAGCAGTTAAACTGTTTATGACACCAGCATCCCATATGGGTCCTAGTTCAAGTCCTGGCTGCTCCACTTCCCATCCAGCTCTTGATTAATGCACCTGGGAAACTAGTGGAAGACAGCCCATGTGTTGGATCCTTGCACCCATATGAGATCCAGAAGCTCCTAGCTCCTAGCTTTTGCCTAACCCAGCCCCAGTCATTGCAGTCATTTGGAGAGTAAACCAGCAAATGGAAGATCTCTCTGTCCCTGTCTCTCTCTGTAATTTTGCTCTTCAAATAAAATAAACAAATCTTAAATAAATAAGAAGAATATTAATGAAGCAAAATGAATGACAATGAACAAAAGGTAATCATTACCAAATGCAAAAAGAGGAACAAAATTATCTTAAAAGATCATAAGTCACTACTGTTTCTCTTTTGATATATAACTAACTGCTTTTGTACAATGAGACCTACACAATTTATCAAGTCATTGAATAAGAAAATGAAGCAAACACAAGAAGTTAGATGAATACAAACTATTCAGACAAAAGCTTTCATGTCTTTTCTCACAGCTCCTCCTTTTTCGGAGGATTAGTTATTAGACCACAATTGACAATCACATTGAAAGGCAGAGAGAAGTCATTAGAGTTCTTCTTTTACAAGGGTCAAAACAATTATATCCTACTCTTGTCTGGAAATCAGGAAATTTACACTTATAAAATGAATGGAAATCATGCTTCAAAGATGAAAAATATGCTGACCTATTCTAATTACCTCAGTAACCATTTAGCAAAGCCATCACTATCATCAACAAAAACTCAGCCTGAGGGAACATCTTTCACGGAAAATGCTAGCAAACTGTCTTAGTTGCAATATTTTAATTTATGGAAATTTCAATCATCAATATATTACATACTAAAATATGTATATAAACTTACAATTTGTTCAAGGATCCAATCAATTTAGGAACCTCCCAGAGTACAAACACATCTAAACAGTATTAAGAAAACCTGATGGCAGCTACTTGGAATTTGAAGTCAAAACTGGTAGCATAGCCAGAAAACTCCCGAGTGAAAATTTAAATATAATATCAAAGAGAATACACCGTCCTGTTCTAATTACCTCAGTAACCATTTAGCAAAGCCATCAATATCATCAACAAAAACTCGGATAGCCTGAAGGAACACCATCTTCACTTCCGTCAACAGTTAAAGCAGAACATGTCTTTCCTACTTCCCAAACACTTTCACACACATGATCTCTCTTGAGTTGATCCAACAGCCCTCAGAAAAACAGGTGTGGCAGGCATTACTCCTCCATTTGCCAAGCAAAGTTGACAAGGAAAGTCGATGTGCTCAAAGTCAAATACTGATGACAAATGGTAAGTCTAGCAAGCACAGTGCCAAGGTTTTGAAAGCTTTCTGCTAAACTACATTCCATAAATTCAGATGTCGTATTTTAGAATAACCCTTTGCTTCACCAAATTCATAATACAAAACTGAATAAATGGTCACTAACACAATGTTTTAGACAACTATGTTTTTCAGAAGAGTGATGCTTTCCAGGGCAGTTTCATTAGACAAAAACAAAATCACAAAACCAGTGCTTCTAAATGCAAGGATAACATGGGGACATGGCTAAAACACAGATTTTGATGCAGCTTGAGGAAGTGTGGAAAAAGTCTATTAACTACACATTCTTCCTACCCATTCCATGAACACAATTTGTGTAGCAAGGCAAAGCTATGCAATTGGTGGAAGGCTACAAGAGAATCAGCCTAAGGAATGGTGCAAGGATGTATAATTAAAGCAGAATGGAGAAAACAAGCAGGAAAACGGTAACAGCTAACAGAGAAACAAAGGTTCATTTTTCAAATCAAGGCAGATAAAAACACATTTTAAATGCACATGATCTAGCTGATAATCAACTTGAATTATGACTTAACTTCCAAATTATTGCATGTGTGGAAGCAATGACTAACAAGATTTTTTTTAAAAAAAGATTTATTTATTTTTATTGCAAAGTCAAAGGTATTCAGAGAGGAGGAGAGACAGAAAGGAAGATCTTTTGTCCAAAGATTCACTTCCCAAGTGACAACAATGGCTGGTGCTGTGCCGATTCGAAGCCAGAAGCCAGGAACTTCCTCCAGGTCTTTTATGCAGGTGCAAGGTCCCAAGGCTTTGGGCCATCCTCAACTGCTTTCCCAGACCACAAGCAGGGAGCTACACAGGAAGTGGAGCAGCTGGGATTAGATCTGCGCCCATAGGGATCCTGGCATGCTTAAAGCAAGGACTTTAGCCACTAGGCCACTGAGCTGGGCCCAGGATTTTTTTTAAGTGCAACCCACAAAGATGGACTGAAGCACCTTACCTCGTTTTTCTATTAGGTGATATTAAGTATTAGAAGTGGGCTTATGTAAGCAGACCTCAATCCTTTTCAGGTGAGGTGTTAAAGTAGTTTGGGGAATACCTGCATCCATTATTTCCCAAATTTGTTTTGATATAGAATGATTTTTTAAAAATTTCTTACTGCTTATGATATAATGATGACTTCATATTTGACCACCAGTACTAAGTTGGCACATTAATTGCCATGGCCAGAAAATAAATGGCTTCCCAAATGAAATATTGACAAAAATAAACAAATAAAAAAGCAAAACAAACAGACAAACAAAAACACTGTACTTTAAGTATATTTTGTGGTGGTGATTAAAGCTGAGCCAGGTCTTACCTCTAGGAATATCTTTCCATTAAAAGGATTACTAAATTAAAAAAAACAATCCTCTCACTATGTCAAGCACATACCCTACAATACCCCTACAAAGATATCATTAAACCTGTTATGGAAAAAAAAAGGATCAAAAATATTAAAGCAGCTTATCCAAACAACTCTATAGTATGACTCTAAAGGTAAGATGATCTACTATACCAGGATACCAATGCCAAGGTCAACCGGATTTATAGAACCCCTGGAGGCTACGGATATAAAATTCTATTTGAAGGTCCCAATGAAAAATAACCTCCGAATTCAATACTTCCCAAGATAGTTTTAGAAGGTACAATTGAACATTCAAGAGTGTCAGAGACAAATTTCAGTAAATTAAGGAGTAGTGCTATCCAGCCACGTATCATATTATGCAAACTTGAAAAAGCAAGGCAGTAGATTAAACTCTGTGGTCACATAGACTGTAACAAAACAATGTAATTGTAACCTGAGGGCAAAATCTGTGTCTTTAAGGCTCCCAATACTGGTTTCTGCCTGTTTACTGCAGTCTTCTCAGAGTGAATCAGCAGATGGAAGATTTCTTTTTCTCCTCCTCTTTTTCTCTGTGTTTTCCTCTAACCTTCACTTGCAATAAATAAATGAATAAATAAATCTTTAAACATAAATAAAGTAACATTACTACTATTCTCCGTAAATTTTACAGGCAATAAGCTAAAGGGCATTTCCTCAAATATTACACATTAGAAAATCTATACCACTATAAATCTATACCACACACTCGGACATTTCATAAAAACCCATTCGAAATGCTTTACATTGCAGTATGAAAAACAGAGTTCTAGAAAATCTAAGTGAAGAATTTACTATTTCATTATTAAATTTATAGTATCAAATAGGCAGTTTCAATTTATAAACATCTTTTAAGACAAAAAACCTAATACATTTATATTATCTTTTAATATTATCCTTATATATGATATATATTAATAAAAACATCAATAAAGACAACCTGAAAACTTCATATTTTTTAAAGATTTGTTTATTACAGAAAGACAAAATTACAGAGAGAGCAGCAGAGGCAGGGAGAGAGATCTTCCATCCTCTGGTTTACTCCCCAAATGATTTCAATGGCCAGGGTTGGGCCAGACTAAAGTCAGGAACTTCACCGTGGTCTCCCACATGGGGGAGCCACAGAATTAGCCCATTTCCCACTGTTTTCCCAGGCCATTAGCAGGGAGTTGGATTGGAAGCGAAGCAGCTGGAACTCCAAGCAGCATCAATATGGGATGACAATGCTGCAGGTGGCAGTTATACCCACTACCTACTGCATCACAAAGGTGGGCCTTTTTTTAAAAAAAAAAAAATTAGGTTATTAAACCAGAGAATTATATGTTTAGGAGTGAATGACAGCAATTCCAGCACTGGAAAAACATCAATCTCTTGGTAATAGTTCTACACTAGGTAAAGAAATGAGTGTAGTTTATCATTTAAAATTTGGGATAAATGATGTCCACAACATTTTTCTAAACACACATTTCAAAGAAAACCTGTAATCAATAGTTTTCAGAGATATCTTTCCCAAATTCATCCACAAAAGTTATCTTTCTGTATCAGTCAACACTTCTCCCCACATGTATTAGAAATGCTGTATTGAAAAGCATCAATGCAAGAGAAAGAGTTCTCCTATATTCATGTTCTTATTTCAGATGAGGTGAAATTTCATTAAACTGTACTGAGTTCTTTTGAATCTTAACTCTGATGAATTTTGCTAATTAGTATGATCAAGAATATACAAAATGTTATAGAAGCACTCTGCCCTCAGAAATGCCAAATCATGATCATATAAAGACATTCCACAAAGTACTCCCAGAAAGAGTTTAACCCAAGAGTGAACCAAGGCACTTGTCTAGACCATGCTACAAGTCTTGCAGAAAACACAATAAGTACAACAAATGTTCACAAAATTACAAGTCTATTACAAAGATCTCAGCTCTGGAATATTAGAATCACAATAGTAATTAAAAAGCAAAAACAAAATAAAAAATGCCAGACCCAGTGTTCTACAGGCTCCAAAGGTTCTGATTTAATTCATATTGTAATACAGAGTAGGCAATAACACTTTTTTTTAAGCTCTCCAGGTGATTCTGGTGTTCGGCCAGCACTGAGAACAAGTGACTTCTGTTTACAATGAGTTCTCATCAATTTATAAGAGAAAAGAGCTGCCACTCAAAACTCAGAAAAATATTGTTTGGGTTGCAATATACTGCTGTATATTTTTAGAAGTTGAACATAGAATACCATATTAAATGTGCTTAATATTTACTGTCATCACTTAGATTTTTGGTTTTTTTTTTTATGTTTACAACAAAGAAGAAGTTCTTACATTGGAAGGGCAGGGAAAACGATACTGAGAGGAAAAGTCTTGGAAAGGCCTGAGCTCAAAAGAGACAGCATGTTTCATGTGCAACAATGTTGTGGGAATTTGAAGCAAGGTGTCAATCTATTACTTATGCATCTTTGGCAGAAAGTTTTTGAAAGAGTTAATTTGACTAACACTTATTTAATCCCTCAAGAAAAAGTGTATCCCCAATCTCTGGTGTAAAATGAAGTGTGAGCTCCTATGGTACAAGAGGATGGTCCCTCAAGTTCCAGCACAAGGAGAATGAATTTTTTTTTTTTTTTTGCATTTTAAACATCTTGAACTTTTTTTTTTTTTAAAGATTTATTCATTTTATTACAGCCAGATATACACAGAGGAGAGACAGAGAGGAAGATCTTCTGTCCGATGATTCACTCCCCAAGTGAGCCGCAACGGGCCGATGCGCGCCGATCCGAAGCCGGGAACCTGGAACCTCTTCCGGGTCTCCCACGCAGGTGCAGGGTCCCAATGCATTGGGCCATCCTCGACTGCTTTCCCAGGCCACAAGCAGGGAGCTGGATGGGAAGTGGAGCTGCCGGGATTAGAACCGGCGCCCATATGGGATCCCGGGGCTTTCAAGGCGAGGACTTTAGCCGCTAGGCCACACCGCCGGGCCCATCTTGAACTTTTTAATTTTAGGATCCAACAACCCCCAGATCCAGACTTGCTGTTCTCTAGCGTCACCTCCCAACCAAGTAAGAATCACAAGATGCTTTGACAAAAACCAGGATTCTTAAGATGGGACATCTGTCTTTAACGCCTTGAGAATGGATCTGAAGCTATTTTGCCTCAACTGAAATCACAAATTGGACAGCTTTAAAGCTAAGCAATGTATAAGTATCACTCCAGTTCTTCCCTGGTAGAAACAAGGTCATATTACCGAGCTGAAATAATTTTTTAAACAGACACAAGCTTGTCTAAAGATCCCATGAATGTTTAATACTTGACACATCTCAAAACCTCAAAACTTGGCAGTTCAAGGGATAAAACCATTCCTGAGGTAAATCAAAGGAAGAAAATTCTACTCCCACATATGGTGAGGCTAAAGAATGTGAGAGAATTTTTTAAATGCCTTTCATAAAGCCAAAAACTATGATCAATCACCAGCAGGCACTTAAAAGTTGTTTGATTTAGAAAGCAGTGTGTTGTGTTTTAATACTACACTTAGAAGTATCTAAACTTTTCCCACAAATGTTAAGTATCTAATACTGGGCCCCACTCCCTGCTGTTTTTGGGAAGTCTGAGAAGCAGCAAATCAAATTTCCTACAGCAGCTCCCCAAATGAGTTCCTCCCTGCCGAGCAAAGCAATCTTGCCAGGGTATCCTTTAGTCCACTGAGCAACCTAGGAAACATCACCCAAGATAGCATTTGCACAAAACACAATTAAAGACATCCTTTTCTTTCAAGGGTTCAAATTTGCTCTAAGCTTACAGAAACAACTTAATAAAGAATTTTTCCTTATTTGAATTGAATCAATAACTCTTATTAAGAGCCTGAAAGCAACTTTCACAAATCTTTTTCTATTTCTTGCTTGAATTATCACTGCAAGGGCTGATGAATTCTGCTACATGCTTTCCTGCATACATCAAATGAGTTGAAATTACTTTCGCAGTTGATGTGAGATTCTTGTTTGCTCTCAAAGGTTAATTAAATCGTGGTTTCCTGTAAAGTAGGTAAATATCCTTACTTAGCAGTTCATGGGTATAATAAGCACCTACTGTGTTCCTTGTAAATAGTTTTCTTGAATTCCAAGTACGTATGCCTGTAAGAGAGGTGCCTGTTTAAGAGTGAAATTATCAGAAAGTAGAAATCAAGATGGGGAAAACAAATAACAACCTCCTTCTCCAAATCCAACTTCTCTAATTTATTTTAGTGTTCTTTCTTCCCTCCAAAAGGCTAGGTAGCTCATTTGCCTTGATCCTAAACAACTGAGTTTTATATCCTGTGTTAGGATGAGATCAGTAATTCCAAGTTTTGTAAAATGGGAAATGTTCATATAGTCCGTATGGCAACACTGTCCATCACCCACAGTGAGTTCTCATAGAGTGAGAATGCTCAAATCCAGTAACAGCACTCAAAGCAATTAACAGAAGGTAAAGAACTGGTGACCAGCAAACACTGAAAACACAGATTTCCCAAGAGCTGTAATAGTCCATTGGTTTATATAAACTACAAAGACACTGGATTAGATTTCAGTGTCAAATGGGTCAGTTCTATATCAGTTTCCACATGGATGCAAGGTTATTAAGTATTTTCTAAATTGTTTTCTTTGTAGGCTATTGGAGATAGAAGACTAATGAATACATACATAATGCAAAAAGACTACTTTAAAAAGTAGAAATGTGTCAGCAGATAATAAAACCTTGAGAAATAGTAAACTCTACCTACCAATGAACACTCATTAGTTTATAGCTGATTTTATGCAGTTTGCTGATCTCCTTGCCATTAGAGGGAATCAGCACTTTATTAATCCTAAACATCACAAGTTTACTTCTTGTGGTAAAGATGCATTTCACTCTTTTTCTTTCAACAGGAAAACTAGTTTGTTACATACAAGAAAGAATTATCAAATTGTTCTCTATTTCTTGAAATATCACTAAAGAAAGACATTTATTGTCAATGATACCATGAAATATCTGTGTTCACTAAATTTACCACTTAATTTTTTAAAACTTTAGAATTTATATTCAGACATAAAACTCTTTTAAAGGTTAAACTAGTCTGAAGTTTTCTATACATATAAACTATCACTCTGATTTCATAAAAAAAGTCAATAAATACATTCTGACTTGTACTTTAAGTAGGAAATCCAATCACAATGTAGTCATTGTTACAAATAAATGCATACAATGCATGGAACACTTCATCAGCTCAAGTACTACTTAAAGGTATACACCAAGCTTTGCATCAGAAAGAAACTTTGATAAGAATTAAACTTGCTTTTGAAGCTTAGTTCTCAAGTGGGTATCTTTACCAAATTTCTATCATTGTAGTTTGGAGGGTGCTAATAATTTATTATTTTCTTAAAATGTTTAACTCACAAAGATGATTAAAGTGGCTCCTATGATTCTACATGTATTTTTCTTTCAGCTGGTAACAATAGAAGGACGTGTTTTCCAAAAGTTTCTGGTAATTAAACAAAAATTTCAACATAGGAGACAATATAAACTACTTGATGCTTTATGTTTCTTTTGAACTTCATTTTAAAAAGCCCATTTTGGTAAACTGAAGAAATGGTTGACCTTACCTTAGAGTCCCAGGCTATAACTTGAAAAAAAAAAGTCACAAGACTTTAAAATGTATTAAAATGCCACTTCGAAGGAAACAACTACAACAAAATAAAACCCTGGTGAATTAGAATTTTAAATACAACTCCAGAAACAAAGTACAGTCCTTAAGTAAATTAGCCCCAAATAACAAGTTCCCACGGATAGAAGCAAGAGTGAATGTATTACCTTTAGGTTCAAAGAGGAAACTTCTCTGGCTTTCTGGCTTACAGAGGACTACAGACGCCGGTGGCAACAGCCGTAGCAGGCTGCAAGAACACAGCACAACAGAAAGCGAGGGGCTGGCAGGCGCAGCTCCACAGAGCCTCGGGACAGGCTGAATGACAAGCACGAGCAGATCTGGCTGAATGAGGCATGTGAGGGGCTGGGACTTGCAGTGTTTGCGCTCCTATAGGGCAGGAGAGTTTTCCCCCAGCTTAACCCCTCAGGGTAAGGGCTTAATAATGGTAACAGCTGGCATACAGAGGGTCTTGATCTGAGCACCAGGTCAGCAAGCCAGGATATGAAGGTGACATGTAATTTCTAGCCTCTTCCTGCTTCTACAAGGAAATTGCACAAAGGGCTGTTTCTAGTTATAACTTCCTTTGATCTTTCGGATTTAAAGTTACTTAGTAGATTAAAGCCATGTTAGCTGATATTATTTGCTTGCTTAGCCTTATTTTTAAGTGTTACAGATTCAGTTTACTGACACATTGGGCTACTACATTTAAACTAAAACAAATAAACACCAATCTGTGTTTATTTCCAAGTTCTGGGGATTCCTTCCTTCTTTCAGAAATGACTCAGGGGTCCTGCTTGTAGGCAGAAAATGACTAGTATAGGAGTCTTCTCTCCTCCAGAAGGAAGAATTAGCCAAAGTAGTTCAGTGTTTGTCTTCAAACTTTCTAAACCAAAACTGCAGTTTGTTAAATGAACTTGAAACTGCTTTTAATAAGCATATGATCCTGATGATGCCAGAACTTAAACCATAACCACAACACAAAAACGTAAACACCTGCAAACAGTTTAAATTCTCAAATAAGTGATAATGTACTGAGACCATGAAAATAATTCTTCAGGATTCAGATAATAATAATAAAGCAAACAGTTCTTTCAAAAGAATGTATTCATAAATAGCTCATACAATTAATATGAAGACACTTTCGAATACAAGGGGGAGAGAATGCCTAAAAAATGTATTTCAATAAAATACAAAACTTCTAGATTAAAGGACATTTTCAAGAAAGTGAAGAACTCAGTGAATGGAACAAAAATAGTTACAAATCATATATTTGAGATTCTAAGATTCAGATGAAAGAAAGAAAGAGAAAAGGAAATAGAGAAAGAAAGAAAAGAAAGAGAAAAGAGAAAAAAGAGAAGGAAAAACAGAGAGACAGAGAAAGAAAGAAAAAGAAGGGAAAAAAGAGAAAAGAAAGAGGGAGAGAAATAAAGAGGGAGGGATGGAGGGAGGAAGGGAGGAAGAAAAAGAAACAAAGAAAAAGACCCTTGTACAACTAAACAATAACAAATAACCCAATTTAAAAAGGTAAAGATTTTAAATAGAAAATTCTTCAAATACACAAATAACCAATACTCTTGCATCCCATGAAAAGACATTCAGTATTATTAGTGGTTTACAAAATGCAAATAAGCAAATAAAAAGCATTTCACATGCTTAGGGATGGCTATGAAAAAGAAAACGAACGAGTGCTAACACGGATAGGGAGAAGCTGGAGCTCCTATATACTGCTGGTGAAATGTTACATGTTGTAGTCACTGTGAAAAACAATTTGGCAGTTTCTGGAAAATTAAACACAGAATTACCATATATCTCAGCAATTCCACTGCTAGGTACAGTTGATCCTCATTATTTTCGGATTCCGTATTTGCAAATATCCTTACTTCCCATAATTTATTTTAATCCCAAAATAACCCCTGTGGTTTTTTCAGAGTCATTCAAGACATGTTCATGTTCATAGGGTGAAAAATTTGAGTCCACTAACGCACATGTTCCAGTTAAGGTCAAATAAGATGACACCCTTGTGTTTGGCTGTCATGCTATAAACAAATGGGCCTTTCACAATCTACCCAGTGTCAGGTCTGACACACTCCTTATATGCTGTTGATGACATCACTTTTTAAAACAGTCCATTAGTGATGAAGTGATGTTTTTAAGTGCAAAAAGGCTATCATGTGTCTTTATATATATATATATATCATGTGTCTTTCTATACATATATATATATTAGACATGCTTGGTTCAGACATGAGTTCTGTATTCAAGGTACTGAACACATATCAACAATATGTGTTAGATAAGCAGTAATTAAACAAGCATACAGAAAATAAGATTATGTATTGATCCATTGAAGCAAATGCTGTGACTAGAGCCTGGCTCCCAGGAACCTGATCTCTCTATTTCTTCCAGGAGCAATAAATCAGTATTTGCTAATTCAGTGTCAAATGTGACTTTATGAACCTAAATACCATAAATAATGAGAACTAACTGTGTAATCAATAGAAAGAAAACATGCTCATAAAAGCCCTGCAGACAAATGTTCACCGTAGCTTATGCATAATAACCCACAATTGCAAACAACCTCAACAGCCATCAAAAGATGAATGGATCAATAAAATGTGGTATATCTGTATGGTGGAATATTATTCGGCCATAAAAAATAATTAAGTATTATTCTGTGACCCAGATGAATCCTGCTAAGTGAAAGTTAGAAATAAAAGATCATTTATTGTATGATTCTACTTGTATGAAATACTCATAAGAGGCAAATCCATAGACACAAAAAAGTAGATTAGTGATTGCCAGGGGTTGGGGACGAAGGACAAGAGATAGGGAATGATTGCTAGCAGTTAGAGTTTGTCTTTGGATGATGAAAATGTTCTAGACTTACATAGTGGTGATGGTTGTACAACACACCAAAAACAATGCATGATATACTTTAAAATGATGACTTCTTCAGGATGTGAATCATATCTCCATAAAAAAAATGACAAGCGAAGGCATAAAATTCTAGACATCAGACCAGAGGTTCTCAACCTGAATTCTTCAGAACTCCCTGGAAAACTTGTGATCATGCAGATTACTGCATCCTCTGCCCCCACCCCTGCTCCCCACCTCCTCACACTGAATGTGAAAGGCTCAAGAAGCAGCTTTTTCAATGGGTCTCAGGGGATGTTGACACTACTGGTCTGGGAGATGCTTCCAGAACCACAGCAGCAGAAACAACGTTTGAGCTTCTAAAGGGCAAGAACTGTAGCTTTCATCTCTGTGTCTCCTCCATCTACCCAAACCAGACAATCTGAGTAAGGAAAAAGACATGGAGAGAGGAATTGAAAAGGAGAAATACTTGATTAAATACATGAAGGAGTAAGCTTCTGAGGTCCCAGGGTGTACTATTTTGCCTCATATGTATGTCAAATGCTGTAACACCTAAGAATCGCAAGACAAAGATGAATTAAAGAATTAGAGAAGAGTGTATATTAACATTTTTGATTGTTTGGATAGTTCTTTGGTTTAAGTTATTAAAACAGTTAATCCCATTTCAGTGTGTTTGGCCTTGCAAAAAAAATGTAAACAAAGGTTCTAAAGTTGTTAATTTTATAAACTGCTTCAAGAAATCCGTTAAATTATCCATCACAGAAACTGAAGACCTGAACTCTCCAACTGATAAACTTAAACATTTTATATATATTTGTAACAAAGTTACTGATTTCTACATCTAGTCAATTTATTGAAAATGTTGGGAGGTTCATGTGAAAATAGGCAACCAAAAGTATACTTTTGGTACTGTCATATGGAATACATTATCATTTTATAAATGATAATCATAATTATTTGCAATAACTTCAGTATGTATCTCAATATTTCATTTTAATCTGTTTGCAGTGGGAAAGATATTTATAAAACTCAATTTATTATTTTAACTGAGAATGTCACTATTAATTCTCTTTAAATAATGTCTTTTTTCCCCTTAGATCCTATGATCTAGGTATCACTACTGAATATTAGGAAAACAGAAGAGCATGAGGGAGGGAGGAAATAGGGGCTGGCAAGAGAGGCACAACATTCATCACCCTCTAAAAAGTGAAAAAAACAGCTTGTGATGAACAAATTCCTTCCCATCTAGTAAAAGCATAATTCCACACTTTCTTGTATTTATTAACAGATCCAAGTTTTATCTATTTATCTTTTTCTCTTCATGTTAAATAAGACAGCTATGAAGGAGTAAGCTATAGTCTAAAGGAGACAGCAGAACAATGCTTCAGCAAATTTTTTTTCTCAGTATGCTTAATACATAAAGAATGTGGAAGCACAAGTTCAGAAAAATGTACAATAGGAAAGTTTTGCAGATAATATTCCCTAATGTACCTTAGCGTTTCTGCAGGACATACTGATGGCAAGAGTGTAGACTTGGGGCCAGAACACTGTATTGTTGAAGATGTGGCACCACTCACTGACTAGCTAACCTTGAGCTGGACACTTAAATCCAGAGTTTACAGTCTCCTATCTACAAAACCCAAACAAGATGATCTCATAGGCTCTGAACTCAGTTTTCATATCAATAGCTGCAAATAGATCAAATAAGTCCCAGTTTTACTACTGAAAACTGATTTTTTTTATTACATTGCATTATGTGACACAGTTTTATAGGTACAGGGATTTCCCCCCACCCCTCCCTAAACCCTCCCCCCATGGTGGATTCCTCCACCTTGAATTATTTTTTAAACAACTAAATTCCACATTGATCTACTGCGTCTGCAGCAAAGAGAACTGGAGCAAAACCAATGTAGTCACAAGATGCTGAAATTCCATGAATTTGGCACTACTTGCATCAGCCTTGTATATTCCTCTCATGTGCCAACAATTTCTAGTCTTACAGCTTTTTTTCTTATTCATTTTGTGTTGAAATTCTACCTCCAAACTTTATAATTCTGACAAATGACAATTTCACGCCTATACCTGTCAACCACAGCCCACACCTAAGGAATCTGCTCTTCACCCATATCCTAAACTTCAGCTCTACGATCTTTGTCCATATCCTTTCCTAATGTCACTTACTTGGCATTGATTTCCTCTGCCAGCATGGTAATCTGCTGAAGATCTCCCCTAAACCTGCTTTTCCTGCTCTTTTTCCTTTTTCTTTTCCCCCAAGTTTGGTAAAGTTATCAAGGAGTGATCACATAAGGAAGTGGAGACCTAAGGCTCAGGACTGGTGTTAGGCCTTTCTCTCCTAGTTCTCCACAAGACTGTTCAAAGTCTTTCCCACACTCCTTACCATAACCCTCTCACCAGATCATCCCAAAGTTACCCTTTGTGGAAAAGAAGGAAACTTGTGGACCATGAGTCCTTCAAACACTACCATCTCTACCTCAAACTTTTTCTATAACTTATCCTTCATGCCTCAGTATTTACTAGTTAAATACTAGATCCTGCTTCTAGAATCACCATCTTAAGAGACAGATTGAACAAAGCTGCTCCCAGTCCAGCAGACACTAACGGCTCCCCCATGCCCACTGAATAAAGTTTCAACATTTCAGCTGGCATGCAAGACTTTCCATTATCTGGGCCTTTCCCTTCCCACTTAGAGCCCTTGCCAATTTACTGACTCCAAACAAGCTGACACACACATTCTTGGTGTGTGTGCTATTCCTTCAGCCAGGAGTGACCTTTATACATATTTTTAACTACCACACTCCCATCGATCCTTTACTGTAAATGGCAAATTAATACATCTTCATGAAGCCTCCCCTGATACTCTAAGCCAAAAATCTCTCACCCTACTCTACATTGCTGACTCTGAGAGCTCTTTCACAGCCCTTAGCATGTGTCAGATTTTTTTTTCATATTGATAATCTGTATGTCTCTTTCATCCTCTCAGTCTATATTTAGAGGCACTGGTGTTATTACTTTCTCCTTTATACTTCTTATAAAGAGATCAAAAGTATATTATACCAGTTACTGGATAAAATAATTATATTTGACAGATGTTTACTTAATAACTGACAGTTTACAATGTATTGCTATTATATATATTATATATATTAGAATAAATGTAATACTGTAAGGAAATCTGAAAAATAAAGTTAAGTATTCAAAATCCTATGTGTATTCCAATTTATATAGGCCCAGGGTTCACTTCTACCATGGCTGTGAACAAGAAACAAAAGAAACAATTCAATATATTTTATGTATGACTGCAATACGTTGCATCATTCTCTGCTTCTAAAAATATTAAAACTGTTACTGTAACATAATCGGCTTTTTATCCCTTTTTTCAAACCCTGGAGATCATCCCAAAAGTTAATATGCAACCTTATTTTTAAACAGCTTTTAAAGTTTCACTTAGTTTCTAAAGTAGGACTCTCCTTAGCATGGACAGAAGTATTTTTAAACAAGGAAAACAAATAAATAAAAAATGTTTTCCCTTTAGTAAGACATTATATATAGCAGTGTCTATACTTTCTGCTTAAATGCCAGCTAATCTTATTGCAAACAATACAATTTCTATGGTAAAGTATCAAAAAACAACTAAATCTGTGAAGCCTATAGATTTTCCACCTTCTGGTTTATTTCCCAGATGCTTGTAGCAGTTGGGGATGGGCCTGTGTAAAGCAAGAGACCAAGAATTCAGTCTGATTCTCCCATGTGGGTGAGAGACTCAATCATCTGTGCCATCCCTGCTTGCTTACCAAGAAAGTGGAACAGAGTGGAGCTGGGTCTTGAACTCGTGCAATCTAATAGGGGATGAAGCCAATGGGTGGCCTAACCACCAGGGCAAATGGCCTCCCTAGGGCACATATTTTAAAGTACAGAGATTAGTAGATTGCAGAGGAAAGGTAGTCTTTCATTTTTCTAAAAAGAGATAACAGTCCATGCAACACAAATAAATAAATAAAAGTAAAAATGTCCAGCCTTCTTTAGCAAAAAGAAAACTATTAAAAAGCTTTTTAGATGTGAAAACTAATTCAAGCAAGTCAATTTATTATAGATTTTATACTGCAATCCAAGTGAACATTTTGTCTGTAACAAGTGCCGTTCTCCAACATAAAGCACAGTTACATGTTTTAGAAGAGGGAAGGCTCAGGTTTGATGTGTTTTTATTTTTTTTTTAAGGAATTTTTCTGTGAACCAAAGTTGCCAGGAAGTTTGATAGTTTTATATCAAATGCAAGCTGGATCATTTCAGCCCTCACAAAGTAACTAGCCTATAGATAATCTAAGAATATAATCTTGTAAAGCTCAAGCATTTAAACAACACATAACGAATCCATGAGCTCTGGAGAGTTACCAAAATATTTCTGGTTTGCAATACAGGATTTCAAAATGTGATCCTTTCCTTATATAATAGAAGCCAACAGCAGGAGATCTATTCTTCAGACAACTATGTCTTGACTCTAACTTAATTAGAACCTTCTTCCAATGCTTTCAGTTGTTATCAAACTCTGAGTGAATCTAAATGAATGTGGTATGCACATATTAAGAGGAATTATGACTAGCAAATTTTCTGTATGTCAGACTGATATTTATGGAGAAAGTTACATGCACTTTTCTTACAGCATGAAATAAATGCATGTACAGCTTAATTTTCTAAAAGTTACTCTCCAGCAAAAGAAATGTGTGACCTGAATACAAACATGTCATTGCCAAAGGCTTAAGTAACACATTTAAGTAACACTATGACACATCATATCTCATGTGTAAAGTGAAGTTGTATGGGGAAAAGTAAATGAAAATTTGAAGCCCATTTTATTTATTTATACTATTTGCAAAATTGTAATAATATTATTTTTGGCAAGGAAAGAAGCTTAAAATACCAAAACTGTAAGACAGATGACATAAAGGTTAGGTATTTCACAAATGTAGAGGGAGTTGTTTTATATGTTGAAAACACATGTATCAGTTATTCAAAAGTTCAAACAGTTCAGAATTACAAACGTCGTAGCATGTCTGCCTTCATAAATTCTTTTATGTGAAATAAAATTCTGTGAGATTGCTGTAAAAAGATAGGAAATCAGGTAATAACAAATGGAAAAGCAGTAAAGATATTTACTTAAGTCAGAATTAAAGATTTTAAAAAAGGACTGTTAGGACTCTTAAAATCACTTTAAAATATTCCAACATAGCAATACTGTTAGGTTAAAATATAGGCTTAGCTGAAAGAAGCTAAAAGGGAATCTTCACATATTTAAGGCCACATTTCACAAAGCTCAGCAAATAACATTTCTAAAACAAAAACCCAGCAGAATAATTGATGTGCTCCAGGATCAGGTCAAGCTATACTGCCTGTGATGTGCCATCCCATATAGGCACAGGTTGACGTCCTGGCTGCTCCACTTCTAATCCAACTGCTAATGAACCTGGGGAAGCAGTGGAAGACAGTCCAAGCACTTGGGTCCCTGCAATCATGTGGGAGAACAAGATGAAGTTCCTGGTTTCTAGTTTCAACCTGGTGCATCCCTGGCCATCACAGTATTTGGGGAGTGAACCAGCACACGGGAAAAGGTGTGTGTGTGTGTGTGTGTGTGTGTGTGTGTGTGTGTACCTTCCCTCTTCTCTATCCCTGCTTTTCAATAAATAAGTAAATGAATCTTAAAAAGAAAAAAAGGAATCTTTGGTACATTCATTGCAAATTTAAATGTTTAAAACTTAGACATTTAAAACTTAGGGGGTGGGAGAGCAGAGAAACTTTCATCTCATTAGGTGTGAGGAACACATGAAGTATAACCTATTGGGTACATAACAGGTAACTCATAGACAACAAACTCGAATCAGTATTAGACAACAGTAAAACTACAAAGACATATGGGGGAATCGAGCAATCCTGACAACCTCTTAACAGGAGGTCATATGCACAGAGCAGGGGGGGACCCCAGAGTGGAGCATGTGGACAGGAGGAGGCTTGTATCCCAACCCTGAAGACTCCCAGATCCTCACCAAGGACTATCAGTATGGGCACCAGGACTACATCCCAACTGTCAGGAAGAACACGGGGAATTGGAGTGCCTTCAGAGACCGAGAACTCTGAGGTCACCCACCCCCATTTGGATCTACCACATGGGATTCAAGAAGGCCAAATCCTTCCTCACAGGGTCCAAGGTCATCGGAACAACAGCTAGGAGCCTTGAGTGGTCCACAGAAACAGAACAGTAAACTTCCTTCGGGACTCGGGAGAGGAGCTTTCTCTGGTCCTTACTTAGTTCCAACTTTAGATTCCCACCCTCTCTTGCAATGACCATCAGGGTCGCTCCGGAGCCGCCCACCCCAAAGCAAGCAAACAAACAAAAAAAATCAGAATAGATAGACAGAGATCAACAAGGAAAGCCTAGAACCAGACAGGAAATGGTCAGCGTGGATCCACATATACCTTACTAGGTAGAACACAAAGATAAATTACTCCTCACTAGGGTATTGAAGATTTCTCTGCACACCTCTCCTAAAACTATTCTGCATCTCAACTGTTGACATATGCCTTGTTAGATTTATAAGCCAGTTTAGACTATCCTAAAATCCGCCAAGTTCAGCAAAATTATGCTTCAACACTATAAACTGCTAAATATTAAAATGAAAATAGAAATAGACATGAGACAGCTGAATAGTACCCTATAGCCATTTTAAGGTGTATAGCAGCCGGTTCTGCGTATAAACTAAAATTGAAATGTCAATGAAGTAGTCACAGGATGTGATTAAGAGCTTGGATTTTTTTTAACATATTGGTTACTCAATATCATGTCATTAATTCCAAAATGTTGTAAATTGTTGTTGATGTTGTGTTGGGGCTTTCAATTGATCGGGATGATATTCTGCCAGCTCTACCTTCAGACCAGAGATGGTCTCCCCAAGAAACTGTTGAATTTATCTGGACAATAAGATGCTGAACTCTATGCTTGGTATATGCTTGCAATGAAAGAATCTTGACTTAAGTTGAACTGTAATACTGCAACATGGTGGAGGAATCCATCGTGGGAGGGCACGGGGAGTGGTTGGGGGAATCCCAGAGCCTATGAAACTGTCACATAATGCAACGTAATTAAAAAAAAAAACTTAGATAAGTCCTTAACTGACTATTACCATTCCCAAGTATAGATTTTTCTGGGTTGTCCCAGATATGCATTATTAAATGTTCCTGTTACAGTGCCAGGAAGTCTGGACGCCACAGGTGACTATCTCCTTGTGTACACCAGGCCAATATATTTTTGCTACAATGCTTTCTACTTGCATCATGTCATTTCCCCAAAGACACAGAATTCTGTAATTGGGGCTTAAAAAACATTTACACCCATCGCTTGAAGAATCCTGACTCCTAATATTGTTGGAGAAGAAATATATCCACAGATTTATTTAACTTATTCCAGGAAATCAGATAATCTAGGATGGTAAAACTTTTGCCAAAATATTGTGGAAACATTTAAAAATGAGCTTAAATATTTCATACCTTCATAACAAACTCACCACCTAACCATATAATAAAAATAACCATGACATCTGTGTAACTATTGACTCAGGCATTGAATTTGTTAACACCAAAGGAGATGGGTATTTGGACTGAAATAATGATTGAAATGATATGAGGTGATATTTGGATTGAAAAGTACCACCAACAATCATAATAAATGATAGTAAGAAAGTGCTCTATTTGGTGAGCAGGTTATTGTATCAAAGTTCTGAGTTATGTTAGTGACAGGATACCACTAAGATGATCTTTACCCACAGAAAAGAGGTTTATCTCATGGCTAGTAGTAAAATTAAGGATTTAGATTTTTGCAAATATCTGTCATTCAGTGTTTTATACTCCAACAGAATGACAGATTTAAAAAAAAAGTTGAACCTAAGAATAAAAACTAGTCAATTTTGTTTTGTTCTTGAATGAACTCATCTGCTCTGTTTACTCACCCAATAGTACTTGCCTTCCTTCCTAGATATTTAGGTCAGTGACCAAGAATTCCTAAGAATGTATCATAGAAGTCACATCCCTTATGCATTGCATAGTCAACATAACCCTTAATCAGAGTAAAGGAATATTATCCACTCCCCACTTCCTATTCCTGTGGGATATTAGGCAATGTAGTATTCATTCATTCCTCTGCCAAGTGCAATGTATTGATAATACATATCCACACCCTGCAGGCTTTGCAAGAGGTCCAACCCAGCATCAAAGACAGCGCTTCATTCCCCTCTGCAGAAACAAACTGAATCATCACAAATCTCTAAAATAGTCCCTAATTTTGCATAAAGTTAAAATGTACCATTTACTTAGATCAAAAAAGCATAACTATTAGAAGCAAATGTTTTTCTTCAATCTCTGATTATATTTAACAATAATGGTTATTCTGATACTGATACACTGACAACAGACATTGAAAAACAATACCCAGTACAACTTCAGATTCCAGAAACAAGCTCAACTGTTACCAGGATCTTAAACAATTCACATCTTTTTAAGAGATCTACTTATTAAAATGTCATTATTAAAAACAGAGAGAGACAATCTTCCATCCGTTAGTTCACCCTCAACTGGCCACTATGGCCAGGGCTGGTCAGGCCTCCCAGATCAAACCAAAAATCAGGAACTCCATCAGTGTCTTCCCTGTGGGTAACAAGAGCCCAGATCGTCCACTGCCTTCTCAGGCCCATTAACAGGGAGCTAGATTGGAAGCAGAGCATCCAGGGCCCAAACTGGTGATCTGATACAGAATGTCACATTGCAAATGTTGGCCTTGCTGCAACACCAGATCCTCTTCACATCTTTGACACATCTTCTGACACATCTTCTTTTACCACATCTCTTTGGGGGAGGAAGTTGATCACATAGTCACGATTAATAGTATTCACACGCCTAATTCTACAACAACAACAGATATTCCTTTTCAAGAGAGTAGAAACAAGAAAGAAATGAGGAATAAAACAGGAGGTAAGGTTCCAATATCTATGTTGTCTTCTTTCAGAATTTAAAAGCTCTTTAAATGTTCTAGAAAAATCTTGCAACCCAAATTAATAATAACTTATTTCATCAGGTCAGAGAAAAGAAAGTTTCTGATCTCAATATCAAAGCATAAAATGAATATCCCTTGGTGTATTATATTATGGGAAGCAACTAAATTTAAATATAGTAATATGCATTTTATTTCTGACATTATATTTAAAAAATCCAACTGAACATAAGAATCTCCCTAGAAGAGGTTTTTAAAATTTTTTTAGAAAGTCTCTCTAAAAAACTAAATCCCGTTCCTTTTGTTCAAGACTAATTTCAAATAAAAGAGAGGAGACATAAGCAATCTGGAGATTTTAGTGATTGCCTTCAGGTCAACTGGCATCAGAAGAATGCGTGTAAGCTATGAAAGACAACATCTGATATTATTGTTATATCTGTCATCTTTTGTTAGTTTAGAACATATTTGAAAAAAAAATCCATTTTTTTGGGTGGTTTTTGGTGGTGTTCATCTTGCCAGAATCTGATGGCCATTAGGTCTGAGGGCCACCCAGACCTATTTTGTGTGGGACCCAGAGGATGCCAAAGTCAGTACTATTTTCCCTAAGGGACCAGTGCAATGCACACTGAGCTGGAAGTGTGTTCACTCCCAGATTAGGACATATGCAGCTCACTGTTGTCTTTCTGGTCCCACAGTCTTTGACATACTGTAAAAAACAGAATCTGAAGTGGCACTGGTATAATTCTGGATCCGTTGGCTGTGAGGTCTGGGAGCTACCCAGACCTATTTTGGGTGGAACCTGCAGGATGCCACATGAGTACTATTTTCCCTGGGGATCAATGTAATGCACTGAACCAGAAATCTAGTCCCACAATCTTACCTCACTACACAAAACGGCACCTGATGTGGTTGTGTTGGGAGTCTGAGCTGTGAAATGCACCCTGTTCCTGCACCACCTGTTTGGGATCTGCTGCTCTGTCTCTGCTCCTGGTAGAACCAAACAAATCAACAGGACAGGCAGCTCTATACCCAGGTTTACCTCCTGAGTTCCCAGTGACCTCCCCTTCCCACATGGCTGCTGGTGGAGCTCTGATCACTGCTTGCTGTCTGCCGCTGGGGTACCTGGTCACTGCAACACCACACTGTTGTCTTCACTGCTTCCCCACGTCCATCAGTCTCCAGGTGCCCTCCTGTTGTCAGCTTGTCCTCTCCTAATTCCTGGAATGTGCCCTCCCTGCTTCACCCTGGCTAATGATTCTCTGTTTAACATATCCTTATCCCATTTCACTATATTGATTTTCCTCAGCATTTTCACATGTGAAGTCCTCCAGTTTTGACATTCTTTCTTCTGCCTCACTTATGAGGCTTTCCATTGAATTTTTAATGTGCTGTATTGTTATTTATTTCTAATAGTTCAGTTTGATTTTTTTCAAAGTTGTTATTTCCTATATAATGTGTTCCTTCAATTCCTTGAACTCCTAAATGCGCTTCTTGTTGTTTTTAAGGAGCTTTAAAATGACTTATTAAGTTGTTTATCCAGTGGTTCCTTGATGCCTTCATCAATTGACACTGAGATTGGAACAGTCTTTTGCTCTGTGTAAAGCAGGCCTCGGTAGCCTCATTCATCATACCATTGCTCCTCCTTTTGCCCTTGGCCATTGAAACTCAGAGGAGCACATTCTCTTGTGCTGATTTGTTTTTAAAAGATTTATTTATTTTATTACAAAGTCAGATACACAGAGAGGAGGAGAGACAGGAAGATCTTTTGTCCGATGATTCACTCCCCAAGTGAGCCACAACGGCCGGTGCTGCGCCGATCCAAAGCCAGGAACCAGGAACCTCTTCTGGGTCTCCCACGCGGGTGCAGGGTCCCAATGCATTGGGCCGTCCTCGACCGCTTTCCCAGGCCACAAGCAGGGAGCTGGATGGGAAGTGGGGCTGCCGGGATTAGAACTGGCGCCCATATGGGATCCTGGCACGTTCAAGGTGAAGACTTTAGCCACTAGGCCAGGCAGCTGGGTCTTGTACTGATTTTTAACCTCAGATCTACAGATCAACTTTACTGATCCCATTCAGTGCCTGGTGCTCTGCTTTCATCATTTACACAACTCCCTCCAGCAAGGTTCAGTCATGGGCTCCCATGCTACACTCTGCCACGGCCTCCACAGCCATGGCTCCTGGGTCACCAGTCTCCAGCCCATGTGACCCTTTGTTGTGGACACACCATTGTCTGCTCGGCCTTTCTCCTGCTCTTGGTTCCAGCAGTACCCAGGATAAGGGAGACACCAACTCTGACTTTAAACTAGGTCACAGAGCTGTCAATGGCACACATTGCATGGTTTTTTTTTTTCTGAATCTTTTCTCTTCTGGTTGATACCTGATGGTGGTTAGGTCTTGGGGCAACCTGGACCTATTATGGATGGAACCCATGCAATAGCAGGTCAGTATTATTTTTCCAGTGGGACCAGTGCAATGTGTTGAGTTGGGAGTCCTCATCTGGCTTAGCATATATGCGATTTGCTGTTGTCTCTCCCACTCTAAAGGGGCTTTGTCATAAATTTTTAAATGGCATCCAATGTGGCACTGATGGGAGTCTGCGCCATGAAATTTACCCTGTTTCCAAACCTGTTCAAAAGGTTCTATCATTACGCTTCTGCTAATGATCAAAGTAAAAAATACATAATAGTGGGACCTGCAATTCTACGGTTTGATATTCTGGCCATCTCCCTTTCCCACCTGACCACCAGTGGAGCTCCTATTGCTCTTGTGTTATCTGTTCACTGCAGCACTGCTCCACTGTTTCACTGATTTCCCATGTCCATGAGTCCCTCTGTCATCAGCCTCCCCACTTCTATTCCCCAGGATCGCGGACTCTATGCTTCTCCTCAGCTAACTCTTCTCCATCCATTTTAACATGTCCTCATCCTATTCCGCTCCTTGGAAGTCCATTTTAGAATCTTACAAATCAACTTGGAAGTTTCTAATTTTTTAATTGCAAAATCAGATATACAGAGAGAAAAGGAGAGACAGAGAGGAAGATCTTCCATCCAATGATTCACTTCCCAAGTGAATGCAACGGCTGGTGCTGCACCGATCCGAAACCAGGAGCCAGGAGCTTCTTCCTGGTCTCCCACGTGGGTGCAGGGTCCCAAGGCTTTGGACCATCCTGGATTGCTTTCCCAGGACACAAGCAGGGAGCTGGATTGGAAGTAGAGCTGCTGGGATTAGAACCGGCACCCTTATGGGATCCTGGCACATTCAAGGTGAAGACTTCAGCCGCTAAGACTACTGTGCTGGGCCTGGAAGTTTCTATTTTAAACAATTTGGACATAATAGTAATAGTTCCACTTAATACTGACATATTTTGATTTATAAAAAATCTACAGGAAAATAAAAATTCATTACTTGCTTAGATGTTTAATGTTCAACAAAATAATTCAGTCTTAATCTTATATTTCATATCTTACTATTTTTAAAGAAAATTTTGGAAGAGAAATTAAGGGACTACAAAGTAACAATGAGGCAAAATAGTGGGCATATTTCTCACCTCAAAATAATCTTGCTAGGACAACTGTTTAGCATAGTGGTTAAGCCTACAATTGGGCTATGGTATCATCCCATATATTTTAGTACCTGAGTTTAAGCCTAGTTCCACTCCAGTTTCTGTTAATGCACACCCTGGGAAGCAACTGGTGATGGTTCAAGTACTATATGTGTGGGAGACCCAGACTGAGACCCCAGTTTCTGGTTTTGGCCTAGCTCAGTACTCGCTGTTACAGACATCTTGGGAGTGACTCAGCAGATGGGAAATCTCTGTTTCTCTTCGCCTTTCAAGCAATTAATAATAAGAATAAATAAAACTAGATCTTAGAAATTTGCTAAGTTCCTGTTACTATTCCTTACCTCATTCTAAAATTTTAATATGCAAGTTTTTATTTATTTGTTTCTATATTTGTTTCTAAGTACAGGTCTTTTGGTTTGGTTTTAGTTCAGCATTCCTGCTATAATCATCTAATTTTGCAAGCCAGGGGCAAATTATCTCATATCCCAAGATCCCATCACTGCATATGGCAATTATGCTTCCTTTTGGCTTCCACTGCATCACACGTCAATTCTCAGACATGAAAGCTTGCTCCTATCACTCTGCTATTTTTCTAGTTCACATTCTTTAGTGAAACCTCAAATAGCCAAGTAAGTTCAACAAAAGTTTACTGAAGCTTAAGAATATAGCACGATTGGCTTTTATTTTTCTGCTAACAAGTTCCGAAAATAAATTAAGCTAAAAAAGCACCCCTTGATTAATTCTTGAGTCAACCTCACATAATTAAGAAAGAGTTCAGCATAGATGGGGATGGAGGCAAACGGGAATAGAGGAGAATAATGAATAACAGAAGTAAAGAAGGTAAATGATAAGGGAGTATGGGAAATGGAAAACAGCCATACATAGTTATCAAGGTGATAAATGTATTACATACTCATCAAACAATGGGGATGGAATGAAGCAAAGTGCCTTGCTTTGGGTGGGAAAAACAGGAAACTGAAAAAACCAAATACAACCCTAAAAACAGGTAAGTTCAATAGACGCTCTTTGCTATATCCCAACTCACAGTATTAATCTAGTTTCTAAAATATTTCACTATAGAAAAAAAATACATGGAGAAACTGCAACACAACACAGACTTACAGATTAATTGCAAAGATATGGTTAAGCTCGCCTGAGAACTGGTTCTTTTCAAAGTTTCAACTTTTTTCCCCCATTGCTTAAAGTAAGTCCCAAATTCTCACAGACTCTGGTGCAAAGATAACCCTTGTCTCCTAGACACTCAAATTGGAAACAGCAACAAGATTTGCATGGTAGAAGATTCTCACTGATTCTAATACCACTTACTTCACACTAATATCTATTCAGCCTTTATTCAGTATATGGATCAATTAAGAGGCAAAAAACAAGTTTTAACAGAAGTCAATATAACACAAGGAGATGGAGCCTTCCAAATGATCTAAACTATTCTCAAGAAAAGGGAAAACATAACTTGAGAAGATAACATTTGTCCAAAGGAAGGAAGGAAGGAAGGATTATGCCTGAAATGAAAGTTTTTATTGTTATGGTTAAATTAATGTTATAGTTCAATACACCAGGTTCATACGTTCCTAAAGACAAGAAATGACTACCCGATCTCTCTCACATATTTAACACATTGTCCTCTAACTTCACCAAACCTTCCCTCTGGGATAACTTCCTGCTGAGTCAATTTTTGTTAATATTACGGCTGGAATGGGGGTGATGTCATATTAAGGGTAAACATTCATTTTGTATTTGAAAATTTCTGAATTTTGCTTTCATTTTTTTAAAATTTACAATGGCCCCAGAGATGTTACAGAGTTCACAGCTTCTAATAACTATGATCCCCATGCAGAGCTAGCAGCTAACATTTTAACGTCCATGAACAATGACAGAAATCAAGCTGGCAGAAGCGTTCTCATGTCCTTCCAGTAAGGAGCCTGATCCACTAGTGACCTCCTGTGAAGCAGCTGAGCAGGCTCACCAGTCCATTCTGTTTCTTATTACTTCCCAGGTCCCTAAGATGTTTTGATTTTGAGTTATGTCATCTTAGTTCTCTCACATTTTTCATTGCCATGTGGATGAATGTGTTAAAACAAGACCTTCACAGGGCCAGTTTTGTGGTGCAGTAGGCAAAAGCTACTGCCTGCATCCCACATGAGCGTTGGTTCAAATCCCAGCTGCTCCATTTTTGATACAGCTCCCTGCTAGTATCTGGGAAAGAAAATGACACAGGTACTTGGGCAGCTGCACCCATGGCAGACCTGTGTATAGTTCCAGGCTCCCTGTTTCAAACTGCACAGTTCCAGCCACTAAGGACACTTGGGAGGTGAACTCTGCCTTCCAAAAAGCACAAGAATTTTTAAAGTAACAACAACAACAACAAAACAAAAAAGCAAGAACTCCATGGCTCATGGAACCATCCTAATCAGAACTGTCCCACATTTCTTGTAGGTACCTGAGCATTCAGCATGATGCCTAATACAGAGTAGTTTTTCGAAATGACTTTGATTTGGTAAGTGCAATGAAAATAAGTCAATGGCATCCTCAGTAATGAGAGAACTGATACTTCTTTAACCAAAAAACTTGCAAACAAACTTTTGTAAACCAAAATGTTATATAGGTCTTCTTTGATTAAAAATAATCACAGTTTCTCAGCCTCAGGATTGAAATAATTTCCTGGGTACCCGACAATGAACTTGAAACACATATAATTTTTACAAAATGAGTGAGCTGATATGAAACCTGAACACAGTGTTGACTCATCTCTTTCTCATTTCTTACATTCTCTAAATACAGTGCATGCTTGGTTCTTTAAATAAAGTTTGGCTGAAATTAAAATGTATCAACTCAAAATGAATGATTTTGACCCATGTAAACCACATTTCCTCAGAAGTAATCCATCCCAAGAGGCTGTGAGAGATGCATACTACAAGGTATATCTAACACCACATCAAGATATAATAAATTTGCAAAGTACAATATATCATCAACATGCCATTGTGAAGAGTAATAATTTCCAGGAATCCTGAAAAAAACCAAAGAGGTCCAAGAATAAAAATTCATCAGAGTGATTTTAGCAATCAGGAGTAAGCAGTGTTTGATTCTGGAAAATGTCTCACTTCTTTTACACTCAAATATTAACAGCATTAAGAAAGCAAATTCACTAAGTTATTGATTTTGTTAAATGTTTTTAATTATCTGTCCTTCACATAGCCTCCTTGAATTACAGTTTATTTCCAAGAATAAAAACTGTACATGAATGTGTACTGTCCTAGTTTTTCTCCTACTGCAACAGAAGAAATTGATACTGTACTTTCCCAGTAAGTTTCCATTTATTTCTGGGTAAACCAAAAAGTGAGTCCTTTCACTGACAAAGCTGAAAGGCTGAGCTACTCCAACAACCTACAAACATCTCATCTGGTTTTTGGAATGCTATACATCCCTAACTGTACAGAATCCTCAAATCCTTAAACCATTCAGTCTTTGGTTAGACATGATCTTAGCGCTCATCTCTGGTACAGAACTGCTGATTTCACTTGTGTGCTTGATTTTCCTCCTCCAATGTGGTGGTTCTCAAATCTGAGTGTGCTGGCATCAGACTCCCTTGAAGAGCACACTGAAAACACAGGTTGCTGGATCTCACTCCTCCCCACTCCCACTGCTCACCCAGAGGTGCTGATTCAGCTCTGGGGCGCAGCCTCAATATTCTCATTTCTAACATGCTCCCAGGTGGCAATGACCCGGTCGTTACAGACCTACAACTTCTTCTGCCTTTTACTACATCCTATAACCAGGTTAATTTTCAAAGCAGACATTCATATGATAACCCAGGGTTCTCATATTCAAACTATGAAATTTAATATGTTAGCCACTTTGATAAGCATCCTCAAGTAGTCTGAGCTCATCTCTTCAGCAATTCAGCAAATCCTTTGACAATTCTCTGGCACAATCCCAATTTAGTTCTCCCTCCAAACAACCTCTGACTCTCATTTAAACAAGCAAAAACACTAACACCCAAATCATGTTAGTTAGCTTTTACCATAAGTGGACATAAATACATAGTAAATACACCACATTTTCTTCCTTGGTCTGCTTACATTAGAGAACTCTAAAGGACAATAAAGATGCCACTAACAAGTATCTATACACTGAAAAGATATTTGAAGTATGTTCCTCTCCCATAGTAGGCTTTGAAAACAAGTAATGATTGTTAACTACAATTTGATGCTTGATATTCTCTCCAGGCAGAAGAAAACTAAGATCTGAGGGCAGACCCTGGCCTCTGTCCAGGCATTTCTAGAGTTTAACAGAGTACACGGTATGCTCACTATGCCCAGGTGCTCAAAAGGTAAACAGATAGATTAAACCACTCACTGCCCTTTCAACTTCTCAAAACATTTTTACAGGTAAAACTAGAACAATACATAGCTAATAGTAACATTTTGCTTATCTTTTGAATCAAAATTTGCTTAAATCCTCCAAGCCCTGTGAACATTTGCTTTTACTCACGCTTAGTTAATTTCTATTTATTCATAGCTAGTACAATTTGAATGAAATCATGTAAGTTATCCAAAACTAATAGCCGAATGGAATAAATGAACTGTATTAATGATAAAGGAAGCTTTCAGACAGATCCAATTAAGTCAACTTAATAATTTCATTAAACTATGACAGAAGAGTTCATTTAAGTGCAATAAAGTTTAATGGAAACTGAGCTTGGTACTAAAAGAGTAGGCATTACATGCAATGAAGGCATAAATTATAAATAAGAAGTAGTCTTAAAAGAAGTCTGAATTTCCTCAGAAATTAACCAATATAAAATTAGGTCCAAATTTATGTATTTGGTTAAGAAGAAAGCAACAGTGATGCTATTGCTATGTATTGTTTGTAGATGGCATTTGAAAAATGAGGTTCTTCTTTAATTAGCAATTTCTAAGCCAAAGTTAATGGTTGTTTGAAAATGAGGCTCATTACATGAGTCTGTAAATGTACTCTGTAATAACTAACATCACCACACAGCTGTATAAACATATTTACTATGACATATTCTTCTACCACAGGTGTACAGTTTCCATTCTGAGTATTACCAATATGTGTTTCAGACTAGTCTGACCTAGAACTAATACATAAGAAAAGAACTATTTCATAAACTACTTAAGTAAATGTAAAATAAAATGCTAACCCAACAGAATGATTATTATGCCATATTCATCTTTGTTTTTGTTTTCATTTATGCTAGCTACTTAATTTTTTTTGTTTCAGATATATTAATAATAGAATCCTCACCCAAAAGTAGTCAATCTCTAAATTACCTAATTTGTATTTACCGGCAAACACTCTTGTGGAATGAGTACATTTTTCTCCAATTACAAAGTAAAAAACAGTAAAAAATATTCTTGTGATAAAGTTGCCAGAAATCATTTTATCTGTCAAAACACAAGTCTAAATAAACCAGACATAAACTATCTTTCTAAAGCTTATCTAGAGTATTATATAAGAGGAAAGGTTTTAGAAACGAACATTTAACTGTTTTTGAACATCATAAACACTAAAATTGAAAACCCTGCAAATATGCTGGTCTATAAATATCATCTCTAGGACAGAACAACAACTTAGTAATGACCAACGATGTTACAGACCCAAGGGTGTATGATCCCTTAAGAGCAGAAGCTTAGGAAAGTCACACAAATATATTTTCTCCGTAACAAATAATCCGGACTTCAAACTTGGAGATTACTTTTTAATTCAGAGAAAATAAAACAGATTAAAAATCTCACAATGGCAGAGACTCAAATACCTTCCATTTCTCGAGTGATTTAAAAAGATGTCTAAATCTTTACATAATGGACATGAGAGTATTTTTCAGTTTTTGTCCAAGACCCATCAGCTTTACTTTTCGAGATTAGAGAAATAAATAAGTGGACTAGCTTTATTTTCCATAAAGGGAATTTTAATGGCAGGAATATATAGTTCATATGTTAGGCTTCATTTTCTCTGAATACTACTGCTAGTCAAACACCAAGAAGACAAGAAAATTTTGCATGTATTTAAACACAAATGTGGTGTTTATTCACTCCAGTGTCTCTGAAGGAAAGCCCAAACATAAGTCTTCTACTGCCCAGAAAAATATCTCTTCCCTAGTCTCTAACCAAGCACCTCAAAGCCTGGAATGTATTAGACATCAAATAAATCAAGATTTAGAGTACAAATCCTCAGTACACTTGAGGGGCAATGCCAAATTCCTCTGATACCTTCTAATTTTACATGGTGTTGATTTCCAACCAGTGTATAAACTCAGTTTTGGGGATGGCAGAATTTTTGCTTCCCCAAATACAACAGAGAAAAGGAAAATAAATAATTTGTTATATTAAAACATATGTTCCAAATTCTACTATATTTATAGTAGATGTATTTAAACAAAAAAGCTAAGTTTAATATTTACTTTTCACAATTTGATACTTAATAAACATGTAAAAACACATATTTCTTCACTCGTATATTCTTATATCTCACACCCCATCTGGTTCAGTTTCTTCTGAGCTTTCATATGAGGTCTGAGTTCTTCCAGCAAAAACCCATTAGTACATTTCCTCAGTCTTTGCTGGTCCCAGAATGTCCTTTTTTCCCCACTCTTATTTCTCTGACTTTGAAGAATTATCCCTCTGGCTTCTGGCATTTATTAAAAGTTTGCTGTCAGTCTTAGTATTCACTCTTGGCAGAAAATTACCTTTGTGTCTCTGGTGAATGTTAATACTTTCTCTTTTTTCTTTCAGATGACTAATTCATACCTTATCCTTGCTCCTCAAAGCTTGTCACAATTTTTTTATTTTCATGTTTGGCTAATAAGTCATCTCATTTAGAATACAGTAAGGCTATCCAAGCTATCAGAAGAAAACTTCTACAACTTGCTATTCTCCTACCAGCATTAGTTAAGTTTTATGCCATCCCACCTGCTTCTGCAGATACCTACCTCACTTCCAAAGGCTAACTCCTGTCCTTGTACATTGCATTCCATTCCCTCATCTCCTGAACAAGGCTGTCAAACAATTATCTTTCTTGTGTCAGCTCACAAAATCTTTCCGCTCTCTCAGATCATTCCCATCAACTTACAAATAAGTCCCATTAAAAAAAATTAAAATAGGAAATAGTATAGTTCTCTGGATGCTATCTCCTTAAATAAACTACCCAGATTTCAGAAAAAGTACCTAATTTTAGTTCCAACTCATCACTTTCTGGATATAATATTAGTTGGGGTCATAATTAACTGGAATCACACTGAAATAAATTAATATTTATTTCACTATTTTCATTCTGGATCTCCTGTTTCTAATTTTTCAGGTTAGTAATTATACTCCCTTCAGACTATATTTTAAGCTATTCTGGGGCTGTTGCTTTAATAATTTAAAGCATAATCACAACTAAGATTGAGTTTTTCAGATCATTCAGGTAAGGATCATCTAGTTTATAAATTTCTGAAAGACAGCTACTTTCCATATAACAAATAATTCATTACTCAACAGTATCTTCAAAGTAAGAAAGGAAACAAGTAAAATAAAGACACTCATCAACTAGATTTTGTTTCCCTACCTCATCTAACACCACAGATGATACAAATTAATCATCTTTCTTACCTTAAGAAGTAAGGACTGATCATCCTAATTTTATCAATGAGGAGACAAAGGTTGCCCCTGGAAATCAGGGGGGAGGGAATTTGGGGAGAGGATACGGGGAAATCCCAGAGCCAATGGAACTGTATCACAAAAAAAAAAAAAAAAAAAAAGAAGAAGAAGAAGAAGAGGAGGAGGAGGAGGAGGCAATAAAGAAAAGTATCACACATTTAAGGTAGTTAGCTACGTTTATGTTTAGAGCTGGGCTCAAGGACATCAACCAGAGCATTTAAACTGGCCAAGCAGTTGAGCTCAGTAGTTGTGGTTTGGTGAACAGTGCGTATGTTGCTTGGAATGTCTGCATCTCATATTAGAGTCCCTAGCATCAAGTCCCGGTTCCTTTGTTGACCCAGCTTCCTGCACATGTACACCTTGGAAGGCAGCAGGTGATGAACCAGCCAGGTATTTGGGACCTCGTTCTGATCTGGTCCAGCTAAAGTTATCACTGGGAGTAAATCAATGGATGAAGACTGTGCTCTTTCTTTTGAATCAGCAGATGAAAGCTATCCTCCTTCTCTCTCTTCCTTTGAAGTATAATATTTAATTTTCTAAAAGTTACGGTCAGATACACAGGATATACAATGGAATGAAGAGAATGCTAAACAAACAAACCCTGAATGCAACTCACTTATTATTTATTAAATATAGAAGTACTACCTTCAATGCAGAGTGCAGTAAACTATTGTGTGGGTCATGTAAGACATAATAAGATAGATAAAATAAATAATATTTATGTGGCTCATATAAATTTTAACACAAATAAAGACATTTTAAGGTAGGCATCATTTAATTGAAAAATTATTCTTGCTAGTTAAAAAAAAGTTTGGCAGGAAGTGTTTCAAGAGTTATAAACTAAGAATTTTCTGTTTGTTTTCAATACTACCACTTTCAGTTTTTAATGAACACATACTGCCACATAAAACCAAAGTTGAGACTTTAACAATCATCTCCTCTCCAAAAGCCTGCTGTATCAGCTCAGTCTTTTTCAAAAGCTAATTTTCCTTATCATGTCTGAAAGATATTTTGATACTGGTTTAAAATTTTATAATACATCTGACATTTCAGACTTCTTCCATTCACAATCATGTTTATATTCCCACAGTTTCTTCCATACACTGTAAGCTATAATCCATGAGAAAGTGACCAAAACTTTACAAATAGGAACATTTAATAAGAAGGCTTATGTTTTTCTTCAAAGTCTAGTGCTGGTGAACATTAGATGTCAACAGTTTATCTGCAGGATATCAAGACACAAAGCAGAAGAAAATGACAGTAAGAATATTTACCATGAAGGTTTAAGACTTAGGCATTAAAAAGATACATTCTTATGAGTCAGACTAGATAGAAAATATTGTTTTGAAAATGAATCCAAACTGGTCAAATACATATTTTTAAGGTACAATGTATAGTTAACTGGAACACCAAGTACATTAGCCTCTGTATAGAAAAGTAACTATAATGAAATTATTATTTTAAAAACATAAAATACTTTAAAATACTTAAAATACTGTAAAAGAACTTAAAATCTTAAAATAAAAGTAAAAGCAACAGATATTAAGAAATAGTTCCCTGCGAGAATGGGGCTTAATTAATTATTTTGGGCTTTAACCAGAACTATTAGGTGCAAAATGAATTGTTAGTGTCAGGTTCACTAATCTGCCTCTTTAAGAGGCTTAAATAAAGAATCCTGAAAACAGTACAACTTCTCATAAATTTAACTGACTTTTCTTTTAATACATATATGTAACGAGATAATAGTATTTTATTTTCAGTTTCATGTTTTTATTTGTATACATATTGAAGTACAACTTAGACACAATAAACAGATTTTAAGCAAATAATTCAGTGAACTGACAAATGGATAACAAATGAAATAAGAAATATTTCCATCACTACAGTTCTCCTGTATCTCTATAATTTATTTTCCCATGGTGTCCCAATCTGCAACCAGTGATTTAATTTTGTTCTCATAGATTAGTATTGCCTTTTCTTCTACCTCAAAAATGAAGCTAGATCTTCAGTATTCTTTTGTGCTAAGTCTTTCAAAACTTATTTGTGAGAGTCAGCTCTGCTGCTGAATCTAGCAGTGCTTGGCTCATTTTTATTGCTGAGAGATTCCACAGAACAATTAATATAACAATTTGTTTGTTCACTTGTTCATTTTTAAAGATTTATTTATTTTTATCAGAAAAAGATGAGATTTACAGAGAGAAAGACAGAGACAAAGATCTTCCAACCGCTGGTTCACTCCCCAAATGGCCAAAAAGGCCAGAGCTGAGCTATTCTGAAGCCAAGAGCCAGGCGCTTCGTTTGGGTCTCCCACGTGGATGCAAGGTCCTAAGACTTTGGACCATCCTCCATAGCTTCTCCAGTCTACAGCAAGGAGCTAGGTGAGAAGTGGAGCATCCAGGAAACAAACAGGCACCCATGTGGGATCCTGGCACTTGCAAGATAAGGACTACATCATTGAGCCATCACACTAGGCCCCATATGTCACAATGACTTTCTGCATTCCTCTGCTCATGGACAGTTAGATTGTTTCCAGATCAGGGTCACAGTGAATGAAACTGACAGGAACACTAATGTGTAAGTCTTTTTGTGGACCCACATTTCACTTTTCTTGGCTAAACATATATGTATAAAATCTGAGAGTCATAAAAAGTACATGCATGTTTACTAAGAACTCTCAAATTGTTCTCCACAGGGTTAAGCCATTTTACACTAGCTTTGCATTCTCTCCAATATTTGGTTTTCTCAGTCTTAAATTTCAGCCATTCTAACAGTTGCTGGAAGTTTCTCATTGTGGGCTTTAAATAATTTCCCTGATACCTAATGATGACGGCATCTTTCATGTGTTCATTGTTGCTTGTGCATCTTCTTCAATGAAGTGTGTTCTCTAGTTGTTGGCCATTTTTAAAAATGACTGTATTGTAGTAAAAGTTCTGTAAATGCTCTCTATAAGAGCTCTTTGTCAGACATTGTGTTAAAAATATTTCCACCTACCTACCTACCTAGCTTGTGACTTTTTCATTTTCTAAATAGTATCTTTCAAAAAAAACTCATAATAATGAAAACCATTTATGAAAACATTTTTGAATCTTATGAAAACATTTTTCTTTCATCCTAAGAAATCTTTGCCTGCCCTAAGGCCACAAAGATTATTTGTTTCCTTCTAAAAATGTTATTGTTTTAAGTTTCATGGCATTTAAATCTTTGACGTACTTTCATTTTAAATATATTTTTGCTGTAAGACATTGATCAAGGTTCTTCTCCCTAGTGTCCTGCCCACTCCTACTCTCGACACTATTCCTGCTTCACTGACCTATTTGTCAATCATGTCCTTTTAAGGAGTAAAATGCACAGTATTTCCTCTGTCTTGGAATAAGAAATCAGAACTGAGGCAACTACAAATATATGCTCAGAATCTCTTCCTTAAGGACTCAAGAAAAATAACAGTTGTATGTTACTGTTCCTTAAAAAAGATCATTTGATCTTAATAAATATAAGCCAATGTAACAGCAAAATCTGAATTCATTTTTAGGTTGATTTTTGTTAACTACTTGGAATAAGCACAGTGGCAAAACCACACTTAAAGAGAATGGTTCTGTAGGAGACCGCTCACATCCTTTCATTATGTCCCCAATGGATCATCTTCGCTTCAACAGAGCCTTCAACTGGACAGCATTTCCTTGAGCTCATTCCTTGTCAAGCTGTCCCAAATCCCAGCAATTTCTCCCTAGTATCCTCACCCAGGAGAATCCACCATAATTAAGAGGTACAATTAAGAATTTACTTCTTCTTTAAAGAAAAAACTGAGACTACTTTCTAGATTTAAAAATTTATCTGTTTATTTTTAAGAAGGTTTCCCTATTCAGATGATTATTTTTCTATTTATATCTTTAATCTTTAGTTTTTGGACCAAATCAATTTCTTATATGGCATTTCTGAATCCTATCTATTCAGAAACAAAATACTGGAATCCCTAGGAATTCTCAGTATTGTAAGTTAATATATAATTTTCATGTGTACACTTACGTGCTTCCTCTGGTTCACTTCCCAAATGGCCACAACAGCCAGAGCTGGGTCAGGCAGAAGTCAGGGACCAGAAATGCTATCTGATCTCCCACACTGGTGGCAGGTGCCAAGACACATTAGCAGGAAATTGGATTGGAAGGAGAGCAGATAGGGCTTGAACCAGTACTCTGAAAAAGGAACTGGCATTACAAGAAGTGCCAAGAAGTAATCTTTGCCTTGATCTCTGAACTCAAAAGAGACTCACAACACTTTTTCTTGTTTTCTGATTTTTCTGTTGATTTTTTTTAAAATTTGGGATCTGTGAAAATGGAAATGCCAAGAAGCAAACAAGTCTTGCATACATACACTTCTTTTAGGTATCTTTACCTAAGACATTTCTTCCCCCTCAGAAATTTCCTGTTCTTGGGCTTTTCAGTAATACTCAAATTCTTGCCCAAACACTCCCAACTTCTTCCTTACTCTCTTTGTTTCACCGGCAATTCTCAATAAATTTACTGCTTCTGCTTCTCCCTTCACCTTTTATTCTTCAACATATAAAAATCTGACTTCCACCTGCAACACAATATGAATTTGGTCATACTCAATAATGACCTCAAATTTGCAAACAAAAATCTCTTCTCAGGGCTCATCCGGAGTAATCTTTGTATGGCCTGAGAGGCCATCAACCAGTCCCTCTTTCAGCTTGGTTTCTTTTTTTGAGGATAAATCATTTTAGTAGATACATGAGTTCAAATAAAAAATTATGTGTATGCCGTGAAAACAATTTTAAGTGAATTTGCCACAGCAAATGATGATGCAATTATCATTCCTACAATTCACAATTTAGTCTTTTTTTAATATATATTTTTATTATATTATTTATGTATCTGAGGTGAAGGGGGATATTGAGGGAGAATCCCCACCCAGTCTCCCACCCGCCCAAGGTCCCAGATGTGGGGCATGCTGAGATACTTGCTCAAGTGGTCTTAATAGTCTTCCAGTTATGGATCGCTGCCAGTCACATCCCTCCCAGCTTGATTTCTTAAGCAACATTCTATCTAGCTTTCTGACTGTATACTGTTTTTCCTGTTTTTTTTTTTTTTTGGCTTTTTCCTTAAATATGGGAACTTCTTAAAAGTCCATGTATAGCCTAGCCTTCTTATCTAAAAACACTGTTCCTGAGTAATGTGAACTGACTTTATAATACACCTCACTCCCAAAACCTCATTCCCAGACTCTTCCTTTCTCCCGTCTACTGTATCTATCTGTCCACGAGATAATTTCACTTGGAAAAAACAAAAGTATTCTGATGTATGGCTAGTGTAAGTAAAGCTGTTACCTATGATGTTGGCAGTGCATACAGGCATTGTGCTCCACTCCCTGTTAATGTTCTTGGAATAGCACAGATGGCCCAAGTACTTGGGCTGTCATACCCAAGTAGGAGACCCAGATGAAGCTCTTGGCTCCTGGCTTCAGCTTGGTCCAGCTCTGGCTATTGTGGCCAGGTGGAGAATGAACTAACAGATGAAAGATGTCTGTCTCCCACATCCCCCTTCAATTACCTTCAGTAACTCTTCCTTTCAAAAAATGAAATAATTATTTTGGGGAAAAATACACTAACTCACACCTGTCACCAGAAGTTATTGGATTACTTTCCTTTGTGACAGTTTTGCCTGGTCACAAGGTCCTGTCCACTATTCCTTCAAAATGTCTCTGCAATCACCTCACTCCACCCTTCCTCTCATTTTTGATGCCTAAGCTACACTTCACTCCTTAAATGAATCCTGTTTCTAACACAAGACCTTCATACACACTATTCTTTGTTCTAGATTTCCCTCGCCCTTCTTTATCATGCTAACTCCTACTATTACAGATTGAGTTCCCTACAGATTTATATATTTACTGAAATCCTAACCTCTCATACCTCAAATTGTGACCTTATTTAGAACTACAGATTGTTGTAGATGTCAATAGCTTGGATGAGTTCCTATGACCAGGTTGGGCCCCTAATCCAATGTGAAAGACATACTTAGAGGAAATTTGACAGAGACATGCAAATAGGAAGAATGCAAGCGAAGTGGAAGGCAGAGGTAAGGATGATGTATCTGCAAGCCAGTAATGCCAAAGATTGCCAGAAAGCCACCAGAAAGCCACCAGAAGAAGAGGAGCTGGAGATGGAACCGATTTTCCCTTACAGCTCTGAGAAGGAATGAGCACTGCTCAAAACCCTGATCTCAGACATCCAGTCTCCAGAAGCAAGAAACAATACATTCATTTCAGTTGTTGGAGCAACCCAGTGTGTCATCCTTGTTCCAGAAACCCCAGCACACTAATACATCCAGATCAGGCCTGCTCGGATCTCAGCTCACATATCATTTCTTTTAGAAAGTTTTCCCTGCCTAATCCAAAATAAACTGAATCCCATTTTCCTTACTTATATATTCTCACAGCATTGGCCACTTTTGCTGTAGGCATTTGAAATATTTATCTGTCTGTTCATACCAACATTTATCCTCCTAGTCTGTAAAGCAGACCAGCACAGGTACTTGTTAGCTGTCACTGTTAGAATAACTTTGAAGTACTGATTCCTAACTGAAATAATCTTAGTCATTAATTAAGGATTTACCCAGTGTCTGTATCTCCATGAAATAACCCCAGGTGATAGAATACAGTGTGAGCTATAGTTGGTGTTCCGTCATTAGCCATAAAATGGTGGCGGTTGAGTGGCATTTGACCTAACAATGAAGACACCAACACAGATGCTCCCATCCTAGATCGGAATGATTGCAAACACTGGGAGGCAGTAATGATGGCTCCAGTTGTTGGGCCCCTCTCACCCACACAGGAGACCTAGATTAAGTTTTTGGCTTCAGGTTAGAGCTGGCTTCATCCTGGCCACTGAAGGTATCTGAGGAGCAAACTAAAAGGATGGATAAGGCAAGAGAATTGGGAATTGCTCTCTGTTTCTCACCAATAAATACATAAAACAAAATAAAGTCTATTAAATAAATTATAATACAAATACATTCCAACAGGAAAACACAAGATTGTTTTGTTCATCACTGATTACATGCCCAATGCTATACATATAGAACACTGGTCATCTTAATGGTAAACAATAAATCAACAAGTTAGTTGCTCAATAATGGCAGGTATCTCTTTATAAAAGACACATATAATTTTTTTGAAAGGGCACTTAAACTATTACAAGTTTGAAGATTATAACCTTATATATGTTAAAATGTTTATAATTATTATTATTATATTTTATGATACAGATCTCTAGGTGCTGGGATTTTCCTTACCCCCTCCTCAAATCCCCCCACACACATGGACTTCTCCCATATTATTACAATAGCATAGTTCTTCATAAACAGTCATAAGTCCTTTCACTGCGGGCATGGACAATGGCAGAGTGTCCAGCATCCTACTGTCAAGATATATATTTTTTCACATTTTACATTATTACCATTATTATTAATATTATTATCATTTTATGATACAGTTCCATAGGCTCCTGGTATTTCCCTTATCCCAGCCTCAATTCCCCCCCCACACACACCTAGTTCCTCTATATCAATCCTAAAGTACAGTTCTTCATACACAGTCATATGTCCATCATTGCGGGTATGGACAACTGCAGAAAGTCCAGCATCCTATTGACAAAATATAGTAATCAATATCATTGTAAGTCCATCTTTGTCTGGAAGTAGAAATGCATAATACACTGTATCCTCACATCTGGATATGTTAGTCTCCATTTCACAGTTACTATACATCCCCTCAAATGAAAAGTCATAATACAAAACCAACAATAGAAAGAAAAACAGAAATTTACAATGCCATGAAGTTAAAAAACATGTTACTAGATATGACAGTCTCAACTACACAACTACTATACATCCTCTTAAATGAAAAGCCACAAAACAAAATCAACATCAGGAAGAAAAAAGAAATTAACAACACCATGAAGTTAAATAACTTGCTACTAAATGACTAATGTGCAGCTGAAGAAATGAAAATCAAGCACCTTCTTGCAGAAAATGCTACTGTATGATCTATCAGTCAGTGAAGAATTTAATCAGAAGAAAGTGTTTTGAAGAGATGAAACTAACAGAAAACATCAAAACCCAAGTGATAGTTTTTGCTGACTTTTGTTGGTGAAACATGTCTCTTCTAGACAAAAAATAGATGGGTTTTGTTTTTTAATCCAGTCTACTAACCTATGACGTTTGATTGAGCTTAAGCAATTTACATTCAGGGTTAATATGTATGGGTGGCACTTTGGTCCTATCATTTTAGGAATGAGTTGTTCATTGGTTTAGTTTTCTGTTGTCATTTTACTGGGACGTTATTCACATTTGGCTTTGGCTTTGTTTGGTAATATTCCTCTTTGTCAAGAGAACATCTTGAAGTATCATTTGTAGGGCAGGTTTGGAAGAGGCAAATTCTTTTAACTTTTCTTTACTGTGGAAGAATTTTATTTCATTTTCGAAGACAAAAGAAAGCTTTGCTGGATATGTTATCCTGGACCGACAATTTTTTTCTTTTAGAATCTGGAATATGTCACTCCATTCTCTACTTGCCTGCAGAGTTTCCTGTGCGAGATCTCCTGCGAGTTTAATTGGCATTCCTTTATATTTCAATTGATTTTTTTTTTCACGTGCACATTTAAGGATCTTTTCCTTATGTTCAATTGAAGAGAGCTTGATGATCATGTGTCTTGGTGAAGATCGCTTTTGATCAGGCCTGTTGGGAGTTCTGTGCCCCTCTTGGATCTTGTTTCCCAATTCTTTCTCTAGATTAGGGAAATTTTCCTGTATTATTTCATTAAATAGATTTGTAAAACAAGTTTCTCTTTCTGCACCTTCTGGGACTCACATAACTCTTATATTTGGCCTCTTAATAGTGTCTTTCAATTCTTGAATCCTTTTTTTTGGCCTGATCCAGCTCTGCTTCTAGCTTTTTGTTTGCTTCTCCCTGATGACAGGAAATATCTTCCAACTCTGAGATTCTTTCTTCTGCTTGCTTCATTCTATTTTGGAGACTCTCCACTGTACTTTTAATTTGCTCTACTGTGTTCTTAAATTCTGATATATCAGCCTTGATTTATTTTATTGCTGCTGTTGCTTGTGTAAAATATTCCTTAAATTCTTTGAAATTTAATTGAAATTTTGTAATGCACTTTCTATATATGATAAAAGAATGTATGCTTTTTATGTAAGTAAATTTCTGAAAGTTTACAATTTTATGTTGTAAATAAATAGAATTGTACATTTCTTTAAAAAAAACTTAGCTTGGTGTAACTCAGTTTCAGATTTCTCTCCCGTTGTGCAAATTGTGGGATAGGCTGACAATGCAAATGTGTCAAAGACGTATACTGCTGGGTGCAATATTAATTTTAAAATAAATTGCTTTGGATAAATTATTTCTATATTCTGTAAATCTGAATGTATATTTTTGTTTAAAAAATAAATGCTTTAGTAAAATTTTAAAAAAAAATTCTTTGAACTCTTGTATGTGCTTCTCATTGTTGATCAGAAGCTTCATTATGAGTTTTTTGAATTCTGTATACCCCATTTTCTCAATGTCTTCCTTAGTTAATTCTGAGTTTGGCATAGGGTTTTGTAGGGGAGTTTTCAGTAACATTCATTGTGCCTTTGTCTCTTCTTTTGCTCTTGGTCATTGTACTTCTGGTTAGCAGGGTCTTCTCCTTGGGACAGGTTTCTAAGCTGTGTCACCCACAGGTCTACAGTTTGATTTTACTTATTGCAATTGGTACACAACTCTTCGCTTGTATCCAATTGTGCCACTCCCTCCAGTGAGTTCCAAGTCTGGGTTTTTACGTTAGATTTCCTTTTTTTTTTTTTTTAAGATCTATGCATTTTATTACAGCCAGATATACACAGAGGAGGAGAGACAGAGAGGAAGATCTTCCATCCAATGATTCACTCCCCAAGTGAACCACAACGGGCCGGTGCGCGCCAATCCTATGCCGGGAACTAGGAACCTCTTCCGGTTCTGCCACGCGGGTGCAGTGTCCCAATGCACTGGGCCGTTCTCAACTGCTTTTCCAGGCCACAAGCAGGGAGCTGGATGGGAAGTGGAGCTGCCGGGATTAGAACCGGCGCCCATATGGGATCCCGGGGCTTCAAGGTGAGGACTTTAGCTGTTAGGCCACGCCGCGGGGCCCATTATGTTAGATTTCCACAAAGGACTCCATAGCTCCAGCTCCTGGCTCACCAATCTCCACCTTCTGTGATATCATGCTGAGGCTGCACCGTTGTCTGCACAACCTTTTTCCTATTTCTGGATGGAGCAGGTCCCAGGATTAGGAAGACACCAGGTGTCCTATATAGCTGGGTTGTTGGTGGAACTGATCTTGCCGGAACCTGTTGGATGTTAGGTCTGGGTGCCACACAGACCTATTTTGACCTGTACAATGCCACAGTCAGTATTATTTTCCTGCGGGACCAGTGCAATCCACTGAACTCAGCGAGTTCTCATGAACTCAGCACATGCGCAGTTCACTATCGTCCCCTGCAGTCCTAAAGCTTTTGCCACAGTGATCTGCTGGCCGTCAAGTCTGAGGGCCACCCACCTGTCTTGGCTGGAACCTTTAGAATGCAACATTGATGCAGTTCACTGAGTCAGAAATGAGTCACTCCCAGTTCAGCGTATGATCAGTCCTTTCCCTTGCTTTTGCCTCCTTAAGCAAAATGGCACCCAATTCAACTCTAGGGGGCTGACTGGGCTGTGAAATCCACCCTGTTCTCACACTGCCCATCTGGAATCTGCTGCTCTGTCTCTGCTCCTGATCAAATCAAACGGACCAGCAGGATGGACAGTTCTTTGTCTGGGTTTACCTCCCAAGCTCCCAGCGAAAGTCCCTTCCCTCCTGGTTGCTGGTGGAGTTCCAGCTGCTTGTGGAGTTCAGCTCACTGTTAGCTGAATGCCACTGGAGTATCAGCCACTGCAACACCACATTGTTGTGTCCGCTGCTTTCCTGTGTCTGTCAGTCTCCAGGTACCCCTCTGCTGTCGTTCTGTCCTCTCCTATTTCCTGGAATGTGTCCTTTCTGCTTCATCCTGATTAAATGTTTTTCCATCTGTTTAAACGTGTCCTTACCCTATTCCGCCATCTTGATTCTCCCCAAGACATATTTAGCAGCTTCATTGGGAGCCCAATGAACCTTCTTGAAGAAAACGATGCTACTGCATGACCTATGACTCTGTGAAGAATTTAATGAGAAAAAAACTGTTTTGAAGGAATGAAAATAAAAACATCAAAATCCATGAAATAGTTTCTTCATCTCTGTCTTTCAGTGATAGTGTACTATTCTATTAATTTACTTCCATTTGTGGATTGATATTTAATATTTAAGCACACACACCAATAAAACAGCTTAAAAGCAGAGCCCTCAGTTATAACTGATCTTAAAATGACTTCAACTCATGGAATAGACACAAAATTTTACATTCTTGGCTAAAGCTTCTGCCCTAAAACAGTAAAACGGAAAATCATTAGAAGCTTTTTCAAGATAATAAATAAAAACTTGACTTCTTTATTGTTACATATTGCTTGAATAATGATAGCAACATTAAGAAATTTAAAAATAAATATTTCCCCATTATCCCTGTCTCTGACATAATAAAAATTTCCTTTTTTCTACATTTCTTACAGTTTTTGTAGCTGGTGTGCTTGTAATAATATGAGGCTATGACTAATGGGAAAATTAGTCAGATGGGCAAAATGATAAATACATGAAAAAATTCCACTTAGAAGAAAAAAAAAAACAGTATCACAAAAGTTAGAAGACATCATCCCAAGTACTGTTGTTTGCACTGTCATCTTTAATCAGAAAAAATAAAAGCATTTTTTGGGGGAAATAAATTTATTTATCATAAATCAGTTCAACAAACAAGGCATACAAGGTAACTTGATGCCAAACGAAATCCTGGCTTTCAAAGGATTTAATGCCAATGTATTTAACATCACAGATTTTGTGGGCTATTTTCTCCCTACATATGGTTTGTACTTTCTCCCTTCAACATAATTTTTTTAAAGATTTCCAATCCCATGGGGGAAATCTGAAAGTTAGAATTATGTAAACGATAAAATAAATTAAGAAAGCCAATACTTCAAAAAATATTCTTAAAAGTCTTTAAAATAGAAAAAAGAACATGCAAAATTGGACGTGAACAGTTAAGACTGTCAGTATAATAACATAAAAAGAAACCTTTAAGTTTTCATAGTTCAATTTAGTTAGTACTTAAGATTTTCTTTCAGTTTGTGGGAGAAAAATAGGTATTTTTCTAAACACATTCTGGTTTATGTGTCCTCTGAAATGTGCACCAGGCTTTGCTCTGTTAAAAGAATATATTCTGATAAAACATTAAAAGCTCAAAATTTAAAAAACTTCTCGGGACAGGCATCTGATTTAGTTCTTAAGATGCTAAAGCGCCCACATCAGGATACTTGTGTCAAGTCCCTATTCTAGATTCCTAAAGGCAAACCCAGAGAGGGAGCCGATGATGGCTCAAGTGGTTGAGTTTCCGCCTCTTCCGTGGAAGACCTGTATTGAGTTCCTGACTCCTGGCTTTGGCCCTGGCATACTCCCAGGCATTTGGACAGTGAACCAGCAGATAGTACATTCTCTCATTCTGTCTCTCTCAAAAGCAAACCAATCAAACAAAAAGGCTTTCTTTTTTTTTTTTTTTAAAGATTTTATTATTATTGGAAAGCCGGATATACAGAATACAGAGAGGAGGAGAGACAGAGAGGAAGATCTTCCATCCGATGTTTCACTCCCCAAGTGAGCCACAATGGGCCGGTGTGCGCCAATCCTATGCCGGGAACTAGGAACCTCTTCCGGGTCACCCACGTGGGTGCAGGGTCCCAAAGCTTTGGGCCGTCCTTGACTGCTTTCCCAGGCCACAAGCAGGGAGCTGGATGGGAAGTGGAGCTGCCGGGATTAGAACCGGTGCCCATATGGGATCCCGGGGCTTTCCAGGCGAGGACTTTAGCCGCTAGGCCATGCCGCGGGGCCCACAAAAAGGCTTTCTTAAGATTTGTCTTTCCTTCCTAAGGTTTTGTTTGACTTTACATATATAGAAGTTTCACAATTTCAACTTTTTGAAAGATGATTTATTTTTCCCATATACAGAATGTAGTGCGGTAATTTGCTCCGTCTCATTCATTTTGCAAATCTATTCAAAACTGTGAACTTCTGAAACTTCCTCCATCAACATTTCAGGGGTGTATAGTGAAAAACCCTGGAGAATCACCAGTTCAACCCAAGTTCACTGTTAGTGCCTGAAACAACCAAATGACAATGGCTCAGCAATGTCAGCTCTCTGCTCTCAAGACCACACCCTGTTTCGACCTGCCAAACTAGGCCCCATTACCATTCTCAAAGGCATCAATACTTTGAACTAGAAAATATGGAGGGGAAAACAAACTGATGTGATATTTGTAAGTTATCTACTTCCAGAAACTGTCATACTGGAAAGTAACATAAGTATTTTCTACTATGAAAGGAAAACACCCTGGCAAGTTTCTTGTAATGTCAAATGCTTGAAAAAGGTCCAGATAGTCTGGAAAGGGTTATAGCAGCCAATCAAACGAATGACATACAGGCAAGAAAATAAGGGCTTGTACTTGAGGCATTCAAACAAGTATTTCAAAAATTTGCCTGTCTTAACAAGCAACATTTTAAGGTGTTTTAAGGTGCAAGAGGGTAACACATACCAGCAGTTTCCAATTTCACATTAATCTGACATCAGGAAAGAAACCTGATAACCTGGTATCTCTGAAACTGAACCCGTAGCTCTGAGATTACTTTTTCCCCACTCAAAGTCCTTTTCAGCAAAATGCTTCAACCACATACCTTGTGTTTTGTATAAATTTGTGTATTTATCAATAGGCTAGCTCTCCCCAGAAAGTTTGCAGTGTAACATGCCAGCACCCAAAGAATTCTGAGAAAATGATCTGTAAATTCTTGTCAGGAATCATGCTGAACAACTAATCCTCTGCCTTGAGGTAAACCAGATTAACTCCAAATGATCTCTCTCAAAGCTCTTTAAGTAAACATGATGCTTCAGATTGCTTGTAGCTACTTTTAATTCCCTTTTGGCAAAGGATTTTTCTTTCTAGGCTCTCTAGGTCAAATGATTCGCCCTGCATAAGCACAGATTGCCCTGAATTGCTCTTCTTCAAAGACAACACAACAGAAGATGGTTTCTCCTAACAATTCTGACATCAAAGTACCATGTGGCTTCCTTTACCTTTGGAATTGACAGGGTGAGTCTCTGCAAGTTAAGGAACTTCAAAGAGCTGGCTCCCAGCCAGTCACAGTTGTGCTCCATTGCTAAATTAATCCCATTTATGAAAGAAATGCAAGTACTATTTACCAGAGATTCTAAACTTTGTCTTCATACCATCAGTGACATTTTACCTGAAAGTAAGCTTTGGGTCCCTCCTGACTTTTTGAGTATGTTATTAAAGCACAGAGTAGGTGCTCAGTAAGCATTTCTTGAAAACAACAAGTGCCTAAATCTGACAGCACAAGAGACAAATGCAAATAAGCAAGTAATGGCTGTTTCTATTACCAGACTTCTTGTCACTAATCCTCAGAATATGGCTCCCCATCCCATCTCTGGAGTGCTCTCAGCACCAACTATGTAGACTTTCCACAGCCTCGCCCAGCTCTCTTTGTAGTCAACATTAGAAAAACAGAGAAATGTAAACAGGAGAACATGCGAATCAACTCCATTATCCAAGCTTTAGGTATCAATGAAAGGTCTTTCCCCTCACACGCCTCTTGCCCCAGGGCTGAGATGTAGAGACTGTGTGTACACACACACACACACACACACACACACCCTTGAAGCTTTTATACATCTGTGTACACACTCCCTCCATCCTTTCCTCACCCACTCACACTCCTTGGAGCTTACACATGTCTTTCCAAGAGCTTATAGATGTCTTTCCACGTTACCCTAATGGAGCAGTTTTCAAACCTACTTACAGGCTAAAGCACCAGAAAATCCTGATACTTCATTTAAAACATCATGCTCGCTCTCTGTGAAAAACTACCATAAAACAAGTTATATTTAATTCTGTCATATAAATAAGATTAATTTCATTGGGAGAAAATACCACTATACATGCACACATTAAATAAAAATCAAGTGTTCATGCAGCACAGCAAAAAAACAAAAACAAAAACAAGCAAAAAAACGAAGCCAATGATTTTCAAGGTCCTCAATTAATAATAATATGATTTAATTGCTCATTTGTTTTGCTATCAATGTTTATTAACAGAAAGGGATAGTGGATATGAACAATTTTCCCTGATTCAGGAAGAAATGAAATCCTTGAGGATACCACAGACATTTTCAGGGTATTTTCAAGATGAAAATTCATTTTCCTAACAATATTCAGTCATTACATGGTTTTTTAAATTATCATTCTCAAGTTTTTCAGAGGCAGCACATGATGTATGCTACTGCAATCGACTCAATATAAAAGTACATTAGAAAATCTAGCCATCTGCTAGTAAGCCAGACATTAATGTGATTTGCAAATTATATAAACCAAAGGCACTATCTTAACATTTTTTAGACAGTAACTTTTTTATGAAACAAGTTATTGATGTTGATATACAATAGGCTTGTTTAAATAACCAATGAAGAGACTTCTTAAAATTATTTTAATTTCTACTATGGTACAAATTGATAGATATGGTACAAATTGATAGATATGGTACAAATTGATAGATACAGCTCATATATTACAGAATCTTTGATGTTGTCAAACAATTTCAACACTATAAAAGCTTCTACCAACCAAAAAGTATCAGAACCACAGGCTTCCACAGTAGAAAATGGTCAAAAGACTGAACAGAGAATGTTAGGGAAGAAATGTATAAGACAGTCTTAGATGTAGGCTTAGCAACCTACATTTTCACAGGGGCAAGGTGAGTTTATTCACTTATACTTGGAGGTGTGCCCCTATAATATTTTGTGTGTTCTGAAGATGCCAAAACTCTCATTACTTGGAGGATAGGTGAATTTACCTAAGGCAATGCATTAGTCTCTTGCAGTTTCAGTTTCTTACTCTCTGCTGTTGGGGTTCAGGAGAGATCTGCTGTTGCCACAGATTTCTACTCACAAATGACAGCCTACAGATGAAGCTAAATTATAAACATGACTAGACACATGACACTGCAAATGCCATAAAAAGATTTTTTTTCAAGTTAGTCAAGATGTCAAACTGTTTACATCTGCTCTCAATAATTTTTTCAAACAAAAGTCATAAGGCACTAAAACATGAACTTTTTTCTATACCTCCTGAGCAAAGTATTCTTGACTATATGTCCAAAATGGAGAAATTACAGAAATATATGATATCAAGAAACTCAGTCAAACATGACCACAAAGATTAGATATTTTAAAAGGATACATGAAATAATTAATCAATGGCTCAACAACTATAAATAAAATATTATTTGGTTATTAATGGTTTATACAACAATATAGTAATAACTATTGTTTTCATATATGCTTTAAAAAAAATCCTGATTTAATCCTCAGTGAAAAAGTGCAAATGCAGGGCTGGCTTGTTCTAACTGCAGTTCATTCAGGTAGTTTTTACTCATAGTTACATTGGGGGGAGCAGGGAAAATACCTCAAAAATAATATGCAGATCCAAACAGAAAGAGCACATCTTCAGTTTTATTCTAAACCATGACATTTGTTTTCCAGTTCCATTCATTAATTGTTACAGGTCTGACTTTACATCTTGAATCTCCACTGAAAACACCACTGTTAGTGGTGACTTCAATAACTACTTTCTCAAGATATCATATGCACATTGAATGAAATTAATGATAAACAATGGGCATATATCTCAAACGGAAGAACTGAAATTCAACGCCAGAAAGCAGAATTTCCAAGTCAGCACAATAAATTCTTTGCACAGAGCATTTGAAATAAACAAAACTGGCAAAACCTACTACATTTTGTTTCCTTAACTCCATATCTTGCCTTTGCACTTTAAGTAGGATGCTTTGAATTAAATAATGATTTTACATTTAAAAGATAGTAAAACATGTTGATATTAGAATTTAAGATTCATTGGGGAAGCACTGCTGTCCCATATGGGCACTGGTTTGTGTTCCAGCTGCTTCACTTCTGTTTCAGCTCCCTGCTAGTGGCCTGGGAAAAGCAGCAGCAGAAGATGGCTCAAGTACTTGGGCCGCTGCCACCTCAGAGTAAGCATAGAGTGAAGGTCCTGGCTCCTAACCTAGACCTGACCCAGTGCTGGATACTGTGGTCATCTAGGGAGTGGACCAGAGGACAGAAGATCTCTAATTCTCTCACACAATAATAAATTTTAAAAAATAATAATAATTCGGGCCCCGCGGCATGGCCTAGCAGCTAATGTCCTCACCTTGAACGCCCCGGGATCCCATATGGGCGCCGGTTCTAATCCCGGCAGCTCCACTTCCCATCCAGCTCCCTGCTTGTGGCCTGGGAAAGCAGTGGAGGACGGCCCAATGTATTGGGACACTGCACCCACGTGGGTGACCCGGAAGAGGTTCCTAGTTCCCGGCTTTGGATCAGCGCGCACCGGCCCATTGTGGCTCACTTGGGGAGTGAATCATTGGATGGAAGATCTTCCTCTCTGTCTCTCCTCCTCTCTGTATATCTGACTTTGCAATAAAAATATAAATAAATCTTTAAAAAAATAATAATAATTCAAGGCTTACAACCTACAAATGCACTAAAACTGCATTAACAAAATCTATCCAGACACTAGTTTGCATATTCTGATTAAGACTGGGAAACAACTTATAACTTGAGTTAAAAACTTTACAGAAGTATATATACATAACATTCTCACACAGAAGTGTGAATGCTTCACCCTCCATTGGCCCATTAACTTGGTGACTGTCACAAACCTCCCTGATGTCCTGCCTTCCTGGCCAGTCCAGAATGCTGAAGAAACTTCTGCCTGAAGAACAGGACCGTCACTCTCCAGTCTTCCGTCATTCCCTCACTCGTCACTCTGAGCTGGCTCATTAACTTCTCACTATGTTTGTGACTCCTTAGTCTATTAGCTGACTTTGATGTTATTAGTTACTACTATAACTGATTGTCAATTTACATTGCTTTACTTATTGTTTTTGTAAGCTGGGAATGACACTTGATTGCTCAGACTATAAGTTAAATTTTCATTTGCTGGATTTACATTTGGATGAAGAAAGTGCTATTTGCCTTGCATATGTTTGACCTCTCTCAAGACTGCCAGGAAGCAGCCTGGGACTCCTGTTGCTCATTATGTTGGAATGATCAGTAAATCACAGCATGACTGAAAGACACAAACGTGAGACGGGTAATCAGTTACGGTCTCTCTGCTGTCCACAGCACCCTTAATACTCACGGCGTGATCTATGACCAGCTGCATTTTGAGGGAGCATTTTGCAAATGCAGACTCTCAAGCCCCACTCCAAACCTACTGATTCTGAATCTGCTTTTTATTTAACAAGATCCCTTGAGGGTTCACGTGTACATTAAAACACTTGCACATGCACACACAAGTATTTCAAAAAGCTCATGGAAATGGAATCAAACGATATTTTTGGTGCAAGCCAACTTAAATCCATGAATGGTTTTTAATAGCAGCAACTTTTTAAAGACCCCTACATGTGCATATGTGAGGCAAACTAAAAGCCTGAAATATCTGTATTTTAGAGAGTCAAACAGGTACATTCTCTCTAGATTTTTTCAAACTATAACTCACTAGAAAGATATGTATACAATCTACATTAGTTGGGCTTTTCTGCAGAAAAACTTTCAGGGAACTTTCTTAGCCTCTTTCACTGCACATCAACTAAGAAATAGCCAATGCATTTTCTACAACATTACTATGAGTACCCTAAAATGTGAACAGCTCAAAGGCATGAACTATATCTTAACTACTTTGTACCATTAGGAAAGAGTACTGTGTCTCAGAATGGCAATGTAATTGAGATTTGCTAATTCAATATATGAAAGAATGAATACAGCTATCATTTGAGTATCCACACTGTACAAGCACGGCCACAGACACTTGGTCTAAGTTTTTTCCTCATCCTTAAAACAATCTTTGGAAGTAGCAAGCTCAGAGAGAAAAAGTAGCTTATATCACATACTCGATGAAAGACTGAAACTAACTTCAGGGCTATCTGATTCCAAAACTGATGAGCTGAACTAGTGTTCTGCAAACAAGTGAACATCAGAATCATCTGGAAAGCTTTAAAAACAAAAGCTTCCCACTATTGCAAGCATACCTTTTGGTGCTGTTCTGTCTTACAAAAACCTTAGTGATTCACATACTTACAAAATAAATTAGTAAACAAATAAATAAATAATACCAGGATGAACTCACAGCTGAATGCAAATAGTAACAAATGATCTTTACTGTATTACAAATGCATAACACAGACACACTGACAGTGGTGGAGAAGGAAAAAACTAACTGTAATTAACTCTGCATAACACTGACTGGATTCTGCAGGGCAAAAAAACAAGTAACTATACAGAAAACTATATTCTAGTTAGTAAGTTTATTTCTTAAAGGAATATTGGTTAGAGATTGTGAATGACTCTATGAGGGAGTTTTTGAACCTTGGCACTACTGGTGTTTCATACCTGGTCATACCTGGTGTTTTAAACCTGGTCAGTCAGGGGTATCTGTGCATTCCTGGTCTCTATTCCCAGAAGCCATTAGCCCCATCCCAGCTGTGATAATTAACAACATTTCCCGACACTGCAAATGTCCCTAAGGGACAAAAATACTTTCAGTTGAGAAACACTGCCTCATGACTAGTTTTGAACACATGAGTAAACATACTGTCGATAATAAGATTGTTTGCTGCTGAAGAAAAAAGTTATAAATAGGAAAAAGAAAGGAGGTTAGAAAGAACCTTGCCCTGTTGGGTTGGAATCAGAAGCAGGAATGCATGATATACTTACACACACACACACACACACATATATATATATGTGTGTGTGTGTGTGTGTGTGTGTATCTATATATACATTGTGTTTATATACTGAGACAAACACATGTGTGAATGCAATGGTGTACATACCTATAAATTCCTAGTTCTGTATACTCAAAGGACCATATATAAAATGAGTCTGGAGTATCTTGTGATACCTCAAAGTGTGGAGGTGCTGAAAACAATGTGGAAAGGACAGAAATGCCAGTACAAAAGAGCTCTCAAAAGCCAAAGTCCATAACAAACTGAGCAACAAAATAAATTAATAAAAGTGATGCATAAATCACATGGAATAAAACACTCGCATGATCATAAGGCTCAAATATATATCAGTTCGTCCCTATGGTAGTAGCTTTCTAATTACTGAACATAGAAGGAAAGGCAGAAATGAAAAATCGCAGTTAGGCAAATATAGTAACCACTGTGGCAAGAGCCATAAATCACTGCGAATATCAGTGAGCAAATAATGAAAAATAGGGCACATTCAGTCTCAGAAAGTGGAAAGTATTAAGTTTAATGAATGAAAACTGGGCCCGGCACATACAGTAGTGGTTAAGGTCCTTGCCTTGAACGTGCCAGGATCCCATATGGGCGCCGGTTCTAATCCCAGCAGCCCCGCTTCCGATCCAGCTCCCTGCTTGTGGCCTGGGAATGCAGTTCAGGATGGCCCAAGGCTTTGGCACCCTGTACCCGTGTGGGAGACCTGGAAGAAGCTCCTAGCTCCCGGCTTCAGATTGGCTCAGCTCCAGCCGTTGCGGCCACTTGGGGAGAGAACCATCGGACGGAAGATCTTCCTCTCTGTCTCTCCTCCTCTCCGTATATCCGACTTTCCAATAAAAACAAATAAATCTTAAAAAAAAAAAAAAGAACGAAAACTGGACAGATATCTAACCAGGTGGTTAAAACTTTCACCTCCAATAAGACACATTGCCATCATGTGTACTCTGATATAACACACTGTGAAGTATACAGCGCCCCCCTGTAGGATGAAGAGCCAAAAATACACTCAATCTAATCACCGGAAAATATCACCTATATCCAAATTGAGGGACATCTTACCTAAAAAGCAACATTCTCTTTAAAATTTCATCAAAGGTCATGAAAGAGAAAGACAGAATGGGGAATTATAACAGGTTAGCAGAGACCATGGAAATAGAATATCACAGGATCCTGACTGGATTCTAAAAGAAGTGGCAAAACTGGCAAAACCTGAAACAGATTCACAAATCATCTGACAGTACTAGAACAGCTATGCCATTACAAGTTAGTAACTACCAAAAGAACTAACATAAGATGAGTACTTGTCCTTAAGAATTCTCAGTAGTGTTGCTCTCCTTTTAACTGGAGTTCCTCTTGCTGTGTTATAAAGTGTGAATAACATGTTTTCCAGTTTTGTACAGGAGTATCTTACATTTGTCTACATAGGTATACAGATAAATTAGATTTTTGACCATATTCACAACCAATACCAAAATTAAGAACAAAACATTACTTATAACCCACGAATACTCACCATTCCTTTCCACCCATCACAATGCTCCATTTACTTTTTTAACATGGGAAAGAAAAATATACTGTCACTTACATGGTATGACTCAGTGAAGCAATATTTGTAACCATATACCAAATGGTATTATATTCACAACTTAACATACTACCTATAAGTAAATGTACCATATTGATCAGCTGCCTTGTGTTAAGTACAAAACTATAACACTACACACTGTACATTTCCACAGCCATGTACTCATTCATATTTTCAACAGACTTTTGATAAAACACACATAAGCCATACATGTATAAGTATCAATGTTTATGCCTGTGCATCTGTATTCTTATAACTCTTGAGTAACCTGTTGCTAAAAAAAATTATGAGCTTTACTTTAAAAAGGTAGAAACTGAAGAAAGCAATATTTCTATAAAACAAAAGAACTCTGTGCATGTGTATATCCTTGGTGGTAATAGTACTACTTCTGAATTATTTTCTTAGAATAAATGTTCACGCTTGAAATTACTAAGTCAGAGTATGAACACTTTTAGTGTTCTTAAACTGTATTATTAAATTTCCCTATAAATCTTTTAGCCGCTAGGCCACGCCGCCGGGCCCATTTCCCTATAAATCTTAAACCCACACAAACTCTAGGCCTTATTATTAAAAAAAAAATCTCTAAGAGGTATGAAACCATTCAACTATATTTCTATAACTGGCACATATTTAATTACTACTATAGTACAATAAATTTTGATATTGCTTTATTCTATTCATAATCTTACATATTTCACTAAAGCATTTACATGTGACAGATCTCAACAAACTGAGAAACTTCTCAAATGCTTTTATTTTTAAGCATATATTAAATTTTAAACATTTTATGTAAATGTACTTTGCTGCTATTTCATACATTCTTAATTTCCCTCATAACCAACATCAATTACTCCTAGTAGAATCAGCCTGTCCCAAAATAATTTTTTTAACTTCATCATAAAATGCTTTTTTTCTGTCGAATTACATGGGATACCAAGTCAGAGAAATAGAAAATAGCTTTAAGGAAAGATGTACAAGAAGTTGTAAAACTGAGATAAAGGAAACAGAAATAATACCTTGCCATTTATAAAGTTACAAAGAAAAAGATTCAGTCTCTTTAAATATTTCTTCTTACCTCTGTAGACAAAGATACTTTTAAATCTAATGTAGACAATAGAACAATTCACCAAACTTTAATTTCCTTCTTTTTTGCCATTGTATTAGAGTGCTTCTAAATATTTGCCATTCCCAGATTACTAAAATAGAGTGAGAAACCTCTCCTTTGTGGTGCAGATGACTGGAATAGCCTTCTGGTAGCAAAGGAAAATTCTCACGCCATCAAGGAAGAATTAAATTGGAAAAGATGAGTCAAAAGTCACTGAAAAATAAATTATTATCTTTGGAAATGTACGATTATTTTATTTTAGATTATCTCATAGCATAAACACAAGGGGTAAGTAGACCACAAATATATAATTTAAAGAAAACTTAAACAAACTTCATGTCCATTTCAGACAAATCAGTAATTCTTCATATATTCATGAAGTATTTTTTAAAAGATGTCCAAATTTCAATTCTAAAGAAAAAATGTGTATTTTCTAAACGTTAATTGTTAAAGTTCACACCCCTCCCCACTTCAAAATATTCCTTCTGGTTATTCAGTTTTAAAAATGTTTTGATTCAATACAAAAGTTTTAAATTATAGACAAATGCTGAATACACAAAGATATATATGAAAGTATTTAGTAAGTACATATTTATTAGGGTATAGAAATATATATATATATTACATATATGCATGAAGGTACTGACACAATTATTTGTTCCACTGCATTCTTTTAAAACTTCAAGTTTTCTTTCATGTCCTCTCCGAAATTTTGAATTATAATTATGTAGGCAGTATTTTTCCTTTAACAAAAAACAAAAAAGGTACAAATGACCTGTAAAAATCTTTGATAAACCATAACAACTGGACATACTATGCTGTCAATTTTACAACATGAAAATTATGTATAATGTCAATAGACTTCTACCCATAAATCCATTCTAAAGCTGTAAGCATGGCTCTGACTTCAACACTGTAAGGAGAACTACAGGAAACAAGGAAAATAAAAACACTTGTCTGAACATCTTGTTCTGTTACTAAATTCATTGATATGAGCAACTACAATGCTACTTCACTGACAACTCAAAGATATTAAGAAGTACTGCCTTACTGAAAATTTAGCAGGCCTCAAAGTTTTCCAAAACAGTTAAAAACAATGTTCCTATTATAAATATTATATACACATACACTGCTTTTCTAGAACTTTTCCACATACTATATTTTAGGATGGCTATGCACCAAGTTGCATGTGGTCTCTCTCCACATAGGAAGCCATACTTTCCACACCACCATCTTTATTATTGAGTAAGTGGATCAATCAAAAAGGAAAACTCTGCTCTAAGAAAACCCAAGCTCTGCCTATAAAAAACACTCTTTCCAAGAAATGGCAGGCTGTATTGCCTAGCACTGAAAGGTGGTGGTGGAAATGACTTTTAAGTTTACAAAGCTAGAACCTGCATAATGAACAAAAAATTGGACTACAGAGAAAAGTGCTCAACAGTGAAATTACAATTATCCAAGATCTTCATGGCCAAACAACCTATGCACATATCAGTGTTTATAGGTCTTGTCTTTTTTATATGCCCTTGCCTGCCTCTCATTGTAAAACATAACTGATGGGATGGATGCTTGGCCTAGCAGTTAACACCCTCACATCCCATTGTTGGAGTAACTAGGTCAGTGCTGGCTCCAGTTCCTGATTCCAGCTTCCTCAGAATGCACAACTTGGGAAGTGGCAGGCCACCACCTTAAGCAGTTGGGATTCCTACCACTCCCATGGAAGACCTGGTTTGAGATCCTGGCTCCTGGTTTGGCCAAACCCAGCCCTGACTGTTGCAGGCATCCAAGGAGGGAACCAATCTACCTCCTTCTCTGTCTCCTTGGCTCTCAAGACAAAGAAGCAAAAAAACCCAAAAACAACAGTGCTTGAACCAGGTCTAGGTTGCAAACTAAAAATCTTAATTTGGCATTACTGTAATGAAAAAATAAAACCTTATAACAAGAGCAGCTTATTAAAACATGGCAAGAAATGGGTTAGCATTTTGTTCTCTCGATTTCAAAAATACTCACCTTGTCACTGGTATTTTTGTCACAGTTTTTAAACTAACTAGTTTCTAAATTTTACATAAAAACAGCTTTCTGAGTACTACATGAAACCTGTGACTAACAGATCCCCAGTAAATATTTACATCCAAAAATACATTTCTTTTATTAGCACCTGTGACTTAAAGCAAACAACCTCTCAGGACCAGAGACATCCCTAATGGTGGAAAATTACAACAGGATTTACACTTATTTGGAGTACTGAAGGCTCAACAGCTTTAGAACCTAAGAAAAGTAAAAAAATGCAGCGTTTACTTTCCTTCCTTTAAACAGATCCTGCCATTACACTAAGAAATCCAATGTTAGAAAAAGGAAGGTTTGAGTCTTAACAAACAAGTGACTAGGAGAATTTATTAATCCTAAAAAATTTAATAACAAAGGGGATGCTTCCTGTAATAAGTTTTATACAATTAATAAAAGAAGAAACAATTATTCTTTCCTCTCCCAACCCCTATTTCACAGGGTATTAATGTTCTAGTCTGGTATTCCTTCAGGCTTCTTCAAATACATACAAGCATCATATCCATAAACACATACATCCATAAAAACATGCATATACACTCATATAGCTATATGGCTCAGTTTTATTCTTCCTGGGACAATATGTTACCACCTGATAACCTGCCTTTTTCTCTTCTCACAGATACACTTTCTCTCAGTACATTGAGACCTAACCTAATTTTTCTAATAACTGCAATATTCTGTGCAGTGTTGCACAGTATGCCCACACCATTATTTGTTCTCCTCAAAATCAATCCTTCTCCTCTTGACAGAGGTTAAGATTCTGTCCCAGTGTTTGTCCCCAAACATAACACCTAAGATTCTCCCCTCTCCTTACTAATTTTGTCATCCAACAGGCATACTGGCTTAAATATCAGGAGAGGAGAAAACCCTGCTAGTATTTTAACCGACATTTTATGTAAGGCTGTCCCTCAATGTGCTATAATTTTTTAAAAGATTTATTTTATTTACTTGAAAGGCAAAATTATGCAGATTCTCCATGTGCTACAACAGCAAAGACAGGGCCAGCCCAGAGCCAGGAGCTTCATCTGGGTCTCTCACAAGGGTGCAGGGAGCCCAAGTACTTGTGTCACTTTCTATTAATTTCCTAGGCACTTTTAGCACAGAGCTAGAACAGAAGTGGCTGGGATCAGTAGCTGGAACTGGAACTGGTGTTCTTTTGGAATGCAGACCCTGCAGATGGCAGTTCAACTTGCTGCACTACAGCACTAGCCACAGTGTGCTGTGTTTTAACTTGTATCATTACTTACAAAAATCAGCAGTAAGATACTGATTTATTACATCTCATGGTAGTTATAAGCCAATAATTTACAATAAAGATACACTAGACCAAAAACAAACAAACAAACAAAAAACCTCAGGCTCTATTTCCAGCTTTACCACGAACTATTTCTGCACCACTGGTAAGTAATTTAACTCTGGAAGTCCATTTCCTTCCCTAAATAATGAATTGCTTGAACAACATGATTTCTAGAACCCTTTCACACACTAAAGTCAATGAAACTATATGCAACAAAGGCAGACTTTACAATAGCCCACAGAGTGAAGTTTATTAAAATAATCATTGTTTAACTTAGGCAAAGAGTTTGCTAACAAATTAACAATCTTAGGAAGAAATAAATACTTTAACTCAAGAAAGCAAATTTTTATTTAAGTACCTTCACAAGAACATTACAATTACCCTATGTAAATGATATGTGGGTCATTACTATGTCTAAAAATCTCATATTACTATATGTTTGTTTTAGTTGCAATTGTTATATATCTTATATATGGTAAATCTTATTTCTTCTTAAAATGTAGTAATTGTGGGCCGGGCACAATAGCTTAGTAGGCAAAGTCTGCACCTTGCATGTGCCAGGATCCCATGTGGGTACCAATTCACATCCTAGCTGCTCCATTTGTCATCCAGCTCCCTGTTTGTGTCCTGAGAAAGCCTTGGGACACTGCACCCTTGTGGGAGACCCAGAAGAAGCTCCTGGCTCCTGGCTTCGAATCGGCTCAGCTCCAGCGGCCACTTGGGGAGTGAAGCAAAAGTTGGAAGATCTTCCTCTCTGTCACTCCTTCTCTCTGTGAATCTGACTTTCCAGTAAAAATAAAATAAATCTTTAAAATATATATATACATATATATATATATAATTGTTGAATGACCATCAACATGAGTCAGGTTCTGTTTTATTTAGTCTCTAGATTAAATTTCTCCATCTTTAAGATTAAAAATTAATCAGAAGCTTCCAACATATCTTCATAAGCACCTACAAAGCACCAGACGGACACTGTATTTTATATTAGGGACACAACCACTCTAGGCTATTTCCAACATGAGGATGACTCTACAGTTCTACAGGTCAGACTGTTTTCTAATTCAAGCTGGTTCTCCCATAATTAGACTCAACTGGTTAAACTTCATTACAAGTCTTAAAAGACTCACATATCATTTTTTGTAATATTCTACTGCATTTCTTTCAATTTGTATATATTTCCATTTTCTCTGAAAGGGAGAGAGAGATGAAGACAGAAACAGGGATCCTCCATCCACTAATGTATTCTCCAAACACTAACGATGAGCAGTGTGGTGCCGGGCCAAGGCCAGGAGTCCAGAATTCAGTCCAAGTCTTCCAAGTATCAAACGTTCGAGTACTTAAACCCTTTTCCACTGTCTCCCAGAATGCACTGAAGCAAGTAGCTGGACAGAAGAATAGCCAAACCAGGCACTCCAAATGGGAAACAGGCAACATAACCACTGTAACACAGGCCCACTACTCCAGCAGTGAAAAGAACACCAATTTTCACAAGAACTGGCAGAGACGTTTGTCAAACTACAAAGAGTGACAATGTATTTAATATCTGCAACTACCTTCCATTCATAAGTGGCATTAAAATATGCTTTGGGGGGCTGACGTTTTGGAGCAGCAAGTTAAATCTCCACTTGCAATGACAGCATCCCTCATGAGCACTGGTTCAAGTCCCAACTGCCCTACCTCAAGTCCAGTTCCCTGCTAATGCACTTGGGAAAGGAGCAGAAGATGGCCCAAGTGCTTGGGCCCCTACCACCAATGTGGAAGACCCAAATGTTCCTGGTATTGACATGATCCCTTACCCCCAGGTTGTCATAAGGTCATTTCGGTAGTGAACCAGCACAGGGAAATTCTGTCTCTTCTCTCTATATAACTCTGTCTTACAAATAAATAAATAAATCTTAAAAATCAAATATGCCTGTGCCCGCCTCTCTCTCTCTTTTTCTCTGCTTTTAAAATAAAATGAAACTAAACAAAAATTTTAAAAACTAAAATACACCAGGATTTTAAATTGTTTCATCCTTACCTTAGAAATATATGAAGAGGCCAGGCTTTGCCCAGCCATTGGCATCAGGCATACCCTGCCCAGATTGGGCAGCGCACTCATAGGGGCTTCAGGGTGTGGGCTTGCAGTGGGTCTGGGGGTTGGTGCTGGAGGCTCTTGTCCAGGGAGGTAGGTGAGCCTAGGGATTTCCCCACATGCTTGATCCCAGAGTGGGTAGGAGGAGGGGAGGGGAAAACCCCAGGTGAGCATGCTGGCTTAGTGTGCTGGTGAACTGGTCTTGGGGAACTTGAAATGGGCCTGGATCTTGGATGTGTGAAGGAGTAAGGTCCCACGTCAGCATACATGCCAGGAGTTTGGGACCCTGTAGGGTGTGCAGAGCTCCAGGCCAGCACATTACCACAACAGAAGACTGGGCCTGGAAGGCTGGGCTGGAGAACCCATGCGCTCCCAGAAACAGGGACTGTGGGTTGATCAGAGAAAGCAGCAAGAAAATGTGTGCAAGGGAGGACTGCTGAGGGAGTATGTTGCAGGTGAGGAATGACTTCTGGGGGATTTTCTGTTGACAAGGCCACTACACTTGTGGGTAACCTGGGGGTTAAGACCGAGCGACTTGGATAAGAGAAACTAGATGACTTTTATGGGTCAGACTAATGCACCCACTCAAATGGGAGACCTGAGCTGGGCTAGTTAGCACAGATCATTGCCAACCACCACTCACTGGCACAGACTAAAGCTAGGGCTGGGGGCCTACCTGCCAGGACTAGATCACAGAACATGCCAGTGAGAGTCAGAACAGTGGACGGATAATCTTAGGCTGCGCCATGACACTAACAATGAGAGAACCAGGTGTGGGGGCAGATTCTGTAAGGGATATATGGGCCTATCCCCATGGAAATGCAATTTCTGCTGGTTTCCTTAAGAGCTGCTGGGCTGAGCTAGGCATGACCATGGAACCCTCCAACACTCATTGGTGCTGAAGTTGGGAACAGGTCAGGTTGGTCCAGGCTGCAGCACCCTCAGGCACACCCAAAATAGGGTGTGGGCAGATGGGCCGCAACATCCACCAGCTCATACAAAGGCCAGGATGGAGCAGGCCAACTTTGCCAGGTAAGGGCCTAACACCCACTGGCATATTTGAGATCTTAGTCTGGGAGTCGGCCTGGTAGAGGAACTTGGGGAACTCCCCTGAGAAACTGTAACTACTGCTGGTGAGCATGTGAATCAGGTCTGGGTGATGGTCAGGCTGGGCAAGGTAGCTCCACCCATTGGCAAATGTGTTGGTTAGGCCTGGAAGGAGGATTGGGAAGGGCCAGGCCAACCGTAGTCCCTGGTGTGTGCAGAAGCAAGGCTGGAGTGTGAGTCATACTGGGCTAGACTATCACACCTACCAGTCTGCACGAAAGCTAGGGATGAGAACAGATTGGGCAGGGCTAGGCTGCAGCACACACCAGAGAGAGTTGAAACTGGGGACGGGCTGGGCTAGCCCAGGCTCCAGCATCTGATGGCAAAGGTCAAGAAGGGGGATGGGCTATTCCAAGCCAGGTCAGAGCAACCACAGGCATGAGCAAGATCTGTGGCTGGGAGCACGGCTGGTCAGGGAGCTAAGGTAACACCCTGGCTGGGTTGTAACTCCCACTGGTGAACACAAGAGTTGGAATGAGGGTGGCAATCTGGGCTGGACATGACTGAATTGTCCCCTGGCATAGGTGTGGACTGGGCCTGGGGAATGCCAGACTGGACTAGACTCCAGCACCCACTGGTGCTCATGAGAGCCAGGGTAGGTATAGGACAGAATGGGCTAGGTCTCGGCATTCACTGAAAAACGTGAAAGCTGTGTCTGGGAGTGGAAAAGGTGTGGCTGGGCTGTAACACCCAACAGCAAGAACTAGAATGGACATGGGCCAGTGGGCAAGGTCACCATTCCTGCCAGGAAAGGAGGTGGACTAAGTAGTCTGGGTCAAGAACCCACTAGTGTGCGTGAGATCTGTCACTAGGAGGAGACCTGATAAAGGAGCTTGGTGAACACCTTTGTCAGGACACAGTCCCTACAGGTAAGCGCAAGAACCAAACCCCAGCCCAGGCAAGGTTATTGTACCCACTGGCACACATGGGGGTCAGGTCTGGGGGCAGGGCAGGCTGGGTCATAACACCCACTGGCAGATCTGAGAAACAGGGTGCAGGACAAGCTGGGTTGGGCTGCAGCACCAGCTAGTTCACATCAGAGTCTGGACTGGGAGCAGCCCAGGCTGAGCTAGGCTATAGTACCCACCAGCATGAGCTGGAACTGGGGGCAGGCTGGGCTGGGCCAGTCTACAGCACCTGCCAGCAAATGTCAAGGTAAGGCAGGCCATTCCAGATTGGGCCGCAGCACCCACCAGCACAGATGAGACCTGGTGTGGGGAGAGTATAAATCTGGTAGAGGTGCTATGGGGGCTCCCCTGCTGCGCCACCACCCACACTGGTGAGCTTGAGAACAGGGACCAGGGGCAGATCAGGCTGGACATGGATACAATGCCTGTTGACCTGCATGTAAACTGGGTTGGGGTGAAAGCCAAGCTGGGCTAACCAACTGCATCTACTGGTGCATGTATGAGCCAGAGTAAGTACAGGCAAGTTGGGCTTTGCTGCAGTATCAGCTAGCAAGTGCTGGGACTGGGGGCAAATCCTGTCAAGCTAGACTGCAGAACCACCTGAAGAATGCAAAACCTGGGGCTAGGAGTGAGCCCAGTAGGAAAATGGTGAGCACATCTCTGATGGGATTCAACTCCCACAGGTGAGCCTAAGAACCAGGGCTGGGGGCAGGCCTGGTGAGACAAGTGGTGGCACCTGCTGGCATGAGGGTGGCCTGGGTAGGAAGGTCGGTTGAATTGAGCTAGGCTTCAAAGCCTGCTGATATCTATGAGAGCTGAATTGGATATGGGACAGATTAGACTAATCTGCTACACATACTGGCATGCACTGGAGCCAGAGCTTGGGGTGGGCCTAGTGGGGATTACTGGGGTTCACTCTGACTAGACAGCAATTGCTGCTATTGTACATCAGGGCCAAGAAGGTTTGGGCTGGGCCACAGCATCCATTGGTTTATGTAAAAGTCAGGACTGGAGACAACCAACCCAGCAATTTCAACTACCAGTGTGTGTAGGATGGAGTGTATGATGGACAGAGCTGGGCCCTGTAGTGGTAAGCACACTCCAGAGTCAGGTTTGGGATCACTTCAGGATCCCCCCAGGGATCACTTTTTTTTTTTCCAGAATACCCCAAGCCAACTGTGGAGAGAATCACCGCAGCTGTGATCTGACCATGGAATGCATTTGTCAGAGCTGGGCCTCCTCAGTGGCTAAGATGGAGCAGAGAATAGCATACCCAGATGCACATGGAGTATATGGAAGTCCACTGGAGCCTGCAGAGGACATCTGGTACCACAGCAGAGGACAGAGGACAGGAGAAATTAGTCAACTACACCAGCCAAGCGCTGACAGCAAATATCTGGGTGAATGGAAACTAAGATTGACTGTCAATCAATGGACCTTAGAAGGATTTCCTCATCCTTGCACTGGCGAGATCCACAGCATTTCAGAACTATCAAAACCACCTGGGCAGAATCCTCGGAGCATGCTCCACATTGTGGAAGCTAGGACGGCATTGGGTAGTCATTCCCCATCCCTAGGTACTGAGGCAGTTGTGAGGCTAGGTGTGGATTCTCCCCCTTTCTTCCCCCTTCCTTCAGATATACGAAGAAGAACATTTGGAAAGAAAGTTCTCACCCACTTTCCCCTAATCCTCAACTCTTCCCATCCTAATCAACTATGTAAACAACATCAAGAATATATATATATATATATATATATATATATATATATATATGAAGAGGGAGGAAATACAAAACTGTCCCAAGAATATCATGTGCTGATCATATCTGTGAGGCAAAATTCTCCTGTAAAAGAAAGGAATACAAATAAAAGAAGCCATAGGTAAGGATAACGGAAGTGAAGGAAAGGAACTGGTATCTGAGAAAGAGCACCTCAGCAATCTCCTCTGCCTGTCTCACCCTACACTCACTGTGTTCTGAAAGAGTGTGAGAGAGAAAGGGTGTATGTGTTAGGAGAGCAGAATCGGGCATGTGACCCAACAAGACCAACTGTGAGCCCCAGTGACCTTAGACTGGCTGGGGTTTCCCTTTCCTCAGTAACTTCTATCAGTCATCATCTGAGTAATGCTTCTCCTGGACATGTTTGGAAATATTCCAAGCATAGCTGTCTCTCATAGTTAATATCGTGCCTATTTGTAAAAACAAGTCAGTAATACCAGGCTGATGCAGAAATCATCTTTACGTAAGACATCAAATAAAACGGAAAAGAAGAAAACTATAGAATGTGACCTCATCTCACAATAAAAAAATTTTTTTCAAGCAACAATTTTTGGATTTTAGCTTTAAATGTCTACACTTAAAATACATGAATGTACAGAAATTTGCTTTCAAAATATAATGTAGGGCCTGGCACGATGATTCAGTGACTAAATCTTCGCCTTGCATGAGCCAGGATCCTATATAAGCACTGGTTCTCGTCTCCACTGCTCCACTTCCCCACCCAGCTCCCTGCTTGTAACCTGGGAAAGTGGTAGAGGATGGCCCAAAGCCTTGGGATCCTGTACCTGTGTGGGAGACCCTGGCTCCTGGCTTCAGATCGGTTCAGCTCCAGCCACTGTGGTCAATGGGCAGTGAACCAGTGGATAGAATATCTTTCTCTTTGTCTTCCTTCTCTCTGTAAATCTGCCTTTCCAAAAATAATTCTTTATAAACAAAAGTTTACCTACAAATAGAAGACAATTTGTATAAATGGTCATTTCAACTTTTTGTTATAAGCAGAAAATGTTTAAGATTGGGCTACTTTATTTTTTTTTAAAAGATTTATTTTTATTTCTTGGAAAGGCAGAGATACGAAGACTGCTCTGAATATACAGAAATATACACAGACTGTTACCCCAGGCCACAAGCAGGGAGCTAGATGGGAAGTGGAGCAGCCGGGATTAGAACCAACACCCATATAGGATCCCAGGCATGCAAGGTGAGGACTTTAGCCACTAGGCTACTGCACTGGGACCAAGACTGGGCTACTTCAAATGGTTTGATTTTTCACTCATTTTGTAAAGACTCAGACTGTTTTTATTCATTTTTAAACAGTCTTATTCACTTATAAATAACAGGGGAAAACTTTTTTAAAAAATTATTACACAGAGTTGAAGAAGCTACGTTAAAAATGTCTGTAAAATTTTAAAAAGAAACAAAAATTAATATCTAGTCGTTTAAAAAAAAGTCTGACTAAACATAAAACTAACTTCCTTTCCTGCTTTCTCAGTAGTATAACTCATGAAAAAATACTATAAAACACAATGCACATATGCCTTTAACAAACTTTAGTTAAATAAAAAATAACAGAATCATTGTTAAACAAATGTCTGGGAATTTAAAAGTAAAAAAAAAAAAATGGAGTTGGTAGTTTTAATTACACCAAACAGAAAAATAGGCTATATTTCCTGAGGGTTTAAGAAAAGTAATTCACCTTTACTAATGGCTATCCTGAATTGTAAAACTAGAACTTTTGAGGGCATGGATGAATGAAACCCTACTGCTTTTTCCAACATTACTCAGGGCTAATGGTGCAATTGCAGAATGAGTCTTAAGGTTATCAAGGCATCTTTAGTCATTTGTTCATAAGCTACCTTCAAGTATTCTTGTTTATAGCAATCTAATAACAAGCAGCAGTGAAGTAAAAATTCTTTTTTGCCTGACAGCAGGGGGTAGAGGAGAATTCAGATGAACAACATGGTTCTCATCTCTGGGGCTGACAAACATGAAAAATGTGCCACATACGCTGCAAGCTACAATGTGTGTAATTAGAAATGTTGAAATATTACCTATGCTGCCACCCATAATCCAATTGTTCTTTTAAAACATAAGCAAAGGAAACATTTTTCTTAGATAGCAGTTTTATTTGTATTTATGACTTTCACTATTGGGGAAATAATTGGCAAAAAAAAAAAAAAGAACATTAGTTCAAAAGTAAAAAACATACCTAATGGTAACAAACAGAACTCCAGGTTCAATGGAGTTTTATCAGCATCTAAATCATGCCAAGTATTGATCACAGCAAAGAGAATGTAGAGCTAACACCATTTATAATCATCCACTCACTAATTTATTCATTCAGTCTTTCAATCAGCCAAATTCTTTTTTTTATTATTATTTTATAATGCAGTTCCATAGGCTCTAGGATTTCCCCTCCCTCCTTCCTAAGTCCCCTCCCCCGACTGATTTCCTCCATATTATTACAGTAGTATAGTCCTTCATAAACAGCCACATATCCATCATTCTGTTATTTAAGTGTATCCTGACACTGTACATATGGACAATGACAGAGTCCAGTATCCTATTGTCAAGACATACTTAACAGTTCCTTTGGGAGTTCATCTTTTTCATCTCCTTGACTTTTTAAATCTTCAGTTTAGAATAGTGTTAACTTTATCTCCTGGCCATTCTGCTAAATTATTCTCTTAAACACCTAAAATCCTTATTTATTCTGAATTAGCCTCTCTAAGGTACCCACTTACTCGATTATAGACCTATTGTCTTTTTAACTCTGGTGATTTCAATTGATCTTTCTTAATGTCTTTTGTTTTTATTTCTTTCACATTTTTTACTTCCATTTTTATTTCTTTCATTTGTCACAAACTTTTCTCTAACATGTATATTCAAATTAATAAATATATAATAATAATAATAGTAATAAATGACCAGTAGATGTTCATGGGAGGACAGAACTCACTATCCAGTAGTTATCTCCGTAAGTTAAGACCACAGACAAACTTTTTCAATGTGGATCCCTATATCACTGTTGTAAATCATTGTTTAGCTGCTTCATTGCCCTAAACGGATATCTTCCATTCTGCTTTGTGTGTTTATTGGAGGCTGTGGCAGCAAAGTAACAATAAACCTGTCAGTCTTCTATGTGCAAGGGAAACGAGAGGGTAGAGAGTACTATAACCCAATATGAAGACTTTGATTTTACTGTTAAAGCCTAAGTGGGACCAGCTCATTCGAATTCACTCTGTGTAAAAGGCAAGTCCTAATAAGTACCTAATAAACTACCTAATTACCACTATCTACCCATGTCTGGTCTCATCTCTGGCTCCCCTCCAAGCATACTAACCTCCTGGCTTCTCCAGGCTTGCTTCCATCACAGGGCCTTCACACTGGGCCTTCCAGTCTAGAACACTCTCTCCCTATCCCCAATCCCAACAGAGCATTCTTTCTTCTAAGACATTGCTCAAACTACAATGCCAACCTTCAAGCAGCATCCCAAACACAACACCCAACCTTCCTTTCCTATTTTATTTCTCCACATTTATCACCTTCTAAAACACTACTTCCATCATTTTATTATACCTACTCTCTGTTGTCTATCTTCTTCCCTAACAGGGCTTTTTCGACACTATTTATTAGAATGTATCAGCATACCACAGTGCTAAACACATGACAGGCCTTCACTCCTGTCCTTAACTATATCTGATTAATTTGTAGAAAATACTCCTCTAGTCTTATATTTGAGTAGGGGGCTGGGGATGGGAACACACCACACCAGTCACCTACCAGACTGTCAGCATGAAATACAAATGAGAAACCATAATTCCTATCCCTCCTAAAACAATTTTCAGATCATTCTGATTTTAGCTCTGATTTTATCTCTCTATGCTGAAGAGATATCTGGAACTCTCAATTTCTCTGGCTCTGGGAGTTCTGTTCTTTAGTTTTCTTGCTTTTTACTTACCTTGCCTTGCAAACATTTGGTATTTCTTCTTCTTTTTGCATTAGTTGATACCAGTATATCTACTTTTCTGGCTTCCAAAATTTGGCTCAATGCTCTTCTTCTATTGTCATCTCTTCATTCTATTACAGATTTTTGATAGGATTTCCAAGAGAATCAGGGAAGGTAACATGTGGTCAGTCTACCATATTTACCCATCTTGTTAATGTGGAAACCCTTAAACTACTTCCATTTCTTTGCACTCATTTGAGCTGAATGAACTACCAGATGATTAAGGCTTCTCACACAGATACATTCCAGGCTAGTTAGAAGACTCAGCCTATGTTTAATTGTATCAAGTAGTAACTGTAAAGATATTTGTGACATAACAGATTCAGTTTCCCCAAGAGAGATGTGGATTCTTAGGAAGCTGATGAACCACCTAACTGAAGTTAATATCTTGCAAGCTTCTAGCAAGAATACCAGCAAGCCTTTGGTTTTTTATTCATTTATTCTTATTGCTGAGGATTTTCATACGTTAAATATTATCAGAACAGATCAAAAGGAGGAAGAGAAGCTTAAAAATAACTAGAAGACAAATGTAAATAAATAAGCAAGCAAGCACAGAAGCTGGCAGACAGGTAACTGACCATTTGCTGAGTACCAAATATGATTTTTATAATAGGTACTTTTCAGCTATCATTTCTAATCCTCATTCCATCTCTATTACACATTATTCCACTTTCTAAAGCAAAGAACTGAGACTGTGGGATCTTATATCATCAGTATAACACCATGAAGCCAGCTGAGATAGAAAGCCAAAACTGTAGCCACTGATCTTCATTATCTGAGACACTGTTTTTAAGTATCAATTAAGACATGTAAAATGCAAAGTTAATCCATTCTGGTCTGACTCCCACAGAATGATAACTGTTGATAACACTAGAATATTTCTTAAAATCCCTATATCAAAAAGAATTAGAAGCAACACAAGATACATTGTGTATTTAATTCAACGTTTGGTCCCACAATGGAAGTGGCATCAATGGATGCTGAGAGGTAGAAAACAGTTGCTGCCTAGGATACCAACTTCCATAATAAAAAAAAAAAATCTCTAATGCATCCTCCTTTTTTCTAACACCTTCCTATGTGCCTGTCCACTCTATCATGTCTATCATCAAGCTCAGATCTCTCCTAGTCCTGAAACAGAGCCTAACTGTCAGTGTGGAAAAGGCCTGCTATCTCCACACATTATACTAACTTCTTAGGCACATTATTACTAACTTCTCATAGGAAATAAAGGCAAACACTGCCTTTCAGTTCAGAAAAGAAAATTAGAAACAGTAAGTGGCCATACCTGGATTAGTAATGAATGACAGCAACACATCCTGGAACTATTAGTTTCATCTGGGCCGGAAGGAATCTCAGAGAGGAATTTTTGGCTGCAGTTCTGCTGCTTGCTGAGAATTCTGAAAATTAAACACTGATTCCCCGAAAGTGGAATGTACTTATGCAGATCAGAGAAGTATGCAGACCCCTGCAGCCCGAGTTATATGAGATCTAATAAAAGACTATATGTCAGAATAAAGTTCTCGCTTTTTTCATTTGAACTTGATTAAAAAATAAACAAATAAATAAATCACAGTGACAAACTAAAAACACCCACACCCTAGAGCTGGGAAACTAATTTAATATCTTCTGTCCAACATATATGTTTCAAAACATTAACTGTTTTGGGGTGTTGGTTCTCCTCTTAGAAGCAGGGGCTGTCCTTTTTTTTGAAACTAGAGACAATAGTCTTGCCTCTCCTAAAGTTTCAGAAAAATTCTAGTCACTGTAGGTAGGAAGTATCCAGATTATATACTTGTAAATTATGATTATGCTTTAAATGTGATGTAAAATTTGAATTGGTCAAAATACCTTTGAAGGTAGGAATAAAACATTTTTTAAATAAAAACAGGAAAGCATTAAGCTAGTCTTAAAATTTTGTTTCATTAAGCATAGAGAGCATTTAGAAGCTAAGTAAAATTAATTGTACAAGCAAAAATGCTTTGGGATAATGAAGACTTGGTCTTTGACTTAGGAAATATGGTGACACGGTTCCATCTGCTGGGACATAATAATTTCCATATGTAAACTCTGAAAAGTTTAAGGCTCGTTACAGGCTAAACCATGTTGCTTTCTAAACAGTTCATTTCATTGTTTAGTTCCATATATATTCTTGCTAATGAAGATAATACATTGTCATTTAGACAGAAGATTAAGAACATAGTTTTAAAGACTTCCAAATATCATGTATTTATTTCATTATTTTAACCTTTCATTTTTAGCATGGTCTTAAACAGCTCCCAAATCCTGGTTACTCAAGTATTAAATTTCTTGTCCTGACCTTCCTTTTCACAAAAGGGTTTGTGAAGAGAGGAGCAGAACAGGAATCATAAGAGCAGTAAAGAATGGAAAAGCCTGGATGAAAAGTTGTTGAGGCAGCTCCTTGCGCATGGGGGCCCTATTGTGGGGCCCCCATGAGTTGATACAGATACTCTAATTCAGGAAGGTCTATGACAAGAAACAAAAAGTTTGTTTTCAACGTTCTATGCCTTGCTTTGTATTTAAGGGAAATTCCTTAAAGACCCCTCACACTAGCACCCCTGAGGCTATCCTAAAGAGCCCTTCAGCTCCCTAGACAGTTTGAAAATGATTCAAACTGAACTGCCTGACTTTCCCAGGACACACACACACACACACACTGTAAGGGCTTTAAAGAAGCTCTCTTCTACTCCCCAACTCTTGTTCATTTTAAGCAACTGGGTACACAGTTTTGCTTCCTTAACACTCATATTTCAAAGTACAGCATTCTGGACAGGCATTTACAATGGGGGGGGGGGTGAAGGGGAAGCAAAACACTGAATCTAAAAGTTTAGGAAAAACAATAAGACCGCTCAATTAACTAACTGAAAGCAGGAAAGTGAATCCTTCCATTTCACCACCTTTTAAATCAAAGAATTAAAGTCACTCGGAGTTATGGAGAAGACAATTATTTCCATTTCTCGCCTTTTATAGCCAGTGGCCTATATCTCCTGCACGCAGTGCTACATGTTTTCATTTCCAGAGCAAATCTTATGTATTGGGGTACCGTATCTTTTCAGGACAGTGTCTGCTTTTCTGAACAGCACAAAATCATGAACTGTCACCAACTTCATTATTAATGCACAAAAATCAAATTAACAGAGACTAAATGAAGGGCTCTAAGCTTTCCACCAGGTTAACTACCAGTAGGTGGCATTCTAAAGCAAAATGTATTCTCTCCTGAGAACCTATTAAATTCTTCATTGCATTTATCACTATTTCTATAGGAATACATATGGTGAGTATACAGATATATTGGTTTTCCTCAAGTGCAAAAATCTTACGAGCTATACTCATGAGTATATATCCAGAATCTAGTAGTCTAACATATGTCAAGCACTCAGTCCATTTTTATTAAATACTCTGTGCCATGTATTGTCTCTGTTCTACACAATAAAACTTGAAGTCGATCACCAGTGACTGTTTAGAAAATGGAGCAGGAAGCACGTAGGTTAGTTTACTCTCTCAGACTGATTACTACCCATTTGAGTCAAGGCCCACAAAAACGTGTATTTTACTTTCAAAGTACCTGGGTCCATGTCTCAGCTCTGCTTCTGATTCTAGCTTTCGTGCTCGCTTCGGCAGCACATATACTAAAATGATTCTAGCTTTCTCCTAGTGAGCACCTTAGAAGGCAACAGGTTCCTATCCTCAAGTCCTTCTCCCCCATGTCCAGACCAAGATCAAGTTCCTGGTTCAGCTTCAACTGGCCAACAGGAGGCCGTCTGTCACAGGCATCTGAGGGGTTAATCAGTGAATGGGAGCTGTCTCTCTCCTTATCAAATGATTTACTAACTCAAATAAATACACACACACATACAAAAAAAGAGAGAGAGAGAGAGAGAGAGAGAGAATAATCAGTGCAGAGATGAAGGTAGCCATATTTTGAAAGGTGTGGTTTTCCTTCTCTGGGCTTATACATAAGATGTGTAAAGAATGCCTTACTGGCTTTCTCCTCCTAAACAAGCTTCCAGACTGTTGTAATTCATGTGACTGACACTTTACATTAAGAAAGTAATTTTGGCCCTCTCGCTGAGTAGAAAAAAACATACTAAGAACCTACACGACTGTTTTGTAACAATTTACATGCCTGCTTTCAAAGACTTAAAAGAAACCCAGAATGTTATGAGTCTGGAATTTTTTTTCCAATGGATTTGTAACTAATTCCAAAACTTTTTTTTTTAACTGAACAATTAGCTTCTACAATATTGAATGTTTTGGTTCCAAATTGGCTTGGGTATTTCACATGGAAATGGAAAACAATGAGATTAAAATGAGAAAGATTTGCTTTGTTTGAAATTGAGCTGGCCATTTGCTATGAATATTTAAAGCTGGGGAAGACAATTCAGGGAATGCATAATGTGTCTCTGAAACCACAAATATTTTTTAAAGACAAACCTGCTGCATGCAAATATTAACAACATAACAGGGTAACGCCACAAAAAGGAGTTACCTGAGGATAAAGCTGCTTTATGCTGCACACTGCAAATCACATACGTGGCCGGAACATGAGAATAGTAATGCTGCACCTTTTCCTGTAAAAAGAAGCTCCTTTCTATTGAGGCCCAGTTGATCATCTGAGAGGGAAGGGGGCTACATCCCAAGAAGAAATTATTCTTAACCTTGCAGAACTTAAGAAATCCTCTGAAACTCTGTATAGAACTACGATAATCCTTCCTGAAAACAAACAAACAAAACAAGTATATTCATAAAATTCTTAGACCTTTAAAGGAAATTCAAACATCTCAGGTTAGGACTCCCACAGGCAAAAATAAAGGCTGACAAAGAGAACTATGGCTACTGGGACTGTCAGACAAAAGACCAGAAAGGAAGTAGGAAAGTTTTTAAAAATAATAAAAACATAAGGTAAATTGAGAAAAAACAAAGAGTTAAGACAAAATGAAAATACAACAGAAAAGTAGGAAGACTGCAAAACTAAAGAGAAGGGGGGGAGGATGAGTGGAAGCAGAGAACAAAGATGAAATACTGAAGAAGTCTGCTTGACATTGACCTTTACTGCCAGCATTTATTACCTCTCATGTGAAAGCCCTAATTCACTTAAATCTCACAAAAAAAGCTTATGGGACCTTTCTTAGATATTTCACAGCTCAAAAAACTGAAGTAGACAAAAAATTCAATATGTTGTTCAATAGCCTTGGCAGTGGCCAGATTTAAATAAAAACAGCCTCTCTAGCTTAGCAATGCCAATTAACGCAACCTACCTTTCTGACACTCTGAAAGTCATCTCAGGATCTGTATTTGTACTCATTATGAAGACAGTTTTCTGCTAATAAAGGTGAACATGGAAGGGACTGGCTTTGTTAATAATCACTATACCAGATCTAAATCTAAATGTACTCTAAATTCCATTCACACTGAAACCTAACATTACCATTACACCTAACATAGCACTTTTACTAGGATTTCTACATTTTGGACCTTATGTAACTTCACATGTCAAAATATTTCATGTGTATTAGAATATTATCAAAAGTGTATGCAGAAATACGGCCTGTCACAGCTCACTAAGGGCTACTAACCTCACCAAGGTACTATGGGTTTCATAACTTCCTGTCAGGATATACGTTTGTCAGCTTGGTTCCCAGCTGTTTCACTTTATTTTTAACAATACTGTTTTGTTAAAGCTGCCTTCCCAAATCAAGGGTACATTTTTTCAGTTACATTGATCTTGAAAGGTTTATGTTATACAGATTTGGTCTATTGCATCTCAGTATGGTTTTCATTTAGAGTCTTTTTTGTATGAATATTAGGTTTACTAGTAACTTCATTCTTTTCAGAGTTTCACTAATTTTTTTTTTTCAAAAAAGTTAATGGGCAAAAAAATAGAATGTATACTTCAAAGCTGAAGTACCCCCTAAACAACGTGTTTCTGTTTTATAAGTAAATGGTTGAAATCATCTTGTCACAGGTGTGCAACAAATATAGAACAGATGCATAGATTAAAACTACACTAATTTTATCTTATAAAAACACAAATTACCTTATTTTAGTCTCCAAATTAGAAGCATTCAGAAAACAGTATCTGAACAAAGTCCGAAACTATCTGCCTTTTCTATATACGGGCTTTTACTATGCAAGCTTAAACTTAGACCATTTAAAAGTAATAGCAAAAAAATCAACCCAAATGTAATTTTTTGCCTTCTTTGTGGATATTACATAGAATATGGAGATAAAGAAAAGGGAGTAAACAAGCACTTTGGCATATACTTCGTTAAGAGTCAACCTACAATAATATTTACATATTGCATGGTGTGCAACTCTGATGATATTTACACACTCGAAAACATGTGTCTATAGTGTCTAGGTTATTCCCAATCCTGGCTTCTGACTCCAGCTTCTTCCTTATGCAGATCCTGGGAGGCCCCAGGAAGGGTTTACATACTGATTTACCTGATTCACACCTACACTGTGTGGACTTTAGAGGAGTGTCTCTGTCTCTCAAATAAAATGATCATAATAAATTAATTCAAAATGTTTACATATTAGAAGACAAATAAGTAATCTGGCATATATATTAGTCCTTTGCACACTACTTATATTTATATGGGTATATGTCAGATGCGAGATACTCAAAGTAGATATTATTCATTCTGCTTAGTGTCTGGAAAACTAAGGTATTAAATAAGTATTTGTAAGATAGAATGAGACACACTCTTTGCCCTCAAAGAAGTTATAATCCAGAATTCCTATCATTCTAAACAACTGAATTTTATCTAACTTTGGATATATTTTATAATATATTTATCTGTATATAAATAATATGAACCTTTATCAATTCCATAAGTATAACATAAAAATTTGGATCTCATACTTTTAGAAAATATATACATGCCACTCCTTCTTACTATACATTTCAATTTTATTTTGATTTTTTTTGAAACTGTTGCTCCAAAAGTTGATCACTTTACATCGACAATCTTCCTGCTTATTCCTCTTTATCAAACAAGAGCAATTTTGCAACACTTTCCATAGGAAATCATGAGGCATCCAATTTACAGTCCTGATTTGACTTACTCCAGCTTTTGTTTCCTTAGCTTGAAAAGTCTTTACAGGCTACCCATTTTTCTTCAGCTAATTCACACAAAAGACTGCATGGGCCTGGCTAACCTCCAAGGACTTTCACTGCAGTTCTTTAGGGACGGACTCTCATTTTCACTGGTTATGCCCAAGACAAAAATAAAAGCACTTATGTGGAAAAAAATGAGATACGTTCATATCTAAATCAATATTGCAAGACTATTCACATAACAGTCATAGGGTGCTAGAAAAAGTGGAAGCAATACAATGGAAACATTTTATTGGCATTTATTTTAAATCATTCCTTTGCACATCCTTTCACAAAGTAATTTGATATCTAAGCCATTACACATAACAACGATATTTATAATTACAAAATGAACCTAACGATCACATTTTATATTTACTGATTTTCACATCTACTATAGCCTTAAACTAGAAAGTGTCATAAACTGATACTTATTCCTGTCTCAGGTATTTCACTGTAGTAACAAAAATCTGATTAGGCCTTTATGTACGCTCTAATTCTAAATACTCTTACTAGATATGGCGTCTCAATCTGGTACTTTCTAGTATCTAAAACCATGAGCCAAATAAATCTGTTGTTTTCTTAACAGATTATCTAGTCTCAAATATTTTGTTACAGCAGCAGAAAATGAACTCTTTAAACTTGACTTTACCCTTACTAATTACACTACTCATCAGCATAAAAATGACCTACTTTCTACTTTTCTTCTTCCTGATTAACACTCACAGTTCTTACTTTACACACAAACTATACTGACAAGTATGATCAGGAAAGATCAAAAGGAAACACTCGTTCAAAAAAACAAAAGCAAAATAACAATAAAAAAAGGCTCAAGAAGCAGCAGAAGAAAATTGTAGAAACATTTAAAAAATTTAATAATTAAAATCTGTTTGGCTCTAATGGAAGTGTTTTCTAGTACCAATATTCTATAATATGGACTTAGAAAAGATAAATAGTAAGCCAAGACAAATAATAAACAAATTAATACATTAAGAAAACCGATGCTATTTTTAATTTGATTATTTTCAAAATTAAAAATTAAACTACTAGGAAACCAAAATTTAAAATGTTTTGTGGTTCATGTTCCAGCGTAGCAGGAGCACCTGGCATTCCATATGGGCACAAGTTTAAGAACTTGCTGCTGAGTGGGGCTTTTCCCTTTATCTCCCCCTTACGCTAGATACAGAAACAAACAAACAATGTGGAAACAATGGTCTTACCCACTTTCCTGTAGCCCTTGACCCTTTGTGCCCTAATAAACTATGTAAAGATTATCAGAATTAATTAATTACCAATAAATAAATAAATAAATAAAAGAACTCACTGTTCCACATGTGATTCGACAACCTGCTAATGCCCCTGGGAGGTAGTAGAGGATGGGCTAACTGCTTGGGCCCCTGCACCCACAGGGAAGACCCCAAAGAAGCTCCTAGCTTCTGGCGTTAGCATAGCCAGGCCTGGCCTTTGCAGCCATTTGGGGAGTCAATCAGGGAATGGGAAACCTCTCTCTGTTTTATCTCTCTCCCCTCTCTCCCTTTCTCTTTCCCTTTCTCTCCCTCTCTCCCTCCTTAGCTTCCTCCATCCCAGTCCACCTTCCCCCTTCATCCATCTGTGCCTTTTAAGTCAAGGAAGGAAGGAACGAAGCAAGGAAGGAAGGGAGGGAGGGAAGGGGGACAGAAGGCAGGGAGTGAGGGAGGAAATAATTAGTAGCTATTTCACACAGCACATTGACAAGTCAATGAAAAGTCAGATACACTGTAAATTATTCTGAATATTGAAGTAAGTTAAGCAGTTAATATATTTCCAAGTATTATACTCCAAGAGACATTTCCACTCAAAAAGGTGTAACTCAATAGAAGGAAGAAAGTAGAATAAGGTTTCAAGATCATCTCATGCCAGAAGCGTTCCTGGCTACCAGCTTCAAATCATCTTAACCCCAACCGTTCTGGCCCTCTCTGTCTTTCCTTCACTCTCTGTAACTCCACTTTTCAAAAACAAATAAATAAGTCTCTTTCAAAAAAAAAAAAAAAAAAAGAATATTCTTTAAAAGAAAAACTTGTTTTGCTTACTCTTCCTTTCCCAGAACAAGACATTGGTATCTTAGCTAGTGGCTTGATTCTTTTAACTAGTAGACTATTAAAAAGTCATTTTATCTTATCAGATAAATGACATCTAGCAGTTTTCCTGAAATTCAATCACAAGTTTTAAGCATTAGCAAAAACCTCAATGCTGACTATAAAACTTTAATTAATTTAATTTCCTAGGAATTCCTATCCTTTTTTGTCTTCAAAATATCTACTTTATGTCTTACAATTAAACTTAAAGAACTGTTGAACACACTGGGAGCTCAAAATTAATCTTAAACTATTGAGAAACACATTATCATTACAAATGCTATTGCAATTACTTTGTTACATTTTCAGATGGCACAGTGCTCTGCACTATCTTTTTTTTTTTTTTTTTTGCATTTAGAAAAACGCAATGTTTTACTTAGAAACAGCTTTAAAAATTGGCTTGTGGCCTATTTGCAATTGATACAATAGCTTAAATACCTTCCCAGAGAAGTTGACTAACTTCAAAATATTCTGGTATTAACCATTAAAATGTTTTTGTTTCAATTAAAACACTAATGAACACCAAATGTTAGAATTGTTGTAATGGTCTAGTACATAGAGTATTTTTTTAAAAGGAAAAGCTGGATCAGCTACATTGATACAGATAATACTTGAAAGATTTAATACTTATATGTACAACCAACCAGAAAGCCTGTGCAACTAGGCATCATATTTTTTCCTATAAAAATACCAAACTCCTGGTTTCTAAGCTACAGTTGAAAGCCTTCTTCCTTTTGTTATTGCACAAGTTATTTAACCTTCAGCTTGACTTCTCCATTTCTATAAAACTTCTATGATGTTTTCCTGCTTTTTTTTATCATAAATATATAAAGCACCAAAAGGGGTAAAAAACGGGCAGGCAGAACCTCAACACATGGGCTCCATTAAAACCTGATAAGAACTATTGGTAAGATGAGATCTAGCAAATGAATGTATAAATGCCATTTCTAAAACACGGAAACAAAGACTGAGGAATAAACTGTCCTGGATGTAGTATCTTCTAGACACAAATGTAAGAAGGTATTTCAAAAGCTACTGTAATCGCACAGATACCTTTCCTAGCTCCACCACCACACCTCTAAAGGATGTAACACATCAGCATCTTCAGCAATAATCATGGTTGTGACACTATCATCTAATTTTCTGCTATTTTGCTTCTTTTTAATGAATATATTCTGTAGGATTGCATCTGCTCCTGGTCTCTTGATACCTAACCGCCTTGGTTGCTACAACAAACACTAACTAGCCAGTCTATTCCAGAATTTTCATTTTTCTTTTCTTTTGATTTCATTGATTTAACACTCCTCGGCCTTCAGTCTGGACCTTTACAAAACTCAACAGAAGGCTTTCCCTTTGGTTTGTTAATTACTAATTATTCCTTAAAGCTGTGCTACCTTTTATCACTGCTCAGGAGATTTTACCCCCTTTATTCTTATTCTTCCTAGTTAGAAAGATCTCTCCCCTGCCTTATTTTCAGGTTTCATCCCATTCTGAAATACAATATAGATCACTAGATAAGAATTATAAGACATACCATATTCATATTACGAATTTAAAGTAGAATGAGACCCACGTTGTGATGCTAGGAATTAGGCCATCATGTGTGACATCTGCAACCCATGTCTGAGTGCTGATCTGAACACCCAGCTCCCCTTCTGCACAGACCTGGCTGTTGCAGCAACTGGGGGAATGACCCAGTGGATGGAAGGTTTTTTTCTCCCTCCCCTCACTTCCCAGTGTTCTACCTTTCAAACAAAAAACGTAAATCTTTTTTTTTTTACTTTCTTAGGTATACTAATCTGCAAGGTAGTTTAGCAAATAAACAATATATGAGTTTATAAACTTTCGAAAGAAATGTTTAACATAATCTTAAATATTAAGTACCTAGATGTTTGCAATTGAACTAATAACAAGTCACTGCCATTAATAATTTTATTTTCTACTCATAAAGCTGCACATAGAACTATTTATTAGCATATTTTCTAAATAAATTGCATTTATTCGAGAGGCAGAGCGACAGAGGAGAGACAGAGTTTGTCCACCTGCTGGTTCACTGCTGAAATGGCCAAAGCGGCAGGAGGTAGGTCTTGCTGAAGTCAGGCGCCAGAATTCCAGTCTCCAACATGAGTGGCAGGGGTCCAAGGACTTGGGCCATCAGGGAACTGGATCCAAAGCATACAAGCTGGGACTTGTACTGGCACTCTGATATCAGATGCCAGCACTACAATCAGAGGTTGAAATTACCACACCATAACATCTGTTCCTCCTGGTATAATTTAAAAAGCAGTATTTATAGTTACATAATTGCATTATTTTTTTAAAAAAATATTAATTTTTCATACTACCTTGATTCAAACGGTTTCCTTGATTATTTAGCATAAGTGAGGTTTGGGCCCAATGCAGTAGCCTAGTGGCTAAAGTTCTCGGCTTATATGCGCCAGGAACCATATGGGCATCAGTTCGTGTCCCAGCTGCTCCACTTCCCATCCAGCTCCCTGCTTGTGGCCTGGGAAAGCAGTCGAGGATGGCCCAAAGCCTTGGGTTCCTGCACCTGCATAGAAGACCTGGAGGAAGTTCCTGGCTCCTGGCTTTGGATTGGCTTAGCTCTGACTGTTGCGGCCACTTAGGGAGTGAACCAGCAGATGGAAGATCTTTCTGTCCTTCTTTCTGTAAATCAGCTTTTCCAAGGAAAATTAAGACATTTTTTTAAAAAAGAATAAGTTAGGTTTACGATTCTATCATTATATGGAAAGATTATAAGTTACCTATAATCTATAAGTTACCTATTTAACTTATATACGTTATATAGGTAAGTTACCTTATATAAGTTATCTATCTCTAAATGTAAGGTTCTTTGTTATATAAATCCCAAAAAAGACTCACTACACCTTAAATTTTTAACCATCTCTAAATCCCATTACCTAAAATATATTTAATTATGAATGAACTAGCAATAGAAACCTTTAATGGGCCATTCTAAAACCACATCAAAATCATAGACCAGCTTTACAGTGACAAAGCATAAAGCATTATTTCCCAGGGTAGTGTGTGGAGCACTTAGTACGTTAAGGTAAAAAGGCTCTGAGGTCACATAAATGTGGAAAACAAACAACTAAACCAGTTTTTAATCCTACCGTGCATCTAATGTCATGAATGAATTAATGGATACATGACTCTCCAAAACATGTGTTGACAAACAGTATACAATTGCACCTCAGTTACTATAAAACCATCACTTAGCAAGTCATCTCCAAAGATGAGAGTTCTAACAAATATAACTTGAAACATGAATAAAGTACTGCTACAGTTAATGCTGTTTTATTTTTATTTTATTTTTGGGTTTTTTTTTTTAAGAGTTGTTTATCTTTCTTGGAAAGTCAGATATACAGAGAGGAGGAAAAACAGAGGAAGCTCTCTTTTCTACCCACAGAATTGGGCCAGAAACAGAAGCACTAATTCCTCAAGTAACAAACCATGCAACGTGAACAGACTCAAAGTCGTCTAGGTATCTAGAATAAATGCCAAAAACAATAGTGGGAGATCTAAAACTCAACTCCCTTGAGATTCAGCTACCTGTCTCCGCTTACAGAAAAAAAATCATTTAAACAATGTCATCAGAAAGTCAGCCACATATTTTGAAATATCAAACTTGATTAATATTTTATCAACCATTAATATAAATAACTATCCCTACATATACAACAAATGCATCCTTTTAAGTAAACCAGAAACTTGATAGCTTGATACACAGTATCTTAAGGTTAGAAACTCAAATTTTAGCAAAATTTACTGCATAAGCCCCACTAGTAAAGGTTGTGATCTAGAGATGGAGATCATTGTTTGAGCTGATATTTGCTTGAAATAAGAGTCTTTTCCATGCATTAAGTAAATGTCAAGTAAAGTTTTATTTATTTGGTAGGAGATCCTCTTTTTTAAACTTACGGTTAGTTGGTGGTGGAAAGCTACAAAAATATCTTCAAAAAAAAATCACATTTTCTCTTCATTCTCATCTCAGAACCCAGCTGCTATTAAAGAACTTAGAAAGTGTTAAGCTAGCTTTGGTGACTCTACTTAAAAGTAATGCTGTTTTCTGCTATGAAATGTTTTCTCATTACTAGAAAAATGAATGTAATCTTTTAAAATATATATATTTATTTATATATTTGAAAGGCAGAGTTACAAAGAGAAAGGACGAGACAGACAGAGAGAGAGAGATCCTCTCATATACGGTTCACTCCCCAGAGGGCACATCAGAATGAAGCCAGGAGCCAAGAGCTTCTTCCAGGTCTCCCATGCTGTAGCACAGCAGGGATACAAGCACTTAGGCCATCTTCCAGGTTTGTTCCCATGCTATCAGTAGGGAGCTGGATTGGAAGCAAAACAACCAGTACACAAATTGCCATCCATACAGGATGCTGGCATCACAGGCAGTGACTTTACACCTATGCCACAACTCCAAGCCCATATGTAACTTTTGACAATGTGATTTGTGATTTTCTTGTGGCTGTTCTCACATTCTCAAACTTCGGGTGCACCTGTATCTTGGCACGTTGACAAAGATGTTTTCTCTCTTACTTGGACAGTTATAGTCACCTAGACATATAAACTTCAGATTATTTAACTATTACGATGCACATTAACTTCATCAATATACATAAATGATTAAATAGTATCTAAAAGAAAATACTTCCATATAAATAAGTCTTCAGTCTATTAATTTTTTCAAAAAGCAAATAACAGTCATCAAGAAGATTCTCTCCTTCACATCCTTGGCAGTTTAAACAGTGAAGATTTCTAAATTTAAATTTCAGGAAATAAAACTAATATGCTCTAGGAAAAGCCGCTCGTATTTCCAGACTTTTCCATATCTTTCTAGGCAGCTCCTTTAGATGGCATCTGTTTATCTTTAAACTGATTTTCCTTAATTTTCAACTGTAGGAAAATACACAAAAATTTATCATTTTAACCATTTAAACACATGCGCACACACACACACATATATTCTAGTAGTGCTAAGTATATTTACATTGTTGTACAAATTCCACAAGCTTTTTCATTTTTTAAGATTTATTTTATTTTTATTGGAAAAACAGATTTGCAAAGAGAAGGAAAGAGAAAAAGATCTCTGTCCACTGGTTTCCCCAAGTGACCACAATGGCCAGAGCTGAACGGATATCAAGCCAGGAGCCAGGAGCTTCTTCTGAGTTTTCCATATGGGTATAGGGTCCCAAGCCTTGGGCCATCCTCCTCTGCTTTCCTAAGCTACAAGCAGGGAGCTGGACTGGAAGTGGAACAGCCAGGATATGAACCAACGCCCATATGGGATCCCGGCTCAGGCAAGGCAAGGATTTAGCCATCATGCCAAGCCCCAAATTCCAGAATTTTCCATCATACAAAACTGAAACTACAACCATTAAACAATGCTTCATTTCTTCTTTCCTCCAGTCTCTGAAAATCACCATTCTACTTTCTATGATTTTTAATTAATTTAAGTACCTCCTACAGTGAAGCAATATTAAGAGTGGACATCTGGCACAATAGTTAAGACACCTGGATTCCATACTGAAATGGTTACATTCAATACTTGTCTCCAGCTCCTTGATTCCTAAGAAGGCAACAGTGATGGCTCAAATATCAGGGTCCCTGTCACTCACATAGGAGACCTGTATTGTGTTTCCGGCTCCTGGCTCTTGGCTCCAGCTCAAGCCAGTATAGGCCATCCATCAAGGGCATTTGGGGAGTGAACCAGCAGATGGAAGACCTCTCTCTCACTCTCTGCTTTCTTTATAAAATCTGCCTTTCAGGCTTTTTATTTTCTTTTTCATTTCTTCAGCGACACATTAGTCATTTAGTAGCATGGTATTTAACTTTTTGGCATTGAAACTTTCTATTTTTCTTACTGTTGATTTTGTTTTGTGGCTTTTCATGTAAGGAGATGTATAGTAGCTGTGGAGCAGAAACTATCATATCCAAAGCAGAATGCATCTCTACTTCTAGATCAAAGATGGGCTCCCAATGAAACTATTAAATATATCTTGACAATAGGATGCTGGACACTTTGCCATTGTCCATGCCCACAATGTCAGGATACACTTAAATAGCAGAATGACAGACTGATGACTGTTTATGAAGAACTATACTATTGTAATAATACAGGGGAAATCAGCGGGGATAGAGAGGGTTGAGAGGAGGAAGAGATAGAGGAAATCCTAGAGTCTATAGAATTATATCACAAAATAATTTCAAAAAAAGAAGAAAATTTGCCTTTCAAATAAAAATAAGTAAAACAAAAAGAAAGTAAACTTACAAAATGTTCCCTTTTCAGGAAAATGATGGTCCACTGTAATTTGTGTAACTAATCAACTCTTGATGAACACCTGGGTCCACCTTTTAGCTATTTTGAATAATACTGCTAGGAACACAGATTTAGACTTTAAGGGTTGCACCAGAAATTCATGTAACTAAAAAAATTCATTGCATACATAAAAAATTAAGGAAAATAATTTACCGTGTGATTTTGTAATAAAGCATGCAGTGAAACAGAAAATAGCAGTAACAGCGCATCTACTTATTTGAATTATCACTACATCCTACTTTCTCTAGTTTATAAGTCTCCCATCAGTTAAAGACCAATTTTTATTTTTCCAAAATCAATAGCTATCAAGAATTTATCAAACAAAAATCTCCAGAAATACTTTCCAACATAAAAACCCTTACAATTTTATGGCAAAGCTTTAAAAATGCTAATTTTTTAATGAAGCATCCTTACATTTGACTCATTCATATTTCTTCAAGCTCCATATTTCAAAAAGAAAACAAAACACATCTATTTTTGAGAAGTATTTAATCATACAATCAATAAAAGCTGCTAAAAAGGGTTTAAAATATCAAGGAAGAAGAACTGTTTCTAAGTCTTGTACAATACTAAGTAAATGCATTTGTACTTCAAAAAGGTACTTATGCAAGGAACCTAACACATAACCACATATGTCAGAGCATTTGACTCATCTTCTAGTTAATAATATGTTACATATTCAATAATCCTAGAAGCTTAAATTACATAACATTTAAATTCCATACTAAGTAATGTTTCTGTATCGCATTAGATATGCTTCCTTACAGTATTACTATTCTCAGCACTGCTTAACAACAAATAAACGGTACGCTCAGTTCTCACATTCACTTAACAATCCCCTTCTTTAACAAGTTTCAAGATTATTTACTTTGCTACCACCGAAAAACTAATAAATATGAAAAATGTCTACATGTATTTATATGGGAAAAGATCTAAAATCATTTTATGAAAAAGCATTCCTGCAGGATGATTCTGAAAAGATAAATTTGACAGAAAAAGACTTCTGGGTCAGCACTGTAGTAGAGCCAGTAACACTGTTGTCTGTGATGCTACATCCCACATGGGCACTGCTTCATGGCCCAGTTGCTCTGCACCCACTCCAGCTCCCTGCTAATGGCCTTGGAAAAGCAGTGGAAGATGGCTCCAATGCCTGGGCCCCTGCCACCCACGTGGGAGATCCAGATGAAGTGCCTATCCCCTGACTTTGATCTGGCTCAGCCCTGACTGCTGTGGCCACATGGGGAGTGAACCAGCAGATGGAAGACCTTTCTTCCTCTCTGTGACTTTCAAATAAATATATAAACCTTTTTAAAAATCCCTATTTCACTTCAAAATCCCACAGTGGATTTTTTAAGGCAATCAAATGGTGGAACGGTAGCTATAGTAAGAGTATACATCTCTCAAAATTCATAGAATTATACAATACAAATGCAAATGTGAATCCCAATGTAAACTATGGACTTCAGTTAGTAATAATGTGTCAGTATTGATTTGTCGATTGCAACAGACATCATGCTAATGCAGGTTTTCTAATAAGAGGGAAAACTGAGCAAGGTAGTGGTTAGGAGTTACATGTGAACTCTCCATACTTTGACATTCGACAAAATTTATCAGTCAACAAAAATAGAAGAAACTCATACTGATTTTTTAAATGGCAAACATAGCAAGCATCTCAATAATATGGAGAATAAACTTTTTAAACACTGAGAACATCACAATATGAACACTGAGAGACGAGGTTAATATGTTTACTATGTAACCATATGACCTTCATTAAAGGAGGCCAAATATTTCGTCATTTAACCCAGGTTAGCACTCAGAATGTTAAAATGTACAGTACAGAGGTCCTACGAGATAGCCTATTACACCTAAGTCCTGCTTATTCTACATATGACACCAGATGTATCTAGTCTAGGTTGTTGTTTCTCACTATTCTTTTCTGTATCACCTGTCTAGAATTCCTTTCTAGACATCTTCACTCTTCTTTGCTTATTTATGAAATTTTAATGTCACAATTCATTATTCTTTTGTATTATTATGAATGTTCTCTTCACATGTATAGACCAAATAACAAATTCTTTTTTCTTACTTTTAAGGGCCAAAAAGATGTAATCAACTCTAAATAAGCCATAAACATTTAATGGAAGATGCTGCAAATTACAAAGTCTAGTTTGTATTTAGTTTGGCTAAATATTCCCAAATCACTCATTAACTATTCTATTCTGAAATAGTAATCTCGCGGGGGAAAAAAAAAACAAAAAACATGTCAAGTATTATCATTCTGACACACCATTTGGCTCAACAAAGTTTTTCCCTTTGTTTATAGTAAACTATAACTATACTGAGAAAACATTTGTGATTAATATTTTTAATTGGCTTGATCAAGCATGTGAAATTCTCCAAATTTTCTTGCTAAAATATGATAAACCAATTCAACACTCCATGAAAATGAAAAAGACTAGAGCCAAAAAATAAAAATCATTAGGAAAAAGGAGCACAAGAATGGCAGAAAGTATCAACCAAGGCAATTAAAACTATTAACAATGTTTAAGGACAGAGTGCCAAGGGAGTAGTGTTGTAGGAGTTGGGGCTTGAGAACCAGAATGCACAGGTTCAACTCCCAACTTTGAGTTCTGCAGCTGGGGGGAATGAACACCTTACCCTTTCTCAGACTCAGATCCTTTGTGTGGAAAATGAGAATGGTTAGTCACTATCACACAGGGTGTTTCAAGGTTCAAAGTATCAAATAAGATAAACGCCTTTACATAAAGTATGACACACTATTTAAAAAAACATCCAATAAATGTTGGTTTAAAAACAAATATATGGACACTATTAAAATGTGGGAATAAAGCAGGCCCATGTAGGTTTTCAGGCAACCTACTACTTAGGAATACTGCTATTGAGCTGTAAGGCATTCAGATACACAGGTTTTCAGATGCATACCATCTGAATTACAACTAAAGGCCTGTGTAGAAGCTCAGTTTATAATATTGCAGTTATCACTAATATTATGAAATATTTTAAAAAATCAAGAAGCAGCCATGGATGAATGCTAAACTGCATGAACACTGAAGCTAGCACAAATCTCAATTTGAATGCCACTCAGTAGTTGTAGAAAATTTATTTTCTTGATGTCTAAAATGGGGATAATTCCACTTCCCTTACAAGGCTATTAATAACAAAATCTCATATGACACGCATTAACATCGTGGTCTACCCATTTTAGGTGGTCAGTAAGTGATGCAATAATAATCATAGCAATGATAGGCACTTCACAGGACCAGCATCATGGCATATCAGGCTAAGTCTTCACTTGCAACATCAGCATCCCATATGGTGCTAGTTCAATTCCCAGCTGCACCACTTCCAAACCAGCTCCCTTCTAATGCATCTGGAAAAGCAACAAAGGATGACCCAAGTGTTTGGGCACCTGCAGCCATCTAGCAGACCCAGAAGAAGATTCAGGTTCCTAGCTTCAGCCTGGTTTGGTCCTGGCTGTTGTAGCCTTTTCGGGAATGAACCAGTGGGTAGAGATTTTCTGTCTCTTCCCTTCTCTGTAATTCTGTCTTTCAAAGAAACAAAAAATAAATCTTAAAAAAAAAAAAAAGAAGGAGGAGGAGGAAAATGACAGGTACTTCTTTTGCAATCAAATGGAAAAAAGAAGAAATGAGTTTAAACTGTTCTAGCCACTTCTTCACCAAAAAAAAAAAAAAAAAGCAAGATTACCACTACCTCTTATACCTGTTAGTAGCACTTAGAATGAAGTTCCTTCCAAGAACTGGTAGAAATATATGATACCTATTCCTAATCATCAATAAAGTCAATTTCAATGAATAAGTAAAAGAATGGTTCATAAATCACTAAATTTGCTTCATCCATAACTGATTTATTCACCAACTACTGAAATACAGTCACCTCATGACATCATACAGTTGCCACTCATAACTAGAAACACCTCGCCAAGGCACAGATGAGAGAGCATGGGTGACATGAATTACAAACAGCACCAGAAACACTCCAGCTTGGTTCTGCAACGTTCTAAATCCCTCTTTCTATAAGTGAGAGAATTATTACTGATTAATATAAAGACCAATAAGACCAATAAGAATATATCAGCATTAAGTGAAAGGAGCCAACCATAAAAGGTCATTTATTGCATGAGTCCATTTAGGTGAAATATGCAGAACAGACAAATCCATTAAAAAAACAGGAAGATTAGCAGTTGCCTAGTGTAGGAGGGTAGGAAGGTCCATGCATAGCAAAAGAATGAGTACTAATGGCTAAGATCTTCCTTTAGGAATGTTGAAAACTTTGTAAATTAGACATGTGATGTTTGTACAACTCTTGTGAATAAAATGAAAAAAAAATGAATGATATGTTCATTACAATGGGTAAAATTGTATGGTACATGAGATATCTCAATACAAGCCTTGGGCCTCGCGGCGTGGTGGCCTAGCGGCTAAAGTCCTCACCTTTATACCCCGGGATCCCATATGGGCACCAGTTCTAATCCCGGCAGCTCCACTTCCCATCCAGCTCCCTGCTTGTGGCCTGGGAAAGCAGTCGAAGACGGCCCAATGCATTGGGACACTGCACCCGCGTGGGAGACCCGGAAGAGGTTCCTGGTTCCAGGCTTTGGATCGGCGCAGCACCAGCCATTGTGGTCATTTGGGGAGTAAATCATCAGATGGAAGATCTTCCTCTCTGTCTCTCCTCCTCTCTGTAAATCTGACTTTGCAATAAAAATAAATAAATCTTTTTAAAAAATAAACAAAAGCCTTAAAAAATAGGTATGTGAAGAGTCTTCAAAAAGTTTACAGAAAACACAGATTAGGAAAAAATATGGATGCATACCATAATTTCCTGTACCCAAATAAACGTATCTTTTAATTCCATCTTCCCTGAACTTTCTGAAGTCTCTTCAATTTATTAGGTCTGAGCATGCTTTTTGGCTTTTGTTCTTTTCTATCCAATAAATGTCAGCAAAGCTGCAGAAATTTGTATTTTAGAATATATGCTTTAGAATTTGTATTTTAGAATATATACTTTAAATAAGTTGGCAATATGATATCTTATTATAAAACTTCCTTTAAAAAAACAGAGGACCCAGCACAGTAGCCTAGTGGCTAAAGTCCTTACCTTGCAAGCGCCAGGATCCCATATGGACATTGGTCCTGCTTCCCATCCAGTCCCCTGCTTGTGGCATGGGAAGGCAATGGAAGGTGGCCCAAAGCCTTGGGACTCTACACCTGTGTGGGAGACCCTGAAGAGGCTCCAGGATTCTGGCTTCAGATTGGCTCAGTTCCAGACGTTGCGGTCGCCTGGAGAAGGAATCAACGGATGGAAGCTTTTCCTGTCTCTCCTCCTCTATATATATCTGACTGTCCAATAAACATAAATCTTTTTAAAAAAATGAAATTGTATCACTAGTATAAAAAAAGTATTCACCCGCTAGGTAATACATCTACAACATTCAAGTTTCTCTCAGAATCAGGATTAGCAACCTTCACACCCAAAGCCTGCCATCACTGCCAGCAGATGCAGTGGCTGTAATCTCTAACAGGCTACAGCATGGTTGTTAAAACCTTCACCAGAGACACCCTAAAATGAAACAACAGCACAAAGGAAACGTTCTGGGGGTTCCAACAGCACTCCGGGCTTTGAAGAGTTCGGGGAAAGTAGTAAGGAAAAGGCTACAGAACTGGATGGTTTGTAGTGTGCCACTGAAGCAATGACTAAACACAGAAGTTGATTTATTAATCACCACTTGAAGATGAAATACAAAAGTCAAAGGACGTCCTTGGAAGCACTTAGACTCATCTCCAACAGCTGGTGAGCAGGAAAACTGAGGCTCAGTCCAGGACCTAACACAAGGGTAGTGAAGCTCCTAACTGACTTTTCCACCCTCTCCAGTCAGGTACAAGGTCAGAGAGCTGCTTGTGAGGGTATTAAACGTAGACACATGGGAAAAGAGCATTCAGATAATACACACAAATAATCTCGAGTCTCCAAATTACCTGAATCCACCTAATTCTGTAGAAATTAGCCTTCCCCCATGCCTCAAGATAGAGCAGATGTCTCCAGATCAACTCTATATGACTGTATGTGGGAAACGCTCAATCTGCTCAGGAAAGGACTGTATGCTGCAAGAGCCTCAGAACTTCCTCTAGGATTAGCCTGTTGAGCCACCACACGGACCCCAAGAAATGATTTTTTGAAAAATTAAATTTAAAAAATTGAAAGAGAAGATGAAATTGTAAATAATAGGAGACTATAAAAAGTAATGCCCACAAAACAAAACTTTGACGAAGTTTAAATAAGAGAAAAACTTAAATATATAATAGTAAGATTGGGGAAAAGGACAGTTTAAGAAGTCTCCCAGACACTACAGAAAGAAAAGAAAAAACCAGAAACTAAAATCTGCAAGATCAAAATAACAGGCTACAGAAATCCCAGGAAAGAGAAAATGTTACAGCAAATGATCATAGAACTAATTCAAGAAAATGTTTCATAAACTAAAAAAACACATTGCAGAAAAGTAAATATAATCACAAACACTATGTGGCTCAGTTATAAATAAAAATGAAAACTCATGACAAATATAAGGGCTAAAGAATAAGGATAAATGGGAGGAGAAAGGGATTAATAAGTGTAACAGCTTAATCCTCATTTGCTTCAACAGCAAGTCTATAGTCACTAGGATTAAAGCATTAAAAAAAATGACAAGATAAATAATACTGACAACACAGAGGTAAATACCAAAGAAACTGCTAAGATTACAAACAGTTGTGTATGGCAATAACAAGATAGAGATGAGAAAGAATGTACCAGGGACCAGTGTTTCTGTATTACATGTTCTTACTTGAGTTTTCACTATTAATTAAAACCAGTGAATCAACTTTTGTGAACAACATTTTATAACATTAATATGAACTATCTCTCTACATAATTTCTTTTATCACCATATAGTTTTATAGTCTTTAAATATTAAACTATGTTTTTCATAAGAATCTTCCTGCCCATTTCTTACTGTTTTACTCTAAGCATTAACATTTCTGCCTATTACTATGAATGAACAAAAATTTTGTTCTCCATCTGGCTGCTGCTAGCTAACCTATTTTTTTTTTAACTGTAAGAATTTTTGTTTTTACTTATAATAAACCCACTGATAATTGGTACTATTTTCATGATCTTTAGCATTGTACCCCACCCACAACAGGTTGAGTAAATATCTAACCAATGATAGGTAACACTGATATAGTCTCCACTACGTGCCATAATCTAAACTAGGCAATTTATACTCTCTAGTCTTCACAACTTCTTTAAGTACTTTTTAATTTAGGCCATTAGGTCAGTTGAATCAGATGTAACAAACAGGTATTTTTTTCAATGTTAAAATAAAAACAATCAGGAGTCTAAGCACTTGAGCCATCCTCTGCTGCATTCCCAGGCATACTAGTAAGCAATTGGATCAGAAGTGGAGCAGCCAGTGCTTGAAAACTAGTACCCATTATGGTTGCCAGCAATGCAGGCAGTCACTAAGCCCACACAATGGCCCCAGCTATGATTTTTAATAGGGGACTAAATGGTATAAAATTAACCATTAAAAATGGTATAAAATCAACAACTTCTTCCCAGCTCATCTCCCAACCACAGTAATAATCTCTACACTGAGATGATTTCAAATGTACCACAACTGTTTGAAAGAAATTTTTAAATAGTGGCAAGGTAAACACTTCTTTATTTTGTCCATAATGTACAGTTTCCTTGTTGGACTGAATTTTTTATTTATTAGATCCATATAACATAGCATATTAGCAATCAGCAGGACTGGACCATCAGATGGTACATACAAATATTTAAAAAAAGAAAAGAAAAAAAACATTTAAAAAAAGAAGAAAAAAAAAAAACTCCAGTTCTGAGTAAATATGATAGAACTTGTATTTCTTTTAGTCTGAATACTTCCAAAACAGCTTAAAGTAACTATAAATCATCTATGTCAAGGCTATAAATACAATCCAAGTAAAATTAAACAGTAAGCAATGCCTTCAAATTTTGAAATTACCTTTTCTTCCAGTGAAGCTGCTTCTACAGTTGATTTGTGTCTTTTGAGTTACTATATATAACTCAAAAGAAAGATGTGTCTGTTCTCTCTGAATCTATGAAAGAAAAACAACATTTATGTAGTCTAAAAGCAAATACTGAAATGCATGAGAGTGACAACTGGATTATTCACTATACCAACAAACTTATTACCAAATAGTATACAAACAATAACATGTTAAGCCTAAATCAAAAAGTTAAAATACCCTTTATTATTTATCTAGTGCTTAATTTGGTATTAAACAAAAACTCTGCAAAACAAGTACTAATTTACAGCTGACAAAAAGGAAGAAAAAAAAGGAACAGATTCAAAAGGAATTTGAATAAGGTTCAGCATTGAGGCACTGTGAGTTAAGTCACTGCCTATGACGCTAGAATTCCATATGGATTCTTGGCCCGGCCGCTCTGCTTCCAATCCGGATCCCTGTGTATGAGCCTGGGAAGTCAGCAGACAATGCCCCAAATATTTGGGCCCCCAATACCCATATGGGAGAACTGGATACAGTTCTGAACTCCTGGTTTCAGCTTGGCCCAACTCTGGCCATTGCAGCCATTTGAGGAGTGAATCAATGGACAGAATTTCTCTTTCTCCAATTTTCTCTGTGTAACTCTTACAAATAACAAAGTAAACCCTCAAAAATAAGTTGAGTAAGTTGCTCTTACAGCTTATGTAAAACAGAGCCTGGAGGAAAGTCAAATATCTCACTTTCTGAGAAATTAATTTGAAGACTACATTCAAAAGCACAGAACAACTAACTGAAAATTCCATTTGTCACCACAAGAATGCTGGTTTATATGATAAAAATATAAACATGGTATAAGATTTTGGAAGCATGCAATATGGATGATATTTCCCCTGTGCAAAGATCCATGTGTAGTATCCAGCTGTGACTGAGTATGTGTCAATAGTAAGATCACTGTTTCCTGAATCTAACTCACCCCTTTCCTGAGTTTTCTATTCAGCTGTTAAGCCTGAGTTCTTATTTGCCCAACTTGTGCCCATTTTCTTTCCAGTATTTGTATTCTTCAGATTTTTTTATTATCATTATTTTTATTTGAGGCACACAGAAGGAAAGGAGAACCCCACAGTGAAGCTTCCCTCCACAGAGGCTCAGCTTATCTACCTAGCCACATACAGCACAGAATACCCTATTCCACTCTAAGACGGAGAAGAAACAATAAACTTAAAGAAAATGGGGGTGAGCAGGGGAAAAAAATATGAAGTTTTCCACGATAAAATTTTTAAAAATGAAGTCAGCACAATTCTATCAAGATGCTTAGGGATACAGTGGTACAAAACAGACAAGTTTCCACCCTCACAGAGCTTAGCACATCAACTGTCCCTTAACACAGTGGGTATCGCATCTACCAGTAACAACTGACAATTAAGTAGTTCTTTGAAATATTAGGAAATATTTTTCAGCACCTCACTTAAGCTTCATTAACAACCTATGCTAGGAATAAGTATCTCCCTCTTACGAGAAAATTGATTATGAAAGATGATATTTCATTCTCAGAATGACACAAACAATAAGAAAAGGAGCCAAGACTCTAATTCCAGACCTTCTAGCTCCAAATCTATTGCACTGAAAGTTCCCAAGGAAAAGTAATTCTGGTTTCTGTCAAAGGAATTTAGAGCCCAAGTCCAAGTATCTGAAATGGACACCTCACAACCCACACATTATACAACAGTCTTACACAGTCATGGCGAAACAGTGATTGTATCAGGAAAGTGGTCAGCCACTAAAAGGGACATAAATCCTAAAGAACAAGGCCAGAGCACTTCCTGACTACTCCCTCTCCCCAGGCCAATCCCTATTTCCCACATGCTCCATTACAAGTCTTACAGCAAAGTTTGAACATATTAAAAAAAACTCTTCATTAAGAACAGAGATTAAAAGGTAGTTTATAGTAATAACTAGGACAGCAGAAAGTAGTTACGGAGACTCCAAATATTAACTACCATCAAGAATATAAAAAGCATTCTCAAACAAAAAGACTGCTTAATACACTTTAGCCACACTAATATCAGCTTCTGTAATGCTAACCTTATGACTTACTTCAATTACCCTCATCACGCCCTTCAAAGTTCTCTCTCAATGACTCTCAGAGATCTATCACTCTCAAACTCTAACAATCTGTGGGAAGATACCCAACATGCCTTCCCAACTGTCAACAATAAAGAAACATCCACCTTGTCTTCGTAGAAATCATTCCCCACTCCATATGGTTTACGTCAGTGTCAAGTACAGAACCTATATGCTTCTATGCCACTCTCCAGCTGCAGGGATGGGTACAAGATCACACAGTTTAATTGTGATGTGTTTGGGCTGTTTTTGGATTTTAATTTATCTAAGTTTAAACTCTAAAATGTTTAAAGTTTATTTAAAATAACTTAAAATTAAATTCAACAATATCACTCAACAAATCAAATTAGCTCAGTCCAAAATTTTGAAAGTTTCACTTGAAAAATTTCAAAGTGAAAGACTGAAAGTGTTATTACTAATGGTAAGCTTTCTAGATATCTTAAGATCAACACCCCAAAATGAAAGTTCTTATAAAAGCTTCTTGGATTTGAATATTAAAAGTTTTGATAAAATCAATGACTTAGTATTCTGACACAATGATTTGAAACAAGTAACATCACAAATGCAAAAAGAACTAGACCTATTAAAAAAGTTAAAGGGGTGCTAGTTTTGTGTAGTGGGTCATGCCACAACTCGCAACACTGGAGTGCCATATCAGAGTTGCAGTTACCTGGTTACCCTGCTAATGTGCCTAGAAAGGTAGCAGAAGAGTCTCCTGTCACTCATGTGGGAGACCAGGATGGAATTCCCAGCTCTGACTTGGGCTCTCCTAGCCCAAAACGAACTGCTGTGGGCATCTGGAGAGTAAACCACTGCATGAGATATCTATTTCCCCTCCCCTTTCCACCTCCCTCTTCTACACTGCCTTTCAAATAAATTTAAAATCAAACAAAAACAATCTTTTTTTTTTCAAAAGGGAGAAAGAGCTAAAATATATATATCTCCAAGAGCCATGAAAGACTTAAACCTGGAAATTCATGCTCCTAAGAATCTGTCCTTACATATTGTACCATTCTGCTTAATAACTGGCCACAGGTGACATTCAACTGGTTACCAAATGAATGAATGTCCAAACACCTCACTATTTTACAAACTTTAGAGTCTCCTCAGAATAGTATTTAATATCCTACAATCTTGACTTCTCTTCCCCTACTCTCTAACACATACCCCATAAACTATACACATACTGATCCATCAAATACATTCCCACCTCCTCTCAGGCTCCCTCTACCGAATATTTTCACCTCTACACTTTTATGCCCATCCAAACCCACCCAACTTCGCGGCCATTCATGCCAGAAAGTATTTTCTGGCATTTTATACTGCGATAATATTTCTCTCATCTGAACTAACACTACAACACCTACATTCAGCACTTGTAGCCATAGGCTATTTTTAAGGATAAGGAATCAAGTGAGGTGGTCACAGAAGGTGGCTAGGAACTCGCATTTACTTTTAACATATTGCTTACTCATTACTATGTCAATTAATTCCATAATGATGTAAATTTTTGCTGATGGTATGTTGGAGCTTTCAATTGACTGGGATGATACTCTGCTGGCTCTGTCTTCAGACCAGAAAGGGTATACCTAAGAAGCCGTTGAACTTGACTGGACAATAAGATGCTGGACTCTATGTTTGGTATACGCTTGCAATGGGGGAATCTCAACTGAACTTGAGCTGTGGTTATGCAACAAGGTGGAGGAATCCACCATGGTGGGAGGGTTTGGGGAGGGGTGGGGAGAACCCAAGTACCTATGAAACTGTGTCACATAATACAATGTAATTAATGAATTAAAAATAATAAATAATTTTAAAAAAAGGATAAGGAATCAAAACCTATCACTCTCTAAAAAATATAGTTGCATATACATCATGATCATTACAACATGAATGATCTTCAAAAAGGTCACGGAAAGTATATATTATGAAATAAAACCACACATAGACTTCAAAAGATCTTCAAAAGAAAATAAACTTTTTAACTCAGTTTTTCCACAAATGTTTTGAAGTGTCCTTGGACACTGTTAACTGAATTTAAGACAACTTCATTGTCCAAAAAGAGACCTACTAGATTTGAAATAATCTATCCATTTCTGGAATATCATTGTCTAACTTTAACTCAGGATTCTTCATGTGTATGTGTGCAGACATAAAAATACCAAACTGCACAATATGTTAAATAGAGCAATGCAAGTTATCTCTGAAAGTCAAGGATAGACACTTGACACAGCAGTTAAGACACCACCTGGGCCATCTACATGCCATATGGGAGTACCTGAGTTTCAGTCTGCTCTCTGTTCCACATTTCATGTAATGTACATCCTGTAAGCAGCAAGATATTGCTCAAGTACTTGAGTCTCTCCCACCCTCATGAGAAATCGGGAATGATTTCCCAACTCCTGTCTCCAGCCTGGCCTATATCCGGCTGTTACAAGCACTTGCAGGGTGAAACAGCAAATGACAGACCTCTTTACCTGTGTATATCTGAATCTCTGTCTGTTTTGCTCTCTCTTGTGCTCTCTCTCTCTCTCTTTTCAGTAAATAAAAATTAAAATATTAGTCTTCAAATACTTAATGTTGAAACAACTTAGTTTTTAAGAGAAACATTTTACATCAGCACAGGGATCATTATATTTAAAGTTCTGCACAAGTAATATGTACACAGAGACTACAAAAAGATGAAAGAACCCAAAAATAATTTTAATAGTGAACATATGTTAAAAATATTCCAGCACCTGAGGCTGGGATTGGAGCTGTGGGGTAGTACACTAAGCCACTGACTGCAGCACAAGCATCCCATATGGGTGCCAGTGAACGTCCTGGCTGCTTCAGTTCTGATGCAGTCCCTGCCAAGGCCTGGGAAAGCAGTGGAAGATGGTGCCAGCCGCTGGGCTCCTGGCTTTGCACTGGCCCAGCTCTGGGCATTCTGGCCATTTTTCTCTCGCTGTCTCTCCTTCTCTTTGTAACTCTGCCTTTCAAATAAAAATAAAATCTTTTTAAAAAGAAAATATTCCAGCATCTAAGTCCAAAAGATCCACCACATTTATCACCATAACAATTTTAGTACTCTTCACAAACTTAAATACTACTGTTAGCAATTAGAGGTCCTCCCAAATAACCCTACAACCAAAAACAAACACTGGTCCCAAGAGGGTAGAAGGGAGTCAGGGAGGGGGAAAAGATGCCTACATCCACACACAAATTACACAAATTTCTTTACACTGCAATCACTCAGAAAACAAAAATAAAAGCAAATTCTTCTCGAAAACAGTCCTTTGAAACAGCTGCTTGATTTCACGGTCAAATTAGGTGGTTTGTAAGACTTGAAGATATTCAAGTCAGTGATACACACTAAATCACATGACCCACTTAATGAAAAGGCACAGAAACATCTGTCTGGAGTTTATACTGACTGTGCAAATGAATGTCCCCAGTCATTACTCAAGAGCACTGCTTACAAAGTAAGCGATTGTTCCCCTTCAAATGCTCATCTTTTCTACCAGTGCAAACTGAAAAGTACTGCCAAAAACAGTAAATTAACACCACTTGCTACAAAAATAATTCAAAACAGTAAACTTAATCCACCTAAAAGATGTGGATTAAGCATCTTTTCAATTGAAATATTTTTATAGTACTTATCCAAGGCAACACAAACCACATGCATCCTATGTACAAAATCATATAATATTAAATGAAAGAAAGGATATAAGAAACATTTCCTTAAAGTTCTTTTCTATTCCAGGATGTCTTCCTAGTATTTACTGCTTATTGAGAAAAATAGTAATAATTTTAAAAATAGTACAGGCAACATTTTCAATTATATAAAATGATTTCATCATTTAAAGCATAAGTTAAAGGGCTAGCTACATGGCACAGCAAGCTAATCCTCCACCCTGTAGCTCCCACATCTCATACAGGTGCTAGTTCACGTCCCAGATGCTTCACTTCTGATCCAGCCCCCTGCTTATGGTCTGACTCAAGACCTCGAGCCCCTCCAGCATGGGAGACCTGGAAGAGGTTCCTGACTCCAGGCTTCAGACCAGCTCAGCCCCATTGTAGCCATTTAGAGAGCAAACCAGTGGATAAAAGAGTTTGCTTTTTCTAACTCTCTATCTCTCTTTCCATCTCTGTAACTGCCTTTCAAACAAAATATAATAAATCTTTCTTTTAAAAAATAAGTTGGAACAAAGTTTCTGCTATAAATTTTTAATTTAAAGGAGAAAGCCATTTTGAAATCTAAGATGCCTCCAGAAACACACTAAAAACCTTATCTGAAGAGAACTAATGAAGCAGGGTTATCATTTCTTTGAAGAGTACTAAGACCATTTAAGAAGTTAACAAATGGTGAAATTCCAATACAAATAAGGTTTGACATGTGCATGGCAATTTTAGCCTTACTGTTATAAATCTCCTTAGAGCGTTTGCTCCCATCTGAGCTTTACAGCGTGGCACCCTGAGTGGAACAAGCAGTCCCCAGTGCCCACTTACCTTAGGACAAGCTGCAAGGGAAAAATAATACTTAATGTCCTATAAAAGACATTTTCTCAGTTGTTGCTCTTCTTTCAGAGAGCAGTTAACATAACCTTCCAGTCAGGGCAGTACTCAGGGGTTTTTTGTTTGTTTTGTTTGTTTGTTTGTTTGTTTTGTCCTTGCAGCCTGAACTGGACAAAGAAGGGGGTCAGGGGAGGGCTGCAAGAACAGGTGAGGCACAGACACAGCGCCGAGTCAGAGCAGACACCCTCTCACACAGGTTCCTGAAAGGAAGAAAAAGTCTGCAAACTGTCCCAAAATTTCAAGAGAAAAGCATATTTATCTTATTCAGGAGGAATGTAAAGATAATAATGATATTACCTTTAGACTTTAAGCATATAGTAACATTTTTAGGATAACCAGAAACACAAGGCTGGTGCCACAGTGTAGTAAATTGAGCCTCTGCCTGTGGTGACGCCATCCCATTTGAACACCAGTTAGAGCCCCATTTGACCTAGCTCCCTGCTGTTGGCCTGAGAAAGCAACAGAGGACGACCCAAGTGTTTGAGCCTCTGCACCCATGTGGGAGCCCCAGAAGAAGATTCAGGTTCCTGGTTTCATAGTAGAAATTTAGAGAGTAAACCAGCAGATGGAGAGGTTTCTTTCTCTATCCCTCCTTGTCTCTGTAACTCTGTCTTTCAAATAAAAATAAATAAATATTAGAAAGAGGGGAAGGAAGGAAATAAAGCAGGAGATAACTTCTAATACAGAAAAAAAAATGGAATGAGACAAAGAGAAAATCAAAAAGAAGACAAAATTAAAAAGCCTTGGGAGTTTGATATTCCTGGGCTGAAATCTCAATTCTACATAAATTACTTTTAATCACAAACATATGATTCGTTTAAACTTTTAGACTCACCTTTAACTGAGGGTTATAATACAAAGTTTTTGGCCTAGAATTTGAGGTAAGATGTAAGCATACTGTACCTCACGCAGTACCTGGCACAAAGACATACAAACAAGTATCATTTCCTTCCCTCCTCATTTCATGATGCTTTCACATGCCTAATGAATAAGCAGGTTATTGTTTTCAGTTGCTGGCTCAGGCTAATTTTAACCATTAATAACACAACTATTGTAAAGAATTCAGTCATACCTGCCTCCCTGACTTTATGTATTCCTTTTTCAGGAATTAAAAGAGTCTAAATAAAATTAAGTTGTGTGTAGCACCTCAAAAATGTACTACCTATTCAAAAATTATGTTTCAGTATGTTTATATTTTCAGAATAAAGATTAAGTTCAACCTAACACAAATGCCACTTCCATAGCAAAATGCAAAGATTAACAGCCAACTGCTAAGAGACCTGCATTCCACATCAGGGTACCTAATTCCAAATCCAGACTCTAATTCCTAACGCAGACCCTGGTGGCAGTGGTTTCAGCTCAAATAATGGGATTCTTGTAACCTATGCAGAAGATATGCGTTGTGTTCCCTGTTCCTAGCTTGAGCTCCAACATCCACTGCTGTAAGCATTTGGGGAATGAACAAGCAGCAAGCTCTGGTTGTGTGTCTGTCCTCCTCTTTCTCTTGCAAATAAATAAGACAAATAAATGAAAGCTAAAACTCAGACACTGCTTTATTGCATAGTTAAACCAGCACCTCTCAAAAAGAAAATAAAGACTGTTAAATATGTTACCTTAAATATTCGAAGCTCACTTCAGTTAATTAAAATTTGTCTAAATTAGAGTATATAATCCCAAAATCCAGCAGAGTAAAAAAGCATCTGCTATATGAAGACTATTTCATAGACTTAGAAACTACACTCAAAAGATCATTCAATAAAAGCTTGATGAGTCAAGTATTCCCCAATAACAGTGCTGGAAAGCTAAAGAGAACAAAAATTATTTTAAAAACAATTCTTTTCTTATTTTTATGTATTTACTTCCATTTTATTTGAAAGGCAGAGAGCCAGAGATCTTCCATTAGCTGATTTCACTCCCTGAAGGCCCAAAACAGCCATGGCTGAGCCAGGAGTCTGTAATTCAGTCCAAGTCTCCCCTGTGAGGAGCAGAAACCCAAAAACTTGAGCCATTTTCTGCAACAGCCCCCCACTTCCCCCTGCCCCCATGCACTTTGGCAGGAAGCTAGAATTGAGAGCAAAGCTGGCACTCTGGGTCAGACCCAAAGGTCTTAACTACTGTCTCAAACACCAATCCACTACAATCTTTCAACAAACAACATATGGAGTATCTATGCTTCTAACCCCTCTAACTCATGGAAAAATCTTAACTGAATGTTTTATCTTCTATAAGCGATGCTTCCAGATTTATGACATTTTTACATTTAGAGAATAAAAGTTAATTTCCACATGTTCAAAAGTACCTCAAAAAGTTCATGAAACATGAAATTCATTTTGTTTTCAAGTAAAAAAAATTTTGAAGCTCTTTAAGTTTTTCTATAATAAGCACTTTCCATTAACTTCCAGAAACACCTTATATTTAAGACCAACTTTGAACAATAAATCTTCCCCCCAAAAAAGTGTAAAATAATCACCCCCAAAAAAACTACAAACACTTTAACTACCAGCACATAAGACTGACTACCATAACTGAGAAGCACATAGGCCAAACAATCATCAAGGTAACATAACTCTCTTACCTGAAATAAAAATGCTGAAAGCTAAAAATGTTTTATAAAAATCTAACTGGCAAGCACCAAAACTAAGGATGAAAGTCCTCTCAGGCTAGAATTGGAAAATTCTGCATTTACACAAGGGCTCTAATAGGAAATGACATGGGGAATTTGAAAAATGGAAATCTTAAAGACAAGCTGTAACATGTATAAAACAGAAAAACCAGCATGTTAAAGAGTAAAGTACTAAAGAGTTAAGTCCCTGAAATCAGGTTCCTCACGCTCAAATCCAATCTCCAATAATTACCATATAACTTGGACAAGCTATTTAGCCTCCTTAGATCTCGGTTTCCGTATCTGTCAACTTGCCTTAACACGGCCTGCTGTAGAATTGTAGTGAGGATCAGATACAGCAGGTTGCACAGTGATTAGTACACAAGGAATATTTAATAATTGTTAGTACTTTTATAATTATTATTCTGTCGAAACATTTTTTACTCACCACACTGCAGAATTAAGAAAAAGCACCTTAAGGGTAGTTAAATAAAACAGTATTCTAGCTACTCTCTAATAGGAGTGGATAATCCTAATTATCCATTACTCAGTTCAGCAAACGCAATAACCTGAAAGCCAATACCAAACAACCACAAATTATATCATTAAAAAATGATTAGTGTAGGAGTGACTATTAATCTCTTAAATCAAGCCCAGAGTTCTAATTACTAATTAATCAGGTTGCAGAATTCAGGGTCTTAATGAGCTATTTCCACAATACACTGCTGCTTAAGCAATCTTCAGGGGCAGCCAGGAGGATTAATTGACGATAGGAAAATAAAAAACAAAAACCATCAACTATTTGATAAACATAGCAATCCAATTTGCCCTTCACATAGCTTAACTGCTGGGGATGAGGGGTATATATTACAGGTATAGCTATTCGAAGTGAATTGGTTCATTCAGGTTCCAGTGAAGTTAAAAATAAATTTAAAAGATCCACTGAAGATGATTTTTAAGACCCATTTATTTATTTGAAAGGCAGAGTTATAGATGAGAGATCTTCAGTCCACTGGTTCACTCCCCAAATAACTACAATAGCTGAAGCTGGGTCAGGCCAAAGCCCAGAGCTTCTTCTGGGTCCTTACATAGCAGCCGGGGCCCAAGCAATGAAGCCATCTTTAGCTTCTTTCTCACTCACATTAGCAAGGAGTTAGATGTGAAGTGGATTCTTGAACAGGTGCCCTCATGGGATACCAGTATCACAGATCATTCTAGAAGTTCAACGATTTACCCTTCTGTTTGGTTAATTAATTTTAACTGACAAAAACATTTACATTATGGCATATAACATGGTGTTTTGATGCATGTGTACATTGTGGAATGGCTAACCTATGCATCTGACCTTGACAGCATTACAAGAATCTAAGTAGTCCATGGAAATCTTATGTCTAAAACTTTAGAAATGGGAATGAAAAGAGAAGACTCCTCAGAAGCTTGGATTCTTATACCACCACACCTACCACCACCACCAGCTCCTGGTCACTGAATTGTTAACTGGCAGCAACTGTCACCAAAATCGCCTGCACAAGCTGCTAGGGCATGGATCTAACAACCACTTGGTAGTCACTAATTTATTCTTCATTTCAAAGTGGTCTTTTCATCTAGGTTTTTAAAAATGAAACTGTCCACAAGGAATTTTTTGCAGCAGATGGAAATGTATTCATTCATTATTACCTTCCATTATCCTTCTCAGCTGGCAGTAACATGTGGTTGTAAAGCAGGGGGAAGAAAGAGCTTGGGTGATTTTAATCAAAGCTTGGATTCTAGCCCTGCCCTGCAGCAGGCTGTAACGTGAGCAACGTTCCAGTCTCACATTCCAATAGAAATGAAATTTTATGTGACTAGCTTCCCTTCATTAACTGCCACCTCTCATCCTGCTATACAGCAAAAACTTCTCAAGTACTGATTGCTTCCAATTATGTTACAGAGGTTACATGAATTGTGCCATCTTTAAACAATAACTGATCAAAAATGAACATTCACTAAAAGTTTAACATAGAGTAAATCTTAAAACACTAACAGTGCATAAATACACCAAAAAAAAAAAAATCTAGACTCAACAGGCTGCTAACTTTCTCTAGAAAGTATTTTAGGTATGGCATCAAAACATTTAATGTGCTTTTGAAATGTAAAAAAAAACCACTGTGTAATCAAAAGCAGAAGGGCTTTAAAGTCAACCTCACCATTTATAAAGAGAAGCCAATACCATGAGAGACATTTTCAACAAGAAGGACATATTTACTGGTGAATTTTACTCCATGGTAGAAAAAAAGTTTATCATGTCAATAAAACTTACTACTATCCCAAAAAACAAACTAAAATCATAGGTTCCCCAGGGAGAAAATGTAATCTGACAATGACCATGTATCTTATGGTAAATTAGAGAATAGAAAACTACAACTAAGAGGAGAATAATTTTTCAGAAGAACAGTATATAAACAACACAATATGTAGTGAAATACTAAGGACCTGGAGGAGGAAAAGAAAGTCCAAGAAGCAGCTACACCTATTTGTCAAGGTTGAAAAGGTCCTATATCCCTCCCATTATTCTTCCTGCTCTTCTCAACTCCTGTAGGGAAGAAATATGTCCTCTTAGATAGTGGGAGTCCACAAAAATTCTTTAAAAAAGGAAGTCAAAAAGCAACAAGCAAGTCTACATGCATTAAGCTCCTTTCTAATTCTTTGGATGAACAAAGAATTTTTTAGTTTTATAAGCTTCACTTTGATATATACTTTGAGCCTGATGCAATGGTTAATCCTCCAACTACTGGAGATTAAGGGACTAAAGAAAGAGAAATAGATTATTTTAATGCATACAGCTCTTGTGAGATAAGAAAACATCATTATCCACATAGGAAGTAATAGCAGGCAGGCCAAAGGAAGAGACAGCAAGAAGGACGATGGAACAAACAGGATGAGCAACTCCCTACGTGCTCTGACTTTTCAGAGGCAATAATTTCCAGCCTACTTCACTGAAAACCAAATGCTGCCACAGAGAGCTAGCAAAATTTATCAGCTAAGAGATTGTGAAGCAGAAAAATCTTATAATTTTTATTGTGCTATGCTCCAAAATGAGGTTTGTCAACACTAAGTTATTTTGTCTTATAATCAAAAGTATAGTAAACCATTCATAAACCCATTTCCATTGAAAACTCAATGTTTAATACATCCTTTTTTCTATTTTATTTTTTAATTTTATGGTACAATTCCACAGATTCTGGGATTGCCTCTACCTCCTCCCCAAAAACCCTCTCCCAGTTGATTTCCTCATATTATTACAATAGTATAGTACTTCATAAGCAATCATACGTTCATCATTCTGTTATTTAAGTGTGTCCTGACATTGCTGGTACAATGTCAGACAGCACAGCATCCTATGTCAAGATATGTCCAGCAGTTTCATTGCGAGTCCATCTTTGATTTGAAAGTAGAGATGCACACTGCACTATATCTTCACATCTAGATATGACAGTCTCATTTACACAGTTACTGTACATTCCCTTAAACGAGAAGCCATGAAACTAAATCAACAGGAATAAAGTTAAAACAAAAAATTTACATCTTTTTAAAAAGTATTTAAGGATTACAAGAAGCAATCAAACTGACTTCTTTCAAAGTCTCATTCAAGTTTTGTTCAGCTTCTATCTACAAATGTAGAAACACATGCATTTCTCAAATTTAAAATGCAGCATACACAGGCATGGGCATTGTATATAACAATCAAGATACCAGCAATTAAGATTCATACACGCCCCATGTGGGAGTGGCTGGGTTCAGGTCTCAGCTCCACAGCCAATTCTACCTTCCTGCCATTAGGCACCTTGGTAGGCAGCAGGTGATAGCTCAAGCAGGGCTCCTGCCACCCCTGCAAAAGACATGAATGGAGCTCATAGCTCCCTTCTTGGGGCTGAATGACCCCACATTGATGAGAACATTTGAGGAGAGAACCTAAGAATGAAAGCCAATCAACCTCTCTCTCTTTCTCTCTCATTCTCTCTCTCTTTCAAATAAATACAAATTTCAAAATAAATAAAATCTAACATACAAAATTACACGGAGCGCCTTCCTACTTGGGCAAAAGACTCTTTCAATGACCACTAAACACACTAAAAACAGATGCAGGGCCCGGCAGTGTGGCCTAGCGGCTAAAGTCCTCGCCTTGAAAGCCCCGGGATCCCATATGGGCGCCAGTTCTAATCCCGGCAGCTCCACTTCCCATCCAGCTCCCTGCTTGTGGCCTGGAAAAGCAGTTGAGGACAGCCCAATGCACTGGGACACTGCACCCACGTGGGAGACCTGAAAGAGGTTCCTGATTCCCGGTATCAGATCAGCACGCACTGGCCCGTTGCGGCTCACTTGGGGAGTGAAACATCAGACGGAAGATCTTCCTCTCTGTCTCTCCTCCTCTCTGTATATCTGACTTTGTAATAAAAATAAAAAAAAAAAAAAAAACAGATGCAAATTATATTAACATTCCAAACAGAAGAACATGCTTCCTGATCTAATTAAAAAATAACTGCATTACAGGACTGAGTCAGACAGCACATGCCTCATATATCATGCTCTTGCTACTGTTTTCTGAGTTTATACATTGCAAAAAAACTGTACTTTATGTTTAAGTGTTTTCATGTCCTAAGATATAACTATCACATAAATTGTATTTTTTTAACCAATTACATTTGGAGTTGGCATCAAAATATTTTACTTTGCTTTTTACTCAAGACTAAATTCTTGTGTTTGGTGCTGACTTTGTGGCATAGCAACCTAAGCCTCCGCCAGCGACACCAGCATCCCTCATGGGTGCCAGTTCAAGTCCTAGCAGCTACACTTCCAATCCAGCTCCCTGCTAATGAACTGGGAAAGCAACAGAGGATGGGCCACATCCTTGGGCCCCTGCACTCACGTGGGTGACCCAGAAGAAGCTCAGGGCTCCTGGCTTTGACCTGACCCAGCCCTAGCCATCTTACCTATTTGGGGAATGAACCAGCAGATGCAAGATTCTCTCTCTCTCTTTCCTCCGCTCTCTGTAATTCTGCCTCTCAAATAAATTATTTTTTCAAAAACGTGTTTTCCATTTCTTTCTGCAACTATACCCTGACAGCTATTTTCCAAGGGAGGAGGAGGATGAAGGAAGGGAGGTATGTAATAAAACTAGAGATGGCACCATGGTTAGCACACCTTTCAGTTTGATGACATAGAATGTGCAAATGAAATGTGCTCCCCCGAAAGTACATAGTTTATTCAAAAAAGTGCAGGCCTGCTAATACAAATGTCTATAAACAATATCACATATTCATATGTAGCCCAGAGATATATGCTTGCCTGGAAATAATAAACTGACAGTAAAATCATGTTAAAGATCTGGGAAGGTGATAACGAAGCATCAAGTACAGGGAAAAGGGAGGGAAGTCACCCAGGGGCAGAATCTCACTCTAATGACATCTCTGATAAGACCCTCAAGCCAATTACCATGATATAGTAAGTGCTATAACGTACTAAGTATCACATTCAGGCATCACACTAAGCACAACTTAACATACATTATCTCATCTCCACATATAACAAGTCTGTGCAGTGGGAATTACCCCATTCATTTTCCAAGTAGGATAGAAAGTTCAACGACCTTAGCTTAAAGTCTCTCTTTACTAAGCTGAAATTGCACAAAATCCACAAAAGGCATTACTGTTGTTACCAGAATTCAGTTCAAATCAAAGCATGAAACATGGAAACTTCCTCCAGGATCCATTTCTGTCCTGGAGCTCTCTCCATGGTCCCAGAGAATCCTTAAAATTCTCTCATAAAGAGTTCCAAATCCTGTTACCAATTCCTGCCCTACAGAGTTCTGCTTTACAACAGTACCCTGTCTCTTGACTATAACTCTCAGACAGAAAAAAACAACGTATCTCAATGTATCTCAACATCTTGCCTAGCGTTCAGAGCTTTAACTTACACTTGCTTGGTAAATTTCTTCAAACTTCACAAACACACATATTGTTCATGTGTCTACTTAAATAGAAATTCAAAACTCACTTTTCATTTGCTCCTTTTAACTGGATTCTCTTTTGTAGCAGAATTGGCACTGCACTGGAAACCAGCAGAGCTAGCCCTTTAGTCCTAGCTCTCTGGCCAGCTGTGTTAACCTGGTCAAATCATTCCAGCTTTCCAGAATCAGTTGCTCAAACATCTATGAAGAGAATCAGGCACAAAACTAATTCCCACAGCGAAATGGGTTTGCTGTTGTTTTTTATTTCGTTTTTTTTTTTTTTAACAAAAAATGAACATGCAAGCACAAACATAAAAAGATTATTATAGTTTTTTAATGATTCTTAAGTTTTAAAACTTGAATATATAACATATCACAAAAAAAATAACTTGTACAATTCAAAGCATGGGAATGGCACCATGACATACTAGGTTATAGTCTCTGACAGCAGTGCTGGCACCCCATATGGTGCCAGTTCAATACTCAGCTGCTCTACTTCCAATCCAGCTCCCAGTGGTATGCCTGGGAAAGCAGCAGAAGATAGCCCATGTGCTTAAGCCCCTGTACCCAGCTCCAGCTTCCTGGCTTCACACAAGCCCAACACGCTGTTGCAGGTATCTGGGGAGTGAATCAGTGGATGGAAGATCTCTCATCTTTACCTCTCCTTCTCTCTCTGTAACTCCACCTTTCAAATAAAAATAAATGGATCTTTAAAAAAATTTTCCAATGTGTAACAAGAATCATTAAACTGTCCATTTTCCATTATTTATCTGAAAGATGAATAAAATCCTAGGGTTTCATTGTTTTTAAAACCCTCAGTTCTGAATATAGACAGTCTCCTATTTATTAAAAATTACGTTAGGTTTTATATGCCACACATTCGTTTAACACACCAACAGTTCTTTAAATATTAACAGGATAATAGTCTCATGCATCAACCTGGCTGAGTTACAACATCCAGTTATTTAATCAAACACCCATTGAGAGGTTGTTGTGAAGGGTTGTTTTTTGGTTTTGGTTTTTGGGTTTTTGTTTTTTTTGTTTTTTTTTTATGATACAATTCCATAGGCTCTAGGATTTCTCCTACCTCCTCCCCAAATTCCCTCCCCAACCCATCGCCACTTATTTCTCCTATATTATTACAACAGTATAGTCCTCCACATGCAGTCATAATTCCATCATTCTGCTATCTAAGTGTATCCTGCCATTGCAGGTATGGACAAGGGCAGACAGTCCAGCATCCTACTTTCAAGACATATTTAACAGTGCTGTGAAGATTTTTGTATATGTAATTAACACTTGAAATACAGGAAAGTATCCTAGATAATGTAAGTAGGACCCACCTGACCAACTGAAGGCCCTAAGAGCAGAAGCAGGTTTCTCAGAAACGAATTCTGCCTCCATACTTGCAGAATCAACCCCTGCCGGAATTTCCAACCTGTTTTCCAAACTACAAATTTGTCCTTTCCAACACCTACATCTATGAGCCAGTTCCTTAAAATAAATGATCTTGAAAAGAAAAATACACACATATACTGTATAGATACCAGTTTTGTTTCCTTGGAGAACCTGCACTTATACATTACACATTTAAAGCCAAACCGGGACTTCTCCTTCCCTAAGAGTTAACACATGCCTGGACCTTAGAAGCCCTTTAAAATATTAAAGCATTTCAAATAAGTGCTTAGAGTGATTTTTTTTAAGGTAAAACCTTCTACACAATGTTAACATCATCAATGCTATGATCTCACTGTAATCATTAATCATTAATCACTATAATCAATCCACAGTGAATTCCCTGACTCAACACAAACTCTCAGGATTAAGTACTGTAAGTGTAGAAGACCAAGTTTAAAAAAAATTGCTAATAACTAAGTAAAAAAAAAAAACACCAAACTATATCAACAGGTTGAAATGCTAAAATTCCAAAACGCAGGACAAAATTTAACAGGAATATATTTTAAAGTCCTGTATTACAGCTTGAAAATCAGTTAAGTATAGGAGATAAGATTAATGAAGAGTTCCTTCTAAAATTCTAAGTGCTCTGGTTTACCATATTCCTAATCTAAGAGTAAGCTATGTCTGCTTAAGTCTAATGAAATTTCAAATTATCCGATTCCTAGTCTTAATTACATAATACTTAATACTCAATAACAAGGCAGACAGTGTCTACCTTGCAGGAAGTAATTATCTAAAAATTTGCTGCCTTCATCAGATACAAAAAAAACAATGTAATCCACTATCGATACGACATTTTCAGGAGACTGACAACCTAATGCAGCCAGAAAAAGATGATCAGGAGGGTACAGATCTATATGCTACGACTATTTAACATGGAGAAGAAACAATTATGTTCAAATATGGGACAAAATCTTACAAAAACAAGACAAGATGTGCTGCTCTGGATGATAAAACTAAAACCAACCGACTAAAAGGAAAAGAAAAGGCAAGTAACTTTAGTATATCATAAAGATAAAGAACAGGAGCAAGTGCTGTGGCATGCAGGTTAAGCCACTACTTGCGATGCTGGCAGCCCAGATCAAAGTGCCAGTTTAAGTCGTAACTGCTGGGTTTCCAATCATCTGCTAATGCACCTGGGAGAGCAGATGTCGGCACAAGTATCCAAGTCCCTTCGATTCAACCGTGAGACCAAGATGGAGTTCCAGGCTCCGGGCTTTGGCCAGACTCGTCCCTAGACATGAAGGCTATCCATGGAGTGAACCAGATAATGAGAATTTCTTTCTTTCTCGTATTTTTTTCTTTTCTTTGTTCCTTTCTCTCTCTCTCTCTCTCTCTCTCTCCCTCCCTTCCTCCCTCTCTTCCTCCCTTCCCCCTCTCTCCCTCTCTCCTTTTTCTCTCTCAAACACAGAAATCTATAAAATAAGCAAATAAAAAGAATAACCATATAACTGAAGCCATTCCACAAGCAACTAAAGTTGTACATTAAAAAAAAAAACCTCCATGTCTTAGCCCACCATCTGTAGCTATAACAGAGTACCACAGAGTGGATAATTCATCAACAATGGGAGTTTATTTGGCTCTGGATCCTCGAAGCTGAAGTCCAAGAACACAGTGCCAGCATATGGCATAGGCACCTGTGCTATTATAACACCGTAAAAGCAAATGCAGAGAAGGCTACGGCTTCTGGCGTTAGACTGGCCCAATGGTAGTCATTATGGCCATTTGGGGAGTGAATCAGTTGATGGAAGAGCTCTCTCTCTCTGTCCCTCTCTCTATATATAGCTCTTGCGAGTAAAATAAGTAAATCTCTTTGAAAAAAAGAATTATTTTAATACTAAATCATAATCAGGACTCTATTTAGTGTTGCTTAAAGTGAGGCAATGCATTAAATGATTTATGAACTTTTTAATTAAAGTGATAAGATAAACATCACAGTTGCAAATAATGTAGAAAAATATTGATTGTCCATACTTAGCCTTTGTTGTTGTTAGTTTCAAAAAGTTTTGACGATTTTAAGATTCTTCAGGAAAGAAAGATTTGGGTGGGGGTTGGGAAAGGTGACCATCACCATCGGCGGATTATGGGGAGATGGAGGGAGTTGCCTGCTTTTTTTTGAAGGAGTTTTTAGCAGGGAGGTTGTCTGGAATTGTCAGCTTCTGATTGTAGTATGGCAGAAAGACATAGCTGGTTCTATTATGGTTTTAAAGTACCTGGCAGACCCGATCTCCTTTATGGCTTGCATGGGCTGGGCAGGTAAGTCCCTGTCAGCTCTCAGGGGAGTGATTTGGCAAAGTCCTTTAAGATGATAGCTTGTGTTGTAATTGGGAATCATGGCATGGCTTGAGCCAGGGGTTAAGAAAGGAATTGCTTCATTCAGCACTTGTGTGATCAAAGGACTTGGGCCATCCTCTGCTGCTTTCCCATCCTCTGCTGCTTTCCCAGACACAGCAGCTGGGACTCAAACTGTCACCCATTTGGGATGCCAGCATTGCAGGCAAAAGATTAGCTGCTACAGCACTGCATCAGCCCTAAAATGACTCTTAAAATAGTAATAATCTAAAGGTTTTACAACTATAGCTACATCCTTGAGGCTGGAAATTTTGCCAAGATTTATAGCATCAGATTCAGAAAAGGAAGTACCCTCCAAAGTGGACTGCAGTCATATTTGGCTTCTTAGTTTTAATCTGCCACAGGCTGAGCTCCTCTAAATCATCATGAGAGAAAGGGTCCACTGCAGCCCGGCCAATCTGGTTGAAGGCAACACTTGGCATCACAAACCTGCCTGGGCAATCAGCAGAGCAACATCCCGGCATCTCTCTAACCAAAAGCCATATCCTTCAATTCTGAGAGCTCTTTTGATTCTATCCAGTGGCAGGGAAAGGCTTTCTAGCTGGAGTATGCAGGTAATGGGAGCAGCAGCAGATCAAAGAACTCAACAAGCAAGTTATCTGATATACTGTTGATTAAGCAAAACAAAAATATGTGGATACAAGAACAGTGTTTCATTATCACTGCTTTGATAGTTCCTCAACATAGACACATACTCCATCACAGCAGACACAAAAAGAAACAGTGAATCCAGAAGATGAAGTAACGATTTGCTGTACCTAATAACACAAAGAATGTGTGTGAAGATATAGACTCTATGAAGTATACTCAATGATTAGAAAAAAGATCCCAAAGACTTTCCAAAACACAGAGCAATCCAACCTAAAACACACCATTCAGATATATAACATGGAAGCCACCAAAGACAAGTGGGCTTGTGTTTCAACAATGAGCACCTCCTACAATCATAAACTAAATTCTATAGGTTCTCAAAAACTAAGGGAAAGTGGGTAAGGACATAATTTTTAAACCAACATTATCAGGTAAACAGTATTGCCTACTCAAATTTTTGTCTAAATTTTTATCTAGAAATCAACTTAGCAATTCAATAATTCAGAGATCAATGACATTGTTTATTTTCTAATTTGAAGAATTACCTAATATGTCCACTTACGTGTTAAAATATACTTCTAGTTTAGGTACTAATTCATGCTTGTCAGTATCAATGACACACCTAAACAGAGACATTTTAGTCTAAACAGAGACATTTTAGCCCTATATGCTGCTCTAGCAAGCACAGGCCACCAGAAACAAGCTAACAATACCCCATCTAAAGAGAGAGCATGTGCACTTGTTTGCCTCCAACAGTCCAAGTCAGACCACCTACAACACAGCCATGGTCAGAATTTTAAAAGTTTAAACCTTGAAATGTGACACGTCAGAAGCGGACCAAACAATCATCAGAGGTCACCCTCCTCCAAAGACAGTATTACGGTTTCCTGTAGAAACCTGGCTCAGCTTGTGGCAAAAATCCAACTCACAATCACTTAAAAGTCAGAAGAGTGTGCAGAATTACACTGATTGAGACACCTTATGACGTAAATTAGGAATTACACATTAATCGCAGCCAATAAAACATGAATACCAAGTAACCAAAATGAATGGTAATTAACTCTGCTAGCAATAGAAACAATCTGTTACTACACACTAAGCACTATGGAACACTAAATGTACTGGTGTGTGCAAGTACATTATTATTGATCTTGGATTATCAATAGTTTTTTTAAGTATTGCTAGTAGCAAATATATATATGCTGCAAGAAATAATATGCACATTTCTTGCAGCAGAAATAAAAAGGAACAGTAAAATCTTTGGAGTTGCTAGTGATTTGTTGCATCTGCATCTATAATGTTACCTTACTGATTAAACTGAAAGACTAAGTCCAACAGAATACCTTTTAGTGGAGGAAAATGTGTGAGAACAATGAGGTGCGACCTGCAAACGTTGCCAGCCCTGGCTTTCCCCGCCATCATCACCGTAATTCTAAACGCATGTAGAAGCTCACTTGACGACAAAGGGACCTGGACGACCAAGAGAGAGAAGTGTCCAAAAGGAAAACTTGGGCTGGGTGCCTGCAGGTAAGGAACTGTAAGGTACTACCGGCCCCGACAAAGCAATGCGAAGTAAGTTGGATTTCGGTGAAGAGTACAAGTTTGTCCTGGGCTTGTAATACATTTTCCCAAAATCCACACAGAAGTAAAAGAAACAAATTTCACATCAAGTGCAAACGAAGCCACAGGAGTTTGGCATCCAATCGGCTGTTGGTCACCTCTGATTGCCTAGGTCAAAGGCGTCGCTCCCGTGGACGACCCCCCAGAGCAGTACGCTCCCCTCCTCCCCCGGTAAGCCAAACCCTTGCCATCTCGTGCCACCCTCACGGACCATCCTCTGGGACCCGGACACACCCCCACGACAGCGGACTACCCTCGAGAAGCATCTCAGACCACTGTCATCATCACGCCGTGGTCCCAGGGCCCCTCCAGCCTCGGGGTCCTCGGTGCCTGCCCCCGCAGCCCCTCACCGCTGCCCTAAGGTTTCTCCCGTTGCCCAGATCCTGGCCCCCTTCTCAAACCTGCAGTCCCAGCTCTCACTCGGGCCGCGCGGACACTGCCGACTCCCCGGTCCGTACCCGGTCTCCGGTTCGCGGCGCCGGACGATGGCGCGCTACGCAGCGTCCACTGAGGAGACAAGTGCCCGGGACGCGGCGGCTCCGAACTCACCTCCAGTGCCGACTCTCTCCGAGCCTGGCCCGGAGCCCGGCTTCCGCCCGGCGCGGTGGGCGTTCGCGAGCGGGACCGGAAGTCCCGCCCCGGTGGCTCCCGGCGGGCCCGCCTGCGTTCCCCGCGCGGAGGCGTCTGTGAGGGAGTTGAGGAGAGGAGGGGGACGCTGGCTGTCTGCTGGCGGCTGGCGGCCGGCCACCACAGGCGGGCTGGGGCAGTGGCTGGGGCTGCCTGTCGTCTTTTCTGGCGCTCCGCGTCTTTCCCGTGCTTCATTCCACCACTCTGCGAATGCTGGAGCAAACGTCTCTTTGGTCCAAGCCCGTGAGGAACAAGATTGACTCAGACAACTGAACTCCGTCCCTCGCGATGTAGGTGAAAGTTGACATAAATAAAAATCGAGATTAATCACACCTCAAGACAGAATTCCTGTCACTGATTTTTATCACCTACTGGCAATCGCTCATGCAACAACGGGCACTGCTGGAGGTGCTGAGACGCCCCAGAGCAGAGTTAGTTCAGGGCATCGCTGGAGGCACAGAATAAATCCAACAACCGCCTGGCCCTCGGGAAACCTACTCTAATCCAGTCCGGGAATCACAGATTTAGGATTGAACAAGTGCAATGGAGCCATCAAGTCTTATAGTCATTGGCAATGCAATGGGGGATAGTGAAATGTACGGATCTGGACTAAGTTTCCTGGAAGTAAGAACTCCAATGGGAATGAAATTCATAAGAGCTAAAGGGCAGGGTAGGTGGGAAAAGGGCATGCCAAAGCCCAGGGTGCTGGGGAGTGAGAACTTGGCTTGCGCAGGTGGTTGGCTGGGGATCCAGTCAGTTCAGGAGGGTCTACGATGGTGGAGGCAAGAACAAGCACTGGGGAGACAAGGCCAGACCATTAAGCCCCTGCCCCCTGATACTAAGAAATGTGATCCACAGACTCTGTAGAATGGGATCAGTGAGGTTGTCTAGTAAAAGAGACATGTGTGATACCCATTCTTCCTTCTCTTGTACAGTAATCCTGTACCTGTGTGTGAGAACGTTCTCTGTTACCATGGAGGTGACTAGAGAGATTGCCTTAGTTTTCAAAGAACAGTTACAACTTGAAAGATGTGGGTATGACGTTTTGCCCTTGAGGGTGTTTTCTCAAGCTGCTCTAACCAAGAGTAAAAGCAAAGAGTGGGGGCTGGGGAGGTGGTACTGCAGGGTAAATCCCTCTGGGCCTGTTGGAGTGCTGTCTGCTCTACTTCCAATCCCTGCTAATGGACCTGGGAAAGCAGCAAAGGATGTCCCAATTCCCTGGGAACTTGCTACCCATGTGGGAGACCGCCTTTTTGGCTCTTGGCTTGTGCCTTCTGCCATTGAGGCATTTGGGGAGTGAACTTGTAGATGGAAGATATTTTCTCTCTCTCTCCAACTCTTTCAAGTAAATAAAAATAAATAAGCAAATAAATCTTAATTTTTAAAAAATGATGACTATTACATCCCTTTAGTTGCCTCACTGACTAAATCACCCCAACTGACTGAGATGCCAATGGAGATCACAGGGAACCATGAGTGGGCTTAGAAAGGGGACTTCGCTATCAGCTAATGGAGACTGTAGCATTTATTCCTATTTTCTGTGTTGCTAGTGTTAAATAAGCCTACTATTGTGCATTAAGCCACCATCTCCTTTTTTAAGAAGAAATAATATGTTTTCCTTCATTTTCTTTCTCCTTGTGCCTGCCACAGAGTCTATTCTCATGCATCGAGACAGGACAACTGTAGAAGAAAAGGAGGAATGGGTACCATGCAGAAAGGCAGTGCTTGGAGACATGACATCACCTCCAGATGAAATCAAAGAGCACAGCATGAAGTCTTTTCTAAGAAGGTAAGGTTAGCAGTGCACTTGTGTTCAGGAACTAAGAAAATCATGGAGCAAAGAGGTGTGGCTTTAAAAGGATGGGAAGAAAAGTCTCCAATGTGTAGTGGAATGTATTGGCATGTTGTTGCAGAGGCATTCACATACTAGGCACTGACAAGTAGAATTCAACAGGCAGTACATGAAAGGTTACCCTAGAGCTCACTATAATTTTCTTTTTTCAAGAGTGGTCAAGATATATATGAGCAGTCTCTTAAAGGGGCCACATATGTACAACTGTCAATTTAAAATAGTCCTAAGATAGTCAATTGCCCTGATTTGCCTAGGTCTGTGGGGGATCCCAGGATGCTGGACTTTTTGTCCTGGGAAAATGGTGAAAAGGAGTTAATGGGTACATCCTATACCAGACTATAAAGTCTCTTCAGTCCAAGAATTTTGAGTATGATTTAGGGAAATCCAGAGAGAAGATTGTTATTAGAACTGAGTCACATAAAAAAAATATTTGTTAATACCCATTACCAAGGACACAGGACCTACCCTGTTTTATTCCATTACAGGAGATATCTGTGTTTACTTTCAAAAATTTTTTGGCCAGTCAAAAAATATTTCTTCTGCTTATAATCAAAATAATCTCAGGTAACATATCAAGATTATATCCTTGTTTAAACGATCTATTCCCAAAGCTCCTGCTGAGTGGATGCTGAACTTAATGATTCATATGCATCTCCACAACGAGGTGGACCAGGTGTAAACATTTAAGCTGAATAACTAGAAGAATTTCTTATATGCAGATTTTGATGATTATAGCTAAAGATTCAGTTGGTCTCTCTTGCGTACTTAAATATAAGCATAATGGAAACCTATCAGTAGGTTAGGCATGATGAAAAAGATGTCCAAAACTGATGGAGAAAGAAAGGAGGAAGAAGAAATGGAAGGGAAAGTTGGGACTAAGGAGGAGAGAATGATGGGGAAATTAAAAAATTACCTGAGAGCTGGCCACTTTATTTCTCATTTTACCAAATTTTATTTCCCATTCCATTTTATTTCCATTCCAACTAAATTTCTTGCCCTTAAATTCTGTGAAAACTCTGGGCCCTGTTGGTAAATTTCCTGTTTTGCTAAGGTTAGTTTTAGTAAAATTTTTTCCTTGTAGTCAAATATTAAAATATCAGCTCCGCTCACAAGACAAAAGGTTACTGGTTCATTCTATAGACCTCCAGAGGTCTGGAGCCAACTTCCCTTCCCAGGCCAAGAACTGAATGAATCAAGCTTTCTGATCCCTACAAGAAACCTGTCACAATTGCCATGAGGTTCACTGATGTTAGTGTTAAAATCACATGGGTTGGTTAAGATGTCTCTTGAAGGGTTAATGCTTTGGCATAGTGGGTAAGCCACTGCTTACAGTGCTGGCATCTCATGTGGGCACCAGTTCCAATTCTGACTGCTGCACTTCTGATCCAGCTCCCTGCAAATGTGCTTGGGAAAGCTGTGGAAGATTGCCCAAGTGCTTGGGTTCCTGCAACCATGTGTAAGAACTGGGTGAAACTCCTAGCTTCTGGCTTTGGCCTGGCCCAGCCCTGTTTGTTGTGGGCACTTAGAGAGTGAATCAGCAAATAAAAAACCTATCTTTCTCTCTCTTTCTTTCCCTCTCTCTACCAGCCCCTCTCTGTGTATGAATGTATTTAAAATAAATTTAAATAAATATAATTTTAAAATGCAATCATATGAGTGGGAAGAACCATGCAGTCAGAATATAAAGCCAAAGGAATATTTGGAAATCATGTATGTCAACAGAGGAAACTACTAACATCCAGGGAGGCATAAGGGTTTTCTTAATGCTAAACAGCCCAAAATTAATAAACTCCAAAAGACAGAACTAGTTCAAAATCTTTCTCCCAGTTCTCATCTTCCTGCTTAACAGCTCTTCTGGTGTGAAGAGTGCACTGGAACCCTTGAATGTGTACACTTCATCCTGTTTCAAGCTCCTCCCTGCCCATACTGTGGCAACTGGTTGGCTATACAACTATGAGAACCACGGAAGAGACACCTGCTAATGACAGTAGAAAACAGGCTGTTTCTCTTAATTATGAAAGAAATTTTTAAAGAAAATTTCCTATATCTTTTCAATATTCACCAACTTTCTCAGATAAATGGGTTAGTTTGAAGAGCTAAGGTTAGTAGTTTGCATGGTTTATTTACATATTGCACAATCTCTTTAGCTTTTGTCTTATCATTATTTTTCTCATTGCCAAAATAAACATCAAGATCATTAGTAGTTATGTTTAAAATTAAGTTCTCTTCTCTTTAAGCATGAAGCAATTTAGTAATTTGTGGCAAAGTCAACTAGTCTATAATTGGAAGTAATCACAACAGCATATTCCCTGCTATATTAACCAGTTGGTGTAAGATTGCATTAATTACAGATTATGAATTGAGGGATAATTAAGTTGAGCTACTTGTTCCTGCCTAGGAAAAACAGCAGAAGATGGCACAAGTATTTGGGGCCCTGTCACCCCCTGGGAGATCTAGATGAAACTCCTGGCTCTGGTCTGGCCCAGTTTTGGCCAGTGTGGGCTTCTCAAGAGTGAACCAGCATTGGGAAGTCACTTTCTTGCATTCTCTCTCTCTCTCTCTCTCTCTCTCTCTCTCTCTCTCTCTCTCATATATGTGCGCACACGTGCTCTGAACAAATCTTTAATAATAATAATAACAATTCTCAATTCTGCAAGTACTAAAAGCAATGTATTTTCTATAAAGATGTCGATCTTCTGTAATTCAATATTATCTCTATTGTGAAAGATGAATCCTAGTAAATTAAAATGCTAGTTCCTTCCAAAAAGGAATGCTGTGAGAGAAAGAGAGACATCTTTCACCTACTGGTTCACTCCATGAAATGACTGTGGCAGCCACTGCTGAACATTATAGGAACCCAAATATATGAGCCATTAGCTGCTGCCGGACAGGTAGAAGTGGAGCAGGGACTTGAACCAGATACTCTTGCATGGGGACACAGGCATCTCAAATTCCACTGAGCCAAAGGCCCACTCCTCAGACAGAATTTTGATAGTGGAGAAGAACAACCCAAAGAATACCAGAAGGGCATATATGTGGCATTTCTTGAAAATGAACATGGAGCCCACATTCACAGAAAAATACCGAATGAAGGATGGCTTCTTCCTCCACGGCCTCTTCAATACTGACTTCAACAGTGTCTACTTGCCTATAGTTTCAGAGATATCACAGCTGCCCAAGAACAGGGACCAGGTCAAACTCTTTCCCCTGAAACCCATTTTAGGCTGAAACCCATTTTGCAGATATTGTTTGTAAAATAACACCTCCTGTTTTCTGGGTACAACTCCTCTCTACATGGAGAGAGATAAAAAATGTCTAAAAAAGATACTTGCTCACCATTTTGCCCAAAAGAATACCCTTATTCTTTCTCAACTAGGCACAGTAAGTGCTTATGCTATATAATACATATATATGATATATAATACATAAGTGTATTATGATCTCATTTATCTGTTCAGTCAACAAATATTCAGGGAGCATCTCTACTTCTAGATGCTGATAAACAAAATTTTTGGTGAACAAAATCTGGTGCTATGAGTTTCTATTGTGCTAGTTAACTTTAGGTGTCTTTAGAATTGCTATGTAACTGGTAGAGTATCATTTCTGGATGTGTTTGTGTGGGCGTCTCAGGAGATGGGAGTATGATTCAGTAGAGTGAAGAATATCCATGACTAATGTGTACAGATATCATCCCGCCAGCTTGTGGGCCTGGGTAGAACACAAAGGCAAAGAAATTGTGGATTTTGTCTCATTCCTCTTTGTCCTTGGATGTCAATGCTGCAGGCTGCTCAGGCATGAGGCTCGAGGGCTTGTCCTGGGGCCGCTATGGCTCTTAGGACCTCAGTCATGGGCTGAGAGGTAGCCCATCAGCTCTTTGCTTCTGAAGCTTTCAGGCTTGGACAAGGTCACACTTCTGATATTCCTTGATTTTTAATTTGCAGCATGTGTATCTTCTCAGCCTCCTGTGAATTCCCCTAATGGATCTATCTATCTATCTATCTATATATCTATATATCACATATCTATCATACATATATAGTTATCTATCCATATATGAGTATATATATGCATATATATGATAGATGGATAGATAGATCCATCACCTATCTCCTATTGATCCTATCTCTCCGTAGAGTCCTGACTGACACACTTGCAGTCCAAATTCTGAAGAGAGAAAAATATAAAACAAAGCCAAGCTCTACAAGTGTATTGTGATCTTTATGGTGAATGTTTGGCATAGTGATTTAGATGCCCACATCCATATCAAAATGTCGAGGTCCAAGTTCTGACTGAATTCTCGATTCCTGCTTCTTGTTAATGTGCAGTCTGGGAGATAGTTGGTAATAACTCAAGTGATTGGATCCTTTCCACTCAAGTAGGAGATCTGGAGTGAGTTCCTAGCTCCTGTCTATCCCTGGCCATTGTGGATATTTGGGGAATGAATTAGTAGGGGAGAACCCTTTCTTGCTGTCTCTCTTTCTCAAATATAAAAAATAAAATATTTATTTAACCTGATATAAATGCTTATTTAGTGTAATGTGACATGTTTATTTAACATGATAATAAAAATTTTTGAGCAAAAACAAAGCAAGATGAAAGGGCATATGGCAGGGTAGAGAAGGAATTTATAGCCTCAGGAAGTGTCATGTGAGCAGCAGCTTGAGGAGAGTGAAAGAAAGCATATCTGAACAAAGAATAGCCGGGGCAAAGTCCCTGAGGCAGGAGCATACAGATCAAGTTCCGGATATCTAGTTCTCAAACATGCAACATGCTTAAGCAGCTTCAGTCCCAGAATGGGCCTGGACTGGGCCTCAGCTAGACTGAGTAGTGTGTGTCTGTCTCCACATTGCCACCCTGAAAACTTGGCTCCTCTGCTAGTGGCTCACAGCTAGAATTTGCCACGAAGAGCAATGCAAAGATATCAGAAGCTGGGGAACAGAGAAGCAATCTTGCTCTTCTTTGTCTTCTTCCTATTTTCTCTCAGTGTCACCTGTGAATTACCCTTTACCTGAAAAATGACTGTGAGGACCAATTTCCAGTTTGATTCAATTCCAAAACCTGTCTCCTTGGATCCTTCAGAGAATCTGGAATGGAAGAGCAATGGCTACTCAGAGTCCCAGATGCCACTTCTGTGGATCCTGCCTTACCCTCAGATCTCAAAGAGCCTGTAGCTGCTTCCTATAGCTCTGTGTGCTTCTCTCTCTCTCTCTCTCTCTCCCTCTCTCTCTTTCTCTCTCTCTCTCTCTCTCACCTCAATGATTTCTTTTGTATTTTCAATTGTTCATCATCCATTAAACCAGTTCCCAATAGCAAATTCTCTCTTAAAGTGAACCAGTGTGTGGTGTTTCTTTTCCTGCCTTGATACAGGGAGCTAGCATGTACCTTCCTAAAGTGAGAAACCAGGTTTTATTGGACACTTCCCACAAATCCTAGCATGTAATTGTGCTCAATAAAGGATTGTCAAGTAGGTAGTGAACAAGTGTGGTCTATATACTGGCAGAGTGAATAGAAACAAAGTCCCAGAACACCTGATCTCAAACCCAACTTTCCCATGAAATAGTCCAAGTTGCCTTGGTGGCCTTGTTGGAGTAGATCAAACACAGCGCTCTTGGGAACAGCAAAAGCATTCTCTGCTGCCATCCACCACACAGAGGAGGTTGTGTGGGTGACAAGGACTCATGAGGAGAGTGCAGTCAGGAACAACCAAGCTCTTAGACAGCCTCCCATTAGTCTAGGGAAGTTTTAAAACAAGAAGAGAGTGTTTGGGTTACAATGATTTACTAAAATCATTAGAGTTTGGCCCACTGCCTGCCCAAACCCAGCCAAAACAAGAGCCACTTTCTGACAGGGATTAATATAAGACACTGAGTAGCTTATTTTACTTGGGTCAAGAAACATAAAAGAATATCTCTCTGGGAATGCCATACACTAAGGAAATACCTTACCACATTTTAAATGCTAGGCTGTACTCCTGCAAGAAAATGAAGCTGGAATAAAAAAGAAGACAGACATATCTGGAAGTAGAGAGAAGGTATACGAGGAATTGCATGCACTAAGTATACAATATATATCTTCTTTTATTGACATGCTTTATCAAAGTTCTGATCTACAATGAAAGCATCCTGGAGATCTCAGATTTCTTTGGACCTATTTACAAGCATATGAGAAAGAAAATTTTGAAACCATTTACTTTCTAATGCTCTATTCCATCTGGTCATTGTCTTCACATTGCTCTGTTGTTTGGATTATTGTAATAGCCTTCCAATTGGACTCCTAGACATTAAATCTAGCCTGCACCCTACAGTAGTAGCAGTCATTTTTGCCAACATTCTCTTACTTAATTCAAACCCCAGCTCTGTCAATTCCGAACTACGTGTGACCTCAGATTTTCCTAACTTCTCTGTGCTTGGGTTTCATCTGTAAGTAGAGGTGGTTATGGTACTTATAGAGTTGATGTGTAAAGGCTGCATAAATGACTGCACCTAAAGTACTTAGAAAAAGTCCTAGCACACTGAAACTACAATTGAAACGACTGCTACCATCATCACTATACTTGAAAATGCGTTATGGTTTCACATTATTTCAGGGATAAAAATCCAATTCCTTGGCAGATGTGGCTTTTCCTACTTAGAGTCTCTAGGGATCTCTCTAGACTCATTCTACACTTCCCCCTCTCCAACACCTTCACCTCCTTTTCCTGTTTAACATGCTCTGATAAAATCCCCTTTCATATTAGAAACCTCCATGTATTGGGCTTCTCATCTGGCTCTTAGTGCCATCAATGTCTTTCTGATTGTTTCTGATCATGTGTGTCAGCCCATGTTTTCCTTTGCGTTTATTACACCCTCCTCCTCCTCCTTCTTCATTTTTTAAAATATAGATTTATTTACTTTTATTGGGAAGATCAGATTTATAAACAAAAGGACAGAAAGATCTTTTATCTGCTGGTTCACTCGCCAAATGGACACAATAGCCAGAGCTGAGTCAATCCAATCATCCAGGTCTCCCACGTGGGTGCAGGGTCCCAAGGCTTTGGGCCATCATCTTCTGCTTTCCCAGGCCACAAGCACGGAGCTGGGTTGGAAATGGAGCATCTGGGACAACTGGCACCCACATGGGATCCCAGCACTTGGAAGATGAGGATTTATCCATTAAGCCATCGTGCCAGACCTTCTGCTTCTTTTTCAACAGACACTCTCCCACTCAATCTTCCAAGACTAAAGCAAGCAGCAGGAGCTGTTACCTGAGAGCTGAATGATAGATAGTGTTCTTCCTTCAGTGCTTTAACAAGAAATGTGAATTATGATAATTCGGGCAAGATGATCTTACTTCTGACTCTAAAATTCAAAGGGATCTAGAAAGTGTGTGTGTGTGTGTGTGTGCGTGTTGGTCTATTTTGCCTGATACAGATAAACTCAGCTTGGACTCTGATTTTATCAGTATACCTAACATCACTCAATTTTTGGTCTAAGAAGATATAAAAATATAAGTTTTATACATTGTATATATATACATATATACACATGTACTAAAACTGGTTCTCAAAACTAATGAATAGTGGAAATGTTCATGAAAGGAAGAGCTAGACTTCACTTCTATCATATACAAGGAATCATTCTTCAAGCTGGAAGTTCTGAAAAAATCTAACTTAATCTACTGTTACTACTAAAGAAAGTCAGACACAGAAGAAAGCAAATGATAACATGGTAAGTGAAGGAAAGTGGATGCTACAAGGAGAGTCAAGTGACAGCCAGTAGGACTGAAAAATAAACAAAAACTGATGATCAAGAGTGAGTGGTCTGATGACTCAGAAGAGGTCACTGTCTGAGTAGTTCCGCTCTAAAATTAATGTGTTTATTTAAATAATATACAACATTAAAAAGTCAAGCAGTGAAATGGCTAACAGTTTTTCCTTGACAAATATACAATACACACAACTCAGAAAATATCTCTTTTTGTGTAAGAACTTTCTGCCTCTTTCAGACTCAAATAGTTTACATGTCAGTGTAACATGAGTCATTTCTTAGAAGCAGAAGTGAAAGAAGGCTGAAAAATATTCCTAGCTCCTTTAACAAGCAGGCATATTTCAAAATACTGAAGTCATCCAATCTTGATGTGAAATGCAGTTTAAAAAAATAATTAGTTCTTTTTTAAAATACTTCATATTTTCTTATTTTTCATGGTACAGTTTTTTAGGGTTAGGGACTACTCCCTCTTTCTCCCTTTTCTCTCTCTGTTTTCTACACCTACTCTTTTGACCAAATCAACATAAAACACTTAAAATATTGGGTTACCCACCTAACTCAGTTTTCACTTTCTCCTTCCTGTTTACTTTTCACCTAAAGAAAAAGATAACTTACTTAAGGTCTCACAGAGACCTCATTTATGAAGTTAGATAATTTTCTATACCTTGTGTCAGCTTACCTTAAAACCAGACCCAACCCACACAGCAGCTCTCCGAGATTGCCAGGCTCTCACATGTCCTTCAAAACATCAGAAGCATGCACCTTGCTTTTGTAGCAGCTCATCTTTGGCTGCCCAAATACATTTATTACAGACCTTAACAACTTTTCTTCAACATTTGCATGTATGAACATAAACTACAGTTTGTAAAAATGAAATGTCTTTAAGCCATAGTACCCAAATCAAAAGCAATATACTACCCAAATTTTTAGACCCCTAATTTTTCTACAGTTTTCAAAATGAAGAAAAATTCCCATCTTACATTACATGTGGCACCCAGCCAGCAAATCTAATTGTAGGTTGCAAAAGGTGTAACCCCATAAGCTAAATGAGAGTCGGCCACCTTTGACTAAAGCTCATTATCATCTCAAATATCCTATCCCATTTTCCATGTCAGTACACTTAGGCTTGTCAGGTTACTTGAGGAAAGTTTTATTTCAAAAATATGACCACACAGTACCTCTGATATGCAGGCCACTGCTGACTTAATCCTGCTGGGACAGGAATTCTGAGAAAGGCGGGTTCCTTCAGCAAAATTACTGAGAAAGTCATGAGTCCTGTCATATTTCCTCCCTGTTCCCAATCTTTTGTCATGATATTTAGTAATAATTGAGGCATTAGCTAAAAAAATGTTAAGCACTGATCCACCCAGCAGTATTTTTATTTCCCTAAAAAATGTCTTTAAAAAATGGGGGGCTTCAAGAATTGATGAAATAATGCAATAATAATTATTGTTGTATTGTAATGAGAGCACCTCCATGTACCAGCCCAGAACCTTAGTCCCTGGTCTTCCCACCGTTGCTACTGGAAAGTGTGACATTACATGAATTGGCTGTGTCTCTGGGTTCATTTCCTCATATCCCTCCATCCTCTCCTTCCTTCTTGCCTTCTCCATGTCCCTTAAGCTGGCACAGTGTCACCACACTTGTTAAATTCCTGCCTGAGATTGGATAAACAAAAATGTGCTACTTTCAGACGGGGTGGACCAACTGCCCAGACTTGAAATACTCAACCTAAATCATGGGATGCCTATGAAACACCTGCTCTGTGCTTGTGCCTTCCCAGATGCTATCTCATTCCATGCTCACCTTAGTCCAGGTACTCAATCATTCCTGTTTTGTAGAAAATGAAACCTAACGCATGAGGTGGTTAACACATCTGCCTGTACTCATCCATGAGAAGGTCATGGAGTTGTGATCCCAGGCCTGCTACTCCAAAGCTCTTATCCTAAATATGAGAGAGCATACAGAGGCTCAGCCAGGCAGGTAGGACCTGCTGGGTCATCTGGACGATGGTGCAGAGTCAAGGGAAGGAAGGGCCAGGGATGTCACTGGTAGACTGCATACAAGCTGGCTGGACCTTCCTGGATCTGAATGATTATGAGTCTGTTTTTGGCAGGTGGCAGCATCAACTCTAGCCTCCTGCAAACTGTAGGCCCTGTTTGTTCTCTAGATAGCTAAAGATGTAAGCATTTGCTAGGAGCCAGGCATTGAGCTGTTGTCCCTTATATTCTCTCCCCAGCCGTAGGGGCAGTGGTCTTACTGTCCTCATTTTGTAGATGAGGGCACTGCTCAACACATAGCCAGGCAGTGGCAGAACTGACATTCAGCCCCAAGCTCTAGTACTCCCTGGGCCAGCAGGTCAAAAACAGACAGCTGCTCCAGGTGCCTGGGACACAGAGCAGGTGCTAAGTATTTGAGGTGGCCCAGACTCTGGCCCTGAGAGCTGTAGGGTACAATGGAAAGAATGGGACTTTGGTTTCTGTTCAGCCAATCGACTTCCTCCTTCTCTTCAACCCCTTGCTCCTTGGTGGAAGTATTTGCCTACCTAAGGTCCACATCATGCATTTTTCCTTTCCTTGGGAGGAGATTGTCTTGACCTGAATGATTTGTCTGAGTCTTCCTAAAAAAAAAAAATCAATTTTAGCAAGCTGACCTCAGAGTATTTACGGCACATAAGCTCTGTTCTTTTGGGATAGATAGCCCTGTCTCCTCTCAGAAAGCTGTTTTTTCTAGTCTGAAGCTTCAGGATCACTGCTCATGCTGTTTCTTACCGGCCCTCCAGCTGTCTTAGACTAACACGAGGCTCTGTTCTTGCACCACTGGGATTTTTTCCCTTGATCTCATCCAAAGACCAGTGATTCTCAACCCCATATCTATCATAAGAATGATTTTCTTTCTGAGAACAAGCTGAAAAATATGCACTAATTCTTCCAGGCCCAGGCAATGCACACATACAGGAATTTTAGTGCATTTTCATGGACTCAGCTGTTCTTTGGGCCTAGGGATCCTGATCTTAGGAAAATTTGATTAACTACTTACAGAAAATCAAACTCATCTATTATAGTATTCCACAGCTGGCATGATGGCTCAGCTGACTAATGCTCTGTGCACTGGCATCCCATATGGGGCTGGTTCATATACAGGATGCTCCACTTTTAATACAGCTCCTTGCCTATGGCCTGGGAAAGCAGCAGAGGATGGTGCAGGTTCTTGGGCCCCTGCATACATGTAGAAGATTCTGAAGAGGCTCCTGGATCCAGATTTTTTAAAAAATGAAAGTTGCTATCTTAAAAGAAAAAAAGATGTGTTTATTTTTGTGGGAAAGGTAGATTTACAGAGAGAAGGGAAGACAGAGAAAAAAGATCTTCCATCTGCTGGTTCACTACCCAAATGGCTGTAATGGCTAGAGCTGAGCCAGGAGCCTCTTCTGGGTCTCTCACATGGGTGCAGAGTTCCAAGGATTTAGGCCATTCTTTATTTCTTTCCCAGAACGCAAGCAGGGAACTAGATGGGAAGTGAAACAGCCAGTACACCAACCAGTACCCATATGGGATCCTGGCACTTAAAGAGTGATGAGCCAGTTGAGCCACTGCCTTAGGCCCAGAAAAATCTTTCTTGCTCTGTTTCTCCTGCTCTCTGTAAATCAGTCTTTCCAATAAAAATAAATAAATCTTCAAAAAAGAAAAGGTGAAGTATGCCCTGCATTTATAGAGACCTAAAAATGTTTGGTTTAGCACAGGTCATTTAATCATCAGAAAGCAATTTGTGATACGCTTTTCCAGAAACCCACAGCATTGGAACCAACCCAAAATGTCTACTCACATTAGGATACTTTGGAGACCCATACAAAGATTCAGGCTGCCTTTTCTATAGCTAGAGAAATGCCATCTCGTCTACAATTTTTTGCCTAAGGCTCCATTTTTCTGTTACTCAAAACATGTTTTGAATCATCTTTTCTTTTGGAAATGCTTACGAATAGCTTATACTCCATTCTCAATGTCCTTACGTTTCCTATACGTTTCTTTAGAGATTAAAAAGAAAAGAAGGAAACATGATCAGAATAAGAAAATAAGTGTTTGTGAAATACCCGGTGTCACCTTTTACAAGTTTCAGACAGCAATTATGGAGCCATTCAGGTTGTTAAAGTGTAGTTGAGTTAAGTAATTCTCCTGTAGAACAAATGTTGAGACATTAAGAACTTAATGATGTCATTATAATTACTGCAGATTATAATTACTTTTAGATTATGATTATCCATTAATTTGACAATGACAGTTTAAGTGCAGTTTGGTCTATTATGGAGACATTTTTACATTTATATCTTGAAATATCAGAAATATAGTATTTTTAAAAGCACTTCCAAAGCCACCTGGTAACATCTATTATAAACTCCCAACCACTACTTTATTACTTTGAACATGAAAATCCTGGAGGAATAAAGTAGAAATGAAGAGAATAAAGTAGAAGAAAATACTATATTTTATCAACAAATGGTATTTCTGTTAATCAACCTTTCTGAACATGTTCACATTCTTCCCACCAAACAGGAAAAGAGAGTAGATTATTAGCAGTGCACTTGTGGGCTCAGTATGCAGCTAGATCGAATACACTTGGGAACACAGTAGTGGCACCTGATCCTGGACCCAGATGAAGGAGGTGATCCTATTATTCACATCTATCTCATCAGAACATCTGCGACTCATGGCCTAGGAACTGTTCCCATTGGGTTTAAGAGAAAAAGAGAGCGAGAAAGAAAGACCTTGCCAGTGACATGGCTAGGATAAGCCAGGGGAATTTCCTGAAGCCATGTCCAAAGTAAGCCTGCAAGTTTTGTGTTTTTCTTAAACTGCAAAGCATGCTGGTCATAAATTGTACTTACTTGGCATAGTTTGAGGAAGGCTTGTGGAAGTTCTCAAGTGGGAGCACCTGCTGGAAACTTCCCTGTAGTTTCTTCTGTATACATCAAAGTTCCCAATTCTCCCACCCTCCCCAGCCTTCTGAGAAATAATGCGCTGACCTCTGCGCTCAGCCCCTTACCTCAGCTAGACAGGGCTGCCTGTCCTTTTTGTGCCCCCTTTCTACTTCCTGCCCTCCAGTGAACTTTGTTTCACTGCTGACATCACCTCTGCCTGAAGTCCCACTGAAGGTGAGCAGTCTTCCGTGGGGCTTTGCCTCAGCAGCAGCTGTTTATCATCTGACTTCCTTCAGACCATGTGATGGGTACAATCTATTTCTGAAGGGTATTAGTGTCTGTCTTCTGCCACACTAACTTCAGTTGATTTACTCTTCCAAGGTGTTGGTATGTATCTACTCATTTAATCCTCACAACAAATACAAAGTTTTCTTGCCTATTATTGGCACAGTGATTTAAGACAATATGTGGGCTGGGGTCCTCTTCCTGCCTGAGTCAGGTGACCCTGACCACAATGCCAAGCCAAGGACCCCTCCCTTCCTGGGTCAGACAGCTGCCTCAGGTGGCCCTGGCCACCACACTGGGCTGGGGACCTAACCCACATGGGTCAGGAAACTGCCTCAGGCGGCCCCAGCCACCATGCCCAGGTCAGGCAGCTGCCTCAGGTGGCCCTGTCTGCCACACTGGACTGGGGACCTAACTCATCTGGGTCAGAAGACTGCCTTGGGTGGCCCCTGCCATCACATCCGGGTCAGACAGCTACCTCAGATGGTCCTGGCTGCCACACTGGGCTAGGGACCTAACACACTCAAGTCAGGTGGCTGCCTCAGGTGTTCTGGGCACCCATAGCACTGAGTGAAGCCCTTGGTGAGCACAAGAGCTGTGCTCATAGTACCAACTGGCATACATGTGGGTCAGGTCTGGGGACAGATCAGGCTGAGCCAGTTCATAACATCCACTGGCAGATCTGAGAACCAGGACAGGGTGCAGGAGGGGCCAGGTCAGGCCACAACACCAGTCAGTTCACATTAAGGCTGGGACAGGGATCTGGCTGGGCTGGACTAGGCTGTAGCACCCACCAACAGGAGCTAGAACTGGGGGCAGGCTGGACAGAGCCAGGCTGTACAATGCAATGGGGAATGCTGAGGTGAGGCGAGCCATGACAACCTGGGGTCAGTAAGTGCTGGGTCCATGAGTCCCGGAAGCAGGGCCCAGCAGGACCCAGGTCACCCATCCTGTGTCCTAGGATTCACACGTGTGGTAAGTCCTGGGTTAATGAACCCCAGGGGACAAGGGTCTGGCAAGACTCAGGTTGCTTGGCCTGGGTCCTTGGGCCCACCTGCAAGAATATGTTCTCCTCAGTGAAAAAGGCAGAACAGTGGTCACAGACCCTGATGCACATACAGAATATGGCAGCCTATTGGGTACCATAGCAGAAGGAGAACAGAACAAATTGGACAACTACCCCAGCCAAACAATGGCAGCAAAAATCTGGGTGAATGAAGACTTGACGTTGACTATGTCAACCAATGGACATTGGGAAGGCTGTCTCATCCATGGATTGGCGAAATCGACAGCATTTCAGAACCATCCAAACCACTTGGTTACAACCCTCGGAACATGCATCACATCGGGACCCTGGGTTGATATCAGGTGGCCATTCCCCATCTCTGGGTACTGGGGCATTTGGGAGGCTGAATATGGCTTCCCCCTTTATCCCTCTCCTTCCCACAGAAGCAAGAAGAAATAAAAAATTTGGAAACAAAAAAAAGAGAAAAGAACATTGAAAAATTAATAATCTAAAAAATGTTTTTTAAGTGATATTTGGGATGCCTGCCTCCCACATCAGAGAGCCTGGTTTGAGTCCTGCTTCTGCACCCAGTTCACCTTCCTGTTTCTGTATACCATATAAAGAGCCAAGGATGGGTCAAGTACTTGAAAGCACCGTTTTTAATATAGGAACTCTACTGAATAGCTGTTTTTGCTCAATATAACGGCCAAAGATTCAACTAAGTTGTTGGCTGGCAGTAAGCATAGCTCAATCTTTTTCATGCTGTGTAGAATTCCATTGAGAAAATGAGAATGAGATTTCCTAGCCTAGAGTTACATGAAGATAATTATTTGGGGGCTGACATTGTGGTGCAAAGAGTTAAGTCACCATCTGAGACACTGGCATTACATACCAGATTACTGCTCCACATTCCATCTAGTACCCACTAATGTACTTGGAAAAATAATAGATGGTAGTTCAAATGCTTAGGTTCCTGCTGCCCACATGAGAGACTCAGATGGAGTTGTTGACTTCTAGCTTCAGTCTGACCTAGACTTAACTATTGATGCCATGTGGGGAATGAACCAGTACAAAAGTTGGTTTGGTTTCTCTCTCTCTCTCTCACTGCCTCCCCAATCTATCTTTATCTCTATCTCTCCATATCTCTCCCTCTATCTCCCTTGTAAGTAAATAAATAAATAAATAAATAAATAAATAAATAAATAAATAAATATTTTTAGAGGGGCCACCAGCATGGCATAGTAGGTTTAGTCTCTACCTGTGGCACTGGCATTATTTATGGATACCAATTTGAGTCCCAGCTGCTCCTGTTTTGATCCAGCTCCCTACTTGTGTGCCTGGGAAAGCATTGGGAAATGGCCCAAGTCAGTCCTTGAAACCCTGTACCCACATGGGAGACCTAAAAGAAAATCCAGGTTCCTGGCTTCAGACCAGCCCAGGTTCATGCTGGAGCATGAGCCATCCAAGGGAACATTTCTGTTTCTCCATCACTCACTCACTCTCTCTCTCTCTCTCTCTTTTATATAAACATAAATAAAATTTTTTAAAATACATTTTTAAAAATGTATTATAACAAGTGAAACATATTTCAATTACACTTTTGCAATTAACATTTAGAACCAAGAATATGCGATGTGACTAAGAGGTAGTGGTGGATTCTGAAGCTGTTCTCTGGGCTCCCTGATATTTCAAGGTGAAGGCTAGATGTTAAGTCTAGAAAACGGTATGGGAAAAGATCCTCAAATGTAGAGGCCATGGCTTTAGGGAATGGGAGAAAAAAGAGTTATACTTCTAGGTAAAAGTTCTCATTTTCTGAAAATTAAGCTTCGAAGTACCTCTTCCATCATACTTGCTTTCTAGACCATCCCGATAATACCTCCAGAGTGCTGTCTGAAAATCCACTATGAATATGTCTGTTCTAACCAGGTTGTGTGTAGATATGGACAAAGTGACATTTGAACATTTAGTATCTGGATTGTCCTCTTCACCAGATTACTCCCTTTACATATATAAGTTACAAGAGAATAGAGAAGGACTCAATATGTTTTTCCGAAAAGCAAATGATATAGTTTCAAAATTCTTCAAGCAAAAATGTACAATTGTCTTTATTCTAGCAGAGCTCTTTCATTGTTCAGGCTAAATCAATATTTATTGAACATCAACTGTGTACAAATTCTAGTAGTAGGTACCACTGGGAATATAAAAATGAGTAAGAGACTTTTCTTTCAAATAATACACTTTGAATTGGGAAGAACAGATAAATCAAAACAATAAAGAATGGTCCGTTAATGAAGCAGAAGTAAGAACTGTAAGAAACACACACACACCACATACCCTTACGGTCCCTTTTCCTCAAGGGAAAAGAATGGTCAAGTTGGGAACACAGGAAAGACAGGGAAGAGTTGACAACAGGGTTGGCTTTGAAGGATGGGTAGTATTTCGCTGGTAGAGAGAGAACAGGGAAGACAATATACCAAACTTAGGAAAACAGCAAGAGTAAAGGAAACTAAGCAACGCAGTGCGCATTAGGAAAACCCTCAGTGATAGTGCACTACCAGGCTAACAGAAGAGATTTAAGAGTATCAACTCTCCTTCCTTGTTCCAGTGTACTGGCCTGCAATACTGAGGAGGTATGTGCAAGTGGTGGCTTTGGGCAAAGAGACGAGGGGAATAGGCATTTAAGAACTTGAAATTGACAATAGATTTGGGCTGGGAGCAAAGCAGAGGAGCTAAAGAAAAATGGACTTTGAGTTTGATGACTAGACAGAGTGAGTAGCATTTCCATTCAAGCCAAGACATGGTGCTCAGGCTGAATATGAGATGTCCTACGCACAACGTCAACTTCATGGACTCTTTCTTTGGAGATTTTCTGTAAAAGAAATAGACAAATGCTCTCATCTGTTCATTGTGCAGCCAAAGTTTGGAAACATGAATCTGTCGCCCAAGAAGTCTGCATAGCAGCCAAACTGTTTTAATCACTCCTGTGCCTCCAGTTCCGACTTGAATGCCTAGTATACTTACAATATTTAGTAAATATTTGTTGGATGGATGAACCAGGATTTGAGGAGTGATCAGCATTGTAGGTAGGCACCCCAGTGAGACAGATGGTTGTTTCCTCAAGGGAGAGAAAGGAAGACAAAGCACGATTCGCCTCCTCTACTTGATTTTGTGAACCACAATTAGTAATTTTCAAAATCAAATAGAAAAAAATCATTTTAATACCTCTGCAAAAATAAATAAATAAAATATAGGCAGTTGCAGGAGAATGGAAGGGGCGTGGCTTAAACATATGTTATCAAACAGCAGCACCTAGTGACCAGTTCCAAAAACAACATAAGAATTTTTCAATGAGTTTCTTAGGAATTTCACAGCACTCAGGTGAGGAAGGTGGTAGGAATAATGATAACTAACATTTGTATGGCACTTAATAACAGAATACTCCTATACTTTATCTCATTTGGTGATAAAAGTGGATATTATTAAGGAATAGAATGGAGGCCAATATGGAAAAGAGTCTAGTTTGCTTGACATTGTTAAATACAGCAGTGCAACAGGGTATCCCGAGATGGATAATCACACTTTATCCCATCCCAACAACTGGCCATAGAGCACACAACCCTTCAACTCTGGCCTTTGGTGTAAAAGTGGTAGGCTAAAAGAAAGGGCAGAAGGGGAGGAAAAAGGGAATGGCCAATTACATCCACTGCAGACTTCACATTATTAAAACAGTTGGAAGAGTTAATATCCTAAAAATGTACATACTACCTGAAGCAACATACAGATTCCATGCAATCCTATTCAAACTACCCAAGGACATTCTTTTCCTGTCTAGGAGGAAAAATGCTAAAATTCCTATGAAAAAACAAAACACTCCAAATAGCTAAAGCAATCTTAACAAAAACAAAGCCAGAGGTATCACATTACCAGATTTCAATACATACTACAGAGAAGTTATAATCGAAACAGCCTGGTACTGGCATAAAATAGACATGTAGATCAATGAAAATGAATAGAAACTCCCCAAATTAATCCATGCATCTACAACCAATCTTTAATAAACTAGCTAAAAAAATAATCCCTGGAGAAAGGATAGTCTCTCAAAAAAATGTTGTTAGGAAGATTGTATCTACACATGGAGAACTATTAAACAAAACCGTTACTCATATTTCATACAAAAGTCAAACCACAGTTGATCAAGGATTTACATCTACAACCTGATACCATCAAATTACTAGCAGAAAACATTGAGAGAAAACTCTGTAAGGCATTTGCCTAAGCAAAGACTTCTTGGGAAAAAAAATGCAGAAGCATAGGCAATAAAAGCAAAAATTGCCCAATGAGATTACATCAAGCTAAGGCCCAGCACGATAGCCTAACAGCTAAGTCCTCACCTTGAACATGCCAGGATCCCAAATGGGCACCATTTCTAATCCTGGAGGCCCCACTTCCCATCCAGCTTCTTCGGGAAGCAGTTGAGGATGGCCCAAAGCTGTGGGACCCTCCACCCACATGAGAGACCCAGAGGAGGCTCCAAGCTCCTGGCTTTGGAATGGCTCAGCTCCAGCTGTTGTGGTCACTTGGGGAGTGAAACATCGGATGGAAGATCTTCCTCTCTGTCTCTCCTCCTCTCTGTATATCTGACTTTTCAATAAAAATTAATAAATATTTAAAGTACAAAAAGAAGCTTCTGCAAACATAAAGGATTAATATCCAGGACCCATAAAGAACTCAAGAATTGCAACAACCGTAAAACAAACAATCCAGTTAATAAATGGGCAAAGAGCATGAACAGACATTTTCAAAGGATAAAAAACAAATGTCCAACAGACACATGAACAATGCTCTGGATCACTAGCCACCAGGAAAAGCAAATAAAAGCAACAATGGAGTCTCACATCACCACTGTTATAATGGCTATCATAAAAAAGAAAAAGTAATAAATTCTGGTGAGGGAAAAATGGTACCCTAATTCAGTGTGGCGGGAAAGTAAACTCATTTAACCATTATTGGTGAAAGTATGGAGATTGCTCAGAAATTTTGAAATGGACCTATTATATGTCCTAGCCATCTTACTCCTGGGCATTTGCCCAAATGAAATGAGCATATGAAGGAATTATTTGTATCCCCATGTTCATTGCAGTCCAACCCACAATAGCAAAGATATGGAATCAATTCATATGTCCATCGAGTAATAGCTGGATAAAGAAAACGTAGTTATATATACACTATGAAGTAGTACTCAGCCATAAAAAGGAATGGAACCCTATTTTTGCAACAAAAATGGATACAGCTGGAAACTATTATGCTTAGTGAAATAAGCCAGTACTCAGAAGACAAATATCATAGGTTTTCTATATAATGGTCAATACAGAATACAACAACTACATAGGAGTGAAGTCAATGTCTTGTGATCTGATAATTTTTAGCCCTTGTTCATACTCCTGTGGGATTAAAGTCTTTATTCTTTTTACTTGTTGAACATTGGACTAGTGATGCATTTGGTCTATAATCATACAGAGGACTGAAATCATTTTTTGCAGAAATTAAAAGGGAAAAAAATAAGGAAGGAGGGAGGGTTGTAAGCAGGAGGAAAAGAAGGGAAAAAGTATAGTTGTCTTCTTAGAATCATACTATGAAATAAGTTTTTAAAAAGCTCCAAGAAAAGCCAAGTATCTGCTCACATACATGCATACAAGCACCCTCACACATCTCTAAACACACACACCACACCTCTACACACACACATCTCTATACACACATTTACACACACACACACACACACACTCAAACACACTTTCCTCCAGTTCAGTTGTAAACAACCTAATTTGTCAATCTGCTTTATTTCTACTGGAATCGTCCTCTGCAATTTTTCTTAAACTTTTCCAACATCAAGCTTTGAACCTTGCATTCCAGGCACAGACTGGGCTAGGGTTTCAATGTCAGTTCCAGTATGTCCATTGCTGCACACCCCTGAACAATTTCCTTAATCTCTTTCTCAGTTTTACCACATAGACAACGAGTATAATACAGAACATATTTCCTTGGTTTGTTGTGAGGTTCAAATGAGTTAATACCTCAAACATTTAAAGATTTCCATCCCATAACAGGGGTGAACAATTATTATTTTTCTGTCTTTGTACTGTAAGTATATGTTTAGATCTCTGAAACTATTGCACTTAGCATGGCATGCAGTAGGTCTAGGTAAATTCTTGGTCCCTGGAATGTTCAGAGAAATAACAGGATATCTGAACAGTTTCCTAAAGCATGATACCATTTAAAGCAGATCATAGTAGGGACTCAAGCAGGACTTCCAGTCTAGAGCCCTGAGCTGCCCCCCAATATATCTAAGCAATCATGGGAAAGCTATAATTGTCCAACACACAGTTGGAAAGAGATCCAATTCCCACAGCTAAAGATAAAGCTGGGAATAGGATTCAGGACTCAGGATTAGGGGAGAAAACTTGATGTCAGAATGGGAGCAAATTTAAGGCTATATTCTCGGTGTATTGGGAGCTTGAAAGTTCATGGAACATTCACGTTCTTTAATTCAGTTTTCCTAAGAACCTTGTGAAGTTCAGGTATCCTTCCTGGACTGACTCAAGTCTCTAAGATCGCTCTTATTTCAGTCTCTTCTCTCACTATCACCATTAAGGGTTTTCTAAACTGATTATATCCTTTCGTTCATTGGCCAACTGCACCACTCATTGTCTCATCAACCCCTGGCAGCAGGACTTTAGGGAACAATCCTTAGTTTGCTGCTAGCTCCACACAGGTCTCTGCTGAAGTGGGGCACTCAAGGGATACTGCCATGAAGGAGAACAAAGGCTTTGGACTGCTTGTGTCTGCTAGTGCAATATCACCCTTGCAGCCTTTTTTTTTTAAAACCAGGAGTAGCAATTCCTGTAATTCTGTCAGTTTGTTCCAATTTGCTTTTTTCCCACCACAGAAGAAGTCAGCTTCATGGTGGTCCCTTCAGAGACTCCAGTATCAGTCAGCCGGTCAGTGCTAGCTCCCCTAAGAGGTCAAGGTTCAAGTCCCACAGGACCTTCTGGGCTGAGACACTGACTCTGATCTGATTTTTGGCTATGCAGAGCTCTTCTTCCAATCTGCTAAGTGTTTCGTTGTTTCCATATTGATAAACACACAACAGAGAATTTACTGCCTTTGCCATTTCTTTTATGTATGTAGTTGAGTAGTGCTAAGTACATTCACACTGTTGTACTACCAATATTCAGAACTTGTCATATTGCCAAACTGAAACTCCATGCATGTTAAATTATGGCCCAATCTCCCCTTTCTCCCACCCCTGGCAACTGTCCTTCATCTGTTGCTTTCTATGAGCTTGCCCATCTTAAGTGCTTACTGTGAGGAGAACCTCACAATGTGGGCCCGACTTACCTCACTGAGTGTGGCCTCCAGGCTCACCTGCGCTGAAGTGTGTTTGAGAATGATATTCCTTTGTATGTATATGCCCCACTCTGTTTCTGCACTCATGTTGCTTTTTCCTTCTGGCTGGTATGAATAATACTACTACAGTTTCCTCTTTGTTTCCCTGATTTTAGTGTTCTTGGGTATGTATAAGGAGTGGAATTGCTACATCATATGGTAATTCTGTCAGTGCTTTTTTTTTTTTTTTGAGGAATTTCTATGTTATTTCAGACTTTCAGGTTTTCATCTCTTCATTCTCTTCTCTATTTCCTTAGCCCTTGGGAGCCAGCTCACTCCCTGAAGCTGCTCTCACTGCAATATTTTAGTCATTGCTCATTTTTTGAATCCAAGTTAATAATTATTTATATTAAGTTGTTGCTCTTAAAATAGCAGAAGTGCTTAGTTTCCATTAGAGATTAGTTTTGTGAGAGAGTAAATTCACAGCTTCACCTTGGTCAGTTACTCAGGTTGAACTGGGGCTGGATTTGAGGAATCGTTACCAAGATCCTGACTAGATGCTGACAGCTGTACCCACCATAACATGGCCAATCAAAGGCAGCACATCGAACACATCATCTAAAGACTCGTAAGCACAGGGCCACTCTCACCTGACCCAGACCAGACCAGGTGTCCAGACATATTCTCCATTCCCCCTGCCTTTCGCTCACATGGATCAGCTGCCCATTCCCCAAAACATGTGGGAGATTATTTCTCCTAGTTCTTCCTCTTGACTAAGAAAAGGCAGAACAGATGTTTAGGTAAACCTGCCAAATGCTGGGTATTCTAGTAAGTGCCCTCATGGGTGTCATTTCGGCTTTGTACTCACAACAACCTTGTGTCTTACCCAGTTCAGGCTATTGTAAGAAACTACCATAGGTTAAGTTGCTCCAAACAATAGAAATTCCTCAGTTATAAAAACTGAAAACCCAAGAGCAAGGTTCCAGATGAATGTATTTGATGAGGGCTCAATTTTTGATTCTTAGACTATTGCTTTCTTGAGGAGTCTTCATATAATAGAAAGGGCAAGAAATTCTCATTTCTAAGGATACCAATCCCAATATGAGGACTCCATCCCTATAAACTAATAACTTCCTAATAGCATCACCTTGGGGATTAGGATTTCACTATAAAAATTTAAGGCTTTCCGGGCCCGGCGGCGTGGCCTAGCGGCTAAAGTCCTCGCCTTGAACGCCCCGGGATCCCATATGGGCGCCGGTTCTAATCCCGGCAGCTCCACTTCCCATCCAGCTCCCTGCTTGTGGCCTGGGAAGGCAGTTGAGGACGGCCCAAATGCACTGGGACACTGCACCCACGTGGGAGACCCAGAGGAGGTTCCTGGTTCCCGGCTTTGGATCGGCGCGCACCGGCCCGTTGCGGCTCACTTGGGGAGTGAATCATCGGATGGAAGATCTTCCTCTCTGTCTCTCCTCCTCTCTGTATATCTGGCTGTAATAAAATGAATAAATCTTTAAAAAAAAAATTTAAGGCTTTTCATTTAAGGGCATGTGTAGAAACTGCATAATGGAGACTGTCATATCCAGATGTGAAGATATAATGCAGTATGCATCTCTACTTCCAGACCAAAGATGGACACCCAATGAAACTTTTTACTATATCATGACAATAGTATGCTGGACTCTCTGTCATTGTCCATGCCTGCAACTGATGAACATATGACTGTTTGTGAAGAACTATACTATGGTAATAATATAGGGGAACTCAGTGAGGGAGGAGGGGACTGGGGAAGGGGTAAGGAAAATCCCAGGGCCTATGGAACTGTATCATAAAATGACAATAATAAGAAGAAGTAAAATTTAAAATAAAAAATTTCAAAAAAAATTTAAGGGAGGACACACAGACCATTGCATTTGTGCCATCATATTCCCAACTTTACTCAAAATGAAATTAAACCTAAAGAAGTAAAGACCACACAGCTATTTCATTGACTAGCCAAGATTCCAGTAGCCTGAATCTCTTTTCTAGTAGCATTAGTCAAAATCAATGCTACTCATTTTTAATGTCCAGCATAAATTCCACCTGCTCCAAAACTTTGGTCAGTTTTATTGTGTAGATTAGAACTTTCTTTTTGCATTTTACCAGTAATGATATCTTTGAATCCTTTAAAAAGCTGTTACAACACCATCTTATATAAATGGAATTTTCTGTTTGCTGTATTAATACCTCCTTCAGGACAAACACTGTGACTTGTTTATCTGTGTATCTACATCACCCACATTGAATATAGAACTTCTGTGTTACAGTATCAGGGAATATTTAGGGAGCTTTGGACCACAAAGGTTCACTTCTTGGGAAAATAGCTAGTTGGGTCCCCCAAGGCTTTGTGTTTGACTTTTAGGACCTTGTGGAGGGTCATATCTGCACAACTAGACATGCCTTTTTCAGTGTTGAAGGCACATGTTGCTTGCAATGCTCACTGGGGAATCTCGTATCTAGAATCGCCGCCCTTGATTAGATGGCAACAGCCCAGGGTTTGGCTGCCTTGAAGTGGAAGATGTAAGGCAAATAATAATGTTTGATTCATTTGTTTTGTGTGGTTTCTATGTTGCTGGGATTTGCTTGACAAGCCAAAATGGAAAATGCTCTTACTTGTTCTGAGATGCCAAGATATACTGTAATGACCCTTGTTTACCTCATTATGTGCAGCTAGGGACTCTTTGAAGAAATGTGAATGAAGACCTGCTTAGTATTTAAGGGGCATCCAGAACAAGGCACTGATTGATATCAAAGCCTCATATTCCTGCTCTTGAATTTTTAGCCTTTATGGCTTCACAAGAGGATCCCTTCCATGCATAAGCTGGAACATCATGACACTGGCTGACATAAAACACTTCAAAGGCTTCCTCCCTATTGCACTCAGAGTGAAACGCAAAGGCTCTCCAAAGGGTTAGAGGGCCTGCAGGATGTGGTTGCTATCTTCACATGCAAATTCATCAGGCATTAATCTGTTTATGCATACACACTTTGCCTGGTTTGGCCAGGACAGTCCTCATTTACACACATCATCCTGGCACAATCGTTAACAATGCACATGCCTCAGTGTGGACAATAAGTCCCTACTTGCTGCTTCCTAGCCCCAGCCATACTTGTCTTCTTTCACATCTTGCTTTTTGCCACTTCAGGCCTTTGAAGTACTGAACACAGATGCCTGGAACCATCTTCTCATTCCCACTTCCATAGGCAATAATCATCGTGTTATCAGATTCCTAATACTGTGCTCTTTCATCAAGTAATAGCCCTCCTCAGCACCCTTCAAAGGCTGTGTTACCTATGGACTCAGGCACTGGCACCTAGACTGGCCTTCAGCCAGAACAGTCGTGTTACTGTGCTCCTTTCATCCTACCTCTTCAAGCTACACTGAATTCTTCGCTCCGTGATGTTCCCCCTGCTTCACTCTGATTCGAGTTGTTGTACACACAAGTTGTGTTCTCTACAAAGGCAGTCAATCAAGGAGCAAGAAGAACTGAAGTGCAGCCTGGCCACACACCAGTCTGTGCACCTATGGGTGGTACCCTCTAAAGAGGTTGCCTTGTTCTCACTCACACAAAGGGTCTGCTGGAGGGGCCTTAGCTGTGACCTCCCGTGTCTGAGGTTATAACCTTCAATCACCAATAGTTCCCAAAGGCCAGTCCATAATACATGCATTTCATCATCCCTTGGGTCCTTTACAGCAAGAAACTCCCTGGGCCTGTTTTCATTAAAACCTTAAAGTAAGACCAGTAACTCATATTTTTAGCCAATGTCTCTGCTGGTTCTGCTACATTATCTGATCTGGAGATGTAATCATTCAGTCATTTCATGCCCAGATTTCTTGCATGGATAGTTGGCCTTTTGTGCATATCAGATTTACCTCCCAATGTGGGGAGTAGTTCTTGGAGGGGAGGAGTCCATCATATGGTACTTACCTTCCCCTGTACCCCTAGCATGAAACAAGCTGTCAAGGAATGCATAGACTACAATAGGCCTCTTTTCTAAGCAAGAATTCCCTCCATGGGCAGAGACTTGTTTCAGAAATAGTACTCAAGTATGTGCTATGTGCTAATGCTGGAGTAGGGATAGAGGAGATCTCTCTCTGTCCACATGGTCCTTAGGGTCTGAGGGCTACAGACAAGTAAATGGGCAATTGCAATGGAGTGTGGCAGCGCAAAAAGGAGATGTTGGGAGCAATAGGAACCAGAGAAGGAGTAACTCACACAGATTTGCAGGCAGGGGGAAGGTAGGACAATAAGAGGATGTATCAAGCAGAAGACTGGGGGGAGGTGAACACAGATAATTTCATTTGCTAGGGGAGGCTGAATAAGAGGTTGTGAAGTGGAGGTCGGAGAGGCCAACAAAAGCCAGTTCTTGAAGGGTGCCTTGGATGCCATGGTGGGGAGGTGGACTGAGCCTTGGTGCTAGGTGCAGACGTGCCTCTAACAAAGGAGATCTTTTGTGGAGAGGCCCATGTGGAGAGACAATCCCATAAATCATAGTTCCCCAACTCATCCATGTAGGGTTAAAGAAAAACTTCCAGACCACAATAGTCCCCATCCATTACATTAGTCATATTCCTTTTATCCTGCAATGCTGGTGAGGATGGGAGGTGGAGCACTAATGTGTAGTCCTGGCTGTCGGACATGGCCCTTCACACAGGGCGAGGAAGATAGATTGCCAAAGGTAGTCAATTGTTCAGTCTGAGAACCGGTCATGCTGAGGGGTGCAGTCTTGGCAGAGGGTCAAGAATACCAGGTGCTGGAACAATTGGGGAAATTTAGATTAAGCTTTGCAGGAAGAGACATTACCAAATCCACATTCAATATTGTATTCACATAGAGAACTTTTCTTATTCTTGGGAGACAGTTGTTGAAGTGTTTGAGGATGAACAGCCATGATGTCTGCAACTTACTTTACATGTACACCTTAGAAAGCAAATGTGACAAATGGTTAGCAATTGGGAAATGAGAAGTTGCAGGAATGAGAGAAAGTGAAACAGGCAGTTGGCGTGATTCTCTTCTCCTACCCTTCGTGGTTTTCCATCTATTTCCCAATGGCAGGGCAGAATTTGACCCATTTGGCTGACTGGAGGCTCCCTTCAGTATCTTGGGGCTCCTAGAGGACTTAAGATCTTCATGCCATTCCTCCCCTTCTTCAAAAATCAAAACACATTCTGAAAGACCAAGAAATTAGTATGAACACTCTACAAGAGTCTGTTGCTTTCCTGTATCAGAAGATCAGCATTGCCTTGGAAAATACCACACACAGGAATCCTATCTTTCTTGACTGTTTGCCTTTCTTGGAATTTTGGTTTTAAACTGCTGATCAAGTTCACTTTTCAGTCACTCATTATGACTGCAGCTTTAAATAATTCTTAACAGTTTTGTCACCTGTTTCCACTATATTCCTTGCTCCAGAGGTTTATAAAACATGTTTTCAGATTATTTCATTCAGGCTTAAGAAATATAGCAGGGGGTGTCTTTTGAGAGAATAGGAAGAAAGTGATTTATCGCTGATGAATGTAAGAAATGATATGAAAATATCTATAATTAGTAAAGGAAAGCTATGTGCTTGAACAACCAGTTCACTATGAGCTTCAACAACTGTCACATGCTATGCACTCTTTAAGGATGTGATTACTCTGAAGATTCATTCCTATCCAAAATTTCTCAGACTATTTACCCTTTGTCATTTATTCTTCTGTGATCGTTTTTGGCACTATCCCTCATGAAATATCACACCACTTCTTCTTTGAGTGAGATTTTATCACATATTATGCAGTCCTGATATGCCTGCTGGATAGAAGCCAGTGCATATTTCACAGTGTGGTGAAATAGATCAGTGTTCTTCCAATTTTTAATTTTAATTTTTAATCCTGACCCTCAAAAAGAAACACATTTTCCACAGAGACCTAGTATACACACCCATCTACAAAACAGAAACTTATAGTGCTGTCATTTCAACACAATGTCTTATCGTGACACATTTCCCCTCAGCATCTATTACTGTTTCCCTCATTTAATGACTCATCAAAAGCATGAATATTATTGAGCAAAAATTAAAGCACCTTGAAAAACGGTCAAGGTAGAGTTCAGCATTGTGGCACAGCGCATTAAGCTGCAGCCTACTACACCAATGCTACATAGAGGGGCCAGTTGGAGTCCTGGCTGCTCCACTTCCAATCCAGTTCCTGACGAATGCACCTGAGGCAGCAGTGACAGGTGGCCCAAATCCTGCATCTATGATGCAGGCTCGAGTTTTTGGCTCCTGATCTTGGTCTGGTCTAGCCCTGGCTATTGTGGCTTGAATCAGTGGATAGATCTTTCTTGCTATCTCTCCCTTTCTCTCTATTTCAAATAGATACATAAGTTAATTTAAAAAAATGGTCAAAGTCACGCAAGGCATCATGCATCAATGACAACTGACACTGAGTGAGGGCACATTACATTCTTCTAAGTTGACCTATGCCTATGCCTAGGTGATTATAAATACTTAAGTTAATATCCCTTAGAAGAACAGGGGAAATGTTCCCTGCTTCGGAACTTTTGGAAAGGATGAAAGGATTGGCATGACTTCTTTAAACGTTTGGTAGAATTCACCCATGAAGCCTGTTTTGTCTCAGGCCTTTCTTTATTGGGAGGTTTTTTGGTGATTGACTCAATCTCCTCACTCATACTGATATGTTGGGATTTTCTATTTCTTGACAATTCCATCTAAAAGGGTTATGCACTTATATTTCTGGAGTGAGGCATTCCACATCCTGCATCAAAGAACTTGGGTTTTGTATCCAACTGGAACTCCCAACTCTATCGTTTTGCTAATGCAGTTACAGACCTCACTGGAACTCACTGGAATGCCTCACTGATGTCTTAACTGCTAGACCAAGTGCCAATTTCCCCTTTCATTTATGGTTTTATGCATTTGAGTCCTCTCTGCTTTTTTCCACTTAGCCTAGTTAACATTCTGTCAATTTTGCTTGTTTTTAAAAAAACGGGGAAGGGGAATGGAAGCCAATTCAAGGCCCAGCTGACTCTGCTTCTGATCTGTTTCCCTACTAATGTGCCTGAGAAAGCAGCAGAAAAAATGATGTAAACTCACATGGGGGACCCAGGAGAAGCTCTGGGCTCCTAGCTTTGGTCTTGCCCAGCCCCAGCCCTTGGGGTCATTTGAGGAAGTGAAGCAACAGTTAGATGTCCTCTGTCTGTCTTTACCTCTCTTTCTGACATTCTTTCAAACAAATATTTTTTAAAGTTTTTAATTTCATTCATTTTTCCTATTGTCTACCTGATTCCTATTTCACTAATCTCTACTCCAATTTTAATTCTTTCTACTGTCTTTGAGATCAGTTTATTATTTTTCTAGTTCTTTGAAGTGTGAAGTTAGGTTTTTATTTTAGGCCTTTTTTTTTTCTATTCTTATTTTTTGTTTGAAATGTAGAGAGACAGAAAAGATCTTTCATCCAATGCATGCAACAGCTGGGACTGGGCCAGTCCAAACCCGGGAACCTGCAACTTCATCTGGGTCTTCCACATGTGTTAGGTGGATCCAAGCCATCATCTAGCGCCCCATGTGCACATTAGTAGGAAACTGGAATTAAAAGTAGAGCAAAGACTCTTAACTGAGGCACTGTGAGGCAGAATGTTGGCATCTCAAGCAGAGTATTACCTGCTTCTTTCTTTCACCTCAATGTAGGTATTCATTGCAATAAACTCCTGTTAACACTCACCACCTTAAGATTTTGGTATGTTATGGTCCATTTCCAGATATTTTTTGATTGCCTCTCAATTGCTTCTTTGATCTATTGTTTATTCAAAGGTGCTAGTTTCACAGGTTTCTGTGTTTTCAAAAATTCCTCTTGTTCTTCATTTCTGGGTTTGTACTGTTGGGATCAGAAGATACTTGATATGATTTCAGTCCTGTTAACTTTATTAAACTTGTTTTGAAACCCAACGTTTGATTTGTCCTACAGTAAGTACTGTGTACACTGATAAAACATGTATCTGGATAAAAGTTCAGTTAGATTCGTTTGATCATTTCGTCTGCAGTGCTGTTCTATGTTATTTCCCTATTGATATTTTGTCTGTATGATCTATTCATTGTTGGAAGTGTGTTAAAGTCCTCTGCTACTTAGTTTTGTTAATATTAATTTTATTTCAATTTTAAGATGAACAAGTTTGGAAGATCTGTTGTACAGTGTAGGTGGTAATGGCAGTGCTAATTTGAATGTGGTAATCATACAATCTATATGCATATCGAATCATCATGTTGTGTAACTTGAGTATATACAATCTTTGTCAATGAATTATATTTTTAAAAAGAGAAAGAAAAACAGAAAAAGCAAAACAGCATAATCAATTTTAAAAACATGCCTCAGTGTTTGAGTTTACATCCTCCTTTATGTTTTAGGCATTTCATTTAATCAAAGAAACAATACAAAAGTAAAAAATCATAAAAGAAGGAAATTATTGTTTTAAAAAATTTGAGAAACAAAGCTACAATCTTCTGGTTCATTCTCCAAATGCCCAGAACAGCCAGGACTGGGCCAGATTGAAACCGAAAGCTTAAAATTCAAGTCACATCTCTCTTGTGGGTAGAGGAAACCATGATATTTGAGCCATCCCTTCCTGCCTTTTCAGGTTTCTGCCTCCTCAGGTGTGCATCAACAAGAAACTGTAATCAGGAGATCTAGGACTGAAATCTAGTCACTCTGATGAGGGATGTGGCCAGCCCAAACAGCGTGTTTTTTTTTTAAAGACTTACTGGAAAGTCAGATTTATACAGAGAAGGAGATATAGAGAGAAAGATCTTCCACCTGCTGGTTCACTCCCCAAGTACCTATAACAGCTGGAGCTGAGCCAATCCAAAGCCAGGAGCTTCTTCAGGTCTCCCACTTTGGTGCAAGATCCCAAGGTTTTGGGCTGTCCTCTACTGTTTTCCCAGGCCACACGCAGGGAGCTTGATGGGAAGTGCAGCATCCTGGATTAGAACCAGCATCCATAGAGGATCCTACCATGTACAAGGCGAAGACTTTAGCCACTAGGCTACCACAGTGGGCTCCTTAAAGCATCATAACCACTAGGCCAAAAGCTCTTTCCTTGAAACTTGATATTTTCACTATTCAGTACTTGTATGTCTTTACATTGTGTTTATTTCTTTTTATTTGAAAGGCAGGTTCACAGAAAGAGAAGGGGAGTGGGAGAGACAAAGAGATAGTCCATCTGCTGGTTTATTCCCTACATGGCCACAATGGTTGGGCTGGACTGTCAAAACCAAAAGCCAGGAGCTTCTTGGGGTCTCCTACATGAGTGGCAGGGGTCCAGGTACTGGAGCCATCCTCTGCTGTTTTCCCAGGCACGTTAGCAGGAAGTTTGACTGAAACAGAAGCAGCCAGGACTCAACCCAGGCATAGCAGACAAGGCTTAACTAACTCCAATTTGTACCATTCCTACTGGCATTGGTAGGTAGTCTCAATAGAGATGATACTGCCCTCAGGGGAGAAAAAGTTGTTTTGGGATCAAGGGTAGTAGTCTAATTTTTTTAATGTATAAAGCCCAGATATGCACACAGTACATAAATATATATAAAGCATACCTATTGCATTAACATTTAGCATGAAGGGCAATTAGGAAAAAAATATCAAGAAGGATTCCTTGGTTGATGGGGAACAAAGAGTTTTGCAAAAGGGCTGAGAACACTGAACTGAAGTATGTGAATGTTAATGGATGTTTCTTTGTGTGGGCACAGTAGACATAGCATTGCACACAGCAAAAGTGTTTCTTGCTCTCAGGTGAGACAGTGAGTGCAACACTGACCTGGGTTTGGATCTCCAATCTGCTTCACACTGGATCTCTGACATTGGGCAAGCAGCTGGATTCTTATGCTTTGGTCACACATAAAATCGCTGGATACTGACAATATTTTTTGCATAGACTTATGTGAAGATTAAATGAATTTGTATGTAATACTAGTGCTTGGCCTATGACAAATGACCAGTGAACATTAACTAATGAGTTATTAGATCATTTTAAATGATCGCAGCTGGTATCCATTTATTGCCTCTCATTTTCATATTCTCTCTGTGTCGCCTACTTTATGGGAGTGAATCCAGGCCCTGTATGTTGCTTCCCCATTGTCTTTGGCAGTAACCATAATCAGAGTGGGGGAGTTGAGACACACTGCAGAAGTAGAGGTCCTCCCTCCTGGTTGCCATGGGACTTGGCTCAGGCTCCTACACTCCCAACAGCAGCATGCATAGCGCGTGTTCCTGCATCCCATGGCACCCCTGCACACCAGCAGAAAACAGCCTCCCCACATTCCTGACCTCAGGCAATGTCATAACTCATTGTCTGCACTGAGAAACCTCTCCACCAACAGCTTTTCATAATATTCTAGGTGGCAGTTCTCCAGCAAGTTCCAGCGACATGCCACCACAGCACCTTCTCTGCCATGACTCCACCTGAGCGGTGAGGTTGAAGGCTCTTCCCTGTGCTCTCCATGCCAGCCCTGGGGCAGTCAGGGACCGGCTCCTGGTTACCACTTATTCAGGGATATTTCGGAATTCTGTTATTTCTTATTAGCCAATCCTATTCTGCAGCAACAATTCTTTGCATTAAACATCACCCAAACTACGATGTGGTTGTTCTCTCCTGGTTGGAACCACGCTGATGTAAATTTGAGAATCATTCTTTGGATCACTAGTTCCACATGATGTTAATAACAGTTATTCTGTCGTCAAGTAAGTTCAGGGCTCTCTGAGTTAAACAAAAAGCAAATGGAACTGTTTATGAAGGACATTTCAGAAATAAAAATATGCTGCAGGGATGGAGGAGGACAGGGGACTCCTGCCCCCAGAGAGATCCCAGCACCATGTTCCTGACTTTGACCTGGCCCAGTTCCAGTTGTTGTGGCCATTTGGGAAGTAAACCTGTGAATGGAGGATATCTCTCTATCTCTCTCTTACTCTTTCCCTTTGTCTCTCTCAGTAACTCTGCTTTTCAAATAAATAAATCTTTAAGGACTAGCATTGTAATAAAACGTGAACAGCCACCACCTGTGACACCAACATCCCATATGAGTACTGTTGCATATCCCCTCTGTTCCACTTTTGGTCCAGCTCCCTGCTAATGCACTTGGGAAACCAGTAGAGGATGATGCAAGTGCTTGGTCCGCTGCCATCCTCAAGAGAGACAAAGAAGACACTCTTGATTCCTGGCTTCAGCCTTGCTGTGCTCTGGCCATTGTAGCCACTTGGGGAGTGACCTAGCAGATGGAAGAACAATCTCTCTATATCTCCCCATCTCTTTGTAGTTCTGACTTTCAGGTGAATAATGTAAACATTTTTAAATAAGTAAATAGGAGCCAGTGCTGTGGCATAGTATGTGAAGCCTACCTCTGTGCTGCCAGCACTCCACATGGCTGCCAGCTCAACTCCCAGCTGCTCCACTTCCGATCCAGCACCTTGCTGGTGTGCCTGGGAAAGCAGCAGAGGATGGACCAAATCCTTGGGCCCCTGCATTCACAAAGGAGACCCAGATGAAGGCCTGGGCTCCTAGCTTCAGATCAGTTCAGCTCTGGACATTGGGATCCTCTGCAGAATTAACCAGCAGATTAAATATCTGTCTCTTTCTCTCTTTTCTATGTAAATCTACCTTTCAAATAAAAACTAAATAAGTAAATAACAATTTTTTAAAATACATATGTTCCAAGAAAGGATTATTAGGTGTAGCATTCCCCAATCTTAACTCAACATGGCCAAGGTGGTAATGATAGGAGGTGTGTGTTGTGTGTTTGTGTGTGTGCATGCACACTAATGGAGCACTGCCTGGGACTAATATTCTTAGGGTCATGCTTCAAGAAATGCTGAATTAGTATCATATTTACTGATTGGGGAAATATTTATTCTGTTTTTTTGCTTACATTATTTAAATCCACTTTTTTGTGCCTTTCTATATTACTTCACTGTTCACTCTAACTTAAGCCTCTTTGATCAATGTGTTTCAACTCTTTGTCTGCTGTGACCACAAAAGTTCAGAGACACATGTCCAGATGTTCACCACAGGAATCAGTCTACAGCAAAATCCAGGGAAATGGAGCATAATACCTTGTAGCTTGGGTCTTAGGCAAAGAAAAGCCATTACAACACATTCTGTAAGTGGACTGGGGAGAGCAGTAATGCCATGAGCCTACCCATTGGAAATGGCCTGCTCCTTTGGAGTTCGTAGATTGGTGTGTCATTTTCTCCATTTTAGTCATTCCAACCATTTTAAATCTCTACCTGCAGAAAGATGACTCAGAACAAAATTTTCTTCAGCTCTTCTTAGAGACTAAGAAAGGTTATGTATATAAAAGAGCTTCCAACTTCATGTAGTAATTAAAATCAGCTCACTAAATGCTACTCCTGGATAAATTCTGAGAGATTATACCTTCAAAAATGTATGATATACAGGAAAAAGCAACTACTGATGATGAAGAATTAATTAGCAGTAAGACAGTCAGGCCACGGAAATCTGCTGGAAATGGCATCCATCTTCAAATGAAATGGAAAAAAGCCTCCACTGATTTTTTGTTTCCAGTCCTGACTTTGTCTTTTCTGTGAAATTTATCAGTGTACCTGCCATGTGTAGATGTCCTACACTAGGTGTTAAGGACACTACAAATGTGAACACAGGAGCTGGCACCATGGCATAGTACACTAAGCTTCCATCTACAGCATTGGCATCCCATATGGGTACTGGCTTGAGTCCCAGCTGCTCCACTTCCAATCCAATTCCCTGCTTATGACCTGGGAAAGCTGTGGAATATGGCTCAAGTCCTTAGGACCCAGAAGAGGTTCTAGCCCCCTGGCTTTGGATCAGCTCAGCCCTGGCTGTTGCACCCATTTGGAGAGTGAACCAGTAGATGGAAGATCTCTCCTCTCTCTCTCTCACTCTGATTGTCTTTCAAATAATAGTAAAATAAATCTTTGGGGCGGAGGAAGCCCTTCCAAAGTCTGAGTGGGAGGCATTGGGGCAGAAAGAAGAGAGACATGGCCATTTATGTAATGTCTTTGCTTTTGTGTTTTAAAGTGATAGAGAAGACAGAAGGAGAGATAAGAAAGAGAAAGCAGCAAAAGTGGAAATTGAGTGAAGGAGGAGTGGCTGTGGAAGCCAGGGGGAGAAACAAGCTTCCCAAAACCTGGAGCCAGGTTACCCGCTTTACCACAAGTTCTCCCGTTTTTGCTCCCAAACTTGGGAACTCACTGCCTTTCACATGGAATCAGAGCTCCCAAGCTGAGAGACACATCACACCATCCTTAGGCTTAACTTCTTGTAACTTGTGAAGGAATGTGCTTCTGATCAGTACATGGATTTTTTTTTTAAAGATTTTATTGTTACTGGAAAGCCGGATATACAGAGAGGAGGAGAGACAGAGAGGAAGATCTTCCATCCGATGTTTCACTCCCCAAGTGAGCTGCAACGGGCCGGTATGCGCGCCGATCCGATGCCGGGACCAGGAACCTCTTCCGGGTCTCCCATGCAGGTGCAGGGTCCCAAAGCTTTGGGCCATCCTCAACTGCTTTCCCAGGCCACAAGCAGGGAACTGGATGGGAAGTGGAGCTGCCGGGATTAGAACCAGTGCCCATATGGGATCCAGGGGCTTTCAAGGCGAGGATTTTAGCCGCTAGGCCACGCCACCGGGCCCAGTACATGGATTTTAAATACCATATAAAGGTAACCTAATTCGCTCCTATGAGGCCAGGTACTCCACCCCAGGATAGAACCTTGGAGAAGCACAGCATCACCTAAAGAGGGCACTTTTTTTCTAAGGTAGTGCTCACAGCAAATCCAGGAGATCATGTATCCTCTTAGCCCCTATATCTTATTATGAAATGCATCCCAATAGAAGGAATATTATAGTGACTCCCCTGCCAACCCAAACCTGGATGCTGGCCTCAGGATGGCCGCACCCATTTATCTATTCATTGCTCTGTCCACCCTTAACTGCCTTGATTTTTGGTGCATTTAAGAATAAACTACAAAAGCATGTACTAAGCAGGATTCAGACTACAATATAGCTGTTCAGTGCTGTGTTGTCGTTCCCCCTGCTCAAAATAAGGTTGTTTCTTACTATACCTGTCTGCTATCCCTTTGTAGCAGCCAGGGACGCTTGGTCTCATACATGTTGATAAAATTGTCATCTGACCCAGTGATGTGAATAAAGGTTTATTAATTTACAGAAAAAAAAAAAGCATGTACTTAGTCTAGTGGTTAAGATGCCAGTGAGAACACTGGTGAACCATGTCAGAATAACAATATTGGAGTCTGGACTCTGGCTCTTGATACCAGCTTCCTGGGAGACAGGAGGTAATGGCTCACATGGTTGGGTTCCTGCCATCCATGTAGGAGATCTGGATTGTTTTCAGCTCATGGCTTAAGTTTAGCCCTGTCCCACCCACTGTGGACATTTGAGAAGTGGGTCACCAAATAGGAATTCTTTCTTTTTTTCTGCCTCTGGATAAGTAAATAAAATTTACTTACATTTCTCTCTAACTACTTCATCATATTGATAATTAATTAGAGCTCAGTATTTGCTTCTTACTCTGTTTGAGATAAAATTTACATTAAATAATATACAAATCTTAAGTATGCATTGTATAACCCAGAATATAATATATATATATATATATATGTATGTATTCATATAATCTGAACTGATTTCAAGATATAGAACTATGGGCCTGGCAGCGTGGCCTAGCAGCTAAAGTCCTTGCCTTGAAAGCCCTGGGATCCCATATGGGCGCCGGTTCTAATCCCGGCAGCTCCACTTCCCATCCAGCTCCCTGCTTGTGGCCTGAGAAAGCAGTTGAGGACGGCCCAATGCTTTGGGACCCTGCACCCGCGTGGGAGACCTGGAAGAGGTTCCAGGTTCCTGGCATCGGATCGGCGCGCATACCGGCCCGTTGCAGCTCACTTGGGGAGTGAATCATCGGATGGAAGATCTTCCTCTCTGTCTCTCCTCCTCTCTGTATATCTGACTTTGTAATAAAAATAAAAATCTTTAAAAACAAAAAAAGATATAGAACCATGACCCCAGAAAGTTCCCTGTACCCCTTACCAATTGATGAGATTGTAATTTTTCTCCACCATATATTAATTTTTCTTATCATAGAACTTTATATTAATGGAATTGTGGAACATGCATGTTCTTATTTAAGGCTTTTTTCCCTTTACATGTTTTTGAGATTTATTCTTTTTGTTGTGTCTATCAGAGACACACTCTTTTTAATTGCCACATTGCTTCCCATTATATGAATATGCTGATTTGTTTTTCCACTTTTCTATTATAACATAATATATTCTTGAGTCAGTGATCATTGGCCTTAGATTGCATTTGTGAAAGATACCGCTCTCACATGCCAGGAGCTATCTTGTACAAAGCAGGGACATCACACATAATTACTTGTAGAACACTGACACAGAGTGATAGATGGACATAAACTCTAGAGACAATAGAAAGGATGGAGGAAGCAGAATACTTTCATTGTACTTTAAGGTGCTTCGTTTTTAACATTTACTTATTTTTATTGGAAAGTCAGATTTACAGAGAAAAGGAGAGACAGATAGATATTCCACTTGCTGGTTCACTCCCCAAGTGGCCGCAACAGCCGGAGCTGAGCTGATCAAAGCCAGGAGCCAGGAGCTTCTTCTGGGACTCCCATGTGGGCACAGGGACCCAAGGCTTTGGGCCGTCCTCGACTGCTTTCCCAGGCCACAAGCAGGGAGCTGGATGGGAAGCAGAGCAGCCGGGATATGAACCAGCACCCATATGGGATCCAGGAGCATGCAAACTGAAGACTTCAGTCACTAGGCTACAATGCCAGGTCCATTGAGGTGCTTTGTTTTTAAAGGAAGCCTCCTTGTTCTGTGTGTCCTGTTTTCATGATTGTATCATTGCTGAGACAACTGTTTTTTTTTTAAAGATTTATTCATTTTATTACAGCCAGATATACACAGAGGAGGAGAGACAGAGAGGAAGATCTTCCATCCGATGATATCACTCCCCAAGTGAGCTGCAACGGGCCGATGCACGCCGATCCGATGCCAGGAACCTGGAACCTCTTCCGGGTCTCCCACGCAGGTGCAGGGTCCCAAAGCATTGGGCCGTCCTCAACTGCTTTCCCAGGCCACAAGCAGGGAGCTGGATGGGAAGTGGAGCTGCCGGGATTAGAACCGGCGCCCATATGGGATCCCGGGGCTTTCAAGGTGAGGACTTTAGCCGCTAGGCCACGCCGCCGGGCCCAATTTTTTATTATTATAATTTCCATTGTTTGCATTTGCCTCTCCAAATAATTATGAGCTCCTTGATAGCAGAAACTGTCTGTCTGGTGTCTCCAGCACAGAGAAACAGGCATATAGTACACATTCAGCAAATGTTTGAGTGAGTAAGTGGGGGAAAAAAGCATTTATTGAGTGACTTCTTTCTCTAAACTCCAGCCTCAATACTTATCTACACAATTTAGGTGATTTATAAATGTTGTTTCAGTTGTGTGTGCTTCGATTTCCAACTGTCCTCTCAAAATTGAAGCCTGGGGCAGCCATTGTCTTCTGCATCCCACTCAGTTAGGGCACATTTCTGAAAACCTGATTTTACCTCAGATAGCCTGTACCAAATGCAATGATTTTGTGATGTAACCAATGAACCAACAGCCAGTGTGAGTCAGACTGCTTATGACCTACATCAAATAATTGTAAAACATGTTACTCGGTAATGGGGCAGGAAGGCAGAGAAGTCTCCCATCTCCTTAGAGTATGTGAGGATGACGTGAAATATAACCTATCAGGAACAAAACAGGTAACTCATAGATAACAGACTTGAATCAGCATTAGACAATAATAAAACTACAACGACATATAGGGGGAGACAAAAGCTATCCTGACAACCTCTTAACAGGAGGTCATATGCACAGAGCGGGGGAACCCCAGAGTGGAGCAGGTGGACAGGAGGAGGCTTGTATCCCAACTCTGGAGACCCCTGGATGTACAAGAAGGGCTATCAGTATGGGCACCAAGAACTAAATTCCAACTGCCAAAGAGACCACTGGGAAATGGAGTGACTTTGGAGGCCTAGGACTCTGAGGTCACCCACCCCCATTTGGATCTACCACATGGGATGGAAGAAGCCCAAATCCTTCCTCATAGGATCCAAGGTCATTGGAACAACAGCTAGGAGCCCTGAGTGGTCCGTAGACACAGAAGAACAGAAAACTTCTTTCGGGACTTGGGAGAGGAGCTTTCTCTGGTCTTTACTTAGTTCCAACTTTGGATCCCCATCCTCTCTGGCAAGGACCATCAGGGTCGCTCCAGAGCCCCCTCCCCAAAAACAAATAAACAAACAAACACAATCAGAATAGACAGAGAACAATAAGGAAAGCTTAGAACCAGACAGGAAACAGTCAGTGTGGATTCACATATACCTTACTAGGTAGGACACAGAGATTAGATACTCCTCACTGGGGAATGGAAGATTTCCCTCCTAAAACAGTTCTACACCTCAACTGTTGTCATATGCCTTGCTAGAGTTATAAGCTAGTTTAGACTATCCTAAAATCCGCCTGGTTCAGCAGAATTATGTCTCAACGCTATGGACTGCCAAATACTAAAATGAGGATAGACACAAGGCAGCTGAATAGTACCCTATAGCCATTTTAAGGTGTATAGAAACTGGTTATATATAAACCAAAACAAAAATGTCAATGAAGTAGTCACAGGATGAGGTTGAGAGCTTGCATCTTGTAACATATTGGTTATTCAATACCATGACAATTAATACCATAATGTTGTAAATTGTCGTTGATGTTAAGTTGGGGCTTTTTATTGACCAGGATGGTATTCTGCCAGCTCTACCTCCAGACCAGAGATGATCTCCCTAAGAAACCATTGAATGTATCTGGACAATTAGATGCTGGACTGTTTGCTTGTATATGCTTGCAATGAAAGACTCTCAACTGAATTTGATTTGTAATACTGCAACAAGGTGGAGGAATCCACCATGGGGGAAGGGGAGGGGGAGGGATTGGGGGGAATCCCAGAGCCTATGAAACTGTGTCACATAATACAATGTAATTAATAATAATAATAAAAGAAAAAAAAAGAAAACCTGATTTCACCTCAACACTGGTTAATCAAAGTTTGTCTTTGGTCCCAGAAGATGCTGAGGTCATTGAGTTCCATCTGTGGGTTGCTTCAAAATACCAGGAACACCCAGAGGGTGGAGGATGTCTTCCTTATTTTTGGGTCTTCAGAACCCAGATTTCCTGGCAGTTGCTGGCACTTGACAAACACTCAGAAGAAGGAGGAAGGAGAAGACAAAGAAGCTGGAAAGAAAGAAGGAACCAAAGCCAAGCTGTGAAATTGTTTTGCCAAAGCTTGCATCAGAACCCAGACCTCTTCTTTCCCAGTCCAGCTCTGCTGTTACTGGATTATTTGCAATTTTAACAGCTCAAATGTACTCTAAGATGGCATCTGTTTTCCTGTTACTGTTGGCGATTTTATGCCTAAGGCAGTTCTTCGCTTTGCTGCAGCTGTTTCCTCCACATACCTGAAATGCTAGCGCTCCAGCTGTCCTGATTTAGAGACCCAGTCTGCAAGAAAACAAGGCAAATGCTTTGCTGCCTTAATTCTAGTGGGAATTTAATTTAATTAGCATCTGATTTTTTTTCACAATGCACTTCTGACAGCTGTGTTTGTGGAGTCTCTGTGGAAGCAAGAAATTATCATCCATTGAAATCATCATCAAAGCTGATTTATCATCCTGCCACATCTTTCCAGCCTTCAGCACTGGGGACTTCTCTATGTTTATTGCACACTTCATGAAGGTTATGGTAAATAATACTCAAGAAAAGTGTACCAGGATTTGTGGGGTGTTTCGTGCAGGCTTGTTCCAGTGCCTTCATAGGAGGAATCTGAAAATGAGGCTTTAGAGGTCTGATCAAAGGGCAGGTGTCTTTTAATGTTGGGTTTTAAGGACCACTAAAGATCTCAAATGAGAGAATGCCTGCCACCTGGGCAGAAGAAGGCCTCAGTAGCACCACTCAGGGCTTGTGCTCTCATTCTACTCATTAGAGATCAGGAAGTATGTGGCTGGTGTGAGCTGGACTCTCCCTACGGGCCTCTTAATGACCTGGAGCCAGATGGGGCAGCCAAGGGATTGCTTGTAGGGTCTTAGTGTTTATGTTCCCCTAAGTACAACACAGTACGAAGCAGCTGCTGAATGAGTGAAGAAATGGGATGAGACTGGATCTGTTACAGTCATTTATTAGCACTATGTTCAATAAATCCATTTTCTAAAGTTTACAAATCACATTAGTAGAGGGATTTCAGATGAGAAAGGTATTTACCATGTGCTGAGAATGGAGAGCTCACATCTACATAAGGATTCGAAGAAAAAGCTCAAATAAGTGGTGTTAGATCGAGTCTTGAATGATACCAGTGTATTTAGAAGAAGACATAAGAAGTGGCAATCCCAAGGACAGAAAATTATGTGAACAGAGATGCAAAATAATTTTGAAAAAGCAAGGAGCTTTGGATTATAGAGGTAGGAAAGGAAACATAAGTTGGGTCTAGACCATGAACAACGCCAGAGAAGTTAAAATCTTATTTTGCAACACTGGGATTTTTGAGGACTTTTAAGAAGGCAAGTGACCTCACTAGATTAGTGTTTCAGAAGAAAACCCAAAGCAGGAAGGTAAAGAAGACACACAGGAGGGGAGACTTCTCATGCCCTCTGTTAGCTACAGAGACTTTCAGTATTCCTTCCAGTAAAAGCAACACTACAGAAACAGGTTTATCAGCAAAGCCTGGAAGTAGGATTGCTGACATTTCCAAGAGTTTGTAGAGTTACCACAAAGGATGGATTGTCAGGAGTTTGCAAAAATAGATTAATGACTGAGAGTCAAGTTTACCCCTAAAGTACTGAGATTTCCAGCTTGGCTGACAGCAAAACTGGTGATGCCATTAAAAAAATAGAAAACTTGAAACTCGAAACGATATGCTGGTAAAAAATAAAAAAATGTTTCTTGTTTGAGCATTACTTCACATGTCTAGCAAATATCCATTGTCTTGGTACCATTCCAGCTGTACAGAATATGAATGTTAGAATAAAAAAGGAACTTTACAGATGATCTGGTTTAGCATGTCTCAAAGTAAGTTCCTTAGACTTCTTGAAATGTTCCATGCACAAGTGATTTTACGACCAAATATCCTGGGAAGCATTATATACGGTATTTGATTTTTGGACCTGAATGATGCACATAAGCGTATTAAGCACTCTGAAAATCAGTAACAACAATGCTCTCCTCATTTTTTGTTTAAACAAACTCAGATCTTCTTGGTTTGTATAAAACTTGCTCATATGCAAAATAACATACTTGGACTAAAGCTATTTTGGCTCAAAGTCCTTCATTTCATACATTAGAAAACCACATACAGAAATGACGTTTCCAAGGTCAGAAAACCTTTCAGTGGCCAAGTCAGGACCTAGAATCTAATTTTCATAACTCCTTATATAGTGTGCTGCCCAGCAGCTTGGGTTTCTGACTGCGCTGGAGGTGATCTGTGGAACTTTTGTGAAACAGGCTCAGAGAGTTGGGGACTTAGTGTGTCCTGTGCTGCCCTCCCTTGGCAGGAAGTTCTCTCTAAGTGGCTGGCTGGGGGAAGAGCTGAAGCCCTCCTGCCAAACCTCCTCAACCTTTCCAGCGGGTAGACCAAATTAGTTGCTGAGTGGTCGGGGACCTCTGAGAGATCTCTGTATAGAAACAGAGCTCTTCGTGCAGCTCTTGTGAACCAATGTCTCTTCCTTTCAAGCTGATCATCACTGCCTCTGTCTTCTTCTTTGCTTGCTGTGCAGCTCCCCCCTTCTTGCGCTTTGTCTTCCTGCTTCCCATGGGGTCCTATCCCCCTAGCCGAGGATGTGCACCTTGGGGTACTCTTGGACCCCTGATCATGTCTCATATGCTCTTGTACAATCCTCTCTTGCTTTAGCTGCCTTAGGTGTGACATTGTATCTTACCAAGCTCCAACTTTCCTGGGGAAAACTAGGGCCATATATGCATTTTTCACACAATGAGATATCCCAGGAGTGGCAGCTAAACTGAACCATCTATGATTCTGTATAAATTAGGGGTGGGAGGTGAATGTGATGGATTTCATTTTCCATAAAACCATACCTCTAGCAGGAATAAAATCAGAGCCAATCTTCAGAATAGGCTTTAGCATATGTTCTCACTGTACAGTCTTCTGCTTTGAGGTACTGTCCATAGGGATTGCAGAGGTTGGGTGCGGGGAAAGAATTTACACTTATATGCCATTGGAGCAGGGCTTTGAATAGTACATTCACATACAGGATCCCGATTTATTCTCGTCTGTCTTATGTAGGCCAGTTGTTTTGTTGTTATTGGTTTTAATATTCCCATTTTGAGGACAACTCTGTCTATGGTAACCCAGCTAAAAACTGGAAAAAAAAGCACTAAAATCTAGCTTTCCTGACTCTGTGATAGTCTCTATGCTTTCCCTTTAAAACTCCGAGACATGTTTCCTTCCCAGATTCCAAGCATTCACTTTCAGGCTCCGGGGGTGGAACTGCAGGGCCTGTCTTCCATCCACACAGGGTCTCCCAGCCAGCTTGATGGAGGATTTCTAATTCTTCGTTACGCAGTTCTACGTGATTGCAATTAATCTGCAAGAAGAGTGAAAAAGACCAGATACTTCTTCATAAACATCAGGATGTTGGACGTCATTTGGTGACCCTGAGGAAGCCAAGATAAAGTTTTTGCATGAGAATGTAAATTTACGTGTGTTTAAATCTGTGCCATATGAAGCAACCTGAAGCAGAGAACTCTGTCCCAAGCATTGCATAATGGTCCAAGTGGCGAACTGGCCTGTGTAAGAGCTCACTAAATATGGTAGTGCTAACTTCCTAAACAATTACTGGACACCAGCTGTATCAGAGTTTTCCAAAGAAACAAACTCAACAGATTTATTTCAAAGGATTGGCTCACATACTTATAGGGGATGGCAAGTCTGACATCATTCGGATAGGCCAGGAAGTTGGAAACTCAGGCAAGATTTGATACTATAATCTTGAAGTAGAATTTCTTTCCCTCCATAAAATCTCAGTTTTGCTCCTCCAGGCCTTCAACTATATTAGGCCAATCATCTTCACCTGATTGAATTAGTCCAATGATTCAAAGTAATCCGTATTAGTCAGTTTTTGTTTGCCATAATGAAATACCTGATGCAACTAGCTTCATAAGAAGTGGTTTCCTTTTGCTCGCAGCTCTGGAAGCTCATAGCCTACTGGTTTGGCCCCTGGTGATAATGTTCCTATTGGCAGAGCCCTGAGGTGGCACACAGCATTCCTTGGCAAAGGACAAGAAATGTGTATGTCTATGCCCATGTGGTCTGTTACTATCACCAGGATTAAACATAAAGGCTCTACAGTACATGCCGAACAACCACTGCCTAATGGCCCCAACTCCAAGCGCCACAACTGGACTAAGTTCCAACCCTCTTAGTACCAGGAATGTAAGACTTGGGGGTCAAACTTCTGAGTTTAGGGGAACAAATATTCAAACAGAGAGTGCTATCTTCTTAAAGTCAACTAAACTATAAATGTTAACCACATCTACAAACAGCATCCACAGCAACATCTATATTAATGTTTCATTAAATAAATTGGAACTAGAGCCTAGCCAAGTTGACACATGAAACTAAACATCAGATCAGCCAAAGAGGAAAGACGGCTATTTCAGCAAGTTGCTTAAAATAAGCATTAATATTTTTGCACATAAAAAATGTCAATGAGGGGAGGGATGATGCTGTGTCATAGTAGGCTAGGCTTCTGTCAATGGCACCATTGTCCTGTATCTATCTTCTTTTAAGTAATTTGTGAGATGTCCTTCATTGTTTTTCACAGTGCACATAGTGCCCTTCCCTAAATTAAATTTAGATTAATAGTACCATGTTACTCACTCCCCTTTTGCTCCCAAATTAAGACTTACAAGGACAATTTCCCACAAAGATGCTCATCATTTCTCCAATTTTGTCTGCAAAGTTGATTACCCATTTATCAGCTCTTGGCAAATTTTCATAAGGTACTTGAGAAAGAAAATGGTTGAAAGTGTGGTTGGGTTCATTTTCCTGTAGGTCTAGGAAATAATTATATCTTTCAGCTGGAGGTGGTACAGCTTGGCTGAAGACAGAAAGGCATGCAAGGATAATTGCATGGCAGAGCACCTCTAGCCTGTAAAGATGGAAAAGACCCAAGCAGTTCTTGGCAGGCTGCTCATTCAGAGAAAGATGTGTAAGTGTTTTATGCATAGAGATAAAGGAAGACATGCATGTGTGCGTTTTCCAAACGGCATCTCTGATTACTGCAGCCTACCTGAATTTCCACTCTGAAGGTTAAAATTTGTGTGACCCATCTTTGGAAAGAGAATCAGCAAACTGGACTTTCATTTATACACATTACATACACTGGAGTGGTGATAAAACCTAAAACATCCATGATTAGAGAATTATTGAAATTGGGGTTATTAGCTCAAAAAACTTTCCGTTAGGTAACTTGTCTAACCAGAAGTATTTCTGACTTGGCAGGAGTTATTTACCCCTTTCCTAATAAATCATGGAATCTTGGAAGCTGCCAGAGAGAGTTGGGAAATGCATTTTCTCCACACACTGCTTAGCATCCATTAATTTATAAGGGACATAGATGATTTCTGAGAGGAAAAAGACTCAAACTTATTCCAAAGTTCAAAGCCATAAAAATGAGTTAGGAGAGATTGAGAGCATATTTACCAAAGCTAGGCAGCATAAAAGTATACTAACGGCCCAAGATGAACCTTACCAGCAAGGAGGGTGAGTCTATACTGGTGACAAGGACTAGGTCAGGATCTACAGTGTGGCTAGGGGAGTATTGGTTCTGCTTATGGGGTGTGGTTGGGGATAAAACCCTTCCTACTAAGTCAATCTGACATTGTATGTTTTGGGCAAAATAGGATGGATGTGTGAGTAAGAGACTTAAATCATTTTCTGGGAGCCTAAACGTCTTTGCTTTAGAAGACACATGACTAATACTATAGAAAAATATTCCCCTTAGTAAATTGAAGACCCTGATGGCTGAATCAGCATGGAGCACTCAACCTGGCACCCATATGGGATCTAGGTGCTACAGGTAGAGGATTAACCTGGTATGCCATGGTGCCAGCCCCAGAATAAACATTTTTAATTCAACTTCCAGCAAACCATTTGCACAGGATTATTTAATTACTTATCTGAGAGGCTGAGACAGAGAGAAGAGAGATCTTCTATCCTCTTGCTCACTCCGCAAACATTCACAATTGCCAGGACTGGGCTAGGCCACATCTAGAAGCCCGAGTCTCCTAGAAGGATGAGCAAGTCTTTTCCATTATCTGTGGCTTTCCTCAGCAGGAGAATGGATTGGGCACTTGGGCCCTCTGACATGAGATGGGGTGTCCCAAGTGGTGTCTTAACTGCTGCATCATTTGAGTTCCCTTTTTCTCAGAGCCACCTTCACTCAGAAGTAAGTCCTGCACCAACACCCACCACCACTACTACAAAACTCCTCCCCGCTGGGTCCCAGTTGATTGAAGTAGGAATTGATTACCTTATAAAAATGCTTATTAGATTCTATTCCATATATGTCTAGAAAAAGAACTGAAGGTCACTATTCCAGTCACATAAATCTCAAAGAGCAAGACAGTGGTCTTTTTCCTCATGTGCCAGAAGGATGAGAAATGAAAAGCACCTGCTTAGCTATTTGCTGGCTAGGATGTTCTAGAATTCCTTGGTACCCTTCTGTCCTTAATATTCGTAAGACACTTCATTGTCTTTCCCCCAAAATTATTTTTGTTCTGGTTAAATTGGATTTGTTTCCTATGTTAAACTTATTTTGTAAATAAGAACACTGTGTACTTTGCATTGGAATACTAGGTTAAAAAGAGGCAGCAGAGCTGACATTAAACCAATAGCCATATTGACTCTCTACTCTATTATCCATCTATCTGTCAGTAAAAAGAAGTATTTTCTGAACTGTCTCAGAAGGCTCACACCCCCAAAACTTGATTATGACCATGAAACTGGCTTTGCTGAAAGAAGCCTAGTGGAGGCGGCAGGAATCATTCTTAGCAGAGCCACTGGTTGCTTAACCCCTCATTCTGCCTCTGCTTCGTCACCCCTGAGAGTCCCACAGGACGAAAGACCCAGAAGACCAAAGACACAGGGATCTGCACATGTTGCCATAGGTTAAGCTGCTGCTTGCCACACTAGCATTCTATTTCAGAGTGCCAGTTTTGAGCTCTAGCTACTCCGCTTCTAACCCAGGAAAAATAATAGACGATGACTCAAGTAGTTGGGACTCTTGCCACCTATATGGGAGACCAGGACAGAATTCCTGCTTTCTGGCTTTGGCCTGGCCTGGATGTGGCTGTTGTAACCATTTGAAGAATGAACCAGCAGATGGAAGCTCTCTTTCTCCAAGCCCCCACCCACCTCTCTTTCTTTTTCTCCCTTTCTTTTTGTCTTACAAATAAATGAATGAATGAACAAATAAACCTGGGGAATAACGATCATGTGAGCATGTACCACTGAGTCAACACCTGGAGAAACTGTCCCTGGGAAGGCCCTTCAACCAATGGTGAACTTCTCATGAGGAAGAGATACATTTTTTTTTTTTTTTTTGCTATTTTAAACCAATAGGTTTTGGAGTTTCTTGTTTGTGCGACACAATCCATGTCTTCCTACTATATCCAATTAATCACATTTTATACTCCAGGCCTACTTTTGTGATTGATTTATTATCAAATTAATTCCAGAGAGCTGTTTTCAATCACATATGACTCCATAACCACTCCAGAACACTAAGCAATCATGATATTATTTCTCACAATTGAGAGTTGATTGTGCTAAACTGAATGGTTCACCTGCTCCATGTAGGGTAGCAGAAGCTTCATCATGTGACTGCATTTGTCAGAGAGTTGGGGTGGAGCTGGGTATGTAAAATGGTCTTTTATCCTGTCGTGGGTGGGAGGGCTTTCTTCTTCTTGCCTCTCTTCCTTTGGAAACCCAGTTTAAGCTTAAGAACATGAAGTTTTTTAAGACAAGCCCCGGGGTACAAATGCTTGCCTGCATCCCATCTGCTACCATCGGATTCTCCCAACCAAGTCACACAACCAATCCTAGAGTCAGTGTGGGTTGAGCCCAACAAAAGCCTGAATTCCATCAGATATGGTTTCTGTGGATCACCAAAATAACAGCCAATAAAATGCTATTATTCGAGTATTAACAAACATCTTCAGTGTTAGACATGCTTTCACATTTATTATCTCATTTTGCTTGAAAATAACCATTGAGGAACAAATAAAAGAAAGATGGTGACTCAGAAATCTGGATGCCTAAAATCACACAACTGGTACATGAAATATCTGAAACTTGAACTCAAGGCTCTAAGTCCTGTGATTCTACAGTATCACCATCACCACTGACCCAACACAACTTGCGCTCTTTGGCCATGATTTCCATATTTATTCTTCCCAGGTCTTGAAAATTTGTTGGATAAAAAATGAGAAAACCATCCACGTTTTAAAACAATATTCTTTCTAGAGATTACACTATGTATTTATGTATTTAATTTGTATTGGGAAAATACACTTAATTCTAAAAGATTTTTATACAAATATTGTAACAGGACTATGAATAATGCTTGCTTACCGTAAAACCAGTCACAATTAAAATATACACCTTATTTCAAACCCTGCTAAGGGACTGGTTAGACTTTGTTGGGTCCCCAACTTTATTCTGAGGGACAGAACTTCTTCACTGCACCCTAACCCAATGAACAAAGAATTTTAGCCCCAAACTTCCAGGTCCCAAATTCTCTAAGAAATTTATACTACTGAGCCATAAATATACTATCAGAACTTGAACCTCTGAGAGAGTCACAGTGTAAAGGATTAGATAAAATTTAAATTGAGAAAGTATCCAAAATTACATTATTGCCTGCTACCCTGGATGCTTGAAAATAAATTCTGAGATTGGGATCGAACCTGGTTCATAAATGCTATCTGTGATGCTGTTGCAATGGTAGCCAGTTGCCCATGATCAGAGATCCTGTGGCACTCCAGCCACTGCTGTTCATCATGGACTGGCCCTAGGCTTGTGGTCCTTCCTGGACGATGCATCACATCAAGGAACAGCCTTTGCTCTGTCTTGGTAGCAGGTCCCATACTCTTGGCCTCCAGCTTCCAGGTGACACTTCTCATCAGGAACCTCTGTGTCCTGGGCCTTTGATTCATTGCCTTCACTTTCCATGTCATTTTCCTGCAATGGAGGAAAATCAGGAAAAGCTTAACTCTACCATCCAATCCCTCTGAACTCTTCTCTAGTAGAAGTGTCTGTGTTGGAAACTTTGTGAACAATCTCAGGCTTGCTAGTCAGCTGCCTCCTCTGACCACATCACGACACCCCCTGACTTTGTAGGACTGAGGCCAACAGAAGGCAGTGTCATGAAACAAGAGGTATTAGAAAAAAAAAATAAGACAATCAGGAGCAGGCACTTGGCACAGCACTGCATGGGATGCCTGCTCTGGAGACCAACATCCTGCTAAAGTACATCCTGGAAGGCTTCATTGGGTCCCTGACATCCAGGGAATGGGTTTCAAGTTGCTGTGTCCCTGATATCCATTTGAGAGATCGGAATCGAAATCTGGCCCCTGGCTGAGGCCCCAGCAGCTGTGGGCATTTGAGGAGTCAATCATCTCCCTATGTCTCTCCGATTCTCTCTACTACCTTCTAAATACATGAAATAAAACATTTTTTTAAAAATTAAAAGTCAGTCTTGGGCCCAGCACGGTAGCCTAATGGCTAAAGTCCTCACCTCACATGCCCGGGATCCCATGTGGGTACTGGTTTGTATTTCAGTGGCTTCGCTTCCCATCCAGCTCCCTGCCTATGGCTTGAGAAAGCGTTCGGGGATGGCCTAAAACCTTGGGACCCGCACCTGTGTGGGAGACCTGGAAGAAGCTCCTGGCTCCTGGCACAGCTCTGGCCATTGCAGCTGCTTGGGGAGTGAATCAGTGGGCGGAATATCTTCCTCTCTGTCTTTCCTCCTCTCTGTGTATCTGACTTTCCAATAAAAATAAATAAAATCTTTTAAAAAATTAACAGTCAGTATAACCATAGGAACTCACAGAAAGTGTAGTCCATAATTGCCAGAAAGAAAACTATTTCTACACTATCTGAAGTTGGAACAATCACCATTTTCATCTCAGAGCTCCTGTGTCCCCATCAGGAAATCACATACCTTACACTGTATCCTATAATATTCATCTAACACATACTGATATTTGGGCTGAGTGAGACCAAAGAAGGCAGCAAATCTTCCACCGAGAAATTCACATGCTAAAAGAAAGAATAAATACTTGGATAAAGTGAGTTAATAATTGAAGCTTAGCATCAGTTGAAGTGCTAAGACTTTTTAACTTGCTAGTGAGGGATGTTTGCTACAGTTAACTTCAAGGCTGATGACAGATGTCAATGCCCTTTGACTCTCAACAAATTCTAGGGCTCAAAGGAAATTTTTCAAGTCTTGTTTTTTCATGAGATTACAGTTACTGTACTTTCCACCTGTACTTTCCACCTGTACTTTCCAGGTGAATATATCAGGAGGAATTTTCAAAATACCAAACAACAGGTAAAGTACAGGTCCTGAGCAATCAGAGCAGATTCTTTGATCATCATGCATATTGGTTGAGCATCAGCTGTGAAATATTTCAGATTAAAATTATTCTATGTATGAAGACAAACTTCTTAACAATAGTTCAAGGTTTCCTCATTGTGCCTCCAAGCACAACGGTGATTGTTAGGGTAGGGAGGAGCGAGGGTTTAGCATGAATGACAAGTGGGTTGCTAGATGTCTTCTGAAGATGTTTCCCTTTAAATCACAAGGTCTTTCAATTCCTGCCCCTTCCCACCACACAATAGAACCTTGTGAGTCTCTTGATTTATTCTACCTTTTGTTCAGTGCATCAAAACAACGCTATTTTTTTAACCTATGACTTCTCTTTTTAGAGTATCCTATCCCTTTTTTCTGTTTTTTTTTTTTTTTTTTTTACTATAAGGCTGGTAAATGCATAGAAGCATAGAAGAGAAATCTTTAAAATAGTAGAATAAAACTTAGGAGGCTTTCTTGCTTAGGATCTGTTAAAATTTGTAAGTGAAAAAATTATCAGTGTCACCTGAGTTCCAATTCTACCCAAAGTTTCTGTGGAGAGATCAGGGCAACATCTGCTGGTATAAAATATGTATCCTTTACTGCAGTTTAGAAGCCCTAAGCAGGAGGCATGATAACACTACAATTCTGTTTGGAACCCTCAAGGCAACTATCTTCACATTGATACTATCCTTGCCACTTTATGTCAAAACTCAACACACAAATTACTATAGTTCCTATTCTGCTTACTCTCAACCCTATATTGAGTTCTCCTTTTTTCTGCCTAATCTAATCTCTTACTCTCCTCTCCCTCCAAAACATATCACCTCTTCCAACAATCATGCACTCACTGAGATGTAATGCTGTTTGGAAGACAGAATTTTTCTGCCAACATATATGAACATGGTAGGATCCCTGAAGTAACTTCCAAATCACTAAATTCCCACCCTGGTGTAAAACACTTAATTCTTTCAAGGATAAAATCATCTGATAAATCTTCTCCTCTTGTATTGCAATGTAAAGACTCTGGTCATTTGCATTGTCTCCAAGTTGACCTTAACCACTCATACTTGTGGAGCTCCCTTCCATCCATATGCCTGGGTCTCCCAGTTTGCAGTCTCTTGGCTCCCACGTCTCTGGTAATTGTGATCTCAGAATGTCTTGGTGAACCTGGCCATGTTCAATGGTCTGTATTATGAATTGACGATGGAGCCGCTTGAGAACAGTAACTCATTTTTCATTTGCCTTTGTGTCTTGGTGCCCAGGACAGTGATGGACATATCAGAGATACTCAGTAATATATTTTTAGTGAATGAATGATTCATTTCAAAGAGCTATATTTTACATTTCTCCCAATTCTTGAGGTAGTTTTATCTCATCTTATGCATACACAAATGTAAATCTGATAATAACGCTCTGAAGAAAACCAGTGCCAAGAAAAATAAGATATAATACTTCATCTATTGCAAATAGCCACTTGTGCCATTTATTATGCCTCTGGAAGGAGTCAATAAAGTTTGTCTTTAATACAAAGAGGTTATAAAGAGAGAACTTAGTATTATTTCATACAAGAATTTTGTTTTAAAATCTGCCATGATTATTAGGAAAAGAGTCCACTCTAGGAAGATTGTCAGATGCTTTCAAAATGTGGGCCAGCATCTGAACAAATCTACTGAAAAGCACTGGCAGAAAGTGGAAGGATCTGCCTAAAGACGTGAGTCTACACTATTGGGAAGGTTATAGCACAGACTCCTCAGAACGCCACAGAATGGATTAAATCATTGGAAGTCCCATCTAACTATGAGGTGTATGGGTACATATTTAGGACAGAAAAAAATCTTAACAGTACTCACTGGAAAATGATGTGCTTGCTATTCGTGCTGCCCAAAACAGTAGAGAGGACCTCCATGAAAGTTTAGACTGAAGAAAAAAGAGAAATCAAGTCAGGAATTCAAAACAGAAATAATGAATCTATAGTCTTAATCAGAGATTTCAAAATACTTTTAAAAGTTTCATTTTTTTCTCTTATAGATGAGAAAACTGAGATGATCTAAATTATAGGTTGCCTATACATGGATCTAGAAAGCAGAGAGATGAGGTACCTGGCTTCAAACTGTATTCTGGGAGATGGTGCTGTGGTGCAGACAGCTAACCGTCTTCTATCACAGTGCTGACTCAAGTCCCAGCTGCCTGTTTTCCAATCCAGCTCCCTGTCAAATGTGTCTGGAAAAGCCACAGCAAATGGCTCAAGCACTTGAGCCGCTGTCACCCACTTGGGAGACCAGGGTAGACTTTCTGGCTTCAGCTTGGCACAGCTCTGTTTCTGCCATTTTGAACTGAGCCAGTAGATGGGAGGATGTCTTTCTGTTTCTTCCTCTCTCAGTCACTCTGTCTTTCAAGTAAATAAAACAGTTCTTTTGTAAAAATAGAATTTCTATAATGTTTTCTGGCTCATCTCTCATTCATTCAGTCCCATTGTGATAAGAATAAGAGCTTACAGAGTCAACTGCTGAATTTGCGCTCTGTTCTTCTTTTTCTTCTTCCTCCTCTGTGCTATATTCTTCCATGATGTCTCCATCAGCAAAATGGATAATTCTTCTGGGAGTAGTCATGCTGGAAGGTCCACTGTTCTCTGGTTGTAAATGCTGGAAATTATCTTTCTCCATTAGGAAACACACAACAGGGAATTAAAAACAGGACACCTGAGGACCGACTTCCCCAGGCATTGTTTATTTGACTGGAAGGTGTCTAGTTCTTTTCAGTGATGAAGAAGATTGAGAGTTCAGCAGAAATCAGAGCTTTGATCTCATCAGCTCTTCAAACCAAGAAAGGACTGTTCAGTTCTGTACCAAATGGACGAGATCTATTAAAAATGAGAATGTGGACTTAGGGTCTTGAAACAAAAAATTCAGCAGCCTTTCCCTTACTGAGTTGTCACTGCAAAACCCACAACTTCCAGTGAAAAGGAGCCATGGTTGCAGAAACTTCTCAATATTCTACTTATAAGTACAGACTTTTGGGCCCGGCACAGCAGCCTAGCGACTAAAGTCCTTATCTTGCATGCGCCAGGATCCTATATGGACACTGGTTTGTATCCTGGTGCCCTGCTTCCTATCCAGCTTGTAGTCTGGGAAAGCAGTGAAGGACAGCCCAAAGTCTTGGGACCCTGTGCCCACACGAGAGACCCAGAAGAAGCTCCAGGCTCCCGGCTTTGGATTGGCTCAGCTTTGAGCATTGTAGCCACTTAGGGAGTAAATCAATGGACCGAAGATCTTCCTCTCTGTCTCTCCTCCTCTCTGTATATCTGACGTTCCTAAATAAATAAATAAATCTTTTTAAAAAAGAAATTTAAAGAAAGAGTACTGACTTTTCACAGACAGGAAAAAATGCACAAAATATACATATAATCAGGAAGGACTTATGTTCATAATATTTAAAGAACTGCTATAATTCAAAAAATAAAGAATGAACACCTCATTAAAATACAGGCAAAGGATTTTAATAGACATCAAAGGAGATTTGTAGGTGGCAAATAAACACATGAAGAGATGCTTGTCACTGGTCTTTACGGAAGCACAAATTGAAACTGTGATGAGATACCATAATATACTTCGGACAATGACTAAAATTTAAAAGCACTAACAACACCTAGTGTTGGGAATTTGAGAAGCAACAAAATCTCTCATACATTTTTAGTGGGAATGCAAAAGGTTTCAGTTTGGAAGACAGTTTGGCAGTTTCTTAAAAGCTGAACAGATACTTGCCATATAACCTTACTATTGCACCTTTAAGAAATCTACACAAGAAAAATTGAACGCAGGTATCCATAAAGATTCTTTTTATGTGAGTATTCATGTCCATTTTATCTGAGAACCACAATATCCAGCAACTGGTATATGAATAAACAATATGTGGTCTATCAATTCAATGGAACACTACTCAGCAATAAAAAGTAATGGACAACTAGCAGTTGCAACATTATAAATGAGTCTCAAAAGCATTACTCTCAGTGAAAGCAGCAGACACTGCATAGTATATCATTCCATTTGTGTGAAATTTTAGAAAAGGCAAAGTTACAGTAGTAGAAAGCAAGTAGTAGGTGTTAGAGCTGAGGAGGTAAGGAGAAGAGATTAGCCACAAAGGGGAAAAAGGATTCTTTAGGGGTAATGACAATGTTCCAGTGGGTATCACGACTGTAGTTGTGGTTACTTGATTATATATATATATATTTGTTAAAGTGAATTAAATTCTATACTTATAGTAGTTAATTGTATTATGTTTCAATTATATCCCAAAAATTTGAAAAATTAGGAGCTGAAAAGCAAGGCTTAAGTTTTAAAAAGTCTTATTTTTATTTTGTTTGAAAACAAAGAAGGAGACAGAGAGAGAAAACGCTTTTATTTGACAGTTCATTTTCCAAATGCCCACAATAACCAGGCTGGGCCAGGCCAAAGCCAGGAGAGGGGTAGAGTGAGAAGTATTGCTGTGCTCCTAAATCTGTGAAATATGGGAAATTTGTTCATTATATGAATAAAAAAGAAAAAATGGAATATACTAAGTGTTAATATATTTAAAAATTATTTAGCAAACATGGTAGACAGCTGATGAATATTCCCTTTCCTGTTTTAAACACATAGAAATGCTGGATAAAATTAAATAAGCAAAAACATTAAGTCATAGCCGCATTAAGGAAGTGATTAAAGAGATAAATGAGAGCCTGGGGACAGGCAGGCATGAAGGGAAGGAGAAAAGAAGAGAAGAGAAGGGAAAGGAGGGAATAGCCGCCTAAAGAAAAAAAACAAAAAACGGGACACCAAGCCTGTACTGTATGGCAGTGTATGGCCTACACCCATACTGCTCCCACTGTGTGAGGACAAAGGTGAAGTAGAGTGATCTGAGGACAGTGTAACCCACAGAACTCAGCCAGAAAGCAAAACCTCCATGCAAAGGCCTTCAGTGAGACTGTGTACAAGGAATCTCCACTAAAGCCAACCCCCTGTTGAGGACGTGCTTCTGGCAAAATCATACAAACCATAGGAAGAAAATTGTCAGGAGATCTCAGCAGGTGAAACCATCAGGAGGGTCCTCACCAAGAGCTATGAAAAACAGAACAGTGGAGAACTCAAAATGGGCGTGTTTCTATATAAAAAGAGCTACATAAGGAAGTAAAATATAATATCCAAAAGGAGCAGACTAATTAACAACAAGAAGAACATTATGAAGGATTGATGATAAAGTTGTATAGTTCTAATATCTAATAAGAATTTCAGAAATGAACAGAAAAAATGGAGGTGGTGATGTTTGAATCTGTAATGACTAAGAATTTTCTATAAATGAAGAAAGACATAAATCTTCAAATCTGATAAACATAAACAATGCTAAGAGGGATAAATAAAAATGGAATCAAATATAGTAATGAGAATGACAGAGATTTTACAAGTTTGGATTAGAGAAGGCAGACTGCTCATCTAAGTCAAAATGATTCAACCAACACTCAAGTTCAAAGCAACAGAAACCAGAGGACAAAGGATTCATGTCAAAAAGGATCCAATAATCAGCTAAACATCAACTGAGGAGTAAAATAATGACATGTTCAGATCTACAAAAACTTGCAGCTAGACCAACTCAGAGGGAAGGGTCATATGTAATAAGTGAGTAAATTAGTAAACTGAATGACATATATTAATAAGTATTAACTTTTTGGTGTTTAAAAAATATTTATGTATTTATAAAGTCAGAGTTATATGGAAAGAGAGAGGAAGAGAGGTCTTCCCTCTGCTGGCTCAGATGGCTGGCATGTCCACCACAGTCAGACCTAAGTTGAAGCCAAGTGCCTGGATCTCTCTCAGGGTTGCAGGGTCCCAAACACTTGGACAATCAATCTATTGTTGCTTTCCCAGGCCACTACCAGGGAGCTGGACTGGAATTGGAGCAGCTGGGACTTGAGTTGGTGACCATATGGGATTCCAGCATTGCAGGTGGTAACTGTACGTGCTGTGCCACTACTTTAGCCTGCACAAACACTGTTGAGCAGTGAGCATGAACTGCAGCAGTTAATCACACTGGGACACCTGCTTCCAACCAGAGTGCTTGGATTCAAGGAACAGCTCACGAATCCAGCTCCCATCCTAATGCACATTGTGGGAAGCAGCAAGTGAGGGCTGAAGTACTTGGGTCCCTGCCACTCACCTGGGAGACAAAACTAAGTTCTGGGCTTTGACCTTCAGTCTGGCCCAATCCTGGCAATTGAGAGCACTGATGAAGCGAACAAGTAGATAGAATGAATGCCCCTACTGTCTCGGACTCTTACTTGCTCTGCTTTTCAAACAATTCTTAAAACACACTTTTGATGAGGACAGTATAAAGACAAAGCAGTATTAAGTAGTAAACAGCAACAAAAATATGAGGTGGGTCTCTTAAGTGTTGTGTAATAGGCTGTCTAGTATAGGTTGGTAAGAATTTAAAGAGAACTAGAAAAAAATGATGGAGTTGGAATGCATAGCTTCAAACACCATAGAAGAAAAAATCCAACTGATAGAGGGAGAGAAACAAGACAGAAAATGAGCAAGGAAAAACCACAATCGGAAAAAGAAGATTGGCAATCACTCCAGTAACTCAGTAATCACAGGAGATGTAAATAAATTACCAGTCAGGTGTTAAAATGAAGACTAGCATAGTTGAAATTTTTAAAAAAAATTTTACTGACAGTAAAACCAAAATGGAATATGTGCTCATATAAATTATTATTTACATGTGCTTATGTATGTATGCCTACAATGCCAAATCTTAGTAGCAGAATGCTGAGGTTATACTTTGTCAAGAGCCAGAAAGATGTGAATGATCAACGTTGTCTGCCCCAAGTTAGTGCCAGTAAATTACAGATAAGCCTGGATAAGACAAAGAAGGGGAATTATCATCTACCTTGATGCCAAAAGTAGCAAAAAACACCCGTTCTACTTTGGTAACATCAACTCTGCATCCTGACCACAAGGTTGGAAAAGCATATAGCATCAGAACCCTTAGAAATCAATCAAAACATCAAAACATTTAGAAAAAGTAACTCACATAAATCCTCTGAACTTTTCTTTCATTGCTTAAATTAGTTACATCTGGTGTTGAAAATAGCACAAAGTCTGTTGCTAGAAGTTGCTTGATATTTAAGTTAGTAAAACTAAGCCAAGGCCCTCCGAAGCCCTTGCCAGTGCTGACGTGGAAGTGTTCTCCTGTGTGTCTAAAGGGTGGAACGTGTTTGATTTGTGGGAAGGTGTGCTGTATTTACACACTCTCCATGAACTTAACTCAGCAACTCTCAAACTTGGCACCTTGCAATCAACTGAGAGGAGTTTTAAAAACATGCAGTGCCTCAGAACTACTTAAATCCCAGTATCTGAATGGGACTTGAGCATAAGTCATTTTTGAAACTGCCTAGGTCATCCCAATGTGCAGACAAATTTGGGACCAGTGTTCTAAGAAGAATGGAAAAGGAGGCAACTTCCAAATCACAGAGACCTGTGTTTTGATAGTTGGTGTGTAATCAAAGTGTAAAAGCAGGTGACTTCCAAGACAATTGAAATTGACCTGTGATTTAGTGAGTTCTTATATGGTCAAGGGCTCAAACAGTTGCTTCCAAAACATTGTTTTCCAAGAGGTATTTCTTACTTTCTGAGTCCCCTTCCAAATTCTAATAAAAAATAACTTGAAAGTGAAGCCTTTACTTCTTTCAAGACCATTCAAATTCATATTTCCAATCCAAATGAAATACGAATTCACACCCTTATCTCCCATACACCTGGCTTACTTCATTATAGTCTAGACTGTTATCTATTGGTGCTTAGAAATGCTAACCTCTGTTCTTCCTAACAGTGCTGTGCATTAAAGAGACATATACACTTATCTTTAAATTTAGAGTGCCTTTAGGGAGGGAGAAAGATGTAAAGAAACCAACTCAGCTCACAGCACATTTTGAATGTTGTTTTTTTTCTGCAGATGGAATCCTAGCTCACAGTGGATTTAGTGAATGTGTTTCTGCCACCTAATGGGCATTTGAGAATATGCTACGCAAGATTCATTTTTGTAACCACAGTGCCTATGTAAAGAGGACGCTCAATAGTGAACCATTTAGAATCTACTTATTTTTGATTTACAAAGGCCTTGGCAACATATATGTATGACAAATACCTAGAGATGGATGTTTCATGATTTTCCAGAGGTCCTGATACCACCTGCAACATGTTTTTTGTTTATTTATATTTGAAAGGCAGTGAGAGAGACATAGGCAGAGAGGGAGGGAGGGAGGGAGAGAGAGAGAGAAAGAAAGAGAAACATAGGAAGGGAGGGAGAGAAGGAGAGAGGAAGGAAAGAAATCAGTCTTCTATCTCCAAGAGCCAGGCAGGGCTGGACCAGGCTGAAGCCAGAAACCCGGAACTCCATCCTAGTCTCCCATGAAGGTGACAGGGGCCCAAGTATTGGTACCATCACCTGCTGTCCCCCAGGGTGTACACTGGCAGGAAGCTGGATTGGGAGTACAGAATGGGGACCTGAGCCCAAGTACTGAGGTATGGGATGTGGGCATCTCAAGGAGTGCCTTAACTGCTGTGCCAAACACCCACCCTCACAACCAGCTTTTTGCTTCAATTCAATTCTTTGATTTTTTTCCCCTTTGTTTCTTATAAGCCCCAACTCTAGGTTCCCCGGGATAATTTATAAGTACATAATGTAATTTAGCAGACTACATCATCTCAGCGATGGAGCCTCCTGCTCTGGGCGGATGACCATCACTATTTCCCATCTGCACAGGTGACTTCCATGTACACTGTCCAGGTCACACTTGTCCCCTCAATTCGATTCACAGCTCCAACTGCCACCTTGACAGCCCTTCTTCGATGTTCAATAGGCATGTCACTCCTACTTCATCTCAATCTTCACTTGTCCTTTCAGTGCAAGCTCCCCTCCCTGCACCAATCATACACACATGCCCACACAGTGCTCCTCTACTGCTCTGGCAGTCTTCCCTTCTCAATGAATGGCTGAAAAGAGTGCAGTCATTCTGAATTCCTGTCCTTTAATCATACTTCATATTAAATCCATCATGTAATCCCCTTGGATAGTTCCAGAACCCTAATACATCTCACCAGTCCACCACCACCACCCTAGTGTAAGCCACCATCTCTCACCTGCATTGTTGCAGCAGCTTCCTCATTGGGTCCCTAGTCTACATTCAAACACTTGAATTTTAAGGTAGATTCTATCACTCCTCTATATAAAACCACAGTAAGTTCCCGTCTCAGGGAGTGTAAAGCCCAAGTCCTCATAGCGGAACACAAGCCTGTACACCTCACTGGACTTCTCTGAGTTGGCCTTCTTCCCACAGTCCCGGTGCACAGGCATGGACAGCAGGGACCAGGTGTTGGCTGCTCTTCCCTCCTTCAGTTTTGTTCCCTAGCTCACCTCAGGGCAAGCTTCTGCCCACCTTTCTCCGCACAGCAACCTTCTTTTCCCTTTCCATCCTCAGCCACCCCTCACATCTGACCTTGGTTTTCTCCTCCTCAGCATGTGTCTGAACATACATACTCCACATTCTCCTCTCTCTCTTCCCTCCCAGTGTTGCCCCCAACAGTGTGAGTGGTTCTTACACCTATCTTGATTGCTGTTATCTTCTAATAGTTATATATTTCATTTTAATGAGTAGGATAAGGTCTTGTATAATAAAATGAAAAAATAAGAATACATCAGTCACTGTATTTTCTGCTTTTAAATGTTTATCTTTCGTCCACTGGTTCATTTCCTAAAGGCCTGAAATGCCAGGACTGAACCAGCACCAAATGCCAGGACTGAACCAGAACAAGCCAGACACTGGGACCTCAATCCAGGTCTCCCATGTGGGTGGCATGAACCAGTGACTGAGCCAGCACTGCCACTTCACAGATCTGCCCTGGCTGGACGCAGAGTCAGAAGCTTGAGCTGTGTCCAAACAATGCTCTCATTGGCTCAGGGGCTTCTCCACTCTTAAGTTCAACATGCACCTCCACTTGCCTTGTTTACTCAAACTGTCCCAAGAATTTAACACATTAGCTCCACACCTTGTCATTTTTCTAGTGTTCAGCTTTCAATTATCTAGGGAATGTTTTTCAAATGGCCCAGATAAAAATTCAGCTAAGTACCAGTGCTGGGAGATCACACAGGAGCTAATTAGCACCATTAGCCTGGGCTACCTCTGGCAGCCCCTTCCTGCTTCTGTCTTCTTTTTCTAAAAGTCAAAATCTTGGTGAGAGTAAGGACAGGACATCTCAAATCTCACTGCTCAGCCTCAGGGGTAGTACTGCTATAAGCAGCCTTTGGTATCATTTCTCTCCAGTGGTGTGTGTGTGTACACATACTTGGGAGGGGTGTGCAAACAGTGACATGAAATCATGTGGAAAAATGTGAATTACAAATAAATAAAGGTATAAACAAGCCATAGCTGTTCCTTGCAAATTACTGACAGAACATGGCCTGGCAGGCTTTTTTTTTTTTTCTAATTTATTTTTATTGAAAGGCAGGTATACACAGAGGAGAGACAGAGAGGACAATGTTCCATCCATTGATTCACTTCCCAAGTTGCTGCAATGGCTGGAGCAGAGCCAATCCGAAGCCAGAAGCCTGGAGTTTTATTTGGGTCTCCTGTGTTGGTGCAGGAACTCAAGACTTTAGACTGATCTCAATTGCTTTCCCAGGCCGCAAGCAGGGAGCTGGATGGGAAGTGGGGCCATGGGGATTAGAACCGGCACCCATATGGGATCCCAGTGCATGCTAGGCGAGGACTTTAGCCCCTAGGCTACTGTGCCAGGCCTGCCTGGCAGTATTTTTTATTGAGTACTGAACTGTGCTCAAGCACGCAATTACCTAAACACCTACCCCACGGCAAATGTTATCCAACATTTTCCACATCACAGCATATGATCAGCCTGGGAGCTGCAGCCACCATAGGTACTGCCCAGCCTGCCACCAGGAATAGCCTTTTAGGTAAATGATTAGAAGCTGGGCATTAGGGAAGCATGCTGCGTGTCCTTGATGACTGAACACTTTCTCAGAGTGCTTGTGGGAATTCATCACCACTTCAGGCAAAACACAGGCAGCATTCAATACACTGGGGTACCAACTGCAGTTCTAGCTGCTCCACCTCTGACCTAGCTCCTTGCTGATGAACCTGGGAAAGCAAGGGAGAACAGCTCAAGTTGCCAGGTCCATACATCTGAAGTGCGAGACCCTGAAGCTCTTGGCTTCCGGCTTTGGATTGGCCCAGCTCTGGCATTTCACCCATCTGAGCAGTGAACTAGTGGACAGATGTCTCTCTCTTTGTCTCTCCTTTTCTCTGTAACTGCCCTTCATATGAAATATTCGAAAAAAACTAAAAAGCACAGTCATTCTGGAAAACTAGGAACTATTTATGAATACAATTTTAGTTCTGAGTACACTCACAAAGAACTGAAAACATCACCTCTAGCTTGCCAAGTATGTTTTCTACAACCTTGGGGAGTACAGTGACATGGAGTAGCTCAGCTAACCACAGTACAGACACATGGTAACACTGCATCAAAAAGGCCAATCAAATCCCACTTTGCAATCCTACTAGGCAAAAGGCACTAAGAAACACAGTAGAAACTGGACAGGTCAAGCATTACATATTTAATGAATTCATAAAGGCATAAAACTGATTGTGAATCTATGTCATTTGAAACTTAGTGAAAAGAATTATGACTTTGCATTATATTATTTCTGTTATTGGCTTAGTAAATTAAAAATATCAAGAAGCAAAAAAAAATTCCACCATATAAGTAAAATTATTTATTTTCATAAATAAAAAGATAACTTATTATACAAATAACACCTTTAGCAGAAGTTACATCTTAGCTGTCACTGCTTGAGATGAAATGCAGTTAACACAAATTATTACATCTCTGTATAATCTTCACATAACTTCATTACATTTGATAATTTCCCCAAATCTCCAACGCCAAGCCAGAAAGCATTATATACGATGGGATAGGATATTTCAGTCACAAAGCATCATCTTTGCTGAGCCAACAGATTGTTTAATTACTGATTTAAAGTAATACCATGTTTACTGAGCTCTACAGAAGCACGGAGGATATTACATGTCTCCAGTTCATGTTTGGTAATAGAATCCACAAAAATGTCAATGTGAAAACATAGTAACTAGGTTAACACGCACTATTACCTAAGATAAATAAATCCTACAGGTGGAAAACATCTGTGTAGTACTGCGTAGTTGTTAGCGAACAGCTCACAGCAAAGACGACAATGGACTTTGTAATGGGCATCACACAAAAATCTGTGGAAATTTATTAAGTTATTTTTTCCTACAGACATCGAAATAAATCTAGAGTCCTGTTTGTTATTACTCCAGTTATTCTGGAAGCTGCAGCCTCAAATATCAGATATCATAATACAAGCAGCAATGAGCAAATCTGTACATTTACAAAAAAATCACCACACTGATTCTGTGTAGCTTTTCCTAAGGAGTGTCTCTACGAACTGTGAGCTACAATACAGAATGGAAGTAGTCATTCATCTGAACAACAGTGACTCAGACACACATAATCTATTCATCCTTCATAATGAAATATGTATTCTTATGTCAGAATTTTATGCAGCTTTCATTTATTTCTCACAGGGCTGCTCTGTGGAATCAACAGTTTATCATGTAACTAATCAGCATAGCACCTGGCACACAGCAAGCTCTCCATACACATTATTATTATCAATCTGTCCATTACAACAGGAAAACTAGCCAGTATGGCAGGAGAATCATCAAAAGAAGATAATCTCACAAATGCAGGACGTCTGTCATTGTTATTATGCCTCCACTATTTCCCAAATCTGCATATACTAATCTAATTCTTGGGATTACAATCTATTGTTCGGATTATACTGCATTTAAATTTATCCTCTAAATTTATGCTGTGGTCTACAGCCTAAAGCAATACAATCCCAAAGGAGCACTTGTATTAGAAAACCATATAAAACAATGTATACTGAAACAGGCAACAGTGGCGTTTTACTGTAACTGCTTTAACAAAGAGTTACCGGTGTAATTCAGGACAACCTACCTCATAAGCTTAGTTTCTTCTCTACATCATGCAAAATTTTACTTGAAAAAACACTTTCCATTCTCACTGTCTTCTTTTCCATAGAAACATTAACAGCTACTACAAAGTTCTTTCTCTAAGTAAAAAACTCATCAGAAAAGGTACTAGTAAAAATCAATTAGGGTTATTGAAACAAAATGAAACTCAGGGTTACAAGAATAGATATATGTTCTTATAAGACTCAACATACCTATAAACACAGATTTTCAAGTAAATTACAGATTCTAATCTATGTAAGGAATTTGCTACGAAGGTGCTCTGTCTTTAAGTCACAGTTTTTCTACCAGAAAAGATAAATGATTGAGAACATTTCAAGTCTACTAAAACTAGTAAAATGCTGAGAAAAAAAAACTCTTTGTTAAAAAATTTCCTATCATTCTTTTTTTGTCAAATAAGGAGGAACATAAATTTATCTTGTGAAAACATAAAAATATACCTAAATATGAAAACTACATGATTAGGGTCTATATCAACCTGAAATTATTACTACCCAGAGTTCAAAACAAGATCTACCCCAGTACACCCTTCCGAGGCACAAGAAAAACTTTCAAGTATTGTCCTGATTAAAAAGGAGAGTCTGGAAACAAAGCATGGAAACTTCTCCACTGTATTCAAAATCAAGAACATATAAACCGAAGGCTGGTTCCTTCTGAGTGGAATAATTACTCTACAAGCTCCAAAGAAATCATCTCAAGAAAACTGAGTGGAATTCCATGGTTCATGCTAGCTCGGTGTCTATCTTATCTCTAGAGTCTGTTAGGATAGGGAGCACCCAGTGTCCTTCTGAGGTTTGATATCTGGCTCTTTCACAGGTTTCACATCGTCTTCTGACTTGGGTTTGGCCTAGGGAGGAAGAAAAACAGCTAAGCTCAGGACGTAAACACTAGATCTTTTCTATCTCAGGCTTTTAAAAGTATGCTAGATGAAAAAAACACCGGGGTTAACAAGGCTATATTCTAGAAGCCACATGCTAATTTATTTTAATACATAATGTGAAGACAACATTTCATTTATGATGAAAACCAAAACTGGTGGACAAAAATTAAGCCACTCTTCTCCCAATTCAATGTTCTTTCTGAAGAGGGAGAAAAAGAACCTATGAATGCAAAACTTTAAAGTTTCAGTGTAAACTAGTACAGTAATAAGCTATTTTAGAGGCTTAACAGGATATTACAATAGCTATTTCAGTGTGATGTCAGGAAAGGAGTTATGACTGCAAATATTATTTTGTTAGTTTGAGCCAAAAATTACCACTTAATCTACATCTTGATTTATAACACCAAAATACACTTACATAAAAGTGAAAACAAACACATAAAAAGCATTCATTTTAGCCCTTAATTATTCATGGGATATTGAAATGAAGTCAAATCTTAAAATTACCTACAATATGCTAAACTGAAAACAGTATTGCTATGGCAACATAAACATGATCTTTTCACCTAAGCACTATAAACATGAATAATCTCTTCCTACAGTCTTTTTAAAAAAGAATGCATCGTCAAACTGAAGGGAAAAGATTGTGTTGAACACAACATCAATCCGTTTTGTAGACAAGAAGAAGACATTTCTGAAGGCCCAGATGTCTTGTCTCTGACAGTGTTCTTAACAGATCACACCAAGCACTGTAACCAACTAATTTAACATTTGACAAATACATTTTTCTATTTAGAGAAAAATATCAAAATGCTAAGTATCTTCGAAAAAATTTTAATTCACATATATTTATGCATAGTATAGTATGATGTTTCAATGTGTCCACAACTTATAACGATCAGCTGAGGGTAATGTGTATGTCCATCACCTCAAACATTCATTATTTCTTTGTTGTCGGGTACACTCAAAATCCTCTGTACTAGTTATTCTGAAATATTTAAATGCTATCAACCATAGCTACCCTCCTGTGCTATAGAACCCTGAAAGTTATTCGTCTTATCCAATTGCACCCATTTAAACTAACTTTAACGAATGGAAAGAATCAGCACATACACTGTCATCCTTGGGTCTCTTGGTGAGGTCAAAGGCAGCCAACGTCTCTGGTGTCCACTGAGTACTTGTAGGAGGAAATTCAAAAGGTACAGGTTCTACAAGACCATAATTTGCTTTGAGTTCCAGCTGCGGAGCTTCAGATGGAATTTTTTGAAAATAACTGTAAAAAGCAATTTAAATAGCAATTCATTCTTTTATTCAGTGACTATTTGAGTGCTTAATATATTCAAGGTCTTTTGGAGATAATAGCAATGTAATGATGAATGAGAGGTATTTGTGCTTCATGTACTCTGATGAATAGGTGAGAAAGTTAAGAAACTTCTCAGTCACAATGAAAGGTAACTGAAGCTATGAAGGATGGAGAATGCTACCATAAAATGGGCAATCAGCCCTGGCCTTAAGTATTCATTGACTATTTCCAAAGGAAGTGTATAGAGGTGAACTCGTGATATCTGAGGAATGATAAAGTCAACACAAACAGACACAGAATAGAAGGGAAAAATGTAGAGAGAGAAGTGGGACCAGACTGGATCTACCAACCGTACAAGTGGTAACTCAAAGTGTGAAAGATGCTGACTTAATCACGGGAAATGTTTAAAAGTACTAGGAAGAATTGCAAAACCTCATGCACCTGCTAAGTAGCTGAAATCAGACTGAGATGAAATCAGAGAGAGGTGAGAAGATACACGTCTCATACCAGAAAAACTAACAAGGAAACAAAGTTAACAGAAAATAGGATAGTGTGAGTGTCCTAATGATGACAGCTATATGCTAACACTTCATGTTTAAACTTTAAAACAGCTTTAATTCTTGGGCCCGGCAGCATGGCCTAGCGGCTAAAGTCCTCGCCTTGAAAGCCCCGGGATCCCATATGGGCGCCGGTTCTAATCCCAGCAGCTCCACTTCCCATGCAGCTCCCTGCTTGTGGCCTGGGAAAGCAGTTGAGGACGGCCCAATGCATTGGGACCCTGCACCCGCATGGGAAACCCAGAAGAGGTTCCTGGTTCCCGGCTTCGGATCGGCGCGCACCGGCCCGTTGCGGCTGACTTGGGGAGTGAAACATCGGATGGAAGATCTTCCTCTCTGTCTCTCCTCCTCTCTGTATATCTGACTTTGTAATAAAATAAATAAATCTTAAAAAAAAACTGCTTTAATTCTCATCAGCATAAGGAGAATTAAAAGCTAGGTCTTAGATGATTGAATTGATACCAATTTAAGCAGAAAGTTAGTGCTAAGCTGCAATACAATTAACGAGGATAGAGATCAACAGAAATGGAGATACCACTAGAATTACTAATATTCTTAGTATATGTGCTGCTGAAGCAAGCACACAAGAACTACTAATATTCTTATATACTTTAAGTATACACCATTAATATTACTAAAGTGACACTAGGTTGTACTCACATAAACCCATTTTCTCTCTGACATTTTTCAAGTGTATTCTTCACAAGGTTTCCAAGCTTCCTGAAGAACAAGTGTCCCGATGGTTTGACTGTTGGTCCAGGTCCTTTGGTTTCTCCATATTCTTTGCACAGTGCTTCTGCTTTTGCATAAACTACATGTGAAAGAGACATAAAGTTGTCTGAGCATAACTAATCATGCTTGCTTATACTCAAAAAGCTTTATGTCAGAGATAAGACTTACTGCTTTTTACCCAGAATAATAGTAATACTAGTAAAAAAATAACTGTAAAGTAGTTTTTATATGTTCTAGGTTTTACTCTTTTTTTCCAATCACCTTGACCCATTCGCATTCCCTTTTATGAACCAAGCAAGCCAAAACCCCTTCATTAAACCCCCCCGCCGCCACCCAACATGCCTTATACTCTGGTGAGAAAACTTATAAAAAGAACGCTGCTGTGCTGGCACAATGACTTACGTTTTTCTGCTTCTTGTAGAGACCTGATTGCTTCACCACATTTGTCACTAGCCAACAAAGTCTGACCATGGTAACAGTAAGCCTGATGAAAGAAATACATTTTTACTCATTCTCTTTTAAACTGCCTTTATTCATTGTTTGAAGCATCAATGCAATCCTGTATCTCTACTCAGGTAAGCGTTCCCCCATTTCTCTTGATACACAAGGCAGAAGCGCATCAAGACTTGTACCAAAATAGCCTTTTAACCATGTCCTGAGTAACCAAGTTACTTGTTGAAATTTAAAAACAAAACCAAAAACCAAACCAGAACCACAAAGATTATTGTACTCCCCCAGGGGAAGGAACAGGGTGGGTTCTGAGGTTAAGGACTAAGGCAGTTTCAAGAGAAATGTATCAGCTTGAAAGGTTATTTTTTAAACTTTACAACAGTACAAGGATTTACAGAGTAGCCTTGAAAACAAATGATAAGAAATAAAAGCATCTACTCAGAACTCAAAAAGTTTTTTTGGTTCTCTCCCACAATATTCAATCAGGAAAAGTAGGGTGAGTACAAAGGCTGGTAAGGGACTCATTAGTGATCCTTCACCTGTCAAGGAGACACATTCACTGCATGTCACATCTTAAGGTTAGCATGAGAAGTATCTTTCTCAGCCTAAAAGATGAGACAACTGAGAGAAATCTCATTCAATATGCAGTCTGAATGTGAGTTCTGAAGCAGACAGCAGCTCTCTTCTACAATTCTACATTATCTCTTTCTACTCACTCTATTCCACAATGGCTCCCTATCAATGCAGTTACTGAGAGCTCTCCATTCTTTGCAAAATGCTAATGAAAAGTGTGCTGAGATGAGAGCCCTGGCACACAAGGGACTGGACAATACTTTGCATTGATTTTCTAGGTTATAAATACTCACATAAGCTGTGTAGAAACACATTTTCAAGTGAAGATATTTTCTCCATTTAGCAGAGTATGCAGGCTCCAAACTGGATAAAGTATGATCTAAAGTTACATTTTAAAAAGCAAAATATAATTTTACCCTGCTTCACTTTCAGTTAATATGTTCTGACACTAACTCAAGAAAACTTAGTCAAATAAAATTCTTTGTTCAAACCATTTATTTCCCCAAACTGTATTTTAAGCCACATAGTAAGATTAACTTCAAGAACAGCTCTTTGATTTGTTGGTTCTTGTAACTTTAAGAAAAAATTCATGTAACAACATTCAAGTCAGAAACATGGAAAGCCCTCATATTTCATTTACTCCCTCATACATAAAACTTGTATAAAACACCCCCACGTAGCCTTCTGCCACTTTTCCAATTTACGTTTCATCGTCTTTGTCTAAGCTTTCATTTCCTTCATAAACTATAACCATTAAAAAAAAAAGTTTATTTAAAAGGCAGAGCAACAGGGAGAAACTGAAAAATCTTCTGTATGGTAATTCATTAGCCAAAGAAATGGCCAAAACAGCCAGATCAGGACCAGGTTGAAGCCTGGAGTCAGAGGCTTCCTCCTGTTCTCCCAGCTGAATGGCAAAGGCCTAAGAACCTGCTTGGGCAGTATCTTGCTGCCCTCCCAACAGGTAGCTGGATCAGGAGCAGAGCAGCTGAGACGTGTCTTGACGTGGGATGTGGGTGCCTTGAGGTGTAGCTTAACCACTGTATCCTAACACTGGCCTCCAAGAATTCTAAGAGCTGAGTAAAGGCAGCCTGTTACTCTTTGATGTGATAAACTTGGCTCTCGGTAAAATGTAGGAATGGTTCTTATATTCAAACTTAAGTCAAACTTGCTTTGTATTCTTTAGTAGATCCCAAATACCCACAGAATAAAATCCAAACATTCCAGACTTAGAAATCAATCCCTGATCTCACACATATACATTTTCCCAATCTTGATTCCTATCCCTCATCAGGTGTTTCAGCTAACAGCAACAGTGCACAGGTAAGGTCCCAGGACACACTAAGTTTTTCTTATCTCTGTACATACTAGAAATTGTTCTGATCCCATATGCCGAATTTTTAAGGGTGGGATACACAACCCATGGGTCATATAAAGTCTGCAAAATCATTTGGTTTGTGTCCTGCCAAAGCAACTGCAGGCAGGACAAGAAATTCAGGAAGTCTACAGCAGGTTAAGTTAAACTGATAATTTTATATGGCCTGTAAATGTTACAAACAAACAAATGACCTTTAGTGGAAAAAGGGTTCCTAACCCCGTAAAGCTTTCTAAAAGAATCTCTATTGATATTTAAAAATAAGGCTAAAACACAATCTCTCAAAAAAGCTTTCTTTGCTCTAGTCCATGTAGGTTGTTTCATTGCCGTAATGACTTACTTCATGACAAAATAATTTGATCATATATCTGCCTCATACTGTGAATCCATTTTATTTCTCTCTACTCAGCAATTAAAACAATAATGATCTCATAAACAGAAGCAAGCATGTTCCTAAAATAAGTGAATACAAAGGATAACAGGCTAACGAAAGGGAGACGTTCCATTCTGAATCTCCCACTTGACAGCAGTTGTGTTATAAATTAGTCATGCTGAGTCTCTAGACTTTTTTTAAAAAGTTGTATGGTTATTCAGTATGACAGTTTAAGAAGTATACTACTGGGCCCAACGGCATGGCCTAGCAGCTAAAGTCCTCGCCTTGAATGCCCTGGGATCCCATATGGACGCTGGTTCTAATCCCGGCAGCTCCACTTCCCATCCAGCTCCCTGCTTGTGGCCTGGGAAAGCAGTCGAGGACGGCCCAAGTGGGACCCTGCACCCGCGTGGGAGACCCGGAAGAGGTTCCTGGTTCCCAGCTTCAGATCAGCACGCACCGGCCCGTTGCGGCTCACTTGGGGAGTGAATCATCGGATGGAAGATCTTCCTCTCTGTCTCTCCTCCTCTCTGTATATCCGGCTTTCCAATAATAATAAATCTTTAAAAAAAAAAAAGAGAAGTATACTACTGACTTCTCCATTAGAAGTTAAGCAGCATATTAACTGAGATCAGGTTAACTATTTTTTATGTTCAACAAGCTAACTAAAATAATGGAAATACTGTTTTTCAATAATAAAATAATCTAAGGATTTTTATTTTGTTCCCTATTCATCCACAAGCAAGTAAATCTGAAAACTGAAAGTGTAATAGAATTTTAAACTCACCAGCTTTTTGATAGAAATTGGCTGTTTCATATGCCAAAGCAGCAATTAGTCCAGGCGCGTGTTTTAATTCAATTGCCCGAGCAATTGTTACTGTAACCAAATACAATAAAGTAAATGTATAAATTTATTTCTATGTATCCTACATGCAATTACAAAAGCAAAATACAATCTGATGGTGTTTTTGAATTTTCCTAGTCTGTTAAAAGTTGTAGCATGAAAAGTAACAGAAAGTATAGACACAAACAACAGAAAACACCAAGGTTTTTCATTTGATATCATTTCTTTAAATAAATTATTAGCCAATTACTAGCTCATCACAGTGATTTACTACCACAAAGCAGCATGAAATGGTAGAAAAAATACTTTCAGAGAACTGGAGTTTGAAATAAAAAATAAAAAGAAATTAAATCATCACACTATTCCCATCACTTCACGCCAGTGAAAAGCGAAGACTTCAAGGCAAGCTAATACAAATAGTGGGAGAGGAAAAAATAATGAGTGTGGTATTATGGGGTGAGCACAAGTTTATGCTATCAGAAATGGCATGAAGTAAAAATGTTCTTAAAAGGTCGTTTCTTACTGAGAATCAAGGCAAACACTACAGATAAAATCATGCCTCACTATAAATTTCTCAAAACCTGAAACTCAATTGCAGCTAATTCTGATTTTTTCAAAGAACCAATGCCAATATAGTCTTCCTTTAAAAAGAAAATCTTGCAACGTATCGAATACCTTCTTGAGCCTCAGCCTGACACTGGATAATATACGCATCTAGGAGCCGAGCCTCTAAATCCCTTCCCTTTTCTGCAGGTGTGATAAGTTTTGGCAGTTGACTTTCCTGAGGAAGAAAGAAAACAAAGAAGCCACATTTCATTTCAACCCATTGTTACAGATGAAGAAAATGGAAGTTCTGATACACTTGATTTGAGGGCTTGGCAGAAATTTAGGGAAAAATTTTAAAAAGTACAAAAAGGAACAAAGATAAACTCACACAAAATACCATAGTAAGAAGAAACCCAAAAATAAAACTTGGGTTATAACAGACTGTTTAATTTGTAAGCCACACCTTAATTTCACAAACTATTTAAATTGTAACCAAAATTTTCTTTTGCCTGAATTGTCCATTCACAATAATTAAAGATATAAAGAAGAAAAAAAAAACTCTTCCTCCCTGCCCCACCTAAGGCAGGACCACAGCTTCTCAATCCCTCTAAAGGCACCAGGTCACTCATATTTTATCATGGGAAAAAGCCAATGCTGGTCCCCAGGAAGGCCCTAGTAAATAGTGGTTTAATCAGAATGGGTGCAGGGACAATCTGACTGGAACACATTTTTCTTTCTTTCTCCTGGTTCCCTTCACATCTTGTACATACAATGTCATCAGGGTCCTCTTAGCACTGCACAGTGACGCTGAGCTCACAGTCACAAGCTCAGCTTAGTGGAATCATGACTGCTTCTGGCAACTGCAGCAGAACGGTACAATAACGGTAAGAGTCACCCATTTTTCTGCTTTGCTTTTTCCTCATTTTAGAAGAGACAAAAATGAGCAGCATATTACAGCTTGAATTTTCTAATTATAAGAATCATTGATGATTTTAATATCACAATGAAGACACTTAATGTCCAGTAACTGGCTGCACTCCTCAGTAAGGTAATTAACATGAGGAAAACACACACATAGATCTGCCAGTTCAACCTCAAGTAAGACTACATGAAGGGAAAAACTGTCGACGAGAACATGTGCTGGCTTCTTCCCTTGTCATTATTGCCGATACACAGAACAACCATTCACACAGCACTGACACTGAACTAGAGATGATTTAAAGTATGCAGGAGAGAGGATGTGCACCTATCACATGCAAATTCCATGCCATTTTATATAAAAGCTTGAACACAGAAAGTCAGGACCATGGAATCAATCCCCTGAGGATACCAAGGGACAACTTTATTAGCTCTTTTCATATAATCAAACAGTTCTTCACTCACTAAAACAGAAACAATGTGAAAATTATCTAAAAATTGATTTTTTTTTTTTACCTTTAAGTGCTTAAAAATCCCAGCCGCAATCTTCAGGCTTCGGTGGACATCTTTTGCTTCTTCTTCTGTTATGCTTAAAGAAAGGGGTCACACTAGTTTAGAGGATCAAACCTGTTTGCGGTATTAAAGCAACTAGTACTGTATCATAAAACCCAATTAGGCGATTCTGACAACCTTTTAACATAAGGTCATATGCACAGAGCAGGGGGGACCCCAGAGTGGAGCAGGAGGACAGGAGGAGGCTTGTATCCCAACCCTGCAGACTCCCAGATCCTCATCAAGGACTATATCCCAACTACCAACGAGAACACGGGAGCTGGAGTGCCCTCATAGGCCAAGAACTCTGAGGTCATCCATTCCCTATCGGATCTCCCACACGGGATGGAAGAAGCCCAGATCCTTCCTTATAGGAGCTAATGTCATCAGAACAACAGCCAGGATCCCTCAGTGGTCCTCAGAAACAGAAGAACAGTAAACTTCTTTCAGGACTTGGGAGAGGAGCTTTCTCTGGTCCTTACTTAGTTCCAACTTTGGATCCCCACCCTCTCTTGCAATGACCATCAGGGTCGCTCCAGAGCCCCCCACCCAAAAGAATTAGAGTAGATAGATAGAGACCAATAAGGAAAGCTTAGAACAGACAGGAAACAGTCAGCTTGGACTCACATATACCTTACCAGGTAGGACACAAAGATTAGTTACTCCTCACTAAGGTATTGAAGATTTCTCTGCACACCCCTCCTAAAAACTGTTCTGCACTTCAACTGTTGACATATGCCTTGTTAGAGTTATAAGCCTGTTTCAACTATCCTAAAATTCGTCAAGTTCAGTAAAAATCGTGCTTCAATACTATAAGTTGCTAAATACAAAAATGAAAATAGACACGAGACAGCTGAATAGTACCTTATAACCATTTTAAAGTGTATAGAAGCTGGTTGTATATAAACTAAAATCGAAATGTCAATGAAGTAGTCACAGGATGTAGTTAAGAACTTGCATTTTCTAACACACTGGTGACTCAATACCATGTCAATTAATTTCATGATGTTGTAAATTGTTGTTGAAGTTGTGCTGTGACTTTTCATTGGAGGGGATGATATTCTGCCAGTTCTATTCTCAGACCAGGGATGGTCTCCCAATGATACTGTTGAATTTATCTGGCCAATAAGATGCTAGATTCTATGCATGGTCCATGCCCGCAATGAAGGAAACATGACTGGATATGAACTGTACTACTGTAACAATGTAGAGGAATCCAACATGGGGGGAGGGCTTTTTGGAGGAGCTGGGGGAATCCCAAAGCCTATGAAACTGTGTTATAAAATGAAATTAAAAAGAAAGAAAGAAAGAAATCCAGAGAGTAGAATATGGAAGAATTAAGAGGATATCAGCTTTTCCCCATGACAGTCATAAAAAAAAAAAAAAAACCCAATTAGGAAATTGTGTTTTTGTCAGTTTCTCTTCCTTTAAAAAAAAAAAAATCTAAATTTGACACTTAAAAAGCAACAAAAGCAGATACTGAAAGAGAAAATACTACACATGAAAAAAAGCCTTGCCTATAGGTAGACAGAAATGCACTGCTTTCCTTCCAGCCATCCTATATATATAAAAAAGTATAAAATATTATACATTTAATATTTAGTTATCATTAAAACACATAAAGTAATAGCTGTTTCATGACCCCAGTCTTGCTTTAATCACCTTAATTTAGAGATAGCTTAATATCAGCATTTACAAATTCACTTCATTTTTAAATAGTTGCATGTTATTCTCACATACGAAATACTGTGCCAGTTTCAAATTGTTGCATACTTCAGCTATTATAAGTTACACTGTAATGTAGCAATTCTTTAATTCACAAAAACACATTTTTCACATGCTTATAGACCTTCCATATTTCTCTTTTTGATTGCCTGGTCATTGTCTTTTACTATTTTTAACTAACTTGGTAGTCTTTGTTGATTTGTAAGTATATACACTTTAAAAATAATTTATCACATACACTGCAATGTTTTTGACCAATCTTTTCCCTTTTTTCATTTTGTTTATGGTATTTATAGATAGTGAAATATTAAAATTTCTTCCCCTATGATTTCTTGCTTTGGAATCTTTAAAAAGCCTACAACAAAGTAAGATTAACCCCTATTCTCCTTAACACCACACTCTGTAATTCTAGTAGTTAAACCACTAACATTATGAGGCAATTTCTTGTTTCTCCAAAGTAGTTTTTAATCAACAGCCTAGACATTTTAATAATGAAGTACTATATATATGAAAAGTAACATATAAACATATGCCCCTTCCCTTTTAACTTACTTTTCTTTTCCAGCCAGTCTTGAAGCATACTTGGTATACCATAAAGCTACATTAAACCCCATGGAAATCAATTCAAACACAGCATCTTGCTGGGCACTGGAATTCAAAATACAATCATCAGATTCTGCTGCTGCATCAAGATGCTGGACATCAAAATCAAAACGACAGAATTGTATGTTAACGGCATATACAAAATGAATTTTATGTTTAATAAAGATGGGGAGACAGAATCCTCAAGTAATTTACAATGAATGGGTACATATAATGGCTCAGTATTGTACTACACCCATTTCATAATAAATATGGGATAAGTAATTCCTGAAATTCACTAGACACAAAGCAGCTTTAAAAACACAGGTTCCTGGGACTTCAATCTCTAGACAGAAAGTCTAGAAGGCAGCCCGGAATCTGTTGGCTGAAAACAATGCTAAGCAGAAGCAGCTTGCTGCTACATGCTATTACATAGCAGTAAATATAAATCCAGCATCCATGGCCTTCTCACTGTCCTGTAACCCCTTGTACAGGTATTTCAACCATCTCTTCTCTTCACTCTATTTTTTATAAAACATTATTTTTAAAGCAAATGAGAAAATAAATGGGCATGTTAGAAATTCAGTGTTTTTAAAAGATAAATTAAAAAAAAAATTAGGTCCACTATGAACTGTTTTCTGTTAAAATTTCCAGAGTAATGAAAAAGCTTTGAAGCTTTCAAGAATTGAAGAAACAGTACCATACGGAACAAAATAAACACTGTGAAACCAAAGTGTACAGAGCTGAAGACAGGTGGACTAATTAGCCACATCTGAATGATCCCATTAAAAATGAAAGCAGAGAACAAGACAGATCTGCTCAGCTTGACCTCAGCACACTGAAAATCAGGTATGGGTTCAAAATTCCCAAACCATTCTTCGTGTGTGAATCTAGGTAAAATCTGCAGTGATTATCTCAAAAATTTATATAATCTGGAAGAAACAAACTGTATTTTTACCAGAATTTAAGTTCAGTGTTTTAATTTCCTGAGAAGAGAAAATGTTGACCATACCTACACATTTCTTCTTCAAACACAGAGGCGATGAGTTACACGCTAGTTACATCTTTAAGAAAACTAGCTTCAATTTAGTGTTACATCATCATTGCTTACCTGGGAACCTGTCCTTGTAATGTATCAGTCCACTTGAAATTCTGAATATATCGTAACTTGCTTTCTTGAGTAGATCCATCCAATGAATTTATGAAACCTTTAAAAGGATTTAAGACAATCTGGTTTCAGAATATTTAGTGCTCTATTCAGAAATATTTTCAGGGGTCAGTGCCATGGCATATAGTATATACTTCTGCTTGTGGCACCAATATCCCATGTAGGTGCCGTTTTGTGTCCCAGCTGCTCCACTTCCGATCCAGCTCCCTGCTCTGACCTTGGAAAGCAGCAGAGGATACCCCAAGTGCTTGGGCCCCTGCTACCCAGCAGGAGACCTAGATGGAGTTCCAGGCTCCTGGCTTTGCCCTAGCCTAGCCCCAGCCATTGTGGTAGTTTCTCTCTCTCTCTTTCCCTCTCTAACTCAGCCTTTCCAATACAAATAAATAAATCTTTTAAAATAAAAAGAGAGAAAAAAATATTTTGAGACATTTACCTCTTAAGGTTTGGGTGAAAGCTTTTTTTTTTTAAGACTTATTTATTTTTCTTGGAAAGGTAGAGTTATAGAGAGGAGGAAAAACAGATCTTCCATTCACTGGTTCATTCCCAAATGATCACAAAGGCTGGAGCTGAGCCAATCTGAAGCCAAAAGCCAGAAGCTTCTTCTGATTCTCACACATGCAGGCAGGGTCCCAAGGCTTTGGGCCATCCTTGCTGCTTTCTTAGGCCACTGGAGCAGCCAGGACATGAACTGGCACTGATGTAAGTAGGGCCCCCATGCTTGCAAGAGAAGAACCAGCCAATTGAGCCATCTTGCCAGGCCCTGGGCGAAATTTCTAACTCAGGTTTCTTCTCCTATCCTAATCTAACATTTAATTTTCAGAACATCACAAAGACTGTATGTGATCATTGCATTCTCAGATTTCTTAAAATTAAGCATACCAAAGAATATAGCCTTTAAAAAAACCAACGATATAGAAGTCGACAGAGATAACTAACCTTGTAAAAGTGAGAAATACAAATCTGCTGCATTCTTCATCATTTCTGGATTACAGCTTAAATCAGTGAACAGTTCAAGGAGTCTTGCTCTGGATGATCTCAGCTCACTTCCAGGAGAAAGATGAGATTCATAAGAACAATTACAAAGAAACCATGTAAAAATACCATGTTTCAACATACAAGCTTCCCAGCACCACATACCCTTCCCCACATACTGTTTCTAAGTTATTACCATGTGTACAGGAATAACTTAGATTCAGTCTAAAAAAGATAAATAAGTTTCTAATTGCAATTGTTTTTAAAATTGTACCGAAATAAACCCAATCCAATCAGGGGTAAATCACAGATATAATCATGTAATAAAAATACACAATTTTAACTTAAAAAATCAAACTGCACATATTTACGATATGGAGAGGAATTATGAATAAGTTTAGCTAGGTAACAAAAGTGCTTTGAAAAATTAAAATGTAAGCTTAGTTTAATATTAGCATCTACTTAAATTTCCAAATTACACATTAAACAAAGTAATAAAATATGTTATTAGGTGAGAAGTCATATTAAAAAAGACATTGCATTCTGTAATTCAAAACACACATGAAAAATATATAAAAACAGTTGTCTTGAAACTGCTTTGTCTCCATTCACTTTTGCTTCTCTGCAGCAATAAATAGAAACAAATCTGCTAAAAAAAAAATCTATTTTTCCTTCCTGAAATCCTTGCCTCCCAGGACTCCATTAACACTGAATTTTGCAGCCACTCCTTTCATCTCTACAAGTTTCTTCTTTATTTACTTTTTTATTTTAAGGAAGTTTTTTTTTAAAGATTTATTTCATTTTTATTGGGAAGGCAGATATACAAAGAGGAGAGACAGAAGAAGATCTTCGTCTATTGATTCACTCCCTAAGCTGCCACAAAGGCTGGAGCTGCACAGATCCAAAACCAAGAGCCAGCAGCTTTCTGGGTCTCCCAGGTGGGTGCAGGGTCCCAATGCTTTGGGCCGTCCTCGACTGCTTTCCCAGGCCACAAGCAGGGAGCTGGATGGGAAGTGGAGCTGCCGGGATTAGAACTGGCGCCCATATGGGATCCTGGCATGTGCAAGGCGAGAATTTTATCCGCTAGGCTACCACACTGAGCCCTCTTCTGTATTTTAATGTGGATTTCAAAACTCAGACTACATGGTCAACGACCGAAGACTCCTGAAATGGGTGTACGTAACTGAATCTAAGCATCATGAGTAATAACTGCACACTCAGAATTTATATTCACCTTAAAATTATAGCATTTGGAAAAAAAAAATGTTACCTTGGAAAACAGCTAATTTAGGTTCTTTACTTAACAAATTACAAATCAGTTAAGGTACCTCTCTACTGCTACAGATAAACAGCTAAATTTGGGCCAAAGTCTGGGAGTCGAGATTGACAGATTACACCCTGCAGCCTGTTTTTGAACAGGATTGCTCAGCCCTCAAACTGAGAATGGGTGTCACATCTTTAAAGAGATATGAGTAAACAAAGAATAGCAGTAGTCCTGTATGCGGTCCACAAAGCCTAAAATACTTACTATTTCACTATTAAAAGAAAAAAACACCTTACTGACCTGGGGTTTGAAATAACACACCAATGTTCCTCTCTTTTGCTTCAAACCACATCTTCCCACAGATGCAGTAACCCTCCTCGTTTTCTTTGTACTGTTCCCACCAATGTCTGAATATCTTCTGTCTCCCACACTGTGAATCCTTTTCAATCTCCCAGAGCAAATGTGCTAGTCACGCTACTTAATTCCTGCTTTCAAATAGCTCTTTCATTTTTGGTCTCTGCCAAACCGTTCTACTCACTATCCTTAGAACCAGGGTTTTTCCCAATAGAAATCATTTCTTCCTTTTCCGTCTACCTACATCAGAGATCCCTAAATACTTTCTGTAAAGGTTAGGACCGTTGCATATTCTGGGCTTTGCAGGCCACTATTCAACTTTGCCATTGCAAAGTGATTGCAGGCAGCCATACATAAACAAACATGAGGCTGCCTTTGTTCCAGCAAAATCTCACTGATAAAATAAGCAGTGGGAACGAGCACTTGGTATTCCTTGAGATGTCAGTGCTTCATACTGGAGTGTCCGTCAAGCCCCAGCTCCACCTCTACTGTTAACTTCCTGCTGATGTGCACCCTGGGAAGAAAGAGCAGAAGACTCCAGTATCCGGGTTGCCACCACCCACATGTGAGACCCAGACTGAATTCTTACATCCTGACTTTAGCCTGGCCTAGCCGTGGCTATTCAGCCTTTTGGGTAGTGAACTGGTGTATGGGAGATCTCTCTCTGCTCTGTCTCTCTGCCCTTCAAATAACTGAAAAAAATATCAGTGAGTGAGACCTGTGGGATGTAGTCTGTCAAATCATATGGGATCTAAGCCATTCAATTTATTTATATGCTGGCTCAAGTTCACTCTCTTGTGTAAAAATGCTGAAGATCATTTTAACTTACAGGGAACTCTCCTGCTCTGAACTCAGTGAATTTACTAGATGGACAATTTATAATGTTCATATATTACTTTATGAAATTAAATGATTGTATTTAGACATAATATATAGCCTAACTCTTCTATTGTGATTGCTTTGGCCTCCCTGGGACCTGTTTGCTCATCTAAAATTGAGGACCCTGACCTAGGTGACTGCCAAAGTTTAAATAGTCCTTGATCGCATTTTACCTAACATTTAAGTACATATGGAGTCTAACGTTAGGGACAGAGTTATACACTTTTGAATAGCTCACACAACCTACAAAGTACCTTGATATAAAAGTGACCCAATCAGTATTTGCTGAGATTGACTAAAACTTACTTGCAGATTTTTGAAGCAGGAGGGCCAGTGATTACACTGTAGTAGTTAAAAGACACAGGTGCTGTGGCTTTTAATGGGTTCCTATGAAACCAGTGTGTCATCTTCTCCAGATGTTTTCTATGGACAAAAATATGTAAGTACAAATTAAAAAACATTTTAACATTGTAAATAGTATAGGACAAGTAAAAGATTACTACAGAATACATATATCCTGTATATAAAGCATAATTTTTTTTAAAGATTTATTTATTTTTATTGCAATGTCAGATATACAGAGAGGAGGAGAGACAGAGGAAGATCTTCTTCCCATTGATTCACTCCCCAAGTGGCTGCAATGACCAAAGCTATGCCGGTCTCCCACACAGGTGCAGGGTCCCAAGGCTTTGGGCCGTCCTCGACTGTTTTCCCAGGCCACAGGCAGGGAGCTGGATGGGAACCGGCGCCCATATGGGATCCTGGCACACGTAAGGCGAGGACTTTAGCTGCTACACTATCACGCTAGGCCCTAAAGCATAATATTTTTACCACAAGTCAATTTTGTTTAATAGTCTACCTACGGTAACCCATGTTTAGATCAGGTCTATAAAAACAGCATTTGGAATTCTGTCCTCAGTAAATTCAATGCTAAATATATGAGAGTATTAAGAGGAGGAAGCTCTGGTGTTCCACTGCACAGTAGGGCAATTACACATAACGACAGCATACTGTGCACGTTCGTAAAAAACAAACACACTCACAGAGCTGTAAGACAAAATTTGAAGGTTTTCATCACAAAGAAAGGGTGTTTGGGTTGACAACTGTGTTTATCCTGATTTGGACATTATCTAACATATTGAATATCTCATGAAAATGCACAATCTCTATATGTTAAACAATATGCAGACAAAAATATATTCTAGACCAGTAAAATTTAACATTCATAGCAACCACTGTGGGGCGGTGTGTTAAATGCAGATCCTAATTCCACAGCCTAAAACAGAACCTGAAATGCTAATGTAGGTCCCAGGTTCCACTTTGTAGAAGCCAAATGCTAGGTGTGGTTAAACAGCTTCAAGAGACTCGTGCGCTGACCAGCTGAATGCAATTTCCAAAACAAGTTCAAACAGGGACTTGCATGTACAGTGCTGAGGTGACGTGAGGCTTTAAGTTACTCTATTTTCTCACATTAGGTCATGTCAAGGACTGGTTATAGTGTATCCCCATGATAAAAACTATTGTCATAAGGCAACTAATAATCACTAATTTTCATAATAAATAGCACAATATTAACATCTATCATAGAAACATTAACATGTGAAAAACTACCTTAGTGAAATGACAACTTAAAAAAAAATAAGCTACCATATCTTCAAGTCTTTAAAAAAAAAAAAAACAAGATGCACTATATGGTCTCTTGCCCCACCCCGCAAAAAAATCCCTGGGCAGGCAGGGCAGATAAAACAGGAAAATCTAGCCAAAGAACCAACTATGGTTCTTTGTAGCTATTCCAGGAAATCATACCGAAGAAATTCTGTTCAAGTTTACTTAACTCATTAAGTGACACATTTTCAAAGTTACCGTAAGTGGTATCCTTACTGCTCAATTTGTCTTTCTAAGGGTGCTACATATAGGGCAAGGGCCTATATTGGGTTAAGTTGAAGGCTTTACACACGGTTGTCAACAGAAATATTTGAGCTACGTGGTCTATCAAATAACAGAGTTCAGCAACTTCCTTATATTTACTCATTCATGACAAAACCAGTTTGTGGGAAGACGCAGTGTTTAACGATGAGAACGCATCGTACACTCGGTGACATTGTGACAGGTTCATTTATGGCTCAAACGCTTAGCAAGTCCTTTTAGAAAGTATCCTCTAGCGTCTTGCACATTTATAGGGCAGAGAAGGCACCCCCACACACACACATACCAACCGCGCCTTCCAGATAATCACACACTCTGCGCCCGATCCTGTCCAGGAGGATTTTTTTTACAAATACTTCTGCTAGGACGGTCTCCCACTTTCTTGATGCAGGTACAAAGGGGGAAGGGGCGAGTACAGTGTTCTCCACTCCTGCCTCACCTCCCCCCTCCTCAGCCCGCAACCCGAGTTGTAAGGAATGCTGCGGATGGGGGTGGAAGAATGCTGCCAGTCCCGACAGGTGCCACGGTGCCTTCACAGCAACCACCACACTGGAACGGAGACTGCCGCCTACCCCGCCTCCACAGGCCTACTCAAAGTCCCGACAGGGCACCCCAGCTCCCGAGGCGCCAGGTCCCCCAGAACCTACCTGAGCCCAGCTCCCAGTTCACTTCCTGTTTACCAGCCGGTCTCTTCCCTGCCCGCTCCGTACAAGGCGCCGGGCGGTGACAGGCGCATGCGCCCAGCCCTCCGTTTCCCAATGGGCGTTTTTTGGGAAGGCCGACTATCGCCCCAACCAACGACGAACCCCCAAACACTCCTTTTAGATCACAGAATCAGCTCTCCAACTGTCAGGGGAGCTGCAGGGAAGTCTAGAAAACTTAGCTGCTAATGCCACTGGTCACGGGGATCAATACGGCTTTTCTTTCCTTTGTCTCAAGGCATCAGACTTTTAAACCACCGTCTCGGGATCTAGGGAGATGCGTGGAAAAGGGGGTGATCCTATTGCTAGGGCCTCCAGGGAAACCACGGGGAGAGGGCTACAGCCTCCTAACGTACTTACTGGAGGATGTCTCAGAGTCTGTCAGCAGTGCTTCTAAGGAAAGGTCGTGCTGTAGTCCACAAGCGAGGAAAGGAGGGAGTCGGTGAACCGAGACTACTCAACTAGACAGGAAGCCAGGCCGGCGCCGGGACACAGTCACGTGGGCCGGCGGCCATGACAGCTACCGAGGTGGAGCGCTAGCGGCCTTGGGTGGCGGGTGGCTTCTCTCCTCAGCACGCTCTGTCCCTCAGCCCTTTGGAATGGCTCCTCCCTGGTCGTCCGCTCGTGGGCTGCGACCCCAAACTCTCAGAGCAAAGGGCAGCGCTGGCCAGGCCTTGCGAGCCGAGGAAGGACGCCGCGCTAGCGATGGCGGCCCCCAGTGGGAACGGGGCGGCCTCAACGTGACGCGGAGCGGGGCGTGGGAGGCGGGCCCGCGGGGGCGGGGCGGCCGCCTCGGAGCCGCAAAGTTTGGCTGTGGCGGCAAATGGGCTTGGGCGGCTCCTCGGCGGGTGGCGGTGGTGACCGTAGCGCTTCCTCCTGGCCCTGTTAATGTCGGGGCCAGGCCCGGGGAGGATGGCGCCCTAGAGCCCGGCCTCGCTGGGGCAGGGGCGGGAGGGTTTATACGGGGTGGGGCCCGGCCATGTCGGAGGTGACCCGGAGTCTCCTGCAGCGCTGGGGCGCCAGTTTGAGGAGAGGCGCCGACTTCGATTCTTGGGGCCAGCTGGTGGAGGCGATAGACGAGTATCAGATGTGAGTGACTAACGGCGGGAGCGGGCCAGACCGGCTGCCGTCAGCCGCCTTCTCCCCATCCCCCCCATTTCTGTCGGCGTCCCTTGTGCCCCCCGTGGCTGCAGCCAAGGCTTCCCGGGGTGGGGCCCCGCAGCCCCTGGGCCGGGATCCCCCCACCCCGGGTCCTCCGGCTCGGGCGTCTGCGTCTAACCCTTCTCTCGCACTCTGCAGCCACAGGACCGGTTCCATTCAACAGGTAGCCTTCTTGGTCCGGGCTGCCGCCCCGCTTAGTTCCTTCCCCTTGGCTCACGGGGCTGCCCCGTTCGCAGCCAGTTTCCTTTCCGCTTCTCCTCCACCTCCCCCATGGGGTTATTGGGGTGGCTACCCCTAAATTTCGCGTCTGAAACCTCTGAAGAGCCCTAAGTGTGCTCTCTGCCCACGTCTCGGGGATGGGTGGCCTTGCCGTGTGGGTGTCTTTCTTTTTTCATGTGCGGGAGAGGAGGGAGTTGGTGGCGGTCGAGGGGGACAGGGATGCTCCCGGGAAGCTACGAGGGCCAGGGATGTCTTTCCTGCCAACCAGAAAGGGTCCCCTGTCGCGCCCCTTCTCCACCCTGTGTCTGGAGAGCCCTGTTTTCACAGTTCCACCTCGATTTCGTTTCGGTTTCTGGGACTGTTATTTGCTAAGGCTGATGAGTCCCACCCACCCCCTCGCTTGCTTGCTTTGGGTGGAGTCCTCGCAGGATGTGAACCGAAGAGAGCAGAATGAATTCAGACTGCGCACGGGAGCCACCACTCCCTCCCAGGCGCCCTCCTGCTTTTCCTGTGTCTGATGTATAGCCGCAGGGTACACGTGAGCACCGTTTGCGCTGTTTTCACCTCAAAATTTAATGATTCCCCCCCCCCAAGTTAAAAGACAAAATTTATGGTTATATAAATTCTTGCTTCTTTTCTTGAACGTTTTACTGAACGTGGGAATTACCTCCGTAAATGTTACTATTTGCAAACTGTTGCCATTAATTCGCTGGTTCAAAGCAAGTTATCATTGTTTGAGGTTCAGTGAGTGTGAAACCGTGCAGGAGTGAGATCCTTGTACTCCTGTCTCCTGTTGTCTTCTGGATGGAATACAAATCCTGATAGTTGTTTTTAAATCTGACCTTGGAGATAACTTAGATGCACAAGGTGTTCTTTAACTCCATCTAACTGACTTTGAATGAACAAGTTTCCAAACGCCAGGAAACAGCCATGCTTTGGGCCTTTTTGCCATGTGTAGTAGCTACTTGGGTTTGTTCTGCACTTTGACGTAATTTTGGTTGCTCTTGCAGCCATCGTGTGAGCATAATTATCCCCATTTCACAGTTTGAGGAAATGGAAGCTGAGGCTAAACCGATTCCTCAAATCACAATTCCACTGAAATCTGAGGGTCCTTTTTATTTAAAAAAAAAAAAAACTCTACACTTTTTTTCTGCTATGTAGTCCTTAACATGTTTTTTAGAAGAAGCATTGATGGAATTCCGTAATTGGTTTGGACAAATGGGATTGCCTTCATTGCTGGACACAATATCCTTGAGAAGAACACCTATGGACTCCTCTGTGCTGATTAAAACTGATTTAGTTGGCTCACCTGTGAAGTGGTGGGACCCAACACCTGTGGGCAGTGGGCAGCCGACCTCCCTGGGGAAAGAGGAATACCACATCCAAGGTATATCGAAGGAAAATTGAATGTACAGACTGGAATTTATAGGGATATCTGGATTTGGGTAATAGGTAAACACAAATCCGTTGCTGAATCTCAATCTTAAACTTTGAACTTCGTGATTCAGAGTCAGTTTGCAAATTCAAAACCTCAGTTTCAAATTTAAGTAAAAATTTGAGAACGTTTCAGAATTACATGGGAATACGCTTGTTTTTGGTGCCAAAAAATGAAATTCAGACGTAGTGTTTTATATTCATTACCTTTATGTTTATTTGAGGATTTTTTTTTTATTTGAAAGACAGTTAACTTACATTGTTAGTTGATCTCCTGCATGGGTGACGTGGGTTCAAGTACTTGGGCCATCTTTGACTAATTAGGCATGTTAGCAGAGAACTGTATTAGAAGTGTAGAACCTAGGACATGAGTCATTGCTCTTATGGGATGCAGGAGTTGCAGGTGGAGACTTAACCCTCTACACCACAACAGGAGCCCTACCCCTCCTTTTTAAAATTTATTTGGAGAGGTCGGCTTGATGGCTTTTCAGACTAATCTTCCACTTGTAGCACTGGCATCCCACATGGGCGTCAGTTCAAATCCCAGCTGCTCCAGTTCTGATCCAGCTCCCTGCTGGTGCACCTGAGAAATCAGTTGAAGGATGGCCCAAAGCCTTGGGGTCCTGTACGCATATGGGAGATCTGGAAGAAGCACCTAGCTACTGGCCTTGGATCTGCTCAGCTGTGAACATTGTGGCCGTTTGGTTTGAGGAGTGAACTATTAGATGGAAGCTCTTTCTGCTCTCTGTAAATTTGCCTCTCAGATAAAAATAAAGTTTTGGGGTTTTTTTTTTTTTGAGACTTGATTCAACAAAGTTAAAGCCTTTACAGTAACAAATTGATACAAGGTCTTCTCATGTAAATCAGTATTTGGAAATTTCTTTTACTCATTATTCCTTTTTTTTTTTTAAGATTTATTTATTTTTATTGGAAAGGCGGATATACATAGAGGAGGAGAAACAGAGAGGAAGATCTTCCATCCGATGTTTCACTCCCCAAGTGAGCGCAACAGCCGATACTGCGCCGATCCCAAGCCAGGAACCTGGAACCTCCTCCAGGTCTCCCACATGGGTGCAGAAACCCAAGGCTTTGGGCCGTCCTCGACTGCTTTCCCAGGCCACAAGCAGGGAGCTGGATGGGAAGTGGAGCTGCCGGGATTAGAACCGGCGTCCATATGGGATGCCGGCGCGTTCAGGGTGAGGACTTTGAGCCACTAGGCCACGCTGCCGGGCCCACTCATTATTCCTTAAGACAGCAGGCAGTATACCATTTGCATGAAAGGAAACTGTATCTTTCATTTATTGACCACATGGCCAGTGAAAATAGAACATCCGTTCATACAGGAAGAGATTTAATTTCATTCTTTTACTCTTGTCAGTTCAGTTTTGCCGGTACCATTTACCGAAAAGACTATCCTTTCTCCAGTGTATGTTCTTGACACCTTTGTCAAAATGTGGCTGGCTGTATGTACATGGATTGATTGCTGGCCCTCTATTCCGTTATATCATGCTGTTTTCATTCCTGTAGCTTTATAGCATGCTTTGAAATCAGGTAGTATGATGCCTTCAGCTTCACCTTATTGTTTAGAATTGTTTTGGCGTTTCTGGGTCTTTTGTGTTTCTGTATGAATTTTAGGATTTTTTTTCATTCTGTAACAAATACCATTGATATTTTAATAGAGATCACATTAAGTTTGTAGATTGTTTTAGGTAATAGGGAAATTTTGACAATATTAATCTGTGAGCAAGATTTTAAGATTTTATTTTTATTAGAAAGACAGATATACAGAGAGGAGGAGAGACAGAAAGATCTTCCATCCGATGATTTACTCCCCAAGTGGCCTTATCGGCCAGAACTGCACCGATCAGGAGCCAGGAGACTCTTCCGGGTCTCCCGTGTGGGTCCAGGGTCCCAAGGCTTGGAAGCAGGGCTGCCAGGATTAGAACTGGCGCCCATATAGGTTCCCGGCATATGCAGGGCGAGGACTTCAGCTGCTAGGCTAGCCGGCTGGGCCCTGCGGGATATCTTTCTATGGTTTGTGTTCCTAATGACTTCTTTTATTAGTGATATTTGATTTTAATTGTGGAGACTTTCATTTTGGTTAAATTTATTCTTAAAAATTAGAATTTTTGATAGCTACTGTGAATGACATTTCATTCTTGATTTCTGTCTCAGCAAGGTCATTATTCGAACATAAAATGCTACTGGTTTCTGTATGTGGATTTCATAACCTGTTACTTAGCTGAATTAATTTACCAATTCTAATATCTTTTTGGTGGAGTGCTTAGGTTTTATCATGTACAAAATCATGTCAACTGCAACCATGAATATTTTGATTTCCTCCTTTCCAGTTTTGGTGCACTTTGTCTTTAGCTTCCCTCAATGCTCTTGCTAATATTTCTATTACTATATTGAATAAGTGTGTTGAAGGTGGACATCCTCCTCTCATCCTGATTTCAGGTTCAATATATCATGAAAGTCACCCATTTTATATTTACAATTTAATATGTTTTCATTTTAAGAAGTTATACAAAAAGATCTATTATGTACATTTGCAACCTCTCCAAAATCCCACTTCGGCTCCAGGTGAACAGTAATGTTCTGTTTCCATAGATTTTTCTAGACATTCCACATACTTTGTATCATTGAATGTATGCTTTTTTACATCTGGCTGCTTTCATTGAGCATAACGGTATAAGTATCATCTGTGTTGTAGCATGTATCAGGGCTTTGTTCCTTTTGTTGATGAATAACATTGTGAGTACTTAGGCTGATAGATCAGGTTCCTGTCTCAGTGAGAAAAGGGACGAGAGTGCCTTTAAGAGTGTGCGAAGTGCTTACTGCTTCCCTGCGGCTGCCTTCAGCAGCATTTAGTTTTATCAGGAGATCAGGTTAGACAGGACTGTCGGTTCCAGCACTCTTACAGTTTTATCCTTGCCTCTGGTTGTTAGCTGCTATTCTCTTCCTCCTCTGATTGATTAAATATGTGGTTTATTGGAAAGAGTCGCTTTGTGCATAAAATAGCATGTACCCACAAACATCTCTAGCAACTTCTCCCTTGGGTCACCCTCTCCTGACTTCTGGGACAGGAGCTTTTAAACTTAAATAAATCTCATTTTGTTCACCATTCTTGTCTTCCAAATGAGACAGTCATTAAATGATGGAACTTAAATTTTAACTATGACTATAATATAATACAGTATGTGAGACAGGCAAATTTAGAAAGAAAGAGGTATTTAGTGCACAGCTGTACTAGGATTGAAGGTCCTAGTCCCTGCAGTGGCACAGCTCTGGGGAGGGCCCTCTTGCTTCCTCATGTCATGGTGCACCGCTATACCTTAAGGAAGAGGAAGCCAGAGTGAAATTCAGGGTTCATGCTCAGGCTTTCATAACAACTCACTGTTGGAGAGCTCAGATATCTTAGCACCCAGGAGCAAGCACCACCTTATCCTGTTTTGAGGGCTGTGACCTCTGGACCTCCCACTGGGCCTCACTTCTAAGCAATTCTGCACCATTACCTGATACACTGCAACACCAAAGACCAGGCCTGCAACACAGATCCTGGGCGAGCGCATCCAAACCATAGCAGAACCACAGCTTTCAGAGATGATGCCCAGAACATTCGCATGCAAGTCTTTGTGTGGACATGTAATTTCCTTTCTTTTGGGTAGGTGCCTAGGAGTTTGGCCATATGGTACATCTGTGTGTAACATTTTAAAGAAGCTGCTTAGTGATTGAACTCATGCCATTTACTGCTGGCTCCACACTGCCAGCAGTTGTTGTCATTTTGGTTATGACTGTTCTAATAAGTCTATTTTGTACCCTCACTGTGGTTTTAATTTACATTTCTGATGACTAATGTTGTTAAACATTTTTTCATATGCTTATATTGCCTCTGTAAGTCTTGTTTGTAAAGTGTCTGTTTAAATCTTTTGCACTTTTTAAATTGCTGTCTTTTAGTAAATTGTAAGTGTTCTTTATATATTCTGGATATAAGCCTTTTGTTTATTTTTTATATGATCTGCAAATATTTCTAGTTCCTAATTTTTAAAAACAGGATTCTCTTAAATTCAGCATTTATGTACTGATTATTACTATCATAGTTGTAGTTTAAAGGAATACTCTTTTTTGTGATGATAACCCTGCCTAGATTGACTTCTAACTATCAATAAGTTATGTAGAGAATTGTTCAAATGTGAAATTTGTGCCACCCTACGGCTTCCCTGAGTTCAGGCCTGTAGAATTGTGTTACCAAGGTCACATAGGCCTTGATTTCCTGAAGAGTTCACCCTGTCGGTGAGAGGCCAGCAAGAGTTGGGAAAGAAACCATGTACACAAGGACAGTGGTGGGGTTTGCTTCTGTTTGTGGCTTCTGTGTAGAACCATCAAAGGTTAATACCACTGGGAGTGACATTTTAGGAAAAACATCCAGTGGAGTTTCTTTGGGAGAAAACAAAGAAATGGATGAAAGACTGTTTGATGAAGCTCTACTGGCAAATGCTGGCATGTGTGGTGTGTGTGTGTGTGGCTGTGTGGCTGTGTGAGAGAGAGAGGCGGGAGGGAGAGAAAGAGAGGGAATATGAACTTCCTGCATTATAAGAGGATGTAAACTTTTTTTTTATTTTAAAGATTTATTCATTTTATTACAGCCAGATATACACAGAGGAGGAGAGACAGAGAGGAAGATCTTCCATCCAATGATTCACTCCCCAAGTGAGCTGCAACAGGCCGGTGCACGCCGATCCAAAGCCGGGAACCTGGAACCTCTTCCAGGTCTCCCACGCAGGTGCAGGGTCCCAAGGCATTGGGCCGTCCTCGACTGCTTTCCCAGGCCACAAGCAGAGAGCTGGATGGGAAGTGGAGCTGCCGGGATTAGAACCGGCGCCCATATGGGATCCCGGGGCTTTCAAGGCGAGGACTTTAGCCGCTAGGCCACGCCGCGGGGCCCGAGGATGTAAACTTTTCATAGATTGGATATAGGCCATTAAGAACAAAGAATTTCGTGCCTGATCTTTACAGATGATGATTGCACAGTTTGTTTTTTGTTGAGATAAATATCACATAAAATTCAACATTTTAAATGTATAATTGAGCAGTTCTTTTGTGTTTTCACAATGTTGTGTAACCATAATTAATTTTATGTAAATCAATTTTAATTTTTGAACATTTCCATTACTCCCCAAAGAAACTTTATGCTTAATGTTAGTCACTCTCACTTTATCCACCCGCCGGGGTACAGAGTCCAGGGTTTTGGGCCATTCTCTGCTGCTGTTCACAGGCCACAATCAGGAAGCTGGATGGGAAGTGGAGCATCCAGGACACCAACTGGTGCACTGACACCTGGAAGTGGAGGACAGCAAGTCAAGCCATCGCATTGGATCCTCACCTTATCTCTTTACAGCCACTAATGTGGTTTGCAGTTCTCAGCTTACTTATGTTGGACATTTCTTAAAAATGGAATTACATGTGCTCTTTTGTTTAGCATAATATTGTGGTTCAGCCATACTGTAGGATATTATCAGTATTGCCTTTATTTTAATGATCAAATAAAACTTCATTGAACGGATATGGATTTGGCTTCTCCATTTATCACATGATGGACTTGTTTCCACTTTTTGGCTATTAATAATGCTGCTGTAAACACTTGTGTACAAATAGTTTTGTTGTTTTCTTGAATTTGAAATTGCTGGATCACATGATAATCCTGAGTTTAACTTTTTTGAAGAATTACCAAACTATTTTGCGTAATAGTTGACATCATTTTAAATCCCACCAGCAGTGTATGAGGGTCTCAATTTTTTCCAAAATGTCGTCTCCAACACTTTATTATGCCTTTGATACGCCTTTCTTTATTGACTAATTGTCCTGGGAGGGGTGAATTCAAGCTCTTGTTTCCCAACTTAAGAATCAGACAACAAGACACAGATAAAGGTTAGCAAAAGAATATAATTATTAGCAAAGAGAGAAAGCGCAGTGTACTCTTGAAAGAAGTGTGGGCATGCTCAAGAATGAACTCTACCCCACAAAATTTGGGGTCATCCCGTTCCTTCATTTGGAGGCAAAAGTCTTTGCATAGAATTTTCTAGGATATAGCAGAGATTTCCAGAAACTTGGTGACTGCCTGTTTTCCGGCTGTGTGTGTGTGTTAAGTGGAAGTAGGAATGTCAGTGATGGTAATCCTACTGTGTTGATGTTGTAGGTCATCACCAGGTTCACAATAAGCTACCATGTAGGATATTTTCTTTTCTTTTTCTTTAAAGATTTATTTATTTTTATTGGAAAGGCAGATATACAGAGAGGAGAGACAGAGAGGAAGATCCAATGATTCACTCCCCAAGCAGCTGCAAACAGCTGGAGCTGAGCCAATCCGAAGCCAGGATCCAGGAGCTCTTCCGGTTTTCCCACGCGGGTGCAGGGTCCACTGCTTTCCCAGGCCACAAGCAGGGAGCTGGATGGGAAGTGGAGCTGCCGGGATTAGAACTGGTGCCCATATGGGATCCTGAAGCAATCAAGGCGAGGACTTTAGCTGCTAGGCCACAGCGCCAGGCCCCATGTAGGATGTTTTCAACTGATGCTTTACCACAGTGAAGGTAATGGTTACTGGTTTTTGGGAGAGTTTTAGAGACAACCATGGCGGCGGGGAGGGGAGCTGATGACACATTTCCTTCAGCTCTCTTTCTGATGCTGCCTTCTTAGTGAAGTATAATGATGTTGAGCATGTTTTCATGTGCTTGTGGACTGTGTGTGTGTCTTTGGAGGGGTGCCTTTCCAGATCTCTTTCTAATATTTAGTTGTAAGAATCAGTCTCCCCCCCCTTTTTTGTTTCAGTAATAACTTTTACTGTTATTACTCACTGTGATCACTGTTATTACTCAACAGTGACCCTCACTGTTGAGCTTAGAGAGTAATGAAATACACCGTCCTTGAAAACTCCTTCAAAGCCTGACTGCTGTTTTTAAGTATGATAGTAATTGAGTATACAATATTTCTAATTTATGACTGGTAAAACATTTTCTTTGTTTTCCATAAATGTTTTACAAGTAGATTGTGACTGGCTTATTTGACAAAATATAATAAACAAATGTCATGTTTTTCTTGATTTTTAAAATAATTTTTTTCTTTTTATTATTTCTAAAGATTTATTTATTTTCATTGGGAAAGCAAAAAGATCTTCCATCTGTTGGTTCACTTCCCAGATGGCTGCAGTGGCTGGAGCTGAGCCAGTCTGAAGCCAGGAGCCAGGTGCCTTGTGCCTCTTCCAAATATGCATAGGTACAGGGTCCCAAATAACTTGGGCTGTCCTCTACTGTTTTCCCAGGCCACAAGCAGGGAGCTGGATGGGAAGTGGAGCAGCTGAGTCACAACCTGGGATGCTGGTGCTTGGAAATGAAAGATTAGCCAGTTAATCCATTGCACTGGCCCCTTTTGACTTATGATAACTGATGTACCAAACACAAAAAAAATGTGGATGACCAAAATTGACATTTTGAGATTTGCTTATTGTTTATAACCTTTGTCTATGCCTCAGAGGAGCAGTTTGCCTTCTTACTACTGCTTGAATTCTGTATTGGGGAGAGGATTAAACTTAGGATTTTATAAAAAAAAAATTGAAAGTATGTCATTGTGAAAATTAAAAATAATAAGGGAGGGTGGGATGGAGAAAGGGAGACTAGGGCGGTAAATACCATTGTACCCTTAAAATGTATGTATGAAGTATATGAAATTCCCTTTTACAAATAAAAAATTAAAAATAAAGTATACTAAAAAAAACAAAAAGTAGATAATGATAGAATATTATGTCTTTGTCATTGCTGTAATGTTGACTTGGATTATTCTTTTTGGCAAACCAATGATGGTCTGATAGAGTATCTTTGATTGATGTTATTGTGGTTCACGTGGAATTTGGCAACTACTTACTGGTTTGTTACAGAAGAAATTCATGCATGCTAAAGAAAGTTGGATTAGATTCTCTGAGATTCTTTCCAGCTGTAGGATTCTGTTTTTACTGCCTACAGCTGAAGTTTGTTCCAGTGAAATGGTATGGAAAATATCTTGTTTTCATTATCATTGTATAAAGAACTTCATTGTAAAGATAATATAGATTTATACTTTGAAAACAGAACATATTTTCATACTTCACTGTTTTGAAAAGGTATAAATTGTTTTACCTTGTTGCAGTTGACAATTTGCTTTTCTGCAATGATTCTAAAAATGTTTTCTTCTTACAGATTAGCAAGACATCTACAAAAAGAAGCGCAAGCCCAACACAATAATTCCGAATTCACAGAAGAGCAAAAGGTATCATAAAATAATCTCTGCATAGGTCAGATTCCAAATGAAAATGGTTTTGTCAAACCTTTTAAGCAAAAAACTAACAAAAACTGTTACATTTAAAAGAATGATACTATGTGTGGCCTAATACTAAGCCATCATTTAGAGACAATGTGTGATTTCTGTCCTCAGCCATTTAGGCTTTGATTAACTTTGGTGGAGATCATCTGTGCTTTCGTTGAGGGGAAACTCAGAGACTAGATAGAGTTTGTCTAGAGCCACTTGGGAAAAATAAAAGGATTCAGAGTAAATGCATTCCATTTCAATATTTAGCTCTTTAATAACTTGTCAGCTACCTCCTCTCAGAATACATACACCCAAATACCAAATAAAACCAAAACTGAAAAAATTAGTTCAAGAATTTGACATGAAAATTCTGTTGGCTCTGGGTACAGTAGCCTAGTGGCTAAAGTCCTTGCCTTGCATGTGCTGGGATTCCCATATGGGTGCTGGTTCGTTCCCAGCTACTCTACTTCCCTTCCAGCTCCCTGTCTGTGGCCTGGGAAAGCAGTCAAGCATGGGTCAAAGCCTTGGGACCCTACCCATGTGAGAGACACGGAGGAGGCTCCTGGCTTCGGATCAGATTTACAGAGAGAAGGAGAGGGAGGTCTTCCATCTGCTAGTTCACTCCCCAAGTGGCTGCAATGGCTGGAGCTGAGCCCATCCAGAGCCAGGAGCCTGTAGCTTCTTCTGGGTCTCCCATGTGGGTGACCACATGCAGGGAACTGGAAGGGAAGTGGAGCAACCAGGATACGAGCCAGAGCCCATAAGATCTGGCACATGCAAGGCGAGGACTTCAGCCACTAGGCTACTACCCTAGGCTAAAAAATAATAAATCTTAAAAATATTTTTTGTCAACAAGTAACATAAAATTGCAGAATGTTTCAATGATCCCTTTTCTGCTTGAATTTACAGAGTTTTTGTATAAAAGGAGCTGGTTTGATGGGTTATCAGGCTAATCCTCCACCTACAGCATTAGCATCCCTCTATGGCGCTAGTTTATTTTTATTCTGCTAGTTACTTATTTTACTTGGAAAGTCAAATTTACAGAGAGAAGGAGAGACAGAGGGAAAGATCTTCTTCCAGTGACCCACTCTCCAGGTGGAAGACAAGTGGTGTATCAGGACGTGAACCAGCGATGGGCACTAATTTAAGCCCTGTCTGCCCCACTTCCTTTCCAGCTCCCTGCTCATGGTTTGGGATAGCAGCAAAGAATAGCCCAAAGGCTTGGGTGCCTGCATCCATGTGGGAGACATTAAAAAAGCCTGTGGCTTTCAGCTTTGGATCAACCTAGCTCCTGCTGTTGGGACCATTTGGGGGGTGAACCAGCGAATGGAAGATCTCTTCTGTGTGTAATTTTGAGTTTCAAGTAAAAACAGTTTTTTAAACAAAAAAAATTTTTTGTCAAGTTGAGTTTTTAAACTGATTATGAAAACTGAAATACTTTTAAGAATGCTAGAAGAATGAGAAGAAATGGGAGGAAACAATTACCACCCTGGTTGAGAGTATTTTGTCTTAAGTCAACTTTTAATCTTGTACATAATGAAAAAAAAAAAGTATCTGTCTCTCTCATCTCTTCAAAAAAAAAAAGGTAGTATGAAAACTGTGATGACTTAATTTACTTCTATTCTGCCTCTTCCCACACACAGGGGAGTGGGAAGAGTTTTTACATACTTTTATAATAAGTGGGAGCAAATCTGTTTTAGTCTGTAGGTCTCTATTTATCTGACCCTTGTTTGTAGGAGTTTTTCACTCAAAAGAAAAATTCCGCAGAATGAGGGTTAGGCATATTTCTTGCACAAGTTAATGTATTTGCATCTTAAAAATTTTTAAGATCTACATTATCTAGTGTACTTTTGTTTTTCTGCCCAGATATCATAATGCTATAATTTAGAAGGGTAGGGCACTTTTTTCTTTTTCCTAAATAATTGCTAGCATCCACAGTAAAATTACAACACCTACGGTTTTAGCTTTGGAAACTAATTAGCACAGAGGAAATCACTGATTGCTTAAGGAAAGAAATGAGGCCTGGTTAGTACTTGGTTGGGAGAAATGAAGATTGCATACCTCTGAAAGATTTGGGAGCCGGCACACCTTTATTTTTATGAACAGAAATTCAGATCATCTGAATAGCTAACAAGTATATTGTGAATATGGAAATATAATGAAAATTAGAGAATTGGAAAAATTCTTTTTTTTTAAAGATTTATTTTATTTTTATTGGAAAGGCAGATATATAGAGAGGAGGAGAGTCAGAGAGGAAGATCTTCCATCCGATGATTCACTCCCCAAGTGAGCTGCAACAGCCGGTGCGCGCTGATCCAAAGCCGGGAACCTGGAACCTCTTCCGGGTCTCCCACGCGGGTGCAGGGTCCCAAAGCTTTGGGCCATCCTCGACTGCTTTCCCAGGCCACAAGCAGGGAGCTGGATGGGAAGTGGAGCTGCCGGGATTAGAACCGGTGGCCATATGGGATCCCGGGGCTTTCAAGGCGAGGACTTAAGCCGCTAGGCCACAGCGCCACCGGGCCCAATTGGAAAAATTCTTAACGGCCCCATATTTTTTTTCCAACATCAGATTCTTGTAATATAGGAATGCTGTGGTTTTTTATTCACTTGTTTCTAATAGCAAAATAAACATTAAGAAAAGGATTATCCCTAAGTTAGATTTTCAACAAGAAGAACCTTCAATGAAACACTTGTATCCTCTCATCACTTCTCCCTTGGAAATGCCATAGGAAGTCCACAACTGCTAACATTCAAAAATTTAGTGCAAAGGCAAACAGTTCCAGTAAGCTCTCTAAAGAAAATCTTGCTCTAACTTATTAAAGTAGTATATGGTATAAAGTATCAGTTTAAAGCTTTTGACTAATTGAAGCAAAGGACTATGAAGGGATTGTAAATAACGACGTGTCCATTGATCGACCATCATCTTGTACAAATAGTTATCTCCTTCTTGAACATGTAACATGGGATAATTCATTGACTTGTTTTAGTATTTTGTGTGCCTTAGATTTCTGTTTTAAATCATCCTTTTTTGAGCTGGAGGTTTCCTATGCATAGAAGTATATAAAATAAGTGATTATTGCTTCAGCTGCTCCAGTAAGATATTTTCTAGTATTAGATTATCAGGAATACACCCTTATGTGTTTGCTCCCACCCTTTGCTCCCACTAGAAATCATTTCCTCATCAGATTTAATAGATATTCATCATCCATTCTTCACGTCTGCACTTCATTGAATTTGAATTCTCACTTATGACACAGTAAAAGAATTAACATCCTAATTTATTCCTTTGCCAACATATTTCAGTAAGATAACAAATGACCTTCAAAACAAACGATGAGAAATTTTGCTTCCAGTTTTAAGTCAGTTTCTTAATCTAATATTTAAACACTAATGTTGGTTTATGGGACTGTTAGGACTTATGAAGCTAGTTGCAAATTACTACAGCAAGAACCTGAAAATATTCAATTTCAACTAAGATATTTCCATTGCATTGTTGTAATTAACATCATGAATGGACTGTCTCAACTGATGTCCCTACTGTGAGAACTATGTTACTGCCTTGTTGGACTATTTCCTAATCTTAGCAGTTCACTGTCCCGGCCTCTAAAAGGCTTAACGCTTATTCAGTGTTCTTCAGCATTGTGACTGCTGACTACACTGCTGTTTTTCATAAATATCAAGACAATAAATTGGTTTGAAATGCCACAACTTAAGAGTTGTGTATCCTCTCTTGGCCCTGGCCTTCACGTATGAGATGAGGGATAGAGAACCCTAAAGGATCCTAAAAGGTACCCCAAGTCTTCCTTCTACTGCCTTTCAAGTATTCTGCATCACCTTCTCTTCTGGAGGCTTTCTGAGGCAGTTAGTTATTTATAACACCCGACGGAAGGCATTTGTGAGTAGAGGGAGAACTTATACCTGCTTGCTGATTCCTTGGGTTTGGAGAAGGGCCCCAAAATTTCTGTGTCCTGTTACAAATATGAGGCAAATTGCATAGATTTAAAATTTTTCATTAAAAAATGAGTGAAAAATTAACAATGGAGTAGAAATATCTCATACTAATATAGAAGCCTTAGTTGAATGTCATAAGAAAAAAAGTTGTCAAAGGTTGGAAGTTACCACAGGATAAAAGACCATGTCTTCTAGAAGTGTACTGGGGAATATTTCTATTGAAAAGTTAATAAATATTTGAACAAAGATGATTGGTGATTCTTAAAAGCTTTTAATATACTAAAGTGTATGCTGAATATTTCAAATATTTTGTATATGCAGCCCTTTTTAAAGGTCATTTGCTTTTGGAGATCTCCTTGCCCCTTTTGTAGAAGATTTGATTGGGTCTAATGTTCTGAAAACATCATGAGAAATGTTAATCTGAGCTGTTAGGCCTGCCAAATTAAATGAATGACAGACTTGAACCTGTCTTGACGAAGAGAGTCAGTTGTTTTCTTCAACAGAGGAAGAGGGAGAATGTTCCTTATTCTGCGCACAGTTATTTATGCTTCCTAGCTTGAATTGTATTCTATATACTCTTGTTATTTTCAGGGCTTTTTGTGGATATGGCAAATTTTAGAATTTTGACAACCATGCTGTAGTTTGTAGGACTTTGAAAGAGGCCTTTAAAGAGTACCAACCATATTTCCAAAGCACCTTCTCTGTTACCATCTAGCTCACAGTGAGTTCTCAGATGTATGTGAGGAGTAAATGCTTTGCTGGATTTTAGGTTACTGATGTTTATTAATATACAGTCATTTTAAGATACATCATGAGTTTTGAAAAAATGTTTTTGCTGTATTTATTTAAGTCTAAGTAACTCTAAAAATAACTCTAAAGCAGTTATTAATTTCTTTAAACTTTGGTAATTGCTGATGTTACAGAAACTTTGTATGCATTTTTCTAATCTTAATCATCTCAAAAGTCTCTGGTTTAGAATAAGAAGGTTTATGATCCTTCCTTGACCCTCCCTCATGATTAGTTCACTTAATTTTTGTTTCAATTCTCAATAGTTTTGGGTTTAGTAACCAACAGATTGTTGCCAAAGGCTTTCATGCCACTCCTTTGGTGTAGTAGACTTTCTCATGTACATTTTTGAATAGAGCAGAACATCGTGTCTAATGATGCTTAGAAAGGTTTCCCTGTTTTGAGTAACATTTGGTGATAATGAGAATTTCAGAACTTTCTGTGTTCTGTTCCCATGATCCCTCATTTTACCCCTGCCTCTCTAACTACACTGTGAACAACTGAATGTTTAAGTTTAACAATGAAATATAAATCAAGTAAGACTATACTACTGTGTGATTATTTAAAAACTATTGTTCCTTATGTAATTGTAGTGCATTTCAGCAAAATTAATTTTCCTCTTTAGTTGTGTATTTTTCAGCTATCTTTTCCTTTAAGTCATCTTTTAAAATGTCAGTTTTCTTAATAATGAAAAAGTAAAATAGCCAGTATTCTGTTTTCTATTTCTGTACCATATTAAGTTATAATCAGTTAATCTGAATGAAGTGCTCTTGGGTCTTTATAAACAAACATTTGCTGTTACTATTTAGTCTTAATGTATGTGTCAGTACATACACTCATGGGAACTCTTATACTTTATAATCATTTTTGTAAACCATATATTTATTTTTAAAAAGTGAGATAACTATACTAGCAAGTTCTAGGTTTTGACATCAATAAATTCTATATTTTTAAAAAGCTAATATCACAATTGAAATGCTAGTGTTCCACTTTTATTTTAATACTGAGGTTGGGTGTGTCTCCTTAAAATAGTTATGAATAATGCCTGCTGGTCTTTTGCCATGGTTCAGCAGATCTCTTTAGAAAAAGTCTTTTTTGTTTTTTTTTGCTTCTGTTGAACTTGAATTGTTGAACATGATGAAGCATTTTATCTTAAATTTTGAAAACATAAAATCAAATGGATTTTATGCTAAAAATGGAAAGAAGCTAATATTTTAATGTATTAATTTTTTTATTTTTAGAATACTTTTAAAAGGCACAGAAAGTGAGAACTAACAAGATAAGAGACAGACTGACTGAAATCTTTTATGCACTGTTTCACTTCCCTACTGTCTGCAACAGCCGAAGCTGAGCAAAGCTGAAAGCAGGAGCTAGGAACTCAACTCCTAGTTTACCTCACAGGTAGCAGGGACTGATGCCTTTGAGCCATTACCTGCTGCCTCTCGGGGTGCGTGTTAGCGAGAAGCTGAAGTGAGGTCCGAGGCCGGACTTGAGCAAAGGCACTCTGATTTGGGATTTAGGCATCTCAGTCTGAACACTACACCAAATACCCACCTCCTAATTAATATTTTTACAATATTTAGTCATTGACATAGCTCATTTTACAGAGAGAAAATATATCCTACAAGTGGAATTAAAGGAATATAATAAGTTACAGCTGGCTGGTATTAAAAGTGTGTTGCTTGTATATCTTGCTGTCATTGATGTCTAGTTACAAGTACTCAGCCTTTTTGTGCGTCAGTGTTCATGCCTATAAAATGATCATATTTAGCTCATAGAATTAGAGTGAGCATTAAATAAATGCTCTCCAGTCAGGAGAGCACATCATTGGAGTGCTTAGTAATTGTTAGCCATTAGTAGTAGTATTACTATTACAGTTACAGTTATAAGATTATTTGCTGGTTTCATCAGTGTTAAGTGGTATAGTTTGAACAATTTTGGAGATGTAGTTTTTTTTTTTATAGACAAGACTGGCTGATTTCTGTACAACAGATTTTTGAGGGGGTGAACTAATTTATTATGAGTCTCTTGAATTGTTTTGCAGTTAGGCTATATATAAACGTAATTTTTAATTGAATTTTCAAAATAAAATTAAACATTTCTAAACTGTTATTTTGAGAGCACATAGAATTCTTAAAGATTTTGGAGATGATTTGTTTACCCTGTTAGATCCTTGCCTGAGAATCCTATCTTGCCTAGTGGTGACTTGCTTCTGTGAGTTGCTGTAGCTATAGTGCCCACTAGCCTCAGTGCCAAGGGTCAGAACAATGCTTGTTATTCTTCTGAGCTCCTCATTTGCTTTTGGAAGAAAATTGATAGAAAAACCACCATGTCTGGTTTAAAACTTTGACAGGTCATGTATATATTTTCAAAATGTTATATTCTTTTTCTTTAAAAAAAAGATTTATTTATTTATATTGAAATAATTACAGAGAGAGGGAGAGACCGAAAAAGGGATCTTCCATCACCTGATGGATTTCCCCAAAAGACTTTAAAAACTAGCACTAAAACTAGAAGCCAGGGAATCCAAAGGGGCCCCCACATGGTTGGCAGGTGTCCAAATACCTGGGCTACCTTCTTTCCTAAGTGCATCAGCAGGATTCTGAATCAGAAGCAAAGCGACCAGGACATACAGGACATGTGCCTATATAGGATGTTGACATTGCAGGCTGTGGTGTTACCTGCTGTCATAACCCGAGCGCCAAAATGTCGTTTTCTTTTTGAATATTTCATCGTGTAGGCACTACAAACAATGTATGTGATTACTGCACTTCTGGTCTGGATTTATTTCTAATAACATATAAATATCCCTTTTGGGAGGACTGAAAAGTCTTGAAGGGCATAATTGAGCTGCCCCAATCCCATAGTTGTTTCTATATATATATATATATATATATATATATATATATATATTATGTATAATATATATTATATATATTATTTATGTATCTGAGGTGAAGGGGGATATTGAGGGAGAATCCCCACCCAGTCTCCCACCCGCCCAAGGTCCCAGATGTGGGACATGCTGAGATACTTGCTCAAGTGGTCTTAATAGTCTTCCAGTTATGGATCGCTGCCAGTCACATCCCTCCCAGCTCGATTAGGTCATTGAAGAAGCCACTGATTGTCACAGTCCATCATGGAGTCTTCGTTTGCCCAGTATTTCGCTGCCCAACGTTTAGCTGAGGTGGTTGATTGACCTGTTCCGTCTTACGTCCTCTCCTAGCCAGGGCTCTGAGTCCAGCAGTTCGATTGGGGAGATCACCAAAGAGACTTAGAGGTATTCCCAGATTAGATTCCCACATGTTCCAGCTAGCACTGGTTCCGGCACAGTCCATCGCCACAATCAGTTGGTGCTTGCAATCGCTGGGCTGGCTCCATTCTCAGTCCCGACTTGCACTGGAACCAAGGGTGTTGCAGTCCAGCCTGGTACTGCCCAGCATGCACTTGACTCTTTCATCAACCAGTGGGGTCTGCAGCCCAGTCGGGGCGACCCACCATAGTTGTTTCTTGTGTGAATCTCCTTGTTCCTGCCCCGGTCATTCATGTTACTTTGAATACTTTTTACCTGGACAGTTGAGATAACTTGATTGGTTTTGCTTTCAGTCTGTTTTAATTTCAATCTATGTTTAGTTTTACCATAGCTGTCTTTTTAAAGAACAGATCTGAAAGTGTCTTTTGTTCTAATGTAATCATAATTCCTTGGCTGGTTCGTGAAAGCCCATTTTATGGGGACCACAGTACCCATACCTCAGTCCCCTTTAAAACTTATCTCCTTTTGAATTCAGTTTGGGATGTCAGACAATTGAGCAATGACAATTTTCTTTTTCTTTTTTTTTTTTTTAAAGATTTATTTATTTTTATTACAAAGTCAGATATACAGAGACGAGGAGAGACAGAGAGGAAGATTTTCCATCCGATGATTCACTCCCCAAGTGAGCTGTAATGGCCGGTGCTGTGCCGATCCGAAGCCAGAAGCCAGGAAGTTCTTTCCGGGTCTCCCACGCGGATGCAGAGTCCCAAGGCTTTGGGCCATCCTTGACTGCTTTCCCAGGCCACAAGCAGGGAGCTGGATGGGAAGTGGAGCTGCCAGGATTAAAACTGGTGCCCATATGGGATCCCGGTGTTTTCAAGACGAGGGCCTTAACCATTATGCTATCGCGCCAGGCCTGAGCCATGACAATTTTCTAAACTCGTTAATTTTAGAAATTCAATGACTGGGATGGTTGGGGCATAACTTCCAATACAAGATCTTGTTCTTTAGCGTATGGTTTGAGTGTCTTATGTTAAACTGGTTCTGTCTTATCTCACATAATACAACACAAGCTGATTACAGGCAAGGACTATGCCGTAATATTTACATTTTTAGACTTATGTATTTTTACTAGAAAGTCAGATTTCCAAAGAATATTTAGAGAGAAAGATCCTCCATCCACTGTTTCACTCCCCAGGTGGCCTCAACAGCTGAAGCGAGCCCATCCAAAGCCAGGAGCCAGGCAGGAGTTTCTTCTGGGTCTCCCACACAGACACAGGGCCCCAAGGCTTTGGGCCATCTGCAACTGCTTTCCCAAGCCACAAGCAGGGAGTTGAATGGGAGCAGCCAGGACACTAACCAGTGCCCATGCGGGATCCCAGCACATGCAAGGCGAAGACTTTAGCCACTAGGCTACTGTGCCGGTCCAATTATTATATTTTATAGCTCATTATGTTATATAAAACAAGCCTGTTCATAAAATTTGTAACTGTTCATTACATATATTGATTTTGCTTTGCATTGCCTATCTCATTTAGCAAGTAAGAAGAAAAGCTATAAAATAAAGCCATCACTAATGTTAACTAATTTAGAATTTGTTGTATAGCCTGCTCGGTCAGGAGAGGACATATATGCAACTTGTCCTTTATTGCAGCTCTGGGGTTCCCTCCCGTTTCTTTGTCTAGACACTGCAAGATGCTGGGAAGAAATCAACTTTTTGGAAAGAGTTGTAGCTCTCTTGTCAATAAATATTAATTTGATTTTAACAACTAAAAGTAATAAGCATTTGGGCATTTATGTATTTTTCCTACAGAAAACCATCAGCAAAATTGCAACATGCTTGGAATTGCGAAGTGCAGCTTTGCAGGTAAGTGGTTTTCTCCTTTCCAGTACAAGATAAGTTAAATTATTCAGAACTACCTGGTGAAGCTTTAGACATTCATGCCAAAACTAGTACTGTCTCAGAGGGATTTATAATGTCACTTCTTATATTATGTATTCATATATTATTATTGGATGATTTAATTTGTATTGTGAATTGTAAAGATAAAAGCAACCACTTTGAGACTTTTCATTTTTGGCCTTAGAAGCAAAAAATATATTTTTTTATTATATTTTTGACAATCTTTACATAGTTAATTAGGGTAAAAAAGTTCAAAGAATACAGGAAAGTGGGTAAAACTATTATTTCCACATTGTTTCCTTCATGTATCTGAGGTAAAGGGGGATGTTAAGGGAGAAGCCCCACCCAGTCTCCCTCCCACCCAAGGTCCCTGATGTGGGGCATGCTCCGAGAGTCTTGTTCAAGTGGTTTTGATAATTCAACAGTTATGAATTACTGCCAATCTCACCACTCCAACCACGATGAGGTCGTTGAAGAATCCACTGATTGACATAGTCCATCATAGAGTCTCCATTTGCCCAGTTTTTCACTGCCAACATATGGCTGAGGGTGGTTGATTGACTTGTTCTGTCCTTTCTCTTTTTGTGGTTAGGGTTCTGAGTTAAGCAGTTCGATAAGAAATAGATTCTTTTTAACCAGTTCTTACAGCTTAAGAGACATACACAGCAGTGAAATCTTTGTAATAAAATGGTTAATGTGCAAATTTTAACTTTAGTCCACACAGTCCCAAGAAGAATTTAAACTGGAGGATCTGAAGAAGCTAGAACCAAGTGAGTTTTATTTTACATTTTTAGTGATACTCATTTAAAAAGCAGTTTATTATAGGTATGTAGTAAAGATGACGATTTATTTCTGCTAATGTTCATTCCTTTATGATCGTTTAGGTGTTTTTAAGATGCCTGTGTGTTTACAGCAATTATTTGATTTTCATCTCTAATTATATATAATATATGCTTATATATTATCTTACATATAACATGCTTATATACTATTATACAATATATGCTTATATATTATATATAATGAAATATTCATATATTATATATAATAGATTTGTGTATATAATATAAATATATATTTATATAAGAGATATAGAATATATGTTATATTACTATATCATGTATTATAATATGTATATATGTTCTATATAATGTAATTTCATGTAATATAATGACTTATATATAATGTTATATATTATATAGTGGTTTATCTCATATTATATGAATATTAGATTTTACTTGGACCAAATATGTATTAGCCTTTATTTTGTCTTAATCACTTTAATGATACTCTAATTACTCTGATAAACATTTACATGGCTATAGTAGAAGATATAAATGTGTAGTCATTGATGCTCATTTACTCTACATACCATTAGAAACTAAAGTACAGCTCTTGGAACTGTACTACGAAATATTTCTCATCTCCAATTTCCTTTCCAAACAATTCCTTCAAATGTTTTGGTGGTTAGGATGCTGCCAAATAAAGGTATTTTGTTTTTGTTTTTGTTTTTGTTTTTTGCTAGTTCAAACAAATGTTTTCTTAGGAGAAATGTTTGCAGTGTGGACAGAGGCGCAAAGTTGAATCTAAAATTGAATGTAAGTCAATGTTCTCTTCATTGAGACAAGTTCACACACCTTAACATTTTCATGTTAGTAGAGAAGAGTATCTTTATCCACCTTTTACCTTTTATGTCTATGTAAGTCATAAAGTCATACCACTTTGGAACACAGAAGAGAGCTAAGTACTCAACTTCCTTCATTTTATCATTGAAGAAGGAGATAAAGTGATTTGCCCTGTTTCACTTTGACTGTTAGTAGCTGAACAGGAGGGCCTAAACCTCAGGATATTGTTCAGTCCAGCTCTGTTCACACCAGGACAGTCCTTTGGATGTTTCTGTCCTCTGGGTAAGACATAAAAGATCACATTTGTGCCTGTAGATGGGAGAGAATATATGTAAGTTCCATAAGCTACTAATTTCTAATTCTTGTATACAAGACTGATAGACGTGATTGAGGTAGTCAGAATGGCGCTGTAACTGTAGGTCCAGGATACGAAAGGAGTTCTCAGTCTGCACTGAAGGCTATCTGCTTTCTGTTTGAGCTGGTAGAAGAATAAAAAATAGGACATTTGTTATGACTGTGGTGGCTTTTCCACAATGGTTAGGTGATCGTATTTCATCTCTTCAGAACACCAAGAGTTATGATTAACCATGTCATTTTAATACTTTTGGTTACTTTATGTAATCCGGATCATGAACCTTTTGTTGCAAAAGATACAATTTTAAAATCAGAAACAGAAACAGTATTTCTTGCTTATTTGCAATGTATAGAACAACAGCAATCACATAAAATTTCTTTAAGATTTTTAAAATTATATTTTTTTATTTGAAAGGTAGAGCTGCAGAGAGAAAGAAAAAGATCTCCCACACACTAGTTGACTCCCCAAGTGGCCACAACAGCCAGAGTTGAGCTGATCTGAAGCCAGGAGCTTCTTCCAAATCTCCCACATGAGTGCAAGGACCGAAGGACTTGAGCCATCTTCTGCTGCTTTCCCAGGCCATAAGCAGGGAGCTGGATTGGAAGTGGAGCAGCCAGGACATGAATCAGTGCCCATGTGGGATGCAGGTACCACAAAGGGAGAGTTAGCCTACCATTCCATGGTACCAACCCCAAATCAAAGATTTTTAACTACCATATTTTTCACTAAAAAGGCATTAACATTGGTGTAGGTTTAGATTTTAGGGAAAAAAATATGTATTTGAGAGAAAAAGAGAGATTGTACTCCCTTCTGCTGGTTTGTTCTGCAAGTGCCCAGAGTAACTGCTGCTGGACCACAGCCAAAACCAAGACCTGGAACTCATTCCAGATCTCACGTGGATAGCAGGCACCAAATACATGAGCTGTCATTGCTGCCTCCCCTTCCAACCTGCTTCAGACTATGTATTAGTAAGAACCTGGAGTCAGGATCAGGTACTTCATTCAGGTATTCTGGCATGGGACACAGGCATCCGTAACTGCTAGATTGAATGTCCATCCTTGTAAGGTTGTTTGAGCTATAATTTCACATATCAGTCAGTTCACCCATTTAAAATGTACAACTCAGTGTTTTTTATTATACTCTTAGAACTATGTGACTACCACCATGATTGATTTTAGGAATATTCACCACCCCACTAAGATACTCTTTAACCATTAACTGTCATTCATTTCTCCATGTCCTATCTCCTTCTCTAGTTGCCAGCTCTATCACTGAGCAATTTACTTTCTGTCTAAATTTACCTATTTTGGTCATTTTTGTAAATGAGATAATCACACAGTTTTCATGACTGGCTAAAGAATGATTATTTTGAGAAAAGCTTAATGACAGCTACAAAAAAGATTGTAACAATAGTTAGGATGTCTTTTTTTAGGTAATTGTTTTGAGAAAAATTGTCAGGTTCAGTTTTTAAATTATAATTATGCTGTTTTCCATTAATTTTGTCTGTTTTTGTTTCCAAACAAAATTTAAGTCCTGTAATATTTATTATTATAAAAATTCTTGATGATTTCTCTGGTTGCCTTGTAAGATCTTTAATCGATGATAGGTTACTGTCCTTAAAAGAAGCAGCTGTATGCTGAGCACTGGCTTAGCCCTATCCACCTTGTTTTACTGATTACTACCCTTGCCTGAGACCCAATACTGCTTCAACATCTGGAACGTTTTAGGATCTCATGGGGCAGCCTGTGTTCCTTTACTGTACTCTGTTACTAATACCGTTGTGCTGGTGCAGTGATGACGTCCATCCTAAACAGCAGAGTTCTTCTGTTCAAGATGCTGAGAGATCTTTGACACGTATGTTAAGGGAAGAGTGGGCTACAATCTGCATCAGTCTTTTTAAGATTTATTGTTATGTATTTGAAAAGAATGTTGGAGAGAAGGAGAGAGAGATTTTTCATTCACTTTCATGCGCCCCAAATGGCCACGACAGGGCTAGGCCAGGTTGAACCCAAACTTCTTCTAATCTTCCCTGTGGGTTCCACGGGTCCAAGTACTTCCACCGTTTGCTGCTGCTTTCCCAGGCCTGTGTGTAGGGAGATGGATGGGAAGTGGAACAGCTGAGACTTAAACTGGTGCCATATGTGACGCTGGCATGACGGGCAGTGGTTTAACTTATTGTGACACAGTGCTGGCCCCGAGTCAGTCTTCTGCTCCTCATTTCTTGTTCTTTTTGTTTCTGTTTTAAGTTGTGGGGCTGGGGATGAAAAGGAAATAGAGTATAGAAAGGATTTCTTTAATTCCCTCAGTTGCATTTGAATTTACACTTTCATTTGAACTTCTTCCTTTTTTGGACTTAGTATCTTTTTAGGAAATCTTTAATTTGCTATTGATTTTTAAAGGAACATAAATGTGTCTACTATATCAATATAGTGTATACATTTATTCACTTATAAAGTATACACTTACAATGTATTCATTTTATCAGAATCAGACATTTTGTACAAATTGGTATCTGACTTCATAAAGCCAGTTTGGTCAAGCTTGCCCTCAATCAAGCTGCTTTTAACGAAAGTTAGTGAAACTAACTTTCAGGATGTTGGATTTAGTTGGTTCCTTTTGCTAATATATTCTTCCTGCGAAGTTTTTTTTTTTATATCTTGAAACTAAGATCTGACATTCATACTAAAACTAAATAAAATAATTTTATTTAATTTTCAGTAAAAACGACTACTGCTTTCTTGAGCATATCTACTCAGCTACCAGTCTGTAAAATTCACTTCTATTAATAATACATCCTTCAGATCCTCAAATTTCACTTTTCCCTGAATTTTCTCTTCTGCCATAACTGACCTTTCCCTCCTATCCTTGATGGCATATTTCATGTCCAGAATCACCATCTGCTCTGCATTATTGTTAACTTAGATTTCTTCTACTCCTAAAAAGATTGCGAATAGCCTTTGTAGTTCATGCAGAGTCTAATTCAATGCTTTGTATATAGTATGAAATTGGAAAATTTTTGTTAAGTTGAATGTTTTTAGGGGATTTTCTTCCATAATTTAAATGACTTTTCAGATGGGACACGGTTGTTCTTTTTGCCTACCACAAAAATGAAATGAGTCAACCCCAAAAAGAGAACACATTTTGACATTTTTGTGTGTGTTGTTTTTGAAGTGTAAGCTTTGGAAAGGGCAGGTCCGTGCTCTGCGAGAAGGAAGTACTGCATTTGTACTAATGAGCCCATTGCCAGGAACCTGCCAGGAATGGCTATCGGTCCCCTGTGGACTTCGCACTCATGAAAATACCTTATGGGCCCGGTGCGTTGGCCTAGTGGCTAAAGTCTTTGACATGTGTGGGGGGATTCCATCCAGCTCCCTATTTGTGACCTGGGAAGGCAGTAGAGGATGGCCCAAAGCCTTGGGACCCTGTGCCCACATGGGAGACCCAGAAGAAGCTCCTGGCTTCAGATTGGCTCAGCTCAGTCCATTGAGGCCACCCAGGGAGTGAATCAGCAAATGGAATATCTTTGTCTCTCCTTCTTTCTGTATATGTGACTTTCCAATAAAAGTAAATAAATCTGAAACAAAAAAATGAAACAAAATACCTTCTGAGAACTCTTCCATGTCTTCTGAAAATATCACTACTAATGTTCATGGAAGTAAAACTTCAAAAGCTTGTTGAGAGGCTTGTATGTGGCACTGTGGGTTAAGACACCAACCTGCACACCATTTGTATGTGGTTGCCAGTCACAGCTGCCCCACTTGCAGTACAACTCCTTACTAACTTGCCTGGAAATCAGCAGATGGCTCAAGTGCCACCCATGTTTGAGACCTAGATGAGGTTCCAGGCGCCTTGCTTCAGCCTGTATTCACTGGGGGAGTAAGCCATTAAATGGAAGACCTATCTCCTTTTCTTTCAAATAATGAATTAATCTTTTTTTTTTAAATTAAAAAGGATCTCTTATACCATAGTTGATTAAAAAGGAAGAAACAGGAACTCACTGTACAGTTACAGAACTTGAGAATGGATCTTTTTTCTTCTAAAATTATTCACAGGATTCTACATGTACAAGCAAAATAGAGACTGTTAAAAGTGCCAAACAGGTATTTCCTTTTCAGAGCTTTTATACCTGAGAAAGGAAAATATGACTTAATTCTTTTGTTGTAATACAAAAAGGAGATGTTTTTGATAACTGATATGGTTTTCAACCTTTTTATTTGTAGTGTTTTGCATATATTTTTTTCAGAGTTGATTTTTCTGTTTTGTTAAAATATGATGTTTTGTGGTCTGAATGACAAATTTTTGTCATCTGTTCTTTATATCCAACAAATAGTACGTGATCAATTGTTATAATTGATTATTGAGTTGAAATATTAACTGGTAATTGTTAGTTGGATTAACAAATTTAGAACAAATCTTGTGATCTAAAAAAGAAAGTGTTTTTTAATGAGACCTGCAAAAGTAGGGTTCTAGCCATCTGGATAATGAAACTTGTGGAGAGAATGAATTACCATGTCATGATGCAAGCTAATATTTTTATGGTGCTTTTTTTCATACATATGCATTAATTTTCTCATCAATCTCTAAAGGAAGTAATATTTCTGTTTTAGGATTGGGCTCAAATTGGTCTTGTGAATGTTCAAGTTCTTAGCATAACTGTAAGGCTAGGACTAGATTTCAAAGTTTCTAACTTTCCTGTTCTGCCACATAACTTGCTCTTCAAACTTCAGTCATGTGATTGACTTTAGTTCCTCAACAAGCCAAACTTTTGATTGTCGTTGCTCGGGTCTGTTTTCTGATATCTGAAAAGCCCTTACCCTACAGCTGTCTGTGGGTAATTCCTCTCATCCTAGGTCTTGGCTCAAATGTCTTCTAACAGTGTGCACACTGCATCTGTCCTTGCTATTCCACTCAGTCCTGCCCCATCCCACCGACTGCATTTACCATCATCTGTTGATGTCCCTCATGACAATGAACACAACCATGTATTGTTGTGTTTATGTGTTTGGCTTTCCCATTGTCTGCATACGTATGTAACCATGTAAGAATACATAGTTATTTATGTGCATATAATAAGTTTTCCATTAAAGCAATATGGAAATAATAACCTTGCTGCTTCAAATCTTCCTTTTTTGGTGATGCTGAGAGGAAGTCTTCTCAGGACAAAGATGAAGATGTGTTCACACACATCTGTCTCAAGGAACGTGGCATATGTAGAGGCGTTCTCTTTCTTGGTACCCTGGATCTCACCTGGCACCTCGTACACATAAGAACCATTTTCTGATCCATTTTCCATGAGGACTCTTGACACTCTGGATTTGACTCTTCCCTAAAGATGAGACAAGTACTCTGAAAATACACGAATGTGGAGTAAACTACTGGAAGCTTCATTTTTGTAGACCAGTGATGGACAAATTCAGTATGACTTTGGAATAATAGTACAGCTGGAGTATTTAAAGCATATGTTAATAGGCATGACAACATCAATTGGCCATTTAATATATAACTTATTCTTTATCTCTTTATTCTAGTCTTAAAGAATATTCTTACATATAATAAAGAATTTCCATTTGATGTTCAGCCTGTCCCGTTAAGGTAAATTTTGAAGTATACATATTTGTTTTCTTATTTTACATCTGTTTTTTCAAATATTTCAAGTTTTTCTTTTACATCCATTTTGGTGTCATGGATATTATTGGTATTCCTGGGATAAACAGGGATATTATTAATACTACCATGTCAGCATTCTTTATGTCACCATCTCACTGTGGAACTTCGCTAATATTTAGTGTGTTGGCTCACTGTCATTTCTGTCCTTTTTCATGTAGAAGAATTTTGGCACCTGGTGAAGAAGAGAATTTGGAATTTGAAGAAGATGAAGAGGAGGGTGGTGCTGGAGCAGGATCTCCTGATTCTTTCCCTGCTAGAGTTCCTGGTAGGTGTCTCTTGTTTAAAATAGGCATTACTTGACTTAATCCAAGGTCACAGTGTTTGCTAGTGGTGAGTAAAACCTCTTTAGAACCTGTGTAGTCCTTTAGGTAAACAATTTTCTTGGCTGTCCTACTTGCAGTAGCTTTTTAATAAGCATAGTATGAAGCTATCTAACTGGCTATGTCAGGATCTTCAGATATTTAACAGATATCTAACATGAGTTTAGGGATTCAGTAGGCATCAAGGACTCAGCACAAAGTTGTATGCACAGCTGTGAGTTACCACACTGAGGAAGCCCACAAACAAATCAGCAAAGGGAAAAGGCACGCCAATGAAGACCAGGAAAAGTCAAGTTCAAATCTCAAAGAATTCTATCTCACAAATATGAATGCAGCTATTCACAAATATGAATGCAATTTGTCTTTCAGGGAAGTTCCTAAGAGATTCCATGGCCAGGGGTTTTCTTTGAGAATGATCCTGTAGACATTGTTTGCCTCACATGCATTGACATCCCAGACTCCAGAGGAAAGCAAGTGTTCAATATAGATCATATTGTTTGCACAGTTTAGGCACAGTGACCATTCTTATCAATGAGTGGTGGGAATCCCCGGATGCCACCATGAGATTTAGCTGCAAATGGGTCTAAGAGCACAGCATTCTCAGGCTTGTTGTGTGTTTTTCTATGAACTATCATAATTTCCTCTTGTTAGTTATTAGTCAAACTTTGAGGGTTAACACTGTAGCAAGAGAATGGATATGAGCAACTGCCTATTTCCCTCCATCTTGTTTTTGGAAAACAAAACATGGACTAGAGGCTTACTTACGAAAGATCTCAGTGAAAGTTCTTACCTCTGCAAATAACCTAGACAAGCACCCTAGGTGAATGGCTGGCCTCTCCTGGTTACTGTTGTGTACTGCTATACAGTTGTACACAGTTATATGTTGTACACAGTTTTTATTTCTGGTAAGTTAATTCACTTCAGGAAGCATAGCAGTGTAGTATACTGTGATACATTTAAAATCGCCTCTAGAAACTTTATGATGTAAATGTAATTTGTCATCTAGATCACTTTGTTCATAATTAGAGTAATATTCCAGCACTTTCAATAATCTTAGGGGAGGGGCATTAGGAGGAAGAACAATAAGGGACTTAAGCCAACAGATACCTGAGCTTTTTAGTTTGGCCTCTGTCAAATCACTAGTTCAGTGAGCTCACTTTGTTTCCTAAACCAGTCTGAACCTCTTTTGTTATAAAATGAGATAATGCCAGACTTGTAAATTTACTGAGATTAAGCAAGGCCCTAAATATGAAAGCCTAGCACTAATATTCACATGCTAATGAATAAGGTATGAAATGTTGATCTGGCTGACAAAGGGCAGTAAAAATAGGAGATAGCAATGTGGCATAGTAAGTAAAGCTGCTACTTGGGATGCCAGCATCCCAAAAGGCCACCAGTTTCTGTGTCAGCTGTTCCGCGTCCAATCCAGCTCCCTGCTAATGGCCTACGAAAAGCAGTGGAAGGTGCTGTCTGGGCCTCTGCCACCCGCATCAAGACCTCAGTGAAGCTCCTGATTCCCTCCTGGCCCAATACTAGTTGTTGTGGCCATTTGTAGTATGAACCAGTGAGTGGAAAACTCTGTCTCCCTCCTGCCCTCCCTCCCCACCGCTGTCTGTAACTCTGCCTTTCAAGTAAACAAAAACAAAAAAACCTGAAAATAACTTTGGACCAACTTTTCTTTAAAAGAAAAAAAATTAATTAAGCTTGGCTTATCTTTTTTTAGTATTAATTCCTTTCCAAATTTTAGAATTTCTGTTAAGTAACTGGCTTAGGTCAATCTAGGAATTAATACTTTTTTTAGATTTATTTTCTTTTTGTTGCAAAGTCAGATATACAGAGAGAAGGAAAGACAGAGAGAAAGATCTTCCGTCCAATGATTCACGCCCCAAGTGGCCGCAACGGCCCATACTGCGCCAATCCAAAGCCGCGAGCCAGGAGCTCTTTCTGGGTCTCCCACTTGGTGCAGGGTCCCAAGGATTTGGACCATCCTCAACTGCTTTTCCAGGCTACAAGCAGGGAGCTGGATGAGAAGTAGGACCTCTGGGATTAGAACCGGCACCTATATGTCATCCCAGCGCGTTCAAGGCAAGGACTTTAGCTGCTAGGCCACTGTGCCAGGCCCAGAATTAACTTTTCTAAAGTTACATTTGATGGTGTTCATTGAAATAGCAATTACAAATTTATGAGCTATTATTTTTATAGCCTCAAAATTTATTGCAAATATTGAATAGTAAAGTTGTTAAAAAAATAAACCAGAACATTATGAATGAAACAGGTAGCTAAGAGATAGTTTTAAAAGAGACAGGCCTTTTTTCTTTGTTAAGATTTATTATACTTGAAAATAAGAGGGAGAGACAAAAATTCTGCCCTATTAAAGGCACCTGAGGAAAACTCAGGGCATGAGCTCTCTTGTGTGTTTCTCTGTTTCTCTTCCTCTAAAATTTACATATATGTATATTTAGATGGCAGACTCTGAATTGGTACTACTAAATGCATGAATTTAGTTACAAATATGATAAATCTGTAACAATGAACACTAGTGCAATGTGCACACAGCTACACAGAAATTCATAGTAATGCTTTGCCTGTATTTTTGACTTGCGATTTAACTCTGTCCTAAAAATGTGGACAAGAAATTACTCTCCTTGTTTAATTTCCAAAGCAGCAAGGCAGTGTAAGGACCAGTTCATCTCACTGAAGTCCCAGTGCCTGTGACAACATCTGTACAATATCATATAAATGTAAAGCAAATAAAATTACTTGATACTAAAGCCTCGTCACAGTGTTTACAAAAGGCATAATCCTTGGTACTTTTCTGAGAAGGCATGCCTCTGTAATGTTCTGACCTAAGTAATTGCACATTGCTATTTTGGAGGTAGTTACTGTCATACTGTTGCCCATTTTTTACTAAAAAACTTCATTTTGTTACAATGTGTGATATAAACATTTTAGAAGAAAAGATAAGAAGAGAAGTGATTGTTTTCCTCTCCTAAATGGGAAAACAATGTCTTACAAGATTCCACTGGCGTCACTTTCTGCAGAAGCCAGAACCTGATTCTTAGACTGGTGTTCCTTGATATTCCTGGTCCCTAGGGCTCCGTCGTCCCCGCGTCTTTAGCCGTACCCAGAGGAGCATTCCATGTGACAGGAGCTGAGTCTGTGCTAGGAACTTAGTTTCTGTCAGTATCCTTTTGGAGCAGAGAAGTTGCAGGTGAGGGACAAGACTGCAGGTGCTCCTCCGCAGAAGGGAGTGGTGCTCTCACTGGCTGCTGGTGGTCCGCTGGGACACACACAGCCCCACAGGGGGAAGCCTCCCTTACCCAAGCCCCTCTCTGCACACTGCTGATGGCTGTGACATCTGCTAAGAGCCAGCCTTATTCCTTGGTGAGACAGTTATTACGGTCCTTGAAGCATTCTTGATTGAACAGGTCTTTGTTTAACAAACGTAGCCACTCAAACTCTTTTGGAGGAAACTCTGTTGAGATCCTGAGAAGAGTGTGACTGTGGATCTGTAGGTGTCTGTAAGTGAATGAGGCAGACACAGCGGCACAGGTCTTAGGTCATATATACATGGATTATTTAAAAAAAGATTTATTTTAGTGTATGTCCTGCCAAATGTCGAGTGGAGAGACAGAAATTGTCCTCTACTGGCCACTCTCCAAATGGCTGCAACAGATGGTCTTATGCCAAGCTGAAGCTAACAGTCAGGAGCTACATTTGGGACTCCCACATGGGTGGCAGGAACCTAAGCACAGGATTTGAACTGACACTCCATATGAAATTCCTGGCATTGCAAGAAACAGCTTAACTCTCTGTATCGCAGTGCCAGCTCGTTTAATTTTTTTGGGTGGGGAGTGCGGGCATAGGGCAATTCTGACTCTGTGTATGTTGAGGCTTATCATCCCTAACCCATTAAAATCTGTTCACGCAACAGTGGAATAAAACCTTCATTCTTTCCTGTTCCTGCATTTTTTGTATTGTCTTGTCTGCTAATTGTTTTTTTAAACTCCAGGAAAAAACCTTAGCACATTTTAAAAACTGTTTTTTTATCTGTATTAAATTTACATTGCTTGTTATAAAATTCACCTACTGTAAGTATATGACTCAATGACTTTTGATAAATTTTTATAGAGTTGTGCAGCTGTGACATTAATTTAAGCTTAGAGCATTTCTGTGACCTCCCAAAATCCCTTCTAAGACTGGTTGCAGTCAGTCAAGCGTAATGTACTTATGAGTGCAAGAAGTTCATTGAGTCCTGTCTGTGCCTGTCATTAAAATCAGGTTAAGACATTGTGAACTGGAGATGGTCGAGCAGTGTGTTTGGAGTTTGGGGTGTGTAGACAGTACAGGATTACTGTCAGCTACTGTTTGCATTTGTTCTCCATGGATGACTGAAAAGGAAAGAACATACTACACTGTTGACTTGTCCCTTGCTGTAATTTTCTCAGTGGGAAAGTACTCTTATGGCATTCTGGGTCGTTCAGTTTTCAAAAGTTGAATTGCTGTATGGAAAAGATCTTAACTATATAAATTACACTTGTTTTATGTTGCATTTTCAGTAGTACTGATTTCTGAGAGAATCATACAGAATGAGGAATAGAGAAGGAAAATTCGACTAACATTCAATTATATACATAAATATTTAATTATACATTATTTTATCAGTACTTTATTAGATAGTAAAGGATTTATTAGTTGTGGTATTAGATTTCTCAAACTTTGTTATGATTTGACAAATTATTTAAAAATATTTTTCTTGTTTTCATTCTACCACTTGATATTGAGATGTAAAATACAATCTCTATATGAGTACATATTAAGCATTTTATTATACGATTTACAACTCAGCTTCCTAGAGTGACTTTAATTTTAACAAAGTAAATTTTGATAATAAATATGAGACACAGAGGTAGACTTAACTGTAATTATTGAAAAAGAATAATAGCAAATGTTTGAGAATTGTGGAAACCAAGAATTTGTAACACCTGGCTTGTTACTAAGCCAATGAAAAGCAGGCTATTAAGAACAAGACTATTTCCTTTCTGTCTTTAAGATATTTCCATTGAAATTATTGGTAGAGCTAACCTTTATTGCCATTTCTCTGTTTACCAGGTACTTTATTACCGAGGTTGCCCTCAGAACCAGGAATGACGTTACTCACAATCAGAATTGAGAAGATTGGTCTGAAAGATGCTGGGCAGTGCATTGATCCCTATATTACAGTTAGTGTAAAGGGTAAATAATTGCAAATACGTTTACTTCCCTCTGGTGAATTTTATAATGTTGCCTCTCTTTAGGGGCAGTTAAAACCTTTTAACAGTTACTTGTTTGAGAGGCATAGAGACAGAGGGAGAGACATCCCATCCACTATTCACATTCCATATACCCTAAATCACTGGGATTAAGTTGAGCCCAAGCTGGGAGCCAGAAGCTCAATCTGGGCCTGTTATGGGTAGCAGGGACCGAAGACTTAAAGCCATTGCTGCTGCCTTGCAGCATTGTCTTAGCAGGAAACTGGACCTTGGGCCAATGTACTACATACACTTGGTCTTAACCAAAAGGCCAAGAAGCGATGAGCCCAGGTACTACAGTATGATATGACACAGAGCCATCTTTATTGGTGGGCAAATAGGCCACCCTGGGACAGCATTTTCTTGTGGGTGAGCTCTTCTTACATCTGTGATAACTTACTTTAATTTATTCTGTTGGGAAGCCAAATTCCTGGAAGAGATGGACACTTCCTCCACTCTACAGTTTTAAGAGATTTACTAAAAATCTTTCTGTTTGTAACTTATACTCACTTTTGCTTTTGCTTTTTAAAGATTTCATTTATTTGAAAGGCAAAATAAGAGGGTGGGGGAGAGACAGATCTTCATCCACTGGTTCACTCCCCAAATGATCAGAATGGCCAGAGTTATGCCATGCTAGAGCCAGAAGCCTGGCTTCCATTTGGTGTCCCATGGTGACAGCGGGAGCCCAAGCTCTGGGGCCATCTTCTGCTTCCCCACATGCATTAGCAGGGAACTAGATCAGAATTTATCATAGTGGCTTCAGTCAGTATTGGATACCAGCATCACAGGCATCACTTTAATATGCTGCACCACAATGCCCGCCCCTCGTTTTCGCTTTTGAATTTGTCTTCAGATCTATCATTGTGTTTTTTTGGATTCCATCCATGGTGTTGGCTGATAACACACACACAGTCTTTAACAACAGACAGAGACTCCAGGATACAGTTAACAAACTTTCCCTCCCGACACAGGTGTGTCCCATTGTGCAATATAGTATTTACATTGCAAATTTTTAATGCACACAAAAACATAGCAGCTTATTCCTTAAGGAAAAATAAAATTTGTTTCTGTCAGCTCTTGAGATCAAATTCTGCCTTCCGCCAGATTTCTGTTGTACCTGGTCCTGTAAGAACGCCCCCTCTCTGCGCAGGTCCCATGTACCCTGCCCAGCTTCCCCTGTGTTCCTCTAAGCACACCACAGCTCTTCAGTGGCTGCCTCTGCAGATGGGAATGTCATCGACAAGTCTTCTCTTAGCTCTCTCCCGGGCCCTTTAGGAAATACAACATTTGCAGTTTGTTTGCAGTTTGGGGCCTGTGTGTTTGAATGTTTTTAAGCAGGAATCTTTCTTTTCCCCTCTCTAGATCTAAATGGCATAGATTTAACTCCTGTGCAAGATACTCCAGTGGCTTCAAGGAAAGAAGATACGTATGTTCACTTTAATGTGGACATTGAGCTCCAGAAGCATGTTGAAAAATTAACCAAAGGTTTGTGATCATAAATAACTGGCTGCTTATGAACCAAGTCCTTGTTTCCTTCATGTTTGCATGTGCAGGGACATGACATTCTAAGCATTTCTGGCAGAAGTAAATTCATGGAATATTTCTTGATAAAACATACAATTTAAAAACACATAAGGCAATCAAGAATAACATTATCTAGCTGTATAACATTGTTACACAGTAAAATGTCTTTAATGCTGAACTGGATTTCATCTTTAAGGAGGAACAGCAGGCTTTGTCATCCTGACAAACTGGGCATGCAGGGGCTCCCACGGCTCGCTGCTGACCCAGTCTGTATGTTGAAGACTCAGCTTTTTCTTCAGTTGACTGTACTGCTTAGAAAGGTAACCCAACTTGCACTCAGTTGTCAGGAAGATAGCAAAGGACTAAAACGAGTTGTTAGAATAGTGGGGTTGCACTCCTGAGTTGAGCCATTTTTAGGATTATCTGCTTCTCTGTGGGTCTGCCCAGTAGGAATGTCCCATTCCACAAAAAGTCAGGTGCAGAGGCCATGTACCACCTGACATTCAGTTACGGTTTCTGGAAATGTCATGCTTCCCAGGAAGCTTGTGTTGTATGTACAGAAGCCTTTTGAAATCATTGCCTCAGCCTCTAGAATATTGGATTTATTTTACTTGTCTGCCTCCTCCACCAGCCACTCAAAGTCTTACTTTTCTTTGCTTCAGTGGGAGCAGGGCCTCTCAGATGGCAGCTCTGGAGTGCAGCACCTGGAACTGTGTTAGATACCAATACTAAGATCCCAGCCTAGACCTGAATTAGAAAGTGAGAGGTGGGCCTTGGTTGTCAGAACCGTTCTTGGTGGTTCTGATAAGCACCAAAGCTCAAGAGTTGCTGTTTTAGGAACAGTATGCATAGAGGAGCTGCTTGGTAATGTTGGAGAAATCTCAATATGACATATGCCTTCTGAATAAAAGTGCTAGTAGCATTTTCCCATTTACTTATTCCCATTGCTGTGAGAAATGTTTCTGATGTGAAAGGAAAAAAATGGAATATTTTGTGGGCTGACTTTTCTATTACATTCTGTTCCTTGTCGACTACTTAGATGTACTATAGGGGCTGGCGCAGTACAAGCTGCCTGCAGTGCCAGTATCTCATGTGGGTGCTGGTTCTAGTCCCAGCTACTTCACTTCTGATCCAGCACATGGCCTAGGAGAACAGCAAAGGATGGCCCAAAACCTTGGACCCCTGAACCCATCTGGGAGATCTGAAAGAAGCTCCTGGCTCCTGGCTTCGGACCAGACCAGCCCTGGCCATTGCAGCCATTTGAAGAGTGAGCCAGATGATGGGAGATCTCTGTCTCTCCCTCTCTCTGTAATTCTGGCTTCCAAGTAAAAGAAATGAAATTTTAAAAAATTGTACTATATTCAAGATTTGAATATTCACCATCCCTGCCTTTAAACTTAGTTACGTGGTTTTAAGTGATACTAACGATAATGAAGACTTTGGTTTACAAGCATTTCAGTTTTTCTTTTTTTCTTTTTTAAAAGATTTTCATTTTTATTACAAAGTCAGATAGACACAGAGGAGGAGAGACAGAGAGGAAGATCTTCCTTCCGATGATTCACTCCCCAAGTGAGCCGCAACGGGCCGATGCGCGCCGATCCAAAGCCGGGAACCAGGAACCTCTTCCGGGTCTCCCACGCGGGTGCAGTGTCCCAATGCATTGGGCCGTCCTCAACTGCTTTCCCAGGCCACAAGCAGGGAGCTGGATGGGAAGTGGAGCTGCCGGGATTAGAACCGGCGCCCATATGGGATCCCGGGGCTTTCAAGGCGAGGACTTTAGCCGCTAGGCCACTGCGCCGGGCCCAAGCATTTCAGTTTTTCAATTAATTTCCTAAAATGGTCTCACCTTTTTAAAAAAAAAAAAAAAAAACATTTATTTGAAAGGCAAAGTTAGGGAGAGATAGAGAAAAAGATCTTCCATCCACTGGTTCAGTCCTCAGTTAGCTGCTATGGCGAAAGCTGTGCCAGGCCAAAGCCAGGAATGAAGAGCTTCTTCCAGGTCTTCCACACAGATGCAGGCCCAAGGGCTGGGAGCTGCTTCACAAGCAGAGGAGTAGGAACCTAGGTCAGAAGTAGAGCAACCAGGACTTGAGCTGCTGGTACAATAGTGCCAGCCACTAACTTTTCTTTTGTAAATACGATTTATAGGGCACACAAATCAAGGAGACAGGAAATCCATCATTTATTGATGATGCAGATGAATGAAAATTCAACTTCCTCGAAAGGAAGGAAACATACTTGGACCTTTGAAACACCTTTATTTTCACATTTGTTTAGACATCATACACGGTTATGCTGAAAAGATGGGTTTCATAGCTGAGTGCTCTAAGAAATGTGATCTATTGTCTTAAAAATTTCTGAGGGTTTTAAATGAACAGAGACCTCTGCGGGAGGGAGAAGAGAAGCCCCACCTCTCCTGTGGATAGGCAAGTTACCCACCTAGGGAAGAGAGGTGGACCTCCCTGTGACGTCTCCGTGTGTGCCGGGTAGACTAACTGCCCCTCTCCCTCACCCACCTGCCATTGTCTGCTGCGGGAATGGTTCTTTCGTTCTTTGCCAGGTGAGGTGCTAGGCTGTACTACATGTCTGGATGTTGTTGAGCTTCTCGTCACTTCAGAGTTTTGTCACCACTCAAAAGTATTAGAGACATGAAGATTATCTTTAAAGGCTAAGATCCAGCAGCTTTCTGGCGAGTGTAAGGTATTAACAAGTAGTCAGTTAAACGTGAGACCCTGACTTCCATCAGTTTCTGTGCCTTCACAGAAACTGCTCTTGGCACACTGCGGACGAGGTCGTCTACTTCCAGCTTTTTTCCTTTGGGGACTTAGAACTGGTCTGAATCCTTCATTATCACTAGCTCACTGCAGAATGGAATGGGCTTGCCCTAGAGTCCCTTTCCTTCCATAGTATGCTTTGCACACTTGCAAAAAGCATTAGGAAACCCTTAACACTTTACAACTGAACTAGCATGTGACTAATGTTTGAACTCTGTAACATCCCCAAGATTGACTTTATTTCAGGGGGAAGAAAAATGACTCAGACCTGAATTGTTTTAGGAACTGTTAGAAAAAGGTCTTTTCCATTTAATTAGTTTCTATGGGTATTGCTAACACTGAAGTATCTTCTTGTGGTATTTAATATTTTATATTCTTCTGTGGTTTACATACATTCTTGGGTCAGTATAAATCGGGGAGTGTTTGTGTACTGTGTAGAACTGGATGACGTGGAGAAATGGTACACTACTCACTGGGTGACAGGCATGAGTCACCATCAGTGTCTGCCTGACCCAGGTTATGCTGTACACTTAGGCAAACTGCTGTTTGTTGATAATGCTTCAGGTGACCAAAAAAAAGCTTACTTACACATAAGAAATGTGTTGTCTTTGCTTCTGTGGCCTCTTATATTTTCTTTCAATTGCTTTAGGTGCAGCTATCTTCTTTGAATTCAAGCACTACAAGCCCAAGAAAAGGTTTACCAGCACCAAGTGTTTTGCTTTCATGGAGATGGATGAAATTAAACCTGGGCCAATTGTGATAGAACTGTAAGTGATGTGCATTTAGTATCTACTCATTTAATGATTACTAGTACGTCTTTCTTCTTAGACCATGAATCCAGGTGTAACCTTAGACTAGATCAGCCATCAACATATTTTAAATAATGGTCTTTCCATTGTGGTTACAGATACAAGAAACCCACTGACTTTAAAAGAAAGAAATTACAATTATTGACCAAGAAACCACTTTACCTTCATTTACATCAGACTTTGCACAAGGAATGATGCTGACATGAATAACCTGGAATTTCTGTGGATTTTGCCACTTGTTAGAAACCATCACAGCTCTGTGTAGCATGTTCATCCTTCAGAAATCAGAAAGCAAGCCGTACCTGTGCCCACAGGCCAGAGTCCACTGCAAAGCTGCACCACAAACTTCAAAATCTAGCACATCACTGACGTAAAAAGACTCCTTTGGATACAGGTGTATTGCAGATTTTAAACCATATTTTTACTTTTCTATTAATTATGCAATTAATAGTATGTTTTGTAAGTTACCACTACTTCTGCCCTGCTTTGTGGAAATATACTGTTGTGGGTAGGTTTGCTCATCTTCAGACTTAATACAGCAATAAGAATGTGCGAGAGTTTATACATCTGTTCACTGTTGCTCCAATATGCTCTAACTTAGGTTGAGTTAATTTCAAACTTTGGGTTGAGGTGGGTCGAATAACATGAAGCTGCACTGTGAGGAGGTGGACCAGTTACGCTGAGGTGGTCTGTCTGGAGATGACAGGCTTGCTCCTTCGAGGTAGCCTGTCTTCACTCTGATCTGATCGCTTAGAAACAGTGTGCCTTGGCCAGATCAGCATCCCGTGGCTGTGAGTTTTTCCAGATGACCAGGTTGTTATTCTGAAAGTGAGCATACTTTTAATCATGTTGATTAACTGTTCTTCTGCGTCACATTGTTATTCTTTCTGATAACTCCAGGGTTAACATTGGAACCATCTCAGAAATACAAATTTTTACGTAGGTTTACAATGTCTTCCAAATCATGTAATCTAAAATAAGTGAGTCACTTGCTAGCATATTACAGGAACTGCTGTTTTTCTGAAAACTGATTGTAAAACCTTAAAACCTGCATACCTGATAAGTATGCAAAATCTGGAAAGATATTCTATTTTTTTTAAATATAGCTAGATAGGATTGCCATTTATTTCCTATTTAGATATACTGAATATTGAAATTCATCCATATGAGAATATGTAGGTCATTGGCTTATTGTAATTTGCCTATTTACATTACTGTTGACTTCACAGGGCATAAATAAAACTTTCATAGTACACATGAGGTGGCTATTTGATATACAGAACATTAAAATTTATGATGAGCGTTCTGTGGGTTAGATGTAGATCCTGTATATTCTGACACTCACTATTTTAATAAACAATGCATGAGGGGAATGCAATTTCAGTACTTGGCCTATTTTTAAACTAGTATAATAACCCTAGTCATGCCACTATGTATGCTTTTTGAAATAGGTAATCATAATTAGTTGTTTTAGCCCTTGTACTTCAAGAAATCTACTCTTTACTTGCAGTTGTCTGTTAGGTCAGTTCTGTTTATTAGTTTGATATTAATAAAAAGTATATGAGCCTCAAAGAATTCTCAGCCAAATTCAGTCGTGTGTCTCCTATGGATTGGATTAATTCCAGGTTCTAGAGTGATTCAGTACACAGTAGCTCTAACAGGATAAAGAATTTGCCGTAAGGAATTCCTTTGTCCAATCTCCACACTGTAAGCTCCTCAAGGAGCAATAGGAGCCAGGAGGTTTCCTCTGTGTCACTCAGAGTTCCCAGGTGCTTGGCAGCACGCCGTGCCCTGTGGAGAACTCACTACAGGTTTAGTGTTGTCAACCAGCCTTAAAATAATCCCTTTAAAATCCTATTAAAATGTAGCCAAATGAATATGTTTTCTTTTCCTCATGACCATAAGATGTAATCAATGTGGTAATTTATATGTAAAGAAACATCTGCTGTCCTTCACTAAGTATGGTTTATGAACTACAAATGCCTTTCATCAGTTATTAAAGAAGCTTACATTGACCATGTGTGATTGGTTTAGCTTTGATTCAGACCTGAATGAAATGATCAGGAGTGACTGTCTCGGAGCAGTTGGCACAGAATGCTCCACATCCCAGATTGTTTGCTTTCCAATCAGCCATTTCTAACAGTCACAACAACTGTAATAGAAATGGTTTTACATTGAAATACTGCTGCATCATAAATGAGACCATTTTAACAACTAAACCAGAAACAGTTACTGGAGATGACTTCTGAAATAGCTGTGACTTTGCAGATGGCCAGGTCTGACTTAACTGAGGATTGGTGTTCCCTGTGCTGTGTGTACATTAACAGCTTGCTTTGCCTCAAGCCTTCCTATGGAGGTGGTACTGGATGGTGAAGGAGACGGCCGGTGACTGATGCAGAACTGCTCAGGTAGGCCACATTGCAATCTCTATCCAGCTTACTTATTTAATGAAATGAGACAGAATTAATTAACAGGTGTTAGAGGAAAGAAATGGTCTGATTTTGAATGAAACAATAGAATTTATCTTTCCTGCTTGGTTGTCTTCCTGGCATACATAATCCACATGTAAAGGCCATTTAAAACTAGGAGCTATTAACAGCATTAGTTTGTATCCTAAAGAAATAATGATATATATTCAGAAGTTGTCTTTGTGACTGGATCTTCATTTATCAGGGTTGGGCACTATGCTTCTGCCAAGGACCCTTTGGGTATTTCTGTTATTTGCAGATCATGCAAGTTATCAATTTAATCATGCTGCTCTCGGTTTACTCAATTTTGAGTCCCACCTGCAGTTGTCTTGTTAAGGCTAGACCAAATGGACTTGGAGGCCTTATGCTGCCTGTGGCCAAAAGTTCCCCACACCTAATTGACATGATTAGAAATGACCCCTGCTTTTTCTGTGGAGCTTTCATTTTGGATTTAATTTTTTGTATTGCTATTATAGGGGAAGACATGTAGATTTAATACTTTCCCTAAAGAACTTATGTGTTCCCTAGGAAATTTGAAAGATTTTCTTTCTTTCAAAGGTTCTTAGCTTTTCAATTACTGTTTTCAGTAGTGTAGGATAAAGAGATGATCTGTTTCACATTGAAGCTTTTGCTCCATTTTAGAGTAGTAGTGGGTAAAATTTCAAAATAGTGGTGATGCCTCCAGGTACAAGAACACAGCCTAACAGTACGCAACAGCCTCTGGCTTTGTTTACTACTCTTAAACTTGAAATGTGCCATCAAAGTTCAAATCAGGGGCCGGCGTTGTGACACAGAAGGTTAAGCTGCAATCTGCGATGACACATCCCATGTGAGTCCCAATTGCACCACTTCCAGTCCAGCCCTCAGCTAATGTGCCAGGGAAAGCAGATGAGGAAGATGGCCCACGTGCTGCAAGACGCTCCTGGGTCTGGTCCAGTTCAGCCCCGTCTCTGCGGCTTTTAGGGAATGAACCAGCAGATTAAAGATCTTTTTCCCACTTTGTTTCCAAAACTCTGCCTTTCATATAAATAAGTTTTTATTTTTTTTGTTAATTGAAAGTCCATAATGTCACTAAAGAGTTAGTTCTTAGAAATATTTTTAAAGGTACAATATAGTAATGGGTATAAGAGTTTCAGTATGGTGTAATTCCAGATTCTTAGGTGCAGTTGTTTTTAAATAAAGCACTAGTGGGCAAACATGATTTTGTAGTAGTATGGTTGCTGACCCAGAGCATTCTACAACCTGTGTAGTTCCAAATCATTCTTTATCACTGTATTATACACTTCTGATTTTTCTTCCACATTCCTTGAAAATCAGTAGCAAGGCATAGGAAAGATACAAGCTGTACATTTTTGAAAAAGCAGTTTCCTTATCTTATGGGCACACATTATCATTTTCTTTGTGTTATGAATCTTTAAAAGAATGGTAAAAACAGAACATAAAGCAAATCTTCACTGTTAATGTAAACTCAAACATTTTCCAGTGGGCAATAAGAAAGTAAACAAATGCTGTACAGGTGGCATAATAATTTCATTGCCATAAAACGTAGCAATGACTTGTGAGCTTACAGATGACTCGGGCTGAGCCTCCTAGACCGTGGGCTGCCACTCAGCTGCAGCTGTGGGAGCCCAGGTTTACGTGTGTCCTACATGATGCAGTCTCCTGACAATCCAATGAATCAACGGACGCTTAGAATATAGTAATAAACAAGTTTTTATGAACTATTACTACAAAGAACTTGAGCAAGAGGGGAAAATAGTTTGGTGATCTTTTAGTAAACACTTTTAGTGTAACAGTCTTTGTGACCAGGTTTTTTTGTTTAAAAAATCAATCTTATAAACACCATTGCTCTGTATTCAACTGGTGTACACTAAAAATAGGATAATGGAAATACACGTTCTTAAAGCATTTCCACAGGAAATGTTCATATTTTTCATGACATTGTAAATCATTTAGCGATTACATATGCTACATTAACTAAAACGCAGGTATTCTTTATTGCACATTTTAAAGTCGTAAGGATGTTCTAGCTTAAGGAGATGAATTTTAGGGGAGAAAATGGTATTTTTGAATTGTGTGGCTCAAAAATGCACACTGCCAAGGCAGCACAGTTCTCTAAACCTTTTAAAACAAACTTCTGGATTCTGAAGTCACTGAACTCCTTACTGTAACGAAGAGTACACAGTCCGCTTCTCTCCGACTGCGGGTCAGAGGTCACAGTTATGGGCTCTGCTTTAAAGCCTGTGAACAGTCCTGGCTACTGCTTTGAGAAGCAGGTTGAGGCTCCGCTCTGGAACCTGAAGGCAGTAAGTCTCTTGCAGCAGCTGATGGTGCATAATCCTGGGGTGGCGGTGGTAACCTGGTAGCAGGAATCAAATACTCTCTTGGACCAGGAGGACCTGAAGGTCTAAAGGGTGGGTGTCCTGGTACAAATTCCCGAGGGTCAAAAAGCAGATCCGGTTTTCCAGGTGGAATGCCTGGTGCATATTCTCTTAAGCCTAGTGGTGGACGCATAGCAGGAACTGGAAAACACACAGTGACATAGACAGGTAAGAAGACATTTAAATTGAGATGGTTCTAGATAATTCTAAATTATTAGTACATTAATAAATTCTTACTTTCTCATGACCCTAGAACATCTAACTTTGCATATGAGGCATTCTGAGGCTCAGCAAGTTTGATTTACATGCCTGTGGCCAGCCAACCAGCCATCAAGCAACACAGGCAGGATTTAAAACATGGTTCTACCTAGCTCCAGATTGGAACTATTTTGTCTACACGGTTTTGCCTTCCTTGCCTCACAGAGAGCTCTGTGCTTTGAAACATATATCATGCCAAGAAAACAGATTATGAAATAAACATTTAACTGCAATAAATGTTCATAAAATGTATTATCAGTTTATAACTTACGCAGTAGGTTACCCATGAATCTAACACAGAGCTCTGTTGAAGGGAAGTTTTGTTATTATCTCCTTTGTATCTGACTGCTACCAGTGGCTGAAAAGCTTTGTACTGTCCAATTTAAGTAATGAGACAGGTCTTTATCACCTTTCTGTAACAGCTGCACAAGTTATACTTCTGGCTTTCTAGAGAAGGACCCCCTTTCTTTGTCTAAGGGAAGCTGCTGTGAAGCTGAGTACAGGGAGATTATGCAGCATCTCGTGGGTTCTAAAACGGAGGAAAAGCCAAATGTGCTCAGCTTTATCCTCACCGTGCAAAGCCCTGCAACAGAACTGTTCCAGCAGGGACTACAGGAGGTGACTGTGCTTCACCAGTCACTACAATGAATCATCATACCGAATGGTGGAGGCGGCGGTCGAGGCACAAAAGGCCTGCCCAGCTGAGGAGGTGGTCCATAGCGAATGGGTGGTGGTAGAGGGCCTATGAAAGGCACTCCTGGGAAAGAAGGGGGTCCTTTTGTCACCATATTAACCTGTAGGAATAAAAGTAAAGTTTTTAAATACTCAGATATGACAGAGAAAAGCACTGACATCAGTACAAGCTCAGAGTCGAATGAAGTGGGTACCAGGGACCTGTCCAGCAAGCAAAACCTGTGCCCTGACACCAGCGCTACCCCCCCCCACTCGTTCCACTGGCACTTAGGTTAACAGGATGCCACAGGACAGCAGTGACAGTGTCACTGTAATTTGCAGATAAAAACAGAAGAGGAAGCAAGAGAACGGACGTTATTAATGGAAGTGATTCCTAATTTTTAAAAGCCATACAATACATCCATTTCTAAGGTTACCTTCCTTTCATAATAGCTCATTATTTCTACAGTAAGTGCAGAGCAAGAAAAAAAAAACACAACTCTTTCTCCACATGCAGTAACAACTACTAGTTAAGTATGTTCAATTGGCCTTTCGTATAATATCTTGTCTGGTCACTGACAATATCTAAAATTATTATCTTCTAAATGGAAGGAAATAAAGAGTTAAATCATCTGCTTAAGGCCACGCAGCATGTAAGAGGTCAAACTGTACTACTTAATACCAAGTTAGACTCCAAGCCTCTGCTCTTTCCACAGCTTCTCTTTCAAGAGGTCTCTATTCTCGGAACTTCTCTACTTCAAAAGGGCCTTGGATCTTGCCCAAGCTACCCGTGAATAAAAAAATCTTTTACGAAACGTATTACTGGATTCATGCACTGGAACTGTTTTGTACTTTCCAACAGAAACATGATATACATATAAGTTAACATGTTTATAAGTATATATCCTGTACATAATATGTAGAATATATATTTAAGTATAAATAAAATTACATGTCTAAAAGGTGTAGTTCTTCCTGTGTACCTGTTTTCACTAACCCTCTAATATGACACTAATCACTGCATTTGGAAAACTGGACTGCAGACTCAGACTTTGATTCCAATGTGGATAAGCAGTGCTGGGCCGAGAGGACTCACAGCTGTTACAGCTGTGCACATGCCACAGCACTGAGCTGAACACTCAGGGTCATTCCTAGGAAGTAGTTCCATGGATAATTTACATATTTTCTCATTTTAGTGAAACTTTCAATATTCTTCAGTTATCAATGTGTAATTTCAGATCATTCAAAATAAGACTTGCCTAAATATAAATTAAGGCATTCTTATGTATTTTCAAAGACAGTAATGATTAGTTATGCAGTTTGTTTAAGAAAATTTGTCACTGGGCCCGGTGTGGTAGCCTAGCGGCTAAAATCCTCGCCTTGCAAGTGCCAGGATCCCATATGGATGCTGATTATAATCCTGGCAGCCCCGGTTCCCATCGAGCTCCCTTCTTGGGGCCTGGGAAAGCAGTGAAGGACGGTCTAAAGCCTTGGGACCCTGCAAGTGCATGAGAGACCCAGAAGGGACTCTTGGCTCCTGGCTTTGGACTGGATTGGCTCCGGCCATTGCGGCCACTTGGGGAGTAAATCAGCGAATGGAAGATTTTCCTCTCTGTGTCTCCTTTCTGTATATTTAACTTTCCAATAAAATAAAATAAAAAATAAATCTTAAAAAACTGAACTACATTAAGACACTGAAACAATATATAAAGCTGTGATGCCTTTTCCCATCTTTTGTTAGTTATAGCAGGTGTTCTACATAGATTAACACTAACCAAAACAAGAAGAAAAAAAACCAAGCAACCAACTGTGAGCCACAGTCCAGTAATACTCCCAAACTGAGAAGAGTAAATATTACCAAGTGATTTAAAGCAAGTCAAGGAGAAGAATAAGATGAACATTGCCAAGTGATTATAAAGCAAACAGGTTAGTGTCATGTTTCTAGTTTTCCTTTCAGAAACAAAACAAAAGCCTGTAAATACTTTATTGCTGCTGGATGCCCAGAGGCGGTGCTGGGAGCCGAGGGGCCTCCAGGCTCCTGGGAGCAGTGTGTTGTGTTGTTTTTTTGTTTTGTTATTTTTTTGTTTTCAATGAATGAGGTAATATAGACAGAACACACAAACAGGAGATGAGGCAGAGAGTTGTAAGGCAAGTTAAAGGTTTCTGGAATGCCTACATTCCAAGTGCTTACCTTGCCCTCGTCCATCCCTTTGGTAGGGGAAGAGCCTCTTGAGCTGCTTTTTAACATGGGTGTCGAGCCAGATCCTGGATCTGTTCAAGGAAAGGAGCCGATTCAGACTTGTGCCCTCTGTGAGGGAGCATTTAAAGATCCACCCCCTTCGTCCACAATGTTGGAGCCTGCGGCCACTCGGGTGCTCTTACCAGAGGCAGGGGGTTTCCCAGGTACCTCTGGTGGCCACCGAGGACGAGGGAAAGGCCCATCCATTGATCCTTGAAAAACAAATAGAGCCCTTGCATGCATTTTTCATAAGACATAAACCAACTGTGGATAGACTGGCTTCAACTCTACATGGGAAGCAACATTAAAACAGTTCTCCCAGAATCTGTGAGGGGAAATCACTTAAATGCATTAAAATAATTGCCTTAGACTGAAAAGACAGCAGTAAACTCTGTATATGAGCAGCACTGGTCCTGAACTTTCAGCTATAGTTCACAGTAATTCTATAGGCCAATTTTCTTTTTTTGGTCTATGTGTAATCTGTTCTCACATATCAAAGTATACACATACTTAGATTCAAAATAGGGACTAACACTGTGATGCAGTGGGTTAAGCCCATGACCTATAACACTGAAATCCCATCAGAGTGCTGGCTTTGGTCCCAGCTGCTCCACTTCCAGTTGAGCTCCCCACCAATGCGCCTGGGAAGGAGCAGAATGTGGCCCAAGCCCCCGTAGGCATGGCCCAGTCAGTCATGTGGCCTTTAGTGGAGTGGAACAGTGGACAGAAGATTCTCTGTAACTCTGCCTTTCAGGTAAATAAACATGCCTTTGAATAAATTCCAAATAGACTTACAGTATTTTGTATTATATGGGAAATCCAAGTATGTATGTTGCAGAAGCTGGAACGTTCTGAAACTACTTCTACAATATTTGTGAGAAGAAGCCTATCAAAATCTATTTAAAAACAAAATCTTATATTTCCCAATAAAAAATTAAAATCAAGAAACACCACCAATGATGGACATATGACTGTTCATGAAGGACTACCCACTGTAATAACAGAGGGGCAGTTAGTACAGGGAAGGGAATGGGAAATCCCAGAGCCTATGGAAATGTGTCATAAAGTAATTTTTTAAAAAAAGAAAAAGAAACAACACCAGTGGAGAGAACTCCAGGAAAATAGAAATATTTTCTGTTCTAAGGCAGACTTTGCAGTAAACCTTCCACTTTGACAATTTAAGACATTTTCTTCTCTGCACTGATCACATTCACATTCTACAGTGTTTACAACTAGAATTCCTAAATATTTTAAAGCCTCTTGAGACAGTTACATAAAGCACATGTGAAAGCTCACCAAATTCACTCCTAGGCACGTCTCTCCGGCCGAGAGTAGCCGAGAGGGGCCTCGCGGGCGGCTCTGCCAGCAGCGGAGGGGAGTATTCTCCGCCACTCACCGGGGATGTGCCGAAAGAGCCGTTCTGGCTCAGGGGACCTGGAGATGACAGTGCCTGTTACCACTTTAGGACAGCTTTTTCTTTTTTGAAGTTCTCAGGGTTACTTGTAGGGCACAAACCCAGAGTGATTTACACATACTTTACATCAGAAAACAGATTGCAGCCCTTCATGAACAGTTCCCTACCTCTCCGTGGAAGGCTTTGTGGATGTGGTCGTCCCGGCATGGGCTTTACAATCACAGGTTCTTCCTTCAGCATTGCCATCTTCTGAGACATTTCCAGTAATCTTCAATTTAGGGAAAGAACAGACTTAAATGTACAGTATCACTTCCCTATCAGACGCCATACAGCAGAATCTTAAAAAAAAACCAACACTCTGGAAATGCAGATCTCAACATCACATACTTGTGTCTCAAGTTGGCAGCTTCCTTTTTCTCTTCAGCTATAGCTCTTTCTGCAGCACGGGCTTTGAGCTAGTTGGAAAAAATATTCAAATTCAGTTGTGGCAGATTGGCCACAAAGTATAGGCAAGAAAGAAAAAAATCTTACCCAATTTTCATGAGCTTTTTTCTCATGAGTAGCAATCTAAAAAAAAAAAAAAAATTAGAAATTTATTAGAATAGTCATTAAGGTAGTCTGTATTAGGTATAAAGAATTCTGCACCTGGAATGCTTATTACCTGGTTTTTAAAAGAGCGCTCCGTTTTCTGCAATTCTTCCTCCATTTCCTCAATTCGTCGCCTAAGAAGTACAGTTATTTTTATCAGTTAAAAATACAATTCACTCAAACTTGAAACAATCTGACCATGTTCCCTTTACTCTAACTATACTTTTAGACTTTGACAGGTGCTTATAAACATGTTTACAGAGTTCAGTTCAATATGATCAGAACAGAATTTCCTTATTCATTGTTTAATGGCTATAATTTTGAATTGATAAATCATAATTTCCTTATTTGTTCCTCAGTATGTTCTCAAGTAATCCAACTGGGAATATCTTCCTCCGTAAAGCTTTTTTTAATTCAGTTATATCCATAGAAATTTCTGAGAGCTGTGTATGCCTATTGGTTGTATCAAACAACACAGTTCCTTTAATGGGTTTTAAGACGTCACAGAATGAAGTGCTTTCCTAGAGAATTACTTCAGAATTATGTGCACTTCATTCTACGGCCTGGCTAGCTATACGCTTATACTTGCTAATATCAGTAAACAAGTTTTCATTATTCATTAAAATTTTTTTCTCCTATGGTAGATGAGTGTATTCATCCTTTGTGCTACTGTGCAGTTTTCCCCTGGATAATGTAAAACATGCCAACACTAGTCATTAGCTACAGACAGTTTTAGAAGCTGAACTCACTTGTAAGTTTTTACTTCTTCTGAAGCCAAAACCGCCTTTTCATCTGCAGTTGACAGCCGCTGCTCCCTGTCTTCCCGCTCGTACTCTTCTTGACTCAGCTTCCTTAGATAAAAGCCAGTTGTCAAAGTCTAAAATGTTCACTGCAATGATCACATGCCTTGCCGGCCACTCAATCAAAACTACCCAGGCATTCTACAAGAACAGACACTGTCTCCAACACCCACAGCATGGGATTATCGCCACAGATTGTAAAGTACTGTGCCATATGTATTTATGTGTATTTTTTTTCAAGGGAATAAGCATCAAGATTCTTAATCTTAGCAGGATTAGAAATTACAGAACTGAAAGGTAACTGAAATTTTGAGAACTCAGTAAATGGCTAGCACATTGGACAACTGAGACTGTTAGCACACTGGTATTTGGGTCAGAAGAAAACATCCAGAACGAAGCAAATTCAGGAAGTAAGAGACATACGGATTTTTTTTTAATTTAGCATATTTCAATGGAATCAGAAGACAGAATGAGGCAGAACTACTGAGAGAAAAATGTCCCTCAAATTCAAGAGATCATTATGAGTCCAAGTGTGTGTGACAGAGAGATGCTACAGTTAGGTACCTCCCAACATGACTGCCACAACACAAAAAGGGTAAAAGTCACGCGGTGCAGCTAAGGCTAAGTGACATTCAAAAAGAAAAATTAAGAATAGATTCCTTAAAAGGACTTGAAAACAAGAAGATAATTAGTTGAGCATCGTTAAAGTGCTAAAATTAAGTAACTGCCGATGTTTTTGACCGTTTAAGATTTATTTATCTGAAAGGCAGAGTTACAGAGAAATATCTCCCATTCACTGATTCACTCCCCACTGATTCACTTCCCAGTGGGGTGGGCTGGACTGGGTCAGCCAAAACCAGGAGCCAGAAACTTCTTCCATGTCTCCCAGGTGGCTGCAGAGGTCCAGGCACTTGGGCCACCTTCTACTGCTTTCTCAGGCACATTAGCAGGGAGTTGTATGGGAAGTGGAATAGCCAGGATGCAAACTGGTACACATATGGGATTTGGTGTTACAGGTAGTAGCTAAACCCACTATGCCACTGTGACACTGGCTCCTAACTGCTGAAGTTCTAAAACTCACACAAAGATGCATTAGAAATGGAATCAAAATCAAGACATTCTCATATTAATAGTAGCTCACAAAATCTGTCAGAGGATGTTCTTCATGTGGAACAGAAATAAATAGAAGACTAAAGATGCAAAATGAAGCACTAGGGAAACTATAACTGTAAACTAAATGAATATTGATGGGATATCACTGTAAAAAGCAGTAAAATCATGGAGTATTAAAACACAGCGCCAATAAAAGAACAAAGGAAAGAGGAGTGTCCAGCCTAACAGGTAAGGCACCTGCTCTCCCGGTGACTGCCAGGTTCAAGTCCCGGCTGCAGTACTAACTTGAGCTGCTTGCTAATACAGACACTAGAAAGCATCAGGTGATGGCTTAAGCAATTGTGTTCTTGCCATAAAAGTGAAAGATCCATATCAAGTAACAAGCTTCATCCTGGGCTAACCGCAGCCTCTAAGGATATCTGGAGAGTGACCCAGCACATTAAAAGATCTGTTTCGGGCCTGGCGCTGTGGCCTAGCGGCTAAAGTTCTCGCCCTGAATGCTCCAGGATCCCATACGGGCTCCGGTTCTAATCCCAGCAGCCCTGCTTCCCATCCAACTCCTTGCTTGTGGCCTGGGAAAGCAGTTGAGGATGGCGCAAAGCCTTGGGACCCTGCACCTGCATGGGAGACCTGGAAGAGCTCCTGGCTCCCGGCTGGCATCGGCACAGTACTGGCCATTGCGGTCACTTGGGGAGTGAATCATCAGATGGAAGATCTTTCTGTCTCTCCTTCTCTCTGTATATCTGACTTTGCAATAAAAATAAAGATCTGTTTCTTTTTGACTCTATATTAAAAATACATTATGGAGGGCCCGGCAACATGGCCTAGCGGCTAAAAGTCCTCGCCTTGAACGCCCCGGGATCCCATATGGGTGCCGGTTCTAATCCTGGCAGCTCCACTTCCCATCCAGCTCCCTGCTTGTGGCCTCGGAAAGCAGTCGAGGACGGCCCAAAGCTTTCGGACCCTGCACCCACGCGGGAGACCTGGAAGAGGTTCCTGGTTCCCGGCATCGGATCAGTGCAGCACCGGCCGTTGCGGCTCACTTGGGGAGTGAATCATTGGACGGAAGATCTTCCTCTCTGTCTCTCCTCTCTGTATACCTGACTTTGTAATAAAAATAAATAAATCTTTAAAAAAAAATACATTATGGAGCCAGCGCTGTGGCAAACTGGGTAAAACAGTCACCTGCAGGCAGTGCTGGCATCCCGTGTGAGCACCAGTCCAAATGCTGGCTACTCCCTTTTCAATCCAGCTTCCTATTGGTGAACCTGGGAGAGCAGTGGAAGAAGGCCCAAGTCCTTGGGCCCCTGTACTCACATGGGAGACCCAGAAGAAGCTCCTGGCTCTTGGCTTCTGCCTGGTCTGAACCAGACCATTATAGCCATTTGGGTAGTAAACCACTGGGTAGAAGACCTCTCACCTGTAACTTTTCCTTTCAAATAAATAAAACAAATCTTGAAGAAAGTATTTAAAAATTTTTAAAATCCATTACCGTAACAGGTCTAAGTCATGAATGAGCTAAGCCCAGAAGGGGGTAAAGCTGTTCATCTGTATCTGACTTTTTTTAGTTTAGAAAATTATTTATCTGAAAGGCAGAGAGAGACATGGAACAATTTTTCATCTACTCAGTCTCTCCACAAATACCTGCAGCACCTAAGGATAGCCAAGAACCTGGGACTCAATCCAGGTCTCGCACATGGGTGATGGTCCCAACCACTGGAGCGTCACCTGCTGCTGCCCAGGTGCACAGTTATTACAGAAAGCTGGAACTGAAGCACAACTAGGAATTTAGCTTGGACACTCGGACATCAGAGGCAGGCATCCCAAAATGCCTACTAACTGCTAAGCCACAAATCTACCCCAACTGCAGCCTTCTTAGTGAAGTCCAGAATACATGCTATGGCCTTCTAGGTTTTTATATGAAGTTCAGTGAAACAACCTAGAGTTACCAAGTTTAACAAGGTAAGAGCAAACAAGCTGTGAGAAAGGAGGAAAAAGGAACACAGAACATGCCATCAAGCAGAAAGCAACTACCACTCTGTATATTTCAGCTCATACATGTTCAAGAGTTAGATTATAAGAAAAAAAAATATTGCTCCTTCAGTTTCTGTGCTCATCTATCTATGCTACAACTGACTCCAGAAAAAAATGTTAAGATGGACAGACATTTGAGTAAGCAGCAGATTGCTAAGTGGAAATAATAAAAACCCTTGTTTCACTGCAAAGAAGACAGCACATGTAAATACAGAGAGGTTGCAGTGTATGAAGGAGCTGGCGAGTGCAGCTGCGCCTGGACAGGCAGGAGGGGCTGCTGGCTGGTGCAGCTGCAGAAGTGTCCTCCTCCTGCAAGGAATCTAGAGCTGATTCTGGAAGGACAAGAAAGTGCTTGGCAAACTAAGCACCACAATGATATACAGAATGGTACTATAGAGGCTATACAGGGTCTGACCATGGGGGACTGACAGAATAGATGAACATTCAGATGTTTTTGTGGAGAAAAATCTTAAAATGAACTGTAAAAATGTTCCAAAAGATCTCTATCTCCAAACTTGCAATGTAAGTCTTAGAGGATTAATACTTAAATATACATACCAAACAAGTAGTTCCATATTTGAAACTTCTGACATCATTACTATGTGCAGTCTGAGTATCTGACTATAATAAGTACATCTGATACTTTCACTAACTATATATTCCTTTTATGTAACTAAGAACCAGATAATACAAATCATTCAGGATTTTCAAAGGCTATTTTAAGAGCTAACAGAACAAATGCAAAAAATCAGGATTATATAACTGACCATGGAAAAAAAGAATTAGTGGTGGACCCAAAGAAAGGGTATGGATCGCCAAAAGCAGCACTGTGTGCAGCAGGACTGTGAAGCCACTCCCTTCATCCGAATGAAGGGCATTAACTTGTGCATGTTGGTCAGAATGGAAAGAGCATTCAAAGGGATGGAAAACAAAGCAGAAGGAAGAAAGACTAATTACAGCTGGAAAAGCCTTTAGATCATCTCAAAGATGAAACTGTATTAGCATATCTACTTAATCATAATGGCAATATCACTGTTAATGGAGAACAATGGAAATCGTACTTTTGCAGGGCCATCTCCTTCTGCTGGTAGAGTTCACTCAGAATCTCCACTTTCTGCTTTAGTGTTTTGCATTCATCTTCCAGTTCAGCTTTGGTAGACTGCAAGGAACTGTGGTCATCTTGTAATTTCTTAATTTGGTCTATAAAAGATAAACAGGTGATGTATGTGTGCTCAAGGACTTGAGGATTTGGTCAAGGGGGGAATGCTGAGAGGAGCAGGAAGCATGGAAGTAAGAAACCCTCTACATCTTTCCAACACAATTTTACATCATTCCAACATATGACAGCTTCTTCTCAAAAAATAACCTACCTTCCAGGCTACATTTAGTGGACATCGAGGCTCTCAGCTTACTTTGTAAAAGTTTTAGATCTTCTTCGACTACTGATATTGCAGTCTGTGTCTAAAAATTGCAAAAGAAAGATTCTTAAAGATGAGGCACAGGAACAATCCATGGCTAGTTGTGGGGCTCTATGAAGGGCTGTACCCGAGAGACGTCCATCATCTGCTTAATTTGATTCTTCATCTTCTCGCTCTGGTTGCCTAAAAAGCAAAAACTTCCTGTGATTTCCCCTGTTTGCTTTTTAACTCTAAATTTTCTTGATTTCTCCAAAGTTAAATGATTATCATGTTTCAACAACGAATGAGAAAATCAATTACCCAAGAGAACTGACTCCTAAGAGAATGACAAGCTTAGAGTCACAAAGTGAATTCTCAGTTTGTACAATGACAATATTATCCATGCCATTTGTGAATAAGAAGAAATGTGTGAGATAAAGTCTTTCTATCACAGACCCAACTCCACAGTGGCAAATGTCTTATCCAGAAAGATTCACACCCCTTTTTCCAAAATGTTTGGTTTAAAACAGTATGCAGGCAAGATCCAACTTGAAAGACAATGTCTGGAAATTTTCCTCATCACTAAACACTACTCCCCTCAAGTCCCAGCACACTCTAGCTTTTGAATGTCATTAGTTTATGGCTCCAACCACCTTAATACCATTAAAACAGGAGGTAAGTGTCAAAGTCAAAGAGCTAGAGATGAGGTGTATCAAAATCAAATGTCATTTCCATAAGGCTGAGAAATAACTTCTCCCTACTGTACAGTGTTTCAGTATTTAGAAGCATAAAACACAAAGTCCTCAACTGCAAAGGCAAATAAAATCAACATTGCTTACAAGCTGTTTTGCTACCTCCATACCCCATCAGCCTACTTCTGCTCAATGCAAACAGACACGTATATAAATTTAGTGACAAGTGTCTACAGTTTGAATTCAAGAAATCCAGGGGAAGCATGTGGAACAGTTTAAGCGACCACTGACACCAGCATCATGAATCAGAGTGCTAGATTGAGTCTCAACTAATCCACTTCTGACTAATCCACTACTGTGCCTGGGAAAACAGGAGAAGATGGCCCTAGGCCCCTGCCACCAACAGGGAAGACCAGAATGAAATAAATTCTTGCCTTCTGGTTGTGGCTTAGGCCAGTGCAGTCACTGAGAGTGAACTAACATATGGAAACTGATATCTCTCTCTCTCTGCCTCTCTTTTTGTTTTACAAATAAATATTTTTAAAAAGATGAAATACAACCAGCTGAAGAGCAGCATCAGTGTATTTAAAAGACAGAAAAGCAAACAGAAATCCCACCTCCCTAAGATGATATTACCTCCTAGTTCTCCTTTGGCTAACTCATCTGACTCATTTCCTCCTCTACTTGGACCATCAGATGCAGATTCACATTCTAACAGATTCAGCTGTGTAATGCAGTTAGTCAAAGCCTGCAAGAGAAGCAAACGGGGTAGAATCCCTCAATTACATTTAGGCAGATTTTGTGAGAGTTCCCGAGTATTAAGCAGGCGAACAAACTTACACTGACATCACCATCTTTGTCAGTAAGAGCTACTTCCGTATCTATCTTAGATTTCTCAAATGATTTGATTTGTTCACTGAGTTCCGCATGTGATTTGCTCCAATCTTCAATTTCTTGCTGCAACTGAAACACCAAAGCACATGAATTCCTACAGTTTAGAGCTCTTGATTAGAGACACTAGGGTCATGTGAATGTGCCAGGCAGAGAAAATCATGTCCCTTGGCATGTCACTATGGGCTAAGAGTGAGGGAAGGGTGACCCAATCCTTCCAAGCACTAATAAGAATATCAGAACTATCAAGTTGAACCCCCTTTATTGCATATTTCAGAGAACTGCGGCAATATCAAATAAATCACTTCAAATAGGAAAGGACAAACATGTCTCATTGTCGCCTAAGTCCAAACTCCTAACAGTAACTGTTGCACCAGGCATGGGAGACCTAATTTTTTGGTTTAAAAAGTCCATCTAGTCAACCCTTTGGAGCTACTCAAGTTGGTAAGTTGGTGTTTGGCAAGATGAAGACTAAACACTCTCCTAGCTGCAATGAATTGTACACAAGAATAGAAAATCCAGAACAGCTGTAGAACATACACCTGCACCAATTTGGAAGCATAGTTTAAACTGAATATCCAAGAACAGGGTTCTTCATGAATATTTCATTATCTTAAAAACAGTTCCAGGAAAGAAATTTATATAAGACAATGACCTTTAGTTCTCTTGATGATCTATGACATGAATTTTGCTTACCTGTTCTTTTTTCTTCTTAAGCCTAGCATTTTCTTCTTGAACTCGGTGGCATTCAGACTTCACTTTCTCTTCACTAAGTTTAGCTTCATTAAGGGCAATCTGAACCTAATGCAAAGTAATCCTCTTAGTGAATTAATTCCAAAGGAAGAAAAACTGTCATAGATGTAGTTTTCATATTGTTCTTATTTTTGCATACGTTTTACACAACTAGTTTCTGCTCAACAAAACTAAGATGTAGTAGTAATATTTTTACCTCTGAAAATTCTGAAGCATTCATTGAAATAACATTCTTTAAAGTCTCTATAGATTTCTTGTTTTCCAGTATCTGTCATGTGGAAGTAGAACAGGAAACATGAATTAGGATTTAACTTAAAATTCTGGGGTATATGCTTGAATGAACACACACTAACAAAGCATATCCTGAGCCACCCTTTACATTACAGGAAGAGCAGGAGATTGACTTGGCCTGGAAAGAAACTCAAGATTAAAAAGATGACGGAAAATAATCAAAGGTGTAAATATTTAATGGCTTCTATCAACTTTGTCTGGTTATGAAATAATGTAATATTGGATCTCCAGACAAACAAAGTGAAAACATTTTCATGTAAACAAGTTCAAGTTAATGTTTTTTGTTTGTTTGTTTGTTTGTTTTTACCCTAGGAGTAAAAAAAAAAATCCCAAAGTCACTTCAAAAATTCTTGTCTAAGAGTTAGCACTGTGCTAAAGTGGGTTAAGTTCCCGTCTATAACACTGGTATCCCATATGGCCGCTATTCCAGTTCTGGCTGCTCCACTTTTGTTCCAGCTCTCTGCTGATACCAGAAGATGGCCCCACTACTTGGGCCCCTGCCACCCACGGGGGGAGATGAGTAAAGCTCCAGGCCGAGCCATCACAGACCATTTGGGAAGTGAACCAGTGGATGGAAGGTGTCTCTCTGCTTCTCCTGCCCACTGTAATGCTGCTTTTGAAATAATTTTTTTAAAGATTTACTTATTTTTATTGGAAAGTGAGATACACAGGAGCAGGTCTGTGACGGCTGGGCCTGGAGCTTTACTCATCTCCCCCCGTGGGTGGCAGGGGCCCAAGTAGTGGGGCCATCTTCTGACCAAAAGGCCAGAGCTGAGCCAACCCGAAGACAGGAGCCAGGAGCTTCTTCTAGGTCTCCCATGTGGGTGCAAGGTCCCAAGGCTTTGGGTTGTCCTTGACTGCTTTAACAGGCCATAGGCAGGGAGCTAGATATGAAGCAGGGCCCCTGGGACACAAATCGGCGCCCATATGGGATCCCAACACGTGCAAGGTGAGGATTTAGCCGCTAGGCTACCATGTCAGGTCCTAAATAAAATAAATTTTTTAAAAATACTCTTGGCTGGGCCTGGCTCAATGTCTAAATCCTCACGTTGCAAATGCCAGGATCCTATAAAGGTGCCGGATCATGTCCTGGCTGTTCCACATCCCTTCTAACTCCCTGCTTATGGCTTGGGAAAGCAGCAGAGGATGGCCCGCCCAAAGCTTTGGGACTCTGCGTTTGCTTGGGAGACCTGGAAGAAGCTCCTGGCTTTGGATCCACTGTGGCCACTTAAGGAGTGAACCAGAGGATGGAAGATCTTTCTCTCTCGTAAATCTTTTCCAATATAAACAAACAAACTTTAAAGAAAACTTAACCTGACTATATTAAATGGTAGAATTTGAGAAAGAACACATAAACGTTACATACAGAAGAATCCCAAATAGCTTATGATGATGTTAGAGGTAAAACCCAATTCCTTGCTGTTTATAGATCCAGCTGTGCATAATCACTTCCTTCCCAAGAATACAGGAAAGAAAAGGTTGAAAAATAATCATCTGGGGGCCAGTGCCTTGGTGTGGCCAGTTAAGTTTTCACCTGTGGCACCAGCATCCTATATAGGCGTTGGTTCAAGACCCAGCTGCTCCACTTCTAACCCATCTCCCTGCCCTAATGGCCTGGGAAAACAGCAGGGATGCCCCAAGTGTTTGGGCCTCTAACCCCACGTGAGAAAGCCAGAAAAAGTGCCTTGCTCCTGGCTTTGGAACAGCCCAGCTGCAGCTGTTGCAGCCATATACAGGAAGTAGAAGCAGTGAAGATCTCTTTTTCTCTCTGTAACTCTGCCTTTCAAATAAAAAAAAGGGGGACTCATTTTACAGTGTAAACACCTGGCAACTCCTACCTCAGCTGAATGATCATGCTCAAGAGGGATGGGGTAGCCAGGATGGCAAAGTTCAATTCATACAACATGCAAAATAGTTCCAAGGTAAGTTACAGTAACAGCAGCGGAATTCTTACCAAGTTCTGATTCATGGCATTCTGTTCTCTCTCAGATTCTAACATAACACGAAGATTTTTAGCAGTGTCATCCAGGATTTGATTACTTTCTTCAAGACGCTTGATTTTATCCTACCAAAAGAAAATACTTAGTAATACTCATGCCATTTACTTTCGATTTTAGATTACAATCTTAAAAGATGAGATTTTTTACCTTAAATTTAACTGCTTCATCAGAGAGAATTATATTTTGTTTCTTGGTTTCTTGAACATGTTTCTTAGACTCTTTGATCTACATAAAATCGAACATTGAGAATTCAGGAATATTACAGTGCTACCAAAACTTGTTTTCAAGTGAGTGACCCCTTAGAAAGAGAGGCACTAATTTGTAACTTAATGACTGTTTAGGATTTGGACAACTGCAAGGCAATAATAAGAAAATACAATTTTGAAACATACTAATTGAACTATAAGACAGGTGGAAATATGCTGGAAAAATGAGGGAAAAAAAAACTGAAAGAATACCTTTACCTTTTTTTCGTAATCGGACAATTTCTGTACAAGCTCTGCATTTTCTTTCATGATATTCTTCACTTTCTCAGAAATCTGCTGCTCAGTGACTAAAAAGGGGGAAAATCCTTAAGATTACTGTGATCAATAATACACACACAATCATATTTCCCACATGTTACCTGGCACTATGAGGAAAAGAATTTGCTCAGGTACATTCATGCCTTTAAAAAGTACTCTGTGGGGCCCAGCCTTGCTCACACCGGGATCTCATACGGGCACCAGTTTGTGTCCAGGCTGCTCCCCTTCCCTTCCAGCTTCCTGCCTATGACCTGGCAAAGCAGTCAAGGATGGCCCAAAGCCTTGTGACCCTGCACTCTGGAGACCTGGAGGAGGCTCCTGGCTTCAGATCAGCTCAACTCCAGTTATTGTAGCCACTTGAGGAATGAACCAGCTGATGGAAGATGTTTCTGTCTCTCCTTCTCTCTGTATATCTGACTTTCCAATAAAAATAAATAAAATATTTTTTAAAAAGTGCTTTGTGGATGAGTTTTAAGTGGGCTAAGCAATCACTAGAGATACCTACACATTCCATATCCGAGTGCCTGGATAGGGTCCTGTCTCTACCACAGATCCAGCTTCCTGCTAATGCACTAGGTAGACAGCAGATGGTGGCCCCCAGACTTGGTTTCCTGCCACCCACAGCGGTTGTAGGGATAAGTTTCTGGCTCACTTAATCCAACTATTATGTAATTGTAGGAATTTGAGGAATGAACCAGCAAATGTGTGTGTGTGCCATTCAAATAATCTTCTGTTAAAAAATAATTCGTAGGATGAGCATGTGGTGCAATCGGTTAAACCGCCACCATATCCCATATTAGAGTACAGATTCACATCCTGGCTGCTCCACTTCCGCTCCAGCTCCCTGATGCTAAAGCAGCAGATGACAGCGCCAGGGCTGCAGCCACTGCCATCCGCACTGAGGACCCACATGGAGTTCCTAGCTCGCAGCCTCAGCCTGGCCCAGACCTGGCTGTTGCACACATCTGGGGACTGAATCAGCAGATGGAAGAGTTCACACTCTGATTCTCTGTTACTTTCAAATGAATAAATAAATATTTTTAGAAAGCATTCTAGGGGCTGGCACAGTGGCTAAACAGGCTAATCCTCCACTGACAATTCAGCATCCTGTGGTTGCTGGTTGAGGTCCCAGCTGTTCAACTTCTAATCCAGCTCCCTACTTATCACCTGGGATGAGAGCAAAGGACAGCCCAAGTCCTTGGGACCCTGTATCCACATGGGAGACCCTAAAGAAACTCCTGGCCTCTAGCTTTGGATAGGCTCAGTTCCAGCCATGTTGGCCATTTGAGGAGTGAACCAGCAGACGGAAGATCTCACTCTCTCTCCATTCTCTGTAAATTTGCCTTTTAAATAAATTTTTTTAAGATTTATTTATTTTCATTGGAAAGTCAGATTTACAAGAGAAGGAGAGATAAAGATCTTCCATCTGCTGGTTCATTCCCCAAGTGGCCACAATGGTCAGAGCTGAGCCTATCTGAAGCCAGAACTTCTTCCAGGTCTCCCAAGTATGTGCAGGGTCCCAAGGCTTTAGGCTGTGTTTGACTGCTCTCCCAGGCCACAAGCAGGGAGCTGGATGGGAAGTGGAGTAGCCGGGACATGAACTGGCGCTCCTATGGAATCCTGGCACATGCAAGGTGAGGACTTTAGCCACTAGGCTACCACGCCAGGTCTTTCAAATAAAATTTTTTAAAAATCTTTTTAAATAGTAATCTATTGCTAATAACAACAGGGGAGTAAAATTTTTGAACTTAAAAACTCAGTGAGATTCCATCAATATATTTCAGATCTGAAAGATAGCAAAAAGTTATAGCTCACTTCACAAGTATCTTCTCAGAAAATGGGATCACTTCAAATACACCATTTGAAAAAAAGAAGCAGCAGAAAATTCAAGCATATTACTATTCACTTCTATTCCTCAGATCATCCATCTAAGCAAATAGTTAACATGACTAAAATCATTAGCACAGGCATGTAGTTCACACATAAGGAATCTGAATTACTCCAACATCCAGAGCTACCCTGCACCAAGTTAAGCTAATCGCCATCACCCAACTCCTCATCACCTCCAGCTATTCCACTTTCCAAGCCAGCAAGCTAGCAAGAGTAAAATCCTCGAGAGTTAGGTCAATCTGACATCAGAAGTCACCATATAGATCTACCTCTGTTTCACCTAAAACTCAATACAAAGGAAGAATAGTACAACAAAATAACAAAATAAGCCTGAAAACTTACCTTGATATACTTTATTTTTTACCTAGAAGAGAAATAAAATGAATTGGTATAAAACATTTTACTAACAGAATTCACTTCCTGATGGTCAAAATCTTAGTCAAGTAGACTTTTAATAATGGTTTGGCTCAGCATAATAATTCCATGAGATTAAAAAATAAGGAAAGGTCAATCAACAACTCAAATCTAGTTGGTAGTGACCCCAAAAACAATTTTCGATCAATAAAAGCACTAAAGTATGTTACTTTCAGCCAAAGATGTTTAATAATCTATTAAATGAGCACCAGTCTTAAGAAGTAAGCACCTAACTTTATTAAAGTGGCTAATTTTTTTCACAATAATACAGTAATGCTTTATTTACCCAAAGGGTTTATCTGACAACCCCCAAATAGCCAGAAAGAGGTCTAGAAACAATGATTTTCAAAAAGACTCTATACAGAAACAAAATTAAAGATACAATTTTTATCCAAGATATGCCTCTTTAATTCTCCAGAAGAAAAAAAATTGTTGAAATCATACTACAAGTTGGCTACTTACTCAATCTGGAAATATCCAATAAGCTAAATCATCTGACTTTCTCAGATCACTAAAATCAGTGATTATAAATCTGAAAGGTTTCAAAAGTTAGATTGCTTGAGAAAAAAACCAACAAGAGAAGTATTGGGCCGGTACTGTGGTGTGGTGAATTAAGCTACACCCGCAGAGCTTGGCTGGGTACTAGTTGGAGTCCCAGTTTACTCCACTTCCAATTCCGCTCCCTGCTAATGTGCCTGGAAGAGAAGTGAGGATGGCCCAACTGCTTGGGCACTTACACCAAGTGGGAGACTCAGAAGAAGCTCCTGGCTCCTGGCTTTGGCCTGGCCCAGCCCCAGCTGTTGGGGCCATTCAGAGAGTAAACCAATGCATGGGAGATTGACTTACTCTCTTTCAAATACACATATATCTTACCAAAAAAAGAGGAATATCAGCCGATACCCTCCTTCAAGGGAAAAAAATGTGGCATTCCCCAAAGATAGCAATGAATTACATGATAATAGAACCAAATCAGTAATTATAAATTATAAGCATTACTAAATTAATTAATTATGACAAATATAAGCATAACTAAATTTCTCTGTAAGCCAAGATATGAAGAAATATTCAGACCATGGCAGAAGACTCTGTGGCATCTCAATAATATCATAGTATCTACATACCATTTACAATAATGTTAGAGGAAAATGCATTCAGAAAACTGCAACACAGCAACAAATTACTATTTATCTAATGTCGTAGCCTTGCTAATTAGAGCGAAAGTTTCCTTTGCTCCCTTTCTTCCCATCAACACGCAGGGGAAAGTGAGAAAACGCTAAGACTAAAGACCAAGGGCCCAAGTCAGATGCTGAGGCTGGGAAGCAGTGTCAGGACACAAAGCATAGGAAAGCCCAGAGGCCCGGCCGTCGCTGTGGGACCAGGGAGAGGGGAACGGTGTTTGCACCTTTCCTGTCCCTTCCTTTTCATGGGGAACAGCTATAGGAGGTTAGAGAAGTCCCAAAGGAGAACAAGCAGGAACTTGTCAAGAGAATATTTCTTTTCAAGCAATTATAGACCCAGCTGTACAAGATAAACACAATTACATTTGGTATAATTTATAAAATTATAAAAAAAAAAACCCTTAGCTTTAGAAAGATTGGTATTCAGTGCTTTTGGCAACTCCAATTGTTAAAATTCAACTGAAGGCTTTTTATCTGCAAAGCTCCTTTACACTGAATAATGTTTACCAATTATGTTAAGTAACTATGAAACAGAATGACATACAGACTTCCTTACATAGTTCAAAAAGTTCATGGAAAATGGAATTAAAAGATAAGCTTATTTTGGGGCGAAAATTTTGAAACCCATGCATGTATGATTTCTTTAAAATGTTCACAGAAAATATGTATTATATTATACTTATATATAATATATATTTATATATTTATAATATATATTTATATATATTATGAAAAAATATATATATATTTTGCACTAAAATATCTATTTCTTCAATTTTCCAGAAATTTTCCTATACAAGCAAAAAGTTACAAGAATTTCTATCATTTTGTTGGATTTCCTTTAAGTACTTTCTCAGAGTGTGTGTGTGTGTATAAAACAAAGCTTGTCTGCAGTTTGACATCTTGGAGTCTACTTTCACCCACTTACTATTGAGAATCTGCTGTACCCCAATGTCTTCAAAATAAACAAGGCCATCAAACAGCCTGTTATACAGATGTGCAGTCATTTACATTTCCCTCCTAAGGGTTATTTAGGCTGTGTTTTCACTCTAATAAATACTGCTGCACCGAACTCTGGTATAAGATCTTGAACGCAGGATTGGTCATTTCCTTAGAGCAGATTTTTAGACATGACGTTACAGGATGTAAAAAGGATATGAACATTTTAAGGCTTCTGATACACATTATTAAACTATTTTTGAGGATGGCTTTATGAATTACCAGTTCTATTTGTAGAACACACACACACACTCCTACTTCTTATAACAGTTTCATAAAAGGATTTATAAATTGAAGTTTTTCCACCGAGATCATATGCATCTCATTTGCTTTCATCTTTACCAACATAAACATTACACCAAATTAGTATAGTTTACAAGATCAGCCTAAATTTATACGCACTCAGCTTTTAGGAACTGAGAAAAAAAAAAAAAAAGGTTAGACTCACGCATCAAAGTTTAGTTTAGTTTACTCACCACGAGGATGGTTCTCCAGAAGAAAACAGCAAAGGAAGCAATTCCCAGGAAGGCAGTGAGAAGAACAGGTTTCCAGGGCAGTCCATGAAAATCAGGTCCTGGCTGGACACCATCGGGCAGCGTGGCAACTAGCTGAAACAGGTGCATTACAAAGGATGAGAAACTGTGAGGAAATCTGCAGCGCAGTATTCCAAGGAGCCGTCCTAGAAATTCTAAACCAACATCAGATGACCAGCCTCCTCCCCGCCACCAGCCTCCAGAAAGAGCTAGTACAAGCAGCCTCCTGCTTCTGCTTGGTCTTGCCTGGTGTTTTGGAGTCCCTTGAGTCTAAATTCTTTTTAACTGAGTACCCTCGAGTCCTTTCATGCTGCAGTGCACGGGGCCTGCCACATCACACTAATATATCCCACAAAAACAAAAACCAAAACCACCTAAGGGAGTGACTTAAACATACTATAGAAATAATCGATTTTCAAGGCTGCATATAGAACCAGTATGGCGATAAAAACACCAACAATGTGTTACTCCTTGTAAGATCTCTAACCATGACAATAACACCAACAATGTGTTACTCCATGTAAGATCTTTAACCATAACTTCCACTCTTCTGGTTTGAAAAACAACAAGAAATGCTGAGTAGATTCAGACAGTTGGAGGTGACTGGTCTAGCTAAACTTTGGAATTTAATTGTTGTCTCTAAAGCTCCATGCCTTGATTCTAACCACTTTCTCAAAGACGGGAGTTAAACACCTGCCTGCCACACACTGCTTTCACTACTCTAAGCACACCGGCCTGTTCCCCAGCGATGCCCACAGGGCAAAGACCGGCAGGGCCGCCATGCCCTGTGTATTTTGACCACAACAGCACACCAGAAGGCAGCAGCAGGATCTATCGCTTTAAGTGCTCCACCATAAAATGAACTGGTGATAAAGGTTTCTTCAGTGGACCCAAAGCACAGCACAGCCACGTCCTGCCCGGCCTTGGGCCGGACGCACGCCTCGGCCCCACCAGCCAAGGCACCCACCCACTCCACTCGCAACTCGTCCACCCGCCGGCCAGAACCGGGAGTCCCGCCCTGGGCACGGGGCCGTCACCTCCAGGAGCTTGGCAAACAGGGCTGCGTAGAGCACCGACAGTGGTCCCAGGAGTTCCGGGTCCCCCTGGGAAGCCGTGACAGAAGGCACCGTGGCGGGCACCGAGTCCATGCTGGCGGCGACGCTTCCCTGCCGACAGGCACCGGACAGCCCCCTCTCAACGCCTCCGCCTTGGGAAAGGCCCCGGCTCAGGGGGGCGGTCACCGGGAATGAACTGGGCCTTCACCCGGCACTAGCACTGCCCTCCGGACACCTCCGGTGGCACACGTCACCCGACACTGCTCCCCAGGGGGCAGTCGGCGTGATGACACGGAAGCGGGTCCGCGGGGGCGGAGCCAGAGTGGAAGAAACCAACTTCCCGGTGGGGCGGGGGGAGAAGGGCGAAGGAAACCTACAGAACCCAAGTCTCGGCGAAGCCAGGGGCCCCTCTGCGGAGTGAAGACGCCAGGGGAAGCTGCAAGGGAGAGACGCGGTGGGCGCAGAGACCCCCAGCGGGTGATTGCGCTGGCACACCATGCAATGGCCACACATGCCCAGGCCCCGGAAGCGATGCCTCCTGGCTCCGAAGGGCCTGTAGCCCCGCCCGCCGCGGGTTCAGGACGGAGACCTGCCTTCTGCCCACACCCTCCTTGGGCTCACTTCTCCCTCTCCTGTCCTGTCCTAAGCAGTCAGGCCATCATCACCACTATACCTAAGTGGTGTAATGAGGCTTGTAAGGTTACTGACTTGTATTATAAATGTTTGGGAGGAAAATTATCGTTGGGGTGAGAAAAGCGGCATTTGTAGATCTTTAAAGACGTGTCTTCCAGTTCCATAGAGCCAAGTTCAAAAGAACAAGGAAAACCCTGAAACAAGAGCCTGGCTGGACCCTGTGGAAGTCCAAAAAAGTAGACCATGAATCCCAAAAGGCAGACCATGAGACCGAGCAGAAAAGCCAGGAGGCAGCTGCGTTGCACACCTGGCGTAAGAGAATAAAAATCAGCGGAAGAGAAGTCGACTTTTTCATCAATGGCATTGAAATATTTAGCACGGCCATATGGAAAATGGTTCAAGAAAAGGGTGGGGGGGTTCTCATTGTTTACAAAGATCAGAAGCCTGAATGCAAAAAATAAAGACAAGTACTAGGAAAAAATGGGCTTTTTCTATGTACGAAAAATGTATGTTTTTATGACTTAAAATAATTTACCCTGCTCCCTATAACCTCCTGCAATAAACACAATTTGCCATTGACAACCTGAGGGAATGATACATGTAACATGTTACAGACAAAAGATACAATATTCCTGAAATACAAAGAGCTTTACAAACACACGAAGATGGCCAGCAAACCTAAAGGAAAATGGGCTGAAGAAATGACTTGATCTTGGGCAGAGAAATGCAAATGGCTTGTAAACATAAGGAATACAGAAACATCTGCCTCGCTCATCAGGAAAGAAATACAAATAGATTCTACACCAGGTATCATTTCTCACTCAGGTTGGCAAGATCCAAACAGCTGACAACAGGCCGTTGGAGAGAGGTGAGGCAGACAGCCTCTCTTCCAACATGGCTATCATCACACAAAATGACACAACTTTACATGAATGAGAATTGCGCAGCCTCTCCCAGAATGATCTGCCAATTCACCTGCTGACTCAACAACAGCACTTCTCAAGATACAGCTCAAAAACAATGGCAATGCAGCAAAAGAAAAATGTTGGCGAGATGGGCACATGAGGATCTCTGTCTGCCTGCCACTCTGCCTTGCAAATAAAAAAAAGATCCTAAAACAAAAGGATGCATGCACAAAATTGTCATTTCAGCCTTATGTATAGCCTTATTTACGGTAACAAGAAGATTGCAAGCAACCAAAATATCCATCAAAGAACTGCTGAATGAGCCAAAGTATATCACAAAGCTGTATGTAAGAGGTAAAATAATTTTACATACAGCTAGGCTATATTTCCCTGGCTATATAAATAGGATCGGGTAGGGTATGGTTTCTAAAATACATTTGAACCAAGAGACAGAAGAAGTATGTTTGGAATGCTACTTTTATCTAAGCAAGTCAAAGAGAAAAATGAATTTTTCAGAGTGTCAAGGTAAAATTATGCAATAAATTACATGCACTTAAATGATCCATTGACTTGTGAAGCCATCATCATAACTCAGATAATGACCATTTAAACTCTCAAAGTCTCCTCAACCGCCTTGGTAACCCCAATGTCTCTTGTCACTCCTCTCGGTGCCTCATGCCCAGGTGGAACTGGGATCATGACGGTTTGTGTTTTCCGAAGTTTTATATATGTGGAAGAAAACATCATCAATTCTGTTTTCTCTGGCTTCTCTCATTCAACAAAAATTGAGATTCATCTACCCAGCTGCATGTATATGTGAAACTATGTATAGAAGTTTATGTTTTTATTGCTAAGTAAAACTTCCTTGGAGCAGGTAGGACTAGCACTGACACTTAGAAAGCTGGTGCTGCAGGCACTGGCTTGGCCCATCGTGCCACAATGCTGGCTCCAAAACATGGTTGTTTTTAGATGTAAATTTTTATCTGGTGACAGTAGACTTCTGTGTTTCTGGTCTTGGGGAAAAATCATTCAGTCATTCAGTATTAAGTATGATGCTGGCTGTAAGTCTTCCATAGAGACTGATTTAAGTTTTTCATCCTTGGGGCTGACATTATGGTACAGCTAGTAAAGCCACTGCCAGCAATCCCAGGGTCCCATATGGGCAACAGTTCAAGTCCAAGCCGCTTCGTTTCTGAATCTGCTCCCTGCAATTCACCTGGGCAAGCAGTCCTTGGGCCCCAACACCCACATGGCAGAACCAGAGGAAGTTCCTGGTTCCTGGTTTCAGCCGGGCACAGTCCAGCTAGTTGTAGCCATTTGGGAAGTGACCCAGTGGCTAGAGGATCTTTATTCCATCTTTGCCTCCTTCTCTCTTACTATGACTCTGCCTTTCAAATGAATAAAACATAAATCTTAAAAAT